>NC_063332.1:55321558-55324705 GCF_021869965.1 Rhincodon typus | reverse complement strand
AGGCTCCATCCCCGCCTCTTCGACCTGTCTGTTTCCTCTCCACCTATCTTCTCCTCTATCCATCTTCTATCCGCCTCCCCGTCTCTCCCTATTTATTTCAGAACCCCCTTCCCCTACCCCATTTCTGATGAAGGGTCTAGGCCCGAAACGTCAGCCTTTCTGCTCCTATGACGCTGCTTGGCCTGCTGTGTTCATCCAGCTCTGCACCTTGTTGTCTCGGATTCTCCAGCATCTGCAGTTCCTACTATCTCACATTTCAGGCATTTCCCACTCTGTATAAAAAACTTGCCTTGCACATCTCCCTTAACTTTCCTCTCGCACCTCAAAACTATGGCCCCTTGTATTTGACATTTCCACCCTGCGAAAAAGACTCTGACTATCCACCTTATCCGTGCCTCTCATTTATATACTTCCCTCAGGTCACCCCTCAGCCTCCGTCACTCTAGTGAAAACAGTCCAAGTTTGTCCAACCTCTCTTTATAGCTAATATAATCCAATTCACTCTGCATCCTGGTAAAACTCTTTTGCACCCTCTCCAAAGCTTCCACATCTTTCCTATTCTGTGACGACCAGAACTGCACACAATATTTCAAATGTAACCTTACCAAAGCTTTATAAGGTTACAACATGATTTTCTAACTCTGATACTCAGTGCCCTAACCGATGAAGGCAAGCATGTTGTATGCCTTCTTTACCAGCTTATTCACTTGTGTTGCCACTTTCAGGAAGCTACGGACTTGTACCACGTGATCCCTCGTTATATCAGTGCTCCTAAGGCTTCTGCCATTTACTGTATACTTTCCCCTACCATTTGACCTCTCAAAATGCATCTCCTCACACTTGTCCAGATTAAACTCCATCTGCCATTTCTCTGCCAAACTCTCCAACTGTTCCATATCCTGCTATATTCTTTGACAATTTTCATCTGCAAAGTTATTAATTAGACCACCTACATTTTCTTCTAAATTATTTATATAAATTACAAATATCAGAGGTCCCAGCACTGATCCTTGCACAACATCATTGGTCACAGACCTCCAGTCAGAAAAACAACCTTCTACAACTACCCTATGTCTTCTATGACTAACTCAATTTTGTTTCCAACTTATCAAATTGGCATGGATCCCATGAGACTTAATTTTCTGGACCACCAATCATGAGGGACGTTGTCAAATGCTTTAGCAAAGTCTATGAAGACAACATCCACTGAACCAGCCCCATCAACCGTCTTCACTTTCTCAAAAAACTCAATCAAATTTGTGACACAAAACCTCTTCGCACAAACAAATCCTGACATAAACATAAACAAAGGAAAAATTTTAGCTTTTCTCCAGGCTTCTAGGACCTTGCCTGTGGCTAAAGAGAATACAAAGACCTCTGCCAAGGCCCAACAACCTCCTCCCTTCCTTCCCTCAGTATCCTGGGATAGATCCCATCAGCCCCTGGGGTCTCAATAATTTTTAAAACACCCAATATCCCCTCCTTCTTAAAATCGACATGCCCTAGAATATCAACATTCCCCTCCCTAATCTTACCATTATCAATGTCCTACTCCTGAGTGAATATCGATGCAAAATACTCATTAATGACGTCACCCACTTTCCCTGGTTCATTACATGAATTCCCTCCTTTGTCCTTGAGTGAAGTATCATTTCTGTAGCTACCCTCTTGCTCCTAATATGTGCATAAAATGCTTTTGGATTCTTCTTAATCCTACATGTCAAAGACATTTCATGGCCACTTTAGCCCTCCTAATTTCTTGTCTAAGTTCTTTCCTGTTTCCTTTCTATTCCTCAAGGGTCTTGTCTGATTTCAGTTTCCTAAACCTACATATGCTTCCTTGCCATTGCGACAATATCAAGGGGTTTAACAAGCTACAATCCCCCTTCTTTGGCAATTCGCTGCTGCCCAGTGAGAAACTCACTTCTTTGCTTAGCAGTAGCATAAAAGATGCAGCGTGGTGTTCCCGATGTCGAGATAGGTTTTGCTGGACCTCCTGCATGATTCTGCCCTGAATCTTCAGTAGGCTCCCATTGTTGAGACTCCTATAACATTCTTCCCGTTTTCTCACTTTTGTTTTAAACTTTCCACTTGGCCTAAAGAAACAGGAGTGCCTCTTGGGATTGCTGAGGAAGGTTTGTTCCTTTCCTGTTTCAAGGGTGCATCTCTCCCTGTTGTGATGACCCCAGAAGGATAGCCCAGCACTGCTACCCAGTTATTAACACCTTCCCAGCAGACAGTGTGAACTTACTGACACTTCCTGCCCACTAAAATGGCTGGGAAGTCAATTAAATACACCCAGGATTTAAACATGCGCCCATGTTTCTTTTAACTGCAGCGAGTGAGTTTTGAACCGATATCTAACTTAATTGCCAAAAGCTGGTAGCCCATTTAAAATTGTTAAAATTGAAGCTTTACTAATAATAAATAAGCTGCTGCAAATTTCCACTACTTAAAGTTTTGTTCTAGATACCTAGCATTCGTATATCTTTTTTATATTTGCAATCACACCCCCATCCTTTGTTAGCACACAGATACAAGCATGCAATTACATATAAATACACACGAGTGCATATGTTGTGAGTGTGTGAAGTTAGAGGACTACAGAGATAGGGTAGGACAGTGGGACTAGCTGGCCAGCTCTTTCAGGAACCAGTGCAGACACAATGGGTCAAATAGCCTCTTTCTGTGCTGTAAAATTCTATGATCCTATGATTTTATATACACGTCCACACTTTCACTGAGAAAAGGCTATGTCAATTAGTATTTAAAGTACTATTCTGATCATGCCAGAGGAGACCAATGCTATTCAGTGAGCCAGGTCTGTCCAAGAAATTCCTGTAGTGGGGAGTCTCAGCTGACACCTTACACCAGCCCCGTAAGGTAGGGGCAGAGGCTCAGCCTCTTCGAAGGTTGGCCGAAAACAGGCAATCACTAAATTAACAGGCACCTCTTGTAACTGAGTCCCTGCCATTTTTGGTAGCTCCCTGCTGCAAGTTTAATGAGAAGCCACATGAAACTTTGATGCTGGTTGGTCACATTTTACAGCCTTGCAACCTGCGTGCTTGTAGGCAGGGTGCATGGGAAGTAAATTAAGTGGCCAGCTGGAGTTTACCAGCACCAGCCTGCCTGCACCAACCCCCGCCT
>NC_063332.1:55309436-55321458 GCF_021869965.1 Rhincodon typus | reverse complement strand
CCCCACCAATGTTATTGGGCATGGGTATAGCACAGGCAGCCCAGCCTCTCCTATAGTTTTTGAGACCCAGCCACTTAAGAACCTGATTCCACCTCTGCTTCAATAATTCACGCAACTGGGAAAGGCAGGTGGACGGTTGGGAAATTTCAAGGAATGAATAAATGTGGGAAGGAAGGGTGGCCCCTCCTTTGCGCCTTCCCTCCCAGCCTCCAAAACCTGAAGGCCTACTCTTCCCCAGCATTAAAATCCCCAATTCTTCACTGACCAGAATCCCCTGGCTTAATTTTAAGTCCAAGAGACATTGTCCTTCTTCTTGTGGCTACCTGCAGTCCCAGCAGTGGCCACTGCTGTGTTGTCGCACTGCTGGGTCAATGGAAATGTGGAACCTCCTGCTCCTCAGGGCCAGAAGTCCCACTCTCAGGTAATCAGGATGTCACTGCCTGTTACCATCTCAAAGCAGCCAGGTTTAAATCGTCCTGCTGCCAGGTAACGTTCTAACTGATGGAGAGTGGTTAAAGCCACAAGGAATACGTGTCCCTATAATTTTCACCCCATTGTTTTTCACAAGTAGGAAAGGGATAAATCATTATCATAAAGGAAGGCATCATAGTTCGACAAAAATAGCTGGAAATAGTTTAATAAATACGACATTGCATTATATTGCTCCATTTATTAGCATGCTGTTACTACTCATCATTATAACCAGTTTTCATAGTTGGATACTGCTACAAATTGATTTCCTCCGTCAATGAGCCAAAAACTGGACTTACTGCAGTACTGCTTACTGAAGTAGTTCCAATGTTTGTGCTTCTTAAAAATCTCACTTATATATTGTGAGATAGTTTTTACTGCAAGCAGGTGCATTTTAAGAGACGCACTGATGTTTTGATGTTACAATATTCCGAGGGTCAGTACTTTTCTCAACAGTTGTGGATGGTCATAAAGTACAACAGGACTCAACCTACTTTGGTAGTTTTTACAAAGAGATGTGAATTATTCACACAGCCCCTCACTAGTACCTAAAAGGACAGTTCCCTGTTAGGGCAAAGGGCAAGGCTGGTAAATGTAGGGAATGCTGGATGACTACAGAAATTGATGTTTTGGTCAAGGAAAAGAAGGAAGCGTATGTCAAGTAGAGACAGCAGGGATCGAGTGCATCCTGTGAAGCGTATACAGGCAGTAGGAGTATACTTAAGAGGGAAGTCAAGAGGGAAAAATCTGGCAAATAGGGCTAAGGAGAATCCAAAGGGATTCAACAAACACATTAAGGACAAAAGAGTAACTAGGGAGAGAATAGGGCCCCTTAAAGATCAGCAAGGCCACCTATGTGTGGAACCACAGGAAATACTAAATAAGTAATTTGCATCAGCATTTACTGAGGAAGAGGATATGGAAGATATAGAACATGGGGAAATAAATAGCGATATTTTGAAAGATGTCCATATTATATAGGAGTAGGTGCTGGACGTCTTAAAATGCATAAATGCGGATAAATCTGGGACCTGATCAGGTGTACCCTAGAACTCTGTGGGAAGCTAGGGAAGTGATTGCTGGGCCCATTGCTGAGATATTTGTATCATTGATAGCCACAGGCAAGGTGCTAGAAGACTGGAGGTTGGCTAACGTGGTGCCACTATTTAAGAAAGTTGGTAAGGAATTGCCAAGGAACCAGAGATGGGTGAGCCTGACATCGGTGGTGGGCAAGTTGTCGGAGGGAATCCTGACGGACAGGATTTACATGTATTTGGAAAGGCAAGGACTGATTAGGGATAGTCAACATGTCTTTGTGCGTGGGCAATCATGTCTTACAAACTTAATTGGGCTGTTTAAAGAAGTAACAAAGAGGATTGATGAGGTCAGAGCGGTGGACATGATCTATATGGACTTCAGTAAGGTGTTCAACAAATTTCCTCATGGTAGACTGGTTAGCAAGATTAGATCACAAGGTGTACAGGGAAAACTAGCTATTCGGATATAGAGATAGTAGGAACTGCAGATGCTGGAGAATCCGAGACAACAAGGTGCAGGGCTGGATGAACACAGCAGGCCAAGCAGCATCATAGGAGCAGAGAGGCTGACGTTTCGGGCCTAGACCCTTCATCAGAAAAGGGGGAGGGGAAGGGGGTTTTGAAATAAATAGGGAGAGAGTGGGAGGCGGATAGAAGAGGGATAGAGGAGAGGATAGGTGGAGAGGAAACAAACAGGTCGAAGAGGCGGGGATGGGGCCAGGAAAGGTGAGTGTAGGTAGGGAGTTAGGAAGGGGATAGGTCAGTCCAGGGAGGACGGACAGGTCAAGGGGGCGGGATGAGGTTGGTCGGTAGGAGATGGAGGTGCGGCTTGGGGTGGGAGGAGGGGATAGGTGGGAGGAAGAACAGGTTAGGGAGGCAGGGACGAGTTGGACTGGTTTTGGGATGCGGTGGGGGGAGGGGAGATTTTGAAACTTGTGAAATCCACATTGATACCATTGGGCTGCAGGGTTCCCAAGCGGAATATGAGTTGCTGTTCCTGCAACCTTCGGGTGGCATCGTTGTGGCATATAGAACTGGCTCGAAGATGGAAGACAGAAGGTAGTAGTGGAGGGTTGCTTTTTAGACTGGAGGTCTGTAACCAGCAGTGTGCTACAAGGATCAGTGCTGGGTCTACTGCTTTTCATCATTTATATTAATGATTTTAATGTGAACATAGGAGGTATGGTTAGTAAGTTTGCAGATGACACCAAAATTAGAGGTGTAGTGGACAGTGAAGAAGGTTACCTTGGAGTTCAGTGGGACCTCAATTAGATGGGCCAATGGACCGAGGAGTGGCAGATGGAGATTAATTTAGATAAATGTGAGGTGCTGCATTTTGGAAAGGCAAATCAGAGCACAACTTACACACTTAATGGTAAGGCCCTGGGGAGTGTTGCTGAACAGAGACCTTGGAGTGCAGATTCATAGTTCCTTGAAAGTGGAGTCGCAGGTAGACAGGATAGTGAAGAAGGCATTTGGTATGCTTGCCTTTATTAGGCAGTGCATTGTGTATATGAGTTGGGATGTCATGTTGTGGCAGTACAAGACATTGTTTAGGCAACTTTTGGAATACTGCGTTCAATTCTGGTCTCCCTGCTATAGGAATGATGGTGTGAAATTTGAAAGAGTTCAGAAAAGATTTACAAGGATGTGGCCAGGGTTGGTGACTTTGAGCTATCGGGAGAGGCTGAATAGGCTGGGGTTATTTTCCCTGGAGCGTCAGAGGCTGAGGGGTGACCTTAAAGAGGTTTATAAAATCATGAGCGGCATGGATAGGGTAAGTAGACAAAGTCTTTTCCCCAGGATGTGGGAGTCCAAAACTAAAAGGCATAGATTTAAGGTGAGAGGGGAAAGATTTAAAAGGGACCTGAGGGGCAACTTTTCCACGCATAGGGTGGTGTGTATATGGAATGAGCTGCCAGAGGAAGTGGTGGAGGTTGGTACAATTACAACATTTAAAAGGCATCTGGATGGATATATGAACAGGAAGGGTTTAGAGGGATATGGGCCAAATGCTTGCAAATGGGGCTAGATTAATTTAGGATATCTGGTTGGCATGGACAAGTCAGACCAAAGGGTCTGTTTCCATGCTGTATATCTCTATGATTCTTTGACGGAAGATCTTTAACTCTTAAGACAAGTTACTTTAGTGTACAGTGCACTGTTTGTAATGGAGTGAGCTACCTGTGGCAGCCTGAAAACGGCTTTGTTTACATTGCAACTCATTTCGGGAGGTATTGCAATTAGCAACATACCAGCAATGTAATAATACAACTGGTCTCATTAAGTTTTGCACAGTATTTCATTGTTTAAACTTAGACAATTGAATTTTCCAGTTAGTATCAGCACAAGGGTTCCAAACTATAGGTTTTGCTCATGTCCAAGCCTTAACTTTATGGGAGTGATTCAAATAAAATAAATCTAATTGGAGAGGCCGAAGGGAGGGCCTATTGTTTTATTCATGAATATGTGGGGAGGCGTGACAAAGAGGTATTATCGCTAGACTATTAATACAGAAGCTCGGCAAATGTTTTGATGGCCTGGCTTCAAATCCTCCCAATGACAGAAGGCCAAATTTGATTTCAATAAAGAAAAATCTTTAATTAAGAAACTATGATGACCGTGAAACCATTGCTGATTGCCAGAAATGTCCATTTGGCTCACAATTGTCCTCTGGAGAAGGAAATTTGCCATTGTCAACTGGTCTAGCCTATATGTGACCCACAGCAATGTGATTGACTCTCAGCTGCTATCTGAAATGGCCTAGTAAGCCATATGGTTGTATCAATCAGTATGAAGATTCAACAAAGAAAATAAACTTAATTGGCCACCTAGTATCAAATAGATTGTATTCCAGCACAATCTGCAACCTCATGGCCCAGCATATCCCTCATTCACACATTACCATCAAGCCAGGGATCAACCCTGGTTCAATGGGGAGTGCAGGAGGGCATGCCAGGAGCAGCATCAGATGTACCTAAAAATGAAATGTCAGCCTGGTGAAGCTATCAAACAGGACTACTTGTATGTCAAACAGCATAAGCAGCAATTGATAGTCAGAGCTAAGTGATCCCACAACCAATGGATCAGATCTAAGATCTGCAGCCCTGCCACATCGAGTCATGAATGGTGGTGAACAATTAAACAACTCACAGGAGGAGGAGGATCCATGAATATCCCCATCCTCAATAATGGAAGAACCCAGCTCATCGGTGTGAAAGATAAGGCTGAAGCATTTGCAACAATCTTCAGCCAGAAGTGCCCAGTAAATGACTCATCTCAGCCTCCTCCAGTGGTCTCCACCATTACAGATAGCAGTCTTCTGCCAATTTGATTCACTCCAGGATATCAAGAGACATTGGATACTGTAAAGGCTATGGGCACTAACAATATTCCAGCAATAGTACTGAACACTTGTGCTTCAGAACTTGCTGCTCTTCCAGTACAATTACTACACTGGTATCTACCCGACAATGTGGAATATTGCCCAGGTATGTCCAGTACACAAAAAAAACAGGAAAAATCTAACGCAACCAATTAGCACCCAATCAGTCCATTCTCAATCATCAGTAAAGTGATAGAAGGTGTCGTCAATAGTGCTATCAAGCAGCACCAGCTCAGTGATGCCCAATTTGGGTTCTATCAGGATCACTCAGCCCCTGGTTTCATTACAGCTTTGGTTTGGATATGGGCAAAACAGCTGAAGTCCAGAAGAGAGGTAAAAGTGACAGCTTTTGACATCAAGGCCGCATTCAACCGACTGTGGAATCAAGGAGCCCCAGAAAAACCAGAATCAATCAGTATCGGGGGCAAACTCTCTTCTGGTTAGAGTTATACCTGGCACACAGGACGATGGCTGAGATTGTTGGAGGTTAGTCATCTCACCTCCAGGACATCTCTGCAGGAGGTCCTCAGGGTCATGTCCTGGGTTCAACCATCTTCAGCTGTTTCATCAATGATCTTCCCTCCACCATAAGGTCAGAAGTGGGGATGTTCACTGATGATTGCGTAATGTTCAGCAACATTTGCAGTCAACATAATTAGAGAATAATTGGTCTTTCTAAATCTTCAATTTAGCGAAGAAAGAACATCGTAAAAAGAAATACAAATTTCTCAACAAATGCAGACAAGAAGCTGCAGAACTTTAAAGTGAAGCAATCCATGTTCAAATACAATAAGATCTGGACAATATCCAGGCTTGGACTGACAAGTGGCAAATAACATTCTTGCCACACAAATGTCAGGCAATGACCATCTCCAATAAGAGATCATCTAATCAGATTAATCAATTAAATGTCTAATGATGACTGTGAATCCATTATCGATTGTTGGGAGAACCCATCTGGTTCACTGTCTTTTAGGGAAGGAAACTGCCATCCTTACCTGGTCTGGCCTACATGTGACTCCAGACCCACAGCAATGTGGTTGCCACTTAACTGCCCTCTGGGCAACTAGGGATGGTCTGGTCAGCGACGTCCTCAGCGTCAGCTGCCTGGTCAGCGACGTCCTCATCCTGTGAATGAATAAAGGAGAAGTTCACCAAATCACTCAGACAGAACCTTCCAAACCCGTGATCAACTTTGAAGCTAAACGCTTCATTTCGACGTCACTCACCAGGTTGCTAGCACAATCTTTTTGTCATTTTCTGTGAAGACAGTAGGTGTATCCAAGCTTTAAAAATAATTTTTCAATAAAATCCTTCCTCTTGGGGAGTCTCGAGGAGTTCTGGTTATATCACTGACTGCTTGGTAATGCTGCAATGGTTGGTACTTCAATATTGGATCAGAATCTGGTGCCTGTCATAACCCCACTCACACATTACAAACAAGTATCAGCCGGAAGGGACATGTACCTCGGCTTTCTATGCAGAGGCCCCAGCTGAAATGGTGGTCAGTTGCAAGAGAGTCAGAACAGGCCAGTATTGAAACACCATACCTTTTGACAGACAATTTCATGGTTAATGGCATTGAAAATTAGCCCCCTGCGCAAGTAAAGGCTTGTAGTTGGTGGGTGAGATTATAGGGATAGAACTGTGCTTAATATTTGCCACTTAACACTGTGACAAATTCCTCAAAATGGTGCAATATGCAGATGGAATTTGGCTGAGCCAAGGATAGGTCTTAGTGATGACGGCTTGGTCAATAGTGATTGGCTAGTGATAAGTGTTAGAATCCTCCACCTAGAATATATTCTAATGCTTACCTAATGCTTCCTCAAGTGTGGAAAAGTAGTGATTAATACTGTACACAATAATGATCAGCAGTCAGTGTGAGGACTTCCAGCTAGGACCATTTTTGCCTAACCACATACTGTCTGCCAGTAAAGCAGGCTGCATGTTCCAGAGAAGTTTTAGAACTTTGGCTGATAAGTATTATTCTGTGAATGTGACTAGATCAGACTGTTGTTTGACTAGTCAATGGCACAGTTCTTCTCTTCCCCAGTTGTGAATGAGAAAGGCTTTGCAGGGTCAGCTGGGCTGGGTTTGCCTTTGTTGTGTCTCATTGAAGTGATCTGTTTGGTTTTATTCTTTTTTGTCAGGTTTTGATACAGCTGAGTGACTTTTTGCGTTATTTCAGAAGGCAATGAGGAGTCACCCACATTGCTTTGAACCCGCAATTCCATTTTAACAAGACTGGATAAGGAATGCAGGTTTCCCTTCTAAAGGAGATTGTTTTGTTGAACCTGTTTAGTTTATTTTAGGTGACTTTTACCGATACCAAATTCTTAGTTATTATCCTCTTGTAAATGTCAACATGACTCAGTTGGTAGAACACTCACATCTGAATCCCAAGATTCAGGGTTGACTTCACACTCCAGGGTTTTAGCACAAAACTGACATTTCATTGCAGTACTAAGGGAGAAGTACATTCTCTGAGGTGCTGTTTTGTTCAGATGAGACATGAAGCTAAGGCCCGAGCTGTCTCCTTAGTAGATGTAAATAATCCCATGTCACTATTTTGAAGAAGAGGAAGGATATATCTCTGGTATGCCAGCCAATATTCATCTGTCAATCAACATGACACAAAAAAAAGTATTGTCACTTTGCTTCTGACGGATGTTTGTTGAGTGCAAATTAACTGGTATGCTTCTTACATTACAAAAGTAACTACACCTCAAAAAGTACTTCAATGGCTGTTAAATACTTTCAGAGAACTAACGGTCATGAAAAGAGCTGTAACATTTTTTTTTATTTCCAGCTCTGTTATTTAACTGAATTCGAATTCTTAAACTTTTATGGTAAGCTTTGAACTTCTGTTCTCTTGATTATTGCTAGTTCAGTCACATTACCACTGCACCTACTGGCAGAAGAGATATAATGGGATGGTGCAAAGTATTAGATAAACAGATCCCAACTTTGAAGGGAAAGAAAGATCCTGTCATAGAGCGAAAAGGTAACGGAGAGTTACTTTTTGTGACCGAAGAGTACTTCTTGAGAACGAAATAGACCACTGACTCTCCAATAGCGATCCTGTTGATATGGCAAAGAGAAAGGCAGAAAATGTTTCTGCTGATGGATGAAGTAACAGTGGATCTTTTATAGTTAGACTCACAGTGCAACCTATGATCTGACACAAAAATATCAACAGCAATTAAAAGTTCATTACAAAACGTGCAACGCTTGGTGACAAAACCTGCTTCCAAAGTTTTATAAGATCAGAACATTACAATTTTTTTAGGAAATTGACTGAAAAATTATACATAATTCATTGACAAATAAGAAAGGTACTGTCATATGTTAACCTGTAGTTGGAATAATTTACTGGTAAAACTGCATTTTTTGAGAACGCTGAAATTCTTGTCATGGTCCCATTGCTTTGATATCCTATCCTAATGGTAGGAGATGATATTCATGAAAGTCCATGCATGAACCTCCGCTCTAGTTAAAACAAACTTGCACTGAGATTTTGAAAGTTACAGAAGAAATATGCTTCCATTAGCACTAAAGACCAATGAGCATGATAAGTATCATGCAGTGTTAAATGTGATACAAGAATACACTCAGTAAAATCGTAGATTATAAATATTTTGCCAGCAGACCAGGTACATGGTTAATTTGAAACATAAACATGTGATTATTTGTTCATCAAACCACATAATTTGATGTTATGAAAAGCTAAATGAAGTTGATGGTTCATTGTATTAATGTTACATCATTTTAAAATTAAATATTCTTATTAAAATGATTTGCAAATTATTTCATCAATTTTCCAAGTGACCCAGGAAAAGAATGTATAAGGTATTAATACAAAGTGAATGTAAAGTTTCACCTAGCTACCGAGTGCATAAGGCATTATTCCACACAGCTGTAATCCTTAATTATTTCTCGGAAACTGTTTAATTTACAGTAAGAAGTATGTGTAAGAATGACCAACAGTTGGACTTGCTAACCAGTTCCCATAGTTTTACGTGCTTGAATCAAACTCCAACACCAGTCAACAAGCATAAGTTCATTATTATTATTTATGAGATAGTAGGAACTGCAGATGCTGGAGAATCTGAGATAACAAGGTGTAGAGCTGGATGAACACAGCAGGCCAAGCAGCATCAGAGGAGCAGGAAGGCTGACGTTTCAGGCCTAGACCCTTCTTCAGAAATGGGGGAGGGGAAGAAGGTTCTGAAATAAATAGGGAGGGAGGGGGAGGCGGATAGAAGACGGATAGAGGAGAAGATAGGTGGAGAGGAGACAGACAGGTCAAAGAAGCGGGGATGGAGCCAGTAAAGGTGAGTGTACGTGGGGAGTTAGGGAGGAGATAGGTCAGTCCAGGGAGGACGGACAGGTCAAGGTGGCGGGAACAGATTAGCAGGTAGGAGATGGGGGTGGGACTTGAGGTGGGAGGAGGGGATAGGTGAGAGGAAGAACAGGTTAGGGAGGCGGGGACGAGCTGGGCTGGTTTTGGGATGCGGTAGGGGGAGGGGAGATTTTGAAGCTTGTGAAGTCCACATTGATACCATAGGGTTGCAGGGTTCCCAAGCGGAATATGAGGTGCTGTTCCTGCAACCTTTGGGTGGCATCGTTGTGGCACTGCAGGAGGCCCAGGATGGACATGTCGTCTGAGGAATGGGAGGGGGAGTTAAAATGGTTCGCGACTGGGAGGTGCAGTTGTTTATTGCGAACCGAGCGTAAGTGTTCTGCAAAGCAGTCCCCAAGACTCCGCTTGGTTTCCCCGATGTAGAGGAGGCCACAACGAGAACAGCAGAATCAGTATACCACATTAGCAGATGTGCAGGTGAACATCTGCTTGATGTGGAAAGTCTTCTTGGGGCCTGGGATGGGGGTGAGGGCGGAGGTGTAGGGGCAGGGTTGCACTTCCTGCGGTTGCAGAGAAAAGTGCCGGGTGTGGTGGGGCTGGAGGGGAGTGTGGAGCGGACAAGGGAGTCCCGGAGAGAGTGGTCCCTCCATAAACCAGATAAGGGTGGGGAGGGAAAGATGTCTTTGGTGGTGGGGTCGGATTGCAGATGGCGGAAGTGTCGGAGGATGATGCGTTGGATCTGGAGGTTGGTGGGGTGGAATGTGAGGATGAGGGGGATTCTGTTTTGGTTGTTATTGCGTGGACGGGGTGTGAGGGATGAGTTCCGGGAAATGCGGGAGACACGGTCAAGGGCGTTCTCGACCACTGAGGGGGGGAAGTTGCGGTCCTTGAAAAACGAGGACATCGGAGATGTACGGGAGTGGAATGCCTCATCCTGGGAGCAGATGCGGCGGAGGCGAAGGAATTGGGAATAGGAGATGGCATTTTTGCAGGAAGGTGGGTGGAAGGAGGTGTATTCTAGGTAGCTGTGGGAGTCGGTGGGCTTGAAATGGATATCGGTTTCCAAGTGATTGCCAGAGATGGAAACAGAGAGATCCAGGAAGGAGAGAGAGGTATCAGAGATGGTCCAGGTGAACTTAAGGTTGGGGTGGAAGGTGTTGCTGAAGTGGATGAACTGTTCGAGCTCCTCGTGGGAGCACGAGGTGGCGCCGATACAGTCATCAATGTAGCAGAGGAAGAGGTGGGGTTTAGGGCCAGTGTAGCTACGGAAGAGGGATTGTTCCACGTAACCTACAAAGAGGCAGGCATAGCTTGGGCCCATGCGGGTACCCATGGCCACCCCCTTTGTCTGTAGGAAGAGGGAGGAATTGAAAGAGAAGTTGTTGAGGGTGAGGATGAGTTCGGCTAAGTGGATGAGGGTGTCAGTGGAGGGGGACTGGTCGGGCCTGCAGGACAGGAAGAAGCGGAGGGCCTTTAGGCCATCTGTATGGGGAATGCAGATGTATAGGGACTGGACGTCCATAGTAAAGATGAGGTGTTGGGGACCAGGGAATTGGAAGTTTTGGAGGAGGTGGAGGGCATGGGTGGTGTCACGTAGGTAGGGAGTTCCTGGACTAAGGGAGATAGGTGGAGATAAGTTCGGTGGGGCAGGAGCAGGCAGAGACAATGGGTCAACCAGGGCAGTCAGGTTTGTGGATTTTGGGAAGGAGATAGAAGCGGGCGGTGCGGGGTTGGGGAACGATGAGTTTGGAGGCTGTGAGTGGGAGGTCACCTGAGGTGATGAGGTTGTGGATGGTTTGGGAGATGATGGTTTGGTGGTCGGGGGTGGGGTCATGATCAAGGGGGCGGTAGGAGGAGGTGTTGGAGAGTTGGCGCCGGCCTTGGTGATGTAGAGGTCAGTGCGCCATACTACAACTGCGCCTCCCTTGTCCGCGGGTTTTATGGTGAGATTGGGATTGGAGCGGAGGGCTGCACATTCTGTGGGGGAGTGGTTGAAGTGAGCGAGAGGGGTGGAGAGGTTGAGGCGATTGATATCACAACGGCAGTTGGAGATGAAGAGGTCGAGGGAGGGTAGGAGGCCTTGGGGTGGAGTCCAGGAGGAGGGAGTGTGTTGGAGGCGGGAGAAGGGGTCAGTAGAGGAGGCGTTAGACTCTCGATTAAAGAAGTAAGCGCGGAGGCGGAGGCGGAGGTGGAGGCGGCGGAAAAACTGTTCAACGTCCAAGCGTGAGCGCTATTCGTTGATGTGTGGGTGGAGGGGGACAAAGATGAGCCCTTTACTGAGGACTGACCATTTGTCCTCAGTGAGGGGGAGGTCTGGGGGGATGGTGAAGACTTGGCAGGGCTGGGTGCTATTGTCTCCTCTGGAGCTGCTGGCTGTGGAGGCGATGGGCGGAGCGACGTCAGCATCGGTGGTGGGCAGAGTTGTGTCAGCATCGTCCTCGTCCTCACGTACCACCCCACCAACCTCCAGATCCAACGTATCATCCTCCGACACTTCCGCCATCTGCAATCCGACCCCACCACCAAAGACATTTTTCCCTCCCCACTCTTATCTGCTTTCCGGAGGGACTACTCTCTCCGTGACTCCCTTGTCCGCTCCACACTCCCCTCCAGCCCCTCCACACCCGGCACTTTTCCCTGCAACCGCAGGAAGTGCTACACCTGCCCCCACACCTCCCCCCTCACCCCCATCCCAGGCCCCAAGAAGACTTTCCATATCAAGCAGATGTTCACCTGCACATCTGCCAATGTGGTATACTGCAT
>NC_063332.1:55276069-55304436 GCF_021869965.1 Rhincodon typus | reverse complement strand
GCTCGGTTCGCACTAAACAACTGCACCTCCCAGTCGTGAACCATTTCAACTCCCCCTCCCATTCCTCAGACGACATGTCCATCCTGGGCCTCCTGCAGTGCCACAACGATGCCACCCAAAGGTTGCAGGAACAGCACCTCATATTCTGCTTGAGAACCCTGCAGCCCAATGGTATCAATGTGGACTTCACAAGCTTCAAAATCTCCCCTCCCCATACCGCATCCCAAAACCAGCCCAGCTTGTCCCCGTCTCCCTAACCTGTCCTTCCTCTCACCTATCCCCTCCTCCCACCTCAAGCCCCACCCCCATCTCCTACCTGCTAATCTCTTCCCGCCCCCTTGACCTGTCCATCCTCCCTGGACTGACCTATCTCCTCCCTAACTCCCCACCTACACTCACCTTTACTGGCTCCATCCCCACCTCTTTGACCTGTCTGTCTCCTCTCCACCTATCTTCTCCTCTATCCATCTTCTATCCGCCTCCCCTTCTCTCCCTATTTATTTCAGAACCCCCTTCCCCTCCCCCATTTCTGAAGGGTCTGGGCCCGAAACGTTAGCCTTCCTGCTCCTCTGATGCTGCTTGGCCTGCTGTGTTCATCCAGCTCTACACTTTGTTGCCTCTTATTATTATTTGTTTTCTTTTGTTTGTATATCTAAATATTTCCCGTTCCTTATTCTTGACCAATCTCTCTTGTAGAGATCTACAGTCTGCTTAACTTACAACTGCTCACGGATTGTAAAAACCCAATAATTTCTCCCAGCTTTTATTGCTCTCCAAATTAAGCTGCATCAAGTTTGGTTTTAAGGGATCTAATGGATTCCATAAATTCTGATGTGGCAACATTTGCAACCACTTACATGAACTTTGTTTTATGATTTGCATGATCTTCAGCAGTTTTTACTACAAACCCCCAAAGCTACATAGAATAATATAGTAAGTTAATTGTATCTGAATGGTATCTGTCAGTGAAAATTTCACTTCTCTGGTAATTAGACAACCTGCAATCTAGTAACACAAATATATTAAATGGAAATCAGGTCTTTTCCAGTAAATATAAAATGCATCTGCTAATGTAATTGTTTCTTACAACAAGATTTATTTTAATACTTCTAATTTATAATTGATGCCCAGTATTTTGCGTAAGCATATTAGTCCCTTCAG
This sequence comes from Rhincodon typus, assembly GCF_021869965.1. Lineage (NCBI taxonomy): Eukaryota > Metazoa > Chordata > Chondrichthyes > Orectolobiformes > Rhincodontidae > Rhincodon > Rhincodon typus. The sequence goes on along the minus strand of NC_063332.1, from coordinate 55,303,275 downwards.
TCTTCGAAAGTTGGACATAGCAGCAAATCTAGATCCAGTCATTTATCAACAGACCTCTAACAATTCAATTCAGTTTCATTTCATCTCCAATTTGTACATCTTAATCCCTTCAGAATTTTGCTCCAAGATTTAATGTGGTCTGGTTTTCATTTTGTTGCAGGATACAGGAGACGTTCAGAATTACTCATAAATTGGTCTCACAAAAAAGGGAAAATATACCCTGAAACTCATACCAAGCAAGCAAGAAACAGTTTACTCCAAAAATGACCCTACCACGCATTCTTTTATTCTGTTAAATCTTGACTTCTGTCAAAGATGGGTAATATACAATTAATAAAAAACAATTAGCTTAGTTATACTTCACAAATAGTACAATATAATGTCACGGATGAGTGTATTCTTATTCAGCATTAGGCCACTATTGCATTCACGCCATAGAAAATGCTTTTATATCTGTCAGGCTATCAGTGGAGGTACCAACAAAAGATTTAACATCCCCCACAGCTAAGAGAAGATCACCTTTATGTTTCTCTAGTGACATGGTAAAGAATGGTATTCACAGCAAACAAGTGTAAAATTATGACCAGCCTGTCTGCTGTGAAATGGAACAGACAAAAAGATTCTAAAGTGAGGGAAAATACACATGGGCAGATTGGATAATAATATTTGCTTTTATGCTACAGAATCATTTAGTTAAATTTCTTACATAAATGGCATATTCAAGTTGCCATTCTTGTCCTTTCAGAAACTACAGCTGAAAGAAGTCAGGCAAAGTATAATAAAGCAATAGTTTATAAAGAGAAAAAGTAATTAAATTTCACTTGTATGCTATATATGTAAAATTCCAACCAAGCACAGAATTATCTTGCTTTTTTTTAACATATGCATGGCCATATCATCAATAAACTAACCACTTCAAGCACCATCTGGTATAAGAAGTTGAATAACTTTGTATGTTTCCAATCAGTTTCTAGACTCTGATGTTACATGTGTTTGTGTTATATTGCTTTAATGCCATACAGTGAAAGAAATGATTCATGAGTGTACAATCCATGTAGTGCTGAGGGACTACATGGTTCAATAAACTGTAACTTGAACATAATACTCTCGAGTTCAGAACTCCCAAAATAATCTGCATCCGAATTTATAAAAATTATTATGATTCCAATTCAATTCCAACTATCTGACATGTTGTATTACACAGTGTTGTTCCAAAAAATATAGCCTAACACCATTTGAGTGGGCTTGGCACAGACGCATATTAATGAAAGCGACCAAAAACAGATGCTTTGTTATTCCTGTTGTGCTGCAAGTTATAGCAAGAATCTCCTTTACGTTGCATTAGTATGTGTTAAACTTATTGAATATCATATTCATGAATGTGCAGGGTCAAACTTGAGTTGGTAGTGCCCACTACTTGGGTGCAGTTTAATTTTCAAAATGGCTTCTGAAGCAGATGTCCACACTTCTGGGGTGTGTCATGCCATATGCCATATTGTTGTATCAATAGAATAACATTAATGCAATAACATTAGCATAATCAACATCCTTTGGGTCTACACAGAGAAGGCAGATTATATCTTCATCAGCATTTAACACTGATTTGGCTAGTGATGAAGGATATTTTGCTGACTTCAGGCTTCTGTAAAAACTAATTGCTCCATGATATGCATGCACTAACAGCATTCCCCTTAGAATATGACATGAATTGGAAATAATCAGCGCTCACGAAGTATGTTGAAATGCTGGAAAAGGGAGGAAAATGAGAGAAGGCTTCTCTGAGCATGGCCACATACACGTAAGATTTTTAAGGTGCAATCCTCATGCTTGAAACTTAGTGAGGAGCAATAAGTCAAACATCTGCACTTCCCCAAGAAGGTTCTCATTGAAATCTGTTGTAGCCACAAATATAATCAGAGCATGGGCAAAGGACTTTATCACCAGCAGCAATCACAGTGAGCCTTGGGAATCTGGCTAAAACTTCTGCTAAACTTTTGAAATTTGAAATAGCCATAAAAAGCACCAAGGACTGTAGAACTGTACCAACAGCTAGAAGATATTAACCAATCCATGCATTGTTGTTAACTCCTTTAAATAGTACTGATTGGAGGTAGGACTAGGTTGAGGGGAGTTTATTCCAGTCCTGGTGCTTAGTGCTGTGATTCCCAAACTTTTTCTCTTCATGACATCACTTTGATTTTGTATCAGAACCCACAACCCCAAGATTTTGATGGTGACTTGGAGACAGTAAGGACTGAAGATGTTGGAAGCCAGAGTCAATAAACGTGGAGCTGGAAAAGCACAGCAGGTCAGACAGCACCCGAGGAGCAGGAGAGTCAACATTTCGGTTGAAACCATTCATCAGGATTGGGGAGGGGGACCGGAGCCCAGAAACAAATAGAGGGACTGGGTGGGACTAGGGAGAGGGTAGATCTGATGGAGTTAGGTGCATGCAGGTAGGAGGTTATTGTGGTTGGTCAGCGGAAAGGGAGGAGCAGGTAGGTGAGTAGGAAGATGGACAGGTTGGGGCTGGATAGGTTTTGAAGCTGGTGAAGTCAATATTCAGACCATTGGGCTGTAAGCTCCCAAGGTGAAATATCAGGTGTTGTTACTCCAGTTGACATTTGGCCTCATTCTCACAGCACAGAAGGCCAAGGATGGACATGTCACCAGGCAAGTGGAGGGAGAGTTAACATCGATGGCAACCAGAAGGTGGGGTTGGTCAGTGTGTGCAGAGCACAAATGCTCTGCAAACTGGTCCCCAAGTCTGTGTTTGGTCTCTCCGACATATAGGCGACCACATCAGGAGCAAGAGATACAGTCGATGAGGTTAGATGAAGTGCAGGTGAAGTGGACCAGATTTGGAAGGATTGTTTGGGGCCTTGGACAGAAGTAAGGGGCAAGTGTCGGGGCATGCTTAGCACCTCTGAGGAAAGGTAACGGGTGTGGTGGAGGGGTTGGTGGGGAGTACAGAGCTGACGAGGGAGTTGCAGAGTGAACGGTCCCTGCGAAAAGGTGACATGTCCATCCTTGGCTTCCTGCACTGTCACAATGAGGCCAAATGCAAACTGGAGGAACAATACCTCATATTTCGCGTCGGGAGCTTACAGCCCAATGGCCTAAATATTGACTTCACCAGCTTCAAAATCGTTCCACCCCCAATCTGTCCATCTTCCTACTCACCGACCACAATAACCCCCTACCTGCATCCACCTATCTCCATCTCACCTACCCTCCCCCCAATCCCACTCCCCTCTCCCTCTCTTTATTTCCAAGCTCCTCCTCCCTTCCCCCCACCGCCCCCAGTTCTGATGAAGGGTTTCGGCCCGAAACGTTGATCCTCCTCCTCCTCAGTTTTGAATGGTGACTCCACTAGGGGTTGCGACCCACAGTTTGAGAAGCCCTGGGTTTAAGATGTGTTTGGTGTGTGAACTGAAGAGAGTAAAAGTGTTGAGCTCCATAATGGGAGTGCTAGCATCAGAGCAGCATTGGGATCCTGAAGGCTGTGCTTACCCCTGGTGGATATTCACTGTGCACACTAACTCTGGTAACAAGGTGGCATCCAGCATGCTTGGCCCCTTAAGTATGCCCTTCTGGCTGGTACCAAACATCATACTGAGGCTCCAAAGACTGTTAATCCCAATTTCTTGACCCATGTTTTCCCCACACAATATAGCACCTCACACTTAACCATGTCAAAGAGCATCTGCCACCTGTGTACCCATGTCTACATAATCTACATCTTCCTGAACTCTTTCTCCTCACTGAAGAAAAATATCAGAGTTAATGTTTCGGGTCCAGGGCCCTTCCTCAGAACTGAGTTCTTCCCCTTGTTGTGAGGAAGAGTGCCTATACCCGAAACGTTAACTCTGATTTTTTTCTTCACAGATGATGTCAGACCTGCTCAGCTTTTCCAGCAACTTCTGTTTTTGTTCCTGATTTACAGCATCCGCAGTTGTTTTGGTTTTTCTTTCTCTTCAGTGTTTGGCATGCTCAGTTCATCTTTACTGTCAAACCAACAACAGCAGTGGACAAAGTATTGATTTCTAGAGTGCACCGCAGCCAGCTTGGTTCCAATCTGAGCAACACCTAAATAACTGAACCCTTTGTTTCCTGTCTCTCAGCCAATGTTTTTGCATTAATTATTGGAGTTTAGCACCGACACAAAGTGTAAATGAACTAACAGTTCTGGCTCAGAGATAGTAGGAACTGCAGATGCTGGAGAATCCGAGACAACAAGATGCAGGGCTGGATGAACACAGCAGGCCAAGCAGCATCATAGGAGCAGAAAGGCTGACGTTTCAGGCCTAGACCCTTCATCAGAAAAGGGGGAGGGGAAGGGGGTTCTGAAATAAATAGGGAGAGAGTGGGAGGCGGATAGAAGATGGATAGAGGAGAGGATAGGTGGAGAGGAAACAAACAGGTCGAAGAGGCGGGGATGGAGCCAGTAAAGGTGAGTGTAGGTGGGGAGTTAGGGAGGGGATAGGTCAGTCCAGGGAGGACGGACAGGTCAAGGGGGCGGGATGAGGTTAGTCGGTAGGAGATGGGGGTGCGGCTTGAGGTGGGAGGAGGGGATAGGTGGGAGGAAGAACAGGTTAGGGAGGCGGGGACAAGCTGGACTGGTTTTGGGATGCGGTAGGGGGAGGGGAGATTTTGAAGCTTGTGAAATCCACATTGATACCATTGGGCTGCAGGGTTCTCAAGCGGAATATGAGTTGCTGTTCCTGCAACCTTCGGGTGGCATCGTTGTAACACTGCAGGAGGCCCAGGATGGACATGTCGTCTGAGGAATGGGAGGGGGAGTTGAAATGGTTCGTGACTGGGAGGTGCAGTTGTTTATTGCGAACTGAGCGTAGGTGTTCTGCAAAGCGGTCCCCGAGCCTCCGCTTGGTTTCCCCGATGTAGAGGTAGCCACACCGGGTACAGCGGATGCAATATACCACATTAGCAGATGTGCAGGTGAACATCTGCTTGATGTGGAAAGTCTTCTTGGGGCCTGGGATGGGGGTGAGGGAGGAGGTATGGGGGCAGGTGTAGCACTTCCTGCGATTGCAGGGAAAAGTGCCGGGTGTGGTGGGGCTGGAGGGGAGTGTGGAGCGGACAAGGGAGTCACGGAGAGAGTGGTCCCTCCGGAAAGCAGATAAGGGTGGGGAGGGAAAGATGTCTTTGGTGGTGGGGTCGGATTGCAGATGGCGGAAGTGTCGGAGGATGATGCGTTGGATCCGGAGGTTGGTGGGGTGGTACGTGAGGACGAGGGGGATTCTTTTTTGGTTCTTATTGCGTGGACCGGGTGTGAGGGATGAGTTGCGGGAGATGTGGGAGACACGGTTGAGGGCGTTCTCGACCGCTGAGGGGGGTAAGTTACGGTCCTTGAAAAACGAGGACAACTGAGATGTACGGGAGTGGAATGCCTCGTCCTGGGAGCAGATGCGGCGGAGACGAAGGAATTGGGAATAGGCGATAGCATTTTTGCAGGAAGGTGGTGGAAGGAGGAGTATTCTAGGTGGCTGACAGCATCACTGACTGTGCTGGTGGATCGAGTTTCAGCTGTCCAGTTGAGCAATGAAATAAAGCCCCAGCCTTTTTGTCTGACAAGAGAGCCTGATTTACAGCTCCTGTGTCTGCAGCGCTGAGTGCTCCTAAAATACAAGAAGGAGAAGAAGAATTTGACTTCCCAAAATCGTAATAAAAAATTAAATATTAAATCACAAAACATTATATCTTTTTAATTTTGTGTATTACATTTAACATAAAGAAATGTTTAAAATGTGCTGTGGCACGCTGTTACTTCACAAATGGAATTAACCTGCTTTAATTGAATGGTTTAACTCCAGCATTAAAATAAGGAATAATTTTAATATAAATGGGATAAATATTCCTCTAACGACATCACAGAGTGTAATTATGTTTATAACTTGTTTTAGTAAAGTCATTTGAAGACAATGTGAGAGTGAATTTAATCTGACCCAGTGGTGTATTGGCTATTCATCCCTTTTATATCTGACTCTGAGCCAAAGGGTTGCATAGTGCACAAGTGCTGGACAGAGAAAAACTATCCTTTGATAACCACTGTCCTCAGTGTAAGTGAAAGCAGTCATGCGCCTGATTGTTAGTAAATAAAACCATTCTAAATAATGGAGAGATGGCAGGGGAAGTCATCAGACATATGCAGAAGGATGCTTCTGGTCTCTGAGCTCCTACCTTATTAAGGAGACAAGAACTGAAGATTTCCTTGAGGTGAAGGCGTGTTTTGGCCTACAGGATAGCAGGCATTTTGCAACATGATAATTTGGGCACGGTCACACGTCAATTGTTCATTGACAAAGTGGGAGATCACATGGTTCCAGTACCTTTTCCCTTTATGTTATGGGACCCACAGACACACATATGTGCTGTTGATGACTTCCTGCACCCATGGGAAGCTCACTATAGTGAGGATGCCATAGGCCCACTCACTTGCTTCTCTCTGGTTATAAGGAAAGTGATGATCTCACCTTACTTCACATACTCCTGGAAGTAGTGAAGTAATGGGGAACTGTAATTAAATATGTGCACTTGATCTTGCTTGGTAAAATCAAGGTTTATTGAAGTTTGGAGCAATGGTCACCTTGATAGTTACCAAGAGCACCATCTTTGTCTTGCTTTTATGATGGAGGCTCTGTTGAAGGAAGTGCCACAGTCCTGTGACCATCTCCTTAATAAGTCTCAGATGCCTTAGACATTGACCCTGGCTGAGCCGGAGGTAGGAAAAGGGTTCCCTGAAAGTTTGTGGTGTCCAGTGCTTTGCATGGAGAGCCATCTTCCACCTCCGATTGTGCAGAGTTCTAGTCTGTGGGACAGTTTTCTTGACTTTGGTAGAATTCTCCAGATGTCAGTGTTGAGAACTATGCCACATTTCTCTGTTCATGTTAGGCCCACTATCCAATTTTATTCTTTTGATTGTGATTGACAAGCCAAATGGCTTGATGACACTTACAGCATGACTTCCCATTCCTTTAGGTGCAAGAATAATGGCCAGTGTGAAGAGATAATTGAGCAAGGATCCAAACATCAGATTCTCACTGTTGAGATAAGCTTTATCAATGGCCCTTGTGTTCACCTTTATTGCAACTTCAACAATTCCAGTAGACCCATCCATGGGGATAAGGCAGGGTGTGACCCTGTGCCACCCAACTGGAAAATAGCAACACACCAAACTTAGTTTCAAATGTGGCATTCTCCAGATCCAGCAGTAGCTTTAGTGTCAGAATGGCATTTTAGCCCAGAAGGCAAGGTATGAGCTGATAGCTGAAGTAAACAGTAAAGTATCAATGTGAAGGGAGAGTGTGTGTTGTTGTGTGGCCTGGTGCTGTGATAACATCAGGTGGTTCATGTGTGTGTACCTTACACAGCAAACACACTCAATGAGCACGAAGAGCATGTGAAAGTGAAAAGGGGAAACATACTTCATGGGGTAAGGATGGACTTCTGTCAACCAGAGCGGTGTCCTGGGCCCAAACATCTTCAGCTGCTTCATTGTAAGGTCAGAAATGGAGATGTTCACCAATGATTGCGCAGTGTTCAGCACCATTCGCAGCTCCTCAGATACAGAAGCAGTCCGTGTCCAAGTGCAACAAGATCTGGACAATGTCCAGGTTGGTAGCAAGTAACATCTGCACCACACAATTGCCAGGCAATGACCATCTCCAAGAAGAGACAATCTAATCACCAACCACTTACATTCAATGGTATTACCCTTACTGGGTACCCCATTATCAACATCCTAGGTGTTACCATTGACCAGAAACTTGACCGAACTAGCCATATAAATTACAGTGACTACAACAGCAGGTCAGGGGCTTGAAATACTGCAGTGAGTAACTCACCTCCCGATTCCCCGAAGCCTATCCACCATTTGAAAGGCACGAGACAGGAGTGTAATGGAACTCTCCTCATTTGCCAAGATGAGTGTGATTCCAACAACACTCAAAAAGCTTAACACCATCTACAACAGAGCAGCCCACTTGACTGACATCGCATCCCTCCACCACCCATGCTCAGTAGCAACGACGTGTACTGCCTACAAGATGCACTGCAGAAATTTGCCAAACCTCCTCAGACAGCACCTTCCAAACCCATGACCACTTCCACCTAGAAGGACAACAGCAGTAAATATATGGAAATTCACCAACTTCAAGATCCCCTCCAAGCCACTTACCATTGTAACTTCATAATATATTACCATTCCTTCAGTGTTGCTGGGTCAAAATCCTGGAGTTCTCGCCATTGTGGGTCTCTCTACAGGGCCTTGGTGAGACCATACCTGGTTTATTCTGTGATCTAGGCCTGAAACGTCATCGTTCCTGCTCCTCTGATGCTGTGTTCATCCAGCTCTACACCTTGTTATCTCTGGTTTATTCTGTTGCAGCTTTAGTCTCCTTTTATGAGAAAGGCGTTTCTGGCTAGAGTAGGAGTGCAGCAAAGGTTTACCAGACTGGTTGCTGGGATGGCAGAACTGAGTTATGAAGAGAGGCTGCATCAGTTAAGACTAGTCACTAGAGTTTAGAAGAACAAGGAGAGGATCTCATAGAAAACCTATAAAATTCTAACAGGACTAGACAAGGTAAATATACGAAGGATGTTTCTGATAACTGGGGAATCCAGAACCAGAGATCACAGTCTAAGGGTGCTGGGTAGGCCATTTAGGACTTAAATGTGAAGAAATTTCTTCAACCATAGAGCGGTGAGCTTGTGGAATTCTCTGCCATCGAAAGCGTTTGAGGCCAAAACATTAAATGTTTTCAAGAAAGAGTTTAGGGTTAAAAGGATCAAAGAGTATGGGGAGAAAATGGGAACAGAGTATTGAGTTGGATGATCCACCATGATCATATTGAATGGCAGAGCAGGTTCAAAGGTCAAATGGCCTACACCTGCTCCAATGTTTTTCTATGTCAACAAACGTATAATGTCCAATTCTAACTTAATCACATCAAGTATTGAGTGAGAGTACATTTCCGCTTTTAAAAAATCTACGTCATAGATATTTTCAATCAATCTGTTCAGAGATATTATGACACATGGTGGGGGCAGATGAGACTTGAAACAGGACCTTTACAAAGATGGCTACTCTGTGAAAATGAATAGCTTCTCCATGGCTAGCTAATGACAGCTTTAATAAATCCTCCAACAGCTGCCAAAAAGAGATATTTAACATATGCTGAAGTGATCATCTCTGCCTATCACAGCATCTTTGGAAATTTCACAATGTGTGGGTCATTTTTGACCAGATTTGCCTCTTTTTAAATCATTGCCACTGACATCTGCATCATTAAGATGCCAACATTCAATTTTTAATGACCAACGGTGTGGTACAATTGTGTTTGATAAGTAGCTGGACATGAAGCAGGTTCACTCTGCATGGATTGCAAATGGGCAAAGAAGTAACTGTAACAAAATGTAACTGTGGTTTGCAGACTTATGCTTCTTGAATATACCCCTTGATGAGCTAACATCCAGCAGACACAGACCCTATGCTTTCACCCACCAAACTAATACCTCTGTCCATTGGGTGTTGCCCCAGCCATTTTCCAGTTGCAGTTAGCATCTAGTGAACAGCAAGCGACGTCGGGGAACAAAGCTCGTGTTGGATACCATCAGCACTGGCTCCAACTGGTCATCAGGTACCACCCCAGAGCCACCATGTCCCTTTTCAAGTCACATTATCCCGACAGCCCATCTCCAACCATTGTCGAAATGTGGAGGCCCACCACATTGAACTTCAACTCCCCGGCCCCCTGAGCCCTGATATTAAATCTTAATGATAACCATCTTGCTCTTGATAGTGGTCATTACCAATAACACCCTTTCCCCTGGCTTATCATGTCATCTGGTGCTGTTCCACATACCCTCCCTTATAACTTGTGTTTGCCCCATCACTGCTCATGTCACCACTTCAAAACTTGCCTCTGCATTCCCTCTCCAGCTTGACTGCCTCACCCCCATTTGGAACTGACTCCCACTTTGCCCCTCTTGACCAACTTGCCTCCTCTTCATTGATCAAAGCTCAGATATACAGGACTGTATTTACCACAGTGCTACAGCTAACTTCGACGAGCAGACCCTGGACTGCTGTCTTTGTAGCTCTCCACCTGACGGTATGTGACTCCAATGACTGTTTGAGTTGGCCCTACAGGACTGATTTCTGTGGAACTTTTCTGTGGACCGTGGCTAGACATATCCCCGGACCATGACACACCCAAGTAGATGACTGACCATGACTGTGACTGCACCGTTTGCAGACTGTGCCCATGACTAACAACATGGAGCCCCTAACTAACAGCAGTCCCCTTTGACTGGACTGAGGGCAAGTTCCCACCCACTTTCCGACACAGTTGAATAAATGCAGAGAAAGGATGTTACCCACAACGATCGATGTGTTCAAGCTGGGCTGCTGGAATCTCCTTCCTCTCTGATGTAGGGCTGGCTCTCTTCCACAAAGATGGGTGTCACAGGTCAGGCTGAATCGTCTCCTAGGTCTTCTTGGCTTGTCACCTGATCTTCTGCCATGAGTCATGCTGCAAGTCTTCACTGAGTTTTCACTGAGGTGCTGGCCGCCAGATGAGTGTGATTTTATCCCCCCTCCCCCACCACTTCGGAACTTTCAGAATATCCTGTGGCCTTTGGCCAATGGGGTCATGAGCTTGATTCAAAGCATCCAATAGGATCACGCCAACACCCTTCACTGTTGCCATGCCTAGGATGTGTAAAGTGGATGCCCTCAGGCACTGTTGGTAGTCAAGGGACCAGACGGTCTGATTGATACATCTTCAATACTCAACCCTCAGGCTGCTTGTAACTAGTTCTCCCTGAACCTTTGTGATCTCTTTGACCTTGGCTTCCACCGTTCTCTGTAGCCAATAGCTGCTGACTGTTGTTTAATTTAGTTTGGCTAATTTTCTGTCAGGCCGGGTTTCTCTGGCTGTGCATCAATTTAGAATGTCCAACTGTGGGTCTGTGGTCACTTGGCCACAGCACGTAGACTTGAACACATGTAAAACATAGATTAATCCTTACTTACTGTAACTATGGGCTGAATTTTCCCAGAAATCAGCTTAGTGCTGCCCACTCACTCACTCAGGACACCCTCATTATCTTTCCCACACTAGACCAGTACTAATGGCTGTGCCAACCACTTTCAAACAACTTAATTACTCCCTTTGTTTCCTTGTTTCATTCTGGGAGAAAACACAAAAGTGTGGTGGGACATTTGGCTGCATTCCTTGAACTAGGAGGGAATCTAGTGATGGCCAATGTGATGATGCCAAAACCTCCATGTGTTGGAAACCAAGGAAAAATTACTGTCCAATGCATTACCACTCTCCCATTCTTGCCACTGAGCATTTATGCTTAGCATGGTCGAACTTCTACCTCTTGTTTGTGACCCATTCCCTCTTTTGTCTCCTGCAGTGGCATCTGCACAGTCTCAGTGGCCAATTGGATGGTCCTGCCACACATTGCTTCCTCCACCTCTGAGGAAGAAGTCACAAGTCTTTCGGAGCATGTTCTGACAAGACAGCCTCCTGTACCCTCCACTGTAACCATAAGACTATAAACCGAGGAGCAGAATTAGGCCATTCAGCCCATCAGATCTGCTAGCCCATTCGATCATGGCTGATATGTTTCTCAATCCCATTCTCCTGCCTTCTCCCTCTAACCTTCGATCCCCGTACTAATCAAGAACCTATCTATCTCTGTCCTAAATAAGCTCAATGACTTGGCCTCCACAGCACTCTGTGATAAAGAGCTCCACAGAGTCACCACCCTCTGGCTGAAGAAATTCCTCCTCATCTCAGTTCTGAGGGATTATCCCTTCACTTTGAGTGCTAGCCTCTGCTAGTTGTGGAATCATCATCTCCACATCCACTCTATCCAGACATCTCAGTATTCAGTGAGTTTCAATCATATACCCCCACTCCATCCTTCTAAATTCATTGAATATAGACCCGAAGTCCTCAACTGCTCCTCATATGACAAGCCCTTCAACCTCAAATCACGCTTGCAAACATCCTTGCTTACATACAGGGCCCAAATATTCCAAATATGCTCTGACCAGAGCCATATACAGCCTCAGCAACATGTCTCTGTTGTTGTATTTTTGCCCTCTTGAAATGAATGCCAACAATGCATTTGCCTGCCAAACTACGAACTGCCAACTGCATTTTAACCTTAAAAGAATCCTGAACTAGAACTTCCAAATCCTTTTATGCTTCAGATTTCTGAAACTTTTTCCCAATTATAAAATAGCCTATTTCTTTGTTCTTCCTAACAAAGTGCCTGACTTCACACTTTCCCACATTGTATTCCATCTGCCACTTCTTTTCTCACTCTCTGAGCCTGTCCACGTCCTTCTGCAGCCTCCCCACTTCCTCAACACGATTTGTCTCTTCACCTATCTTTGTGTCATGTGTGAAGTTCGCAACAATATCCTCTGTTCTTTTTGTCTGGATCATTAATGTATAATGCAGATAGTTGTGGTCCCAACATTGACTAGATGCCATCCTGAAAAATACCCCTCTGCCAGTCACGCAATCTTCTATCCAAGCAAGTATCTGAGCCTGTTTGCTTCTGATTACCAGGTTTACCGCATCCTTTTCTTACTTTTTTCATTTATTCATGTTTAACATCAAAATTCATCTTAGCTTCTTTTCATGGCTTCGGTGGACGAAGGATGTTTTGGGAGGCTACTGCAGTGGCGAAGGTGGTGTGGTCATTCCTCGTCCATTGCAGCCACGTCCTGGTGTGTCCTGCGCAGTGGTGGTCTGCTTCACTGGCTTTGATATCTTTGGCTGTGTGGTGGGTCTGACCGGGGATACCAACCATTCAGCAGGGTGGTCTGCTTCAACGATGGCACTGGCGATGAGGTGAGTCTTTGAGGCAGCTGCTGCGGTGTCTTCAGTGGCACGGTGATCCGGCCCAGGATTCCAAAGGTCCGAGATTCTGCGGCTTTGACGTCGGCTTTCTGCAGCAGTGGAGAACGCAGTTCCTGTCTTTTCTTCAATCTTGGGAACCCAGGTTCAGTGAATTGAACAAAAATGGACTTTGTCTTCACTTTTTTTTAATATACGATTTCTATTATTAACATAGGTGCCGGAGTATGGCAACAAACATTTTTCACTGTATTTTTTGTAAAAATACAAGTGACAATAAATTACTATTCTATTCTATTCAGTACCTTGCCTCTAATATCATGGGCTCTTATTTCACAGTGATTCCTGAAAGATTACCAGCAATGCTTCTACAACCTCCTCAGCTATCTCCTTCAGAACTCTGTGGTGTAATCCATCTGGTGCGGGTGATTTATTCACGTTCAGGTCTTTCAGCTTCCCCAGCACCTTTGCCTTAGTCATGGCCACTACACTCACCTCTGCCCCTGACTCTCTTGAAGTTCTGGTACTTTGCTGGTGTCTTCCACTGTGAAAACTGATGCAAAATACCTATTCAAATTCTTTGACATTTCTTTGTTCCCCATTACTACATCTCCAACCTCAATTTCCTGTGGCCCAATGTCTACACTTGCTTCTTTTCTATCTTTTAGCTGTCTAAAAAAAAAATTTGCAATCTTCTTTCATAACATTAGCTAGTTTACACTCACATTTCACCTTCTCCCCTTTATTGCTTTCTTCGTTCTCCTCTGATTTTTAAAGGATTCCAATTTCTCTGGCTTCCCACAGGCAGCACGGTGGCTCAGTGGTTAGCACTGCTACCTTACAGCACCAGGGACCTGGGTTTGATCCCACCCTTGGGTGACTGTCAGTGTAGAGTTTGTACATTCTCTCTGTGTCTGTGTGGGTTTCCTCTGGGTGCTCTGGTTTCCTCCCACAGTCCAAAGATGTGCAGGCTAGGTGGATTGGCCATGCTAAATTGCCTGTAGTGTTCAGGGATGTGTAGATTTGGTGGGTTATAGGGGGCTGGGTCTGGGTGGGATGCTCTGAGGGTTGGTATGGACTTGTTGGGCCGAAGGGCCTGTTTTCACACTGTAGGGATTCTACAATATGAATCTTCGCCTCATTATAAGCTTTTTCTTTTGGTTTTAGGCTGTTCCTGACTTCCGTTGTCAGCCATGGTTGCCTCGTCCTCCCCTTAGTATGTTTCTTCTTCCATGGAATAAATTTCTGCTGAATTACATTGAGAAACATCTGCCATTGCTGCTCCACCATCTTCCATGCTAGGCTTCACTTCCAATCACTTCTGGTCAGCTCCTCCATCATGTCTTTTTAGTTCCCTTTACTTAACTGTAATACCACTACATCTGAGTCCAGCTTCTCCCTCTCAAACTGCAGGGTGAATTCTATCATATTATCGTCACTGCCCCCTAGGCGTTCCTTCACCTTAAGCTCGGCCTCATTACACATCACCAAATCTGGAACTGCCTGTTCCCTCGTGGGCTCTAACGCAAGCTGCTCCAAAAAAAAATCTCGTAGATATTCCACAAATTCCTTTTGTTGAAATCTGCTCCCAAAATGATTTTCCCAATCCACCTGCATATTGAAATCCCCCATGATTATTTTAATAGTGCCTTTCACACATGCTTTCTCTATCTCCTGATTGCTGCTTCTCCACATCCTGACTACATCTAGGAGGCCTGTATACAACTCCTATCAGGGTCTTTTTTTCCATTTGTCATTCCTCAACTCTACCCTCACGGATTCTACATCTTCTGAATTTAAATCATTTCTTGCTATCAACTTAGTTTCCTTTCTTACTAACAAGGCAGCTGCATCCCCTCTGCCTATATGCCTGTCCTTTCAATAGGATATTTAGTTCCCAGCCCTGATCCCCTTCCAGCCACATCTCTGAGATACCCACAACTTCGTACCTGCCAATTTCAATCAGCAATCCAAGCTCATTTACCTTGTTTTGTATCCTGTGTGCATGTAAGTGCAACACCCTCAATCCTGCGTTGACTGTCCCCCTTCTCATAGTTGGATCCTTACCTGCTGTGCCTGATTGCTGATTGCTGACCCTTTCCATACTCTCTGTCCTGTTACTTGTTCCGAAAACATTAGGAACGCTTGCTAAATCATCCCCCACTAATAATCCAGAGATTATCACCTTTCTGGCTCTGCCTTTTTATTTAGCCCATAGTTGCTTACATGTACTCAGCAGAACCTCTTTCCTCTTTCTACCTGTATCGTTGGCACCTACTTGAACCATAACAACTGGATCTGTCCCCTCCCGCCCAAGTTCCTCTGTAGCCCAGATGAGTATGTTACAGGAACTTGGAATGTGCTTGCAATGAGGATGAATCTTTCCAGACTGCAATACACTGTCAGTGCATCACAGCCAATGGTGGCAATGATGCTCAATGTTGTCAAGGGTGCTTGGACTTTGGATTTTGAGTCCATACAGTAGGTTAATGCTTAACGTTCAACTAGTGTTCACAGATGTCTGTCACCTGTACTCTGTTTGTGTCCATTTAATGTAGCTGCCCTTCGAAAGGCCTCATGTCATGCAAAACTGAAGTCCCCTACCTCACATAATGAAAAAGTTAACTCACCAAAGCTGGGTGTGGTGGCAGCCATTTTTGGCTCCATTGTGCACTTGTTATTTGCAGCACAATGGAAGGAAACAGCAGTCAGTCATACTTCATATAGGGAATCTCAGGCTTAGCCTGTTACCCCTTAGTGAATCCCCAAATACACACATTCCCTCCGTGGTGACCAAGTGGTGAGAAGGCTCTTATACATGTAGTTGGGGTGTTGTCCCTTTAAGAGAGCTGGTCAGGTGATTCACAAGCTGGGGTTTAGTTTAGTACCCGTTGCGGAGGTGTGAGCGTTTCTGTTCACAGTTTTGCCTGCGTCTTTCTTGCATATAATTTTTGGGTTCCCAGCGAATTACAAATTTAACAAAGGTGGTGGTGAGCTCCTTCCTGAATGATTTGAATTAGTGCATTTGGAAAGGTCCAACATTTTGTCCCAGTAATGGTGAACAGTTAGGATGGTGTGTAACTTGCAGCTGGTGTGTTGCCATGAGTCTGCTATCCTTGTGTTTCTGGGAGATGGCAGTTACTGGATTGGAAGATGCTATCAAAGGCGGTAACGAATTGACACACGGTGTGCTTAAAATTATAACATTGTACAAGTAACTAAAAGTAACTTATTAAAAGCAGCTACCTGGAATAAATATTACTTGTAGGAGCAGTTTTTCATCATTTTTGCTTTTTCTTTAAATTGCTTCTATCTGTTTGTACAATTAACAAATATTCTGGAAAAATTGAGGTACATATCTGTTGAAGAGTTTGTTAAAACAGCTAGAAAATTAAGCCTTGACGTTTTTTCCATTTAGATAAAGGAAACCTGCAGGACTTATTTTAAAATGAAATGCAACCACTTGATACAACTGTTCAGAAAAGAGAAGTAACTAATTTACCAGCGTGAAGGCTAAAATGGAGGAAAAAGATGGAGAATGATCCCGGAAGCTTTATAATGTTAATGAAAACTCTTAACAAGGGACTAAGGAAAAGAAACATAAGCCAATAATAATAACATAATGTAGTTAACAAACTTGCACCTAATTTACAAACACAACATAGAGCAGCAAATCGACTGGCAAAAGGTAACAATATTATTTCTTGAAGAAGGTCTTAAGATTTTGGATCATTAAGTTTTTTTTTTGCTTCCTCAGTCTTGGCCACAAGACTTGGTTAAGAATTCAATGATGATTCCTGTTAAATATCAGCCAGTTAAAGTGAAACTTAATCATTTTGTTGTATAACGTAGCATTTTGGCATTTTTCACTGAAAATTAAGCATAACTTTCTCTAGCAATCTGCCTTGCTCTTTCTGTTCATAAGTAGAAAATTAACAATTTCTAGTCCTAATCATTTGAGCTCTTTAGCTCAAATTAAAAAAAAATCATTTTTAAATTAAGAATTATCTGTGAAAATCTTTTAAAGGACATAACCAGGACCAAAACCAATTAAATCAAAAGGTGGAGTAAATTAAGGAATAGTGTTTAATTAAGCTTTTAAATAGACTTTAAATTGTTGGTAAAATGGGCACTAGCCCAGCTTGCTAACAGAAAGTGACTTTTCCTCCATGCAACATTGGGTATCATCTACTTGAAGCTGTCACCTTGCAGACAAATGCGGGGCATCCACAAGCTCACCAACAAAGACAATTTCAATTTCAAATTGCAATTATTTTTCCAACATCCCTTTAGGAGGTTTGGAGAGAGAGGATACGGCAGCGTTTGGGAGGTAGAGGGATGATCAGGAAAGGGAGCAACAGGTTGGGAAGGGAGATAAACAATGAGGAAATGGGGAACAGGCTGAGCAAGGTCCAGCAGAGGCCTTCAGTAAGACAGTTATTCTTCTGAAGATTTTATTTTGGGTCTCCCTGTTGAAACTAGCCTCCAATGATACTGTCAAGGGCAGCTCATTAGACTTTATGTTTGATGTGTACTCAACCCCCAATGGCTCCTTGTGCCTGTTGGCTTATGAAAGTACCTACATGGTTTGGTCTCACTGATACTGTCGGCAATAGTTAGAACCAAGTACATCATATACTCAAATGTGTGAAACGGCAAAATATTCAACATCAAAGTCATTCTGATGAAGCTGATTGAATCATTATGCATAGAATTTGAAGACTTGATCCCGTAATAGCTAATGATGTACTTAGTGATCAGTGCAGAGACTGAACTTTCTATCATTGAGATACATGTGTCAATGACCATGTATTGGCGGAGGCTAGTGCTTTTTGCTCTCAACTGGAGTATTTAAGTTCAGGTTACGACAATGGGTGTGAAGAATAATTGGTTGATCGTTTTTGTTGTACTGTGAGAGTACAGCTGCAGTCCTATTTCCTGATGTACCTGTTGTGAAATGTTCAACAACGGGAGCAGATGATATTTTTGCCTTGAAGTGTTTTCTGTTCATTATGTATCTTTGAGTAAGTAGCTTCCAAAGAGGCTCCGTGATCTCTGATACTTTGAAAAGAATTTGTGATAAGACTTGGTACTAAGGAATGATGGCAATAATTTCATATTCGACCGAGTCAGAATTGTATGAATGACTTTGATGTTATTCTATGTAGACGTTATTCCAACTGGTCCCATTCTGTACTCCGTAAAGGCGATCTTGGGTGTCACAAATGAGCATTTGTCCTTGGTGAGCATCAAATTGTGTTGTTTGAGTTCAGTAAACATCACAAATGACTGCTGATCACATTCTGCTTTTACCCTTCAATGGATATCATCACATAGATTGAGCAACATTTTAACATTTGACAAGTCTAAAGAAATATTCTTATGTAATGTTCCAGGTACTGAACTTAGTCCAATGGACAATCTGCATGACTGAAACATACCTTAGTGAATAATAGAAGCTGTAGGTATCAGCTTTGCTCTGCTTGAATACTTACAATCCCTACAGTGTGGAAACAAGCCATTCGGCTCAACGAGTCCATACCAACCCTCCGAAGAGCATCCGACCCAGACCCATCCCCGTTCCCGTACCCTATCCCTGTAACCCTGCATTTCCCATGGCTAACACACCTAACCTACATATCCCTGAACACTATGGGTAATTTAGCACAGCCAATCCAACTAACCTGCACTTCTTTGGACTATGGGAAGAAACCAGGGCACCAAGCAGAAACCCATGCAGACACAGGGAGAACTTGCAAACCCCACACAGACTATCCCACAACAGTGGAATCATACACAGGTCCCTGGCTCTGTGAAGCAGCAGTGCTCGCCAGGAGCCACCAATCCACCTGAAATATCTGAAGACAACTCAATTGCACGGCAAGTTTTGAAAAGGTTGGGGAATCATGAAATGATGTTGACAGTTCTTGGATTGTAAGAAGTGGATACTTGCTTTGGTGATTATGATCATGTAGACGAGGCATAACCTACACTTGCCTTTTCACACTGAACAATGTGCATATCAAACATAGCCAATGATAGGTTGATTCACTCAATGAGCTTCTCGGCTTCAGCTCTCATGACATTTTCACACAGGCTGATGCAGCGAAACTGGCCAAATTGGCGTGTCAGTGTGACACGGGGCGATCTCCCAGTGAGGAAAGAAATAATGATGGAGCTGATAAAAGTAAACTTTCCTCAACCATCCTGATTGTCAATCTCTTTGAGTATTTGAGTACCTACTTTTTTGTACATTTTATATATCTGACTCACCTCAAAGCAATGCAAAGATGACATCGGTTTAACTTTATAATAGATTTATTTGCAGTGTTTTAAAATACGAGGTTGATGAATCCATACATGTTCAGGGTTTTGGCTCCTCATATCTTTCTGGGAACTTCTAGTTATTTCAGATCTCAGGCGCTACACTCAAGTTTAATCAATCAATCAGTCACAGTGACCATGGATCAGTCAATAAGCTAATAAAATCAAAAGCAAATCAATTAAATAATTGAACACTGCAAGACCATGAAAAAAGGAGAATATTTTTTATTCATTGATAGGATAAGGACACCAGTGGCTAGGCCAGTATTTTTTTGCTTGGCCCTAATTATCCAAGGGGCTGTTGAGAGATTTTGAGGATGAATAATGGAAATCAGTAGAATTGTTAAGAACGCTGCTAGTGATTTCTTAGTAATAAATGCCAATGCTTAAGGATTATCAGTTTTAGCAAATCGGTGTACATCGTTAATAGAACTGTGTTATGAATCTATCATTAAGGAAGAAATAGCAAGACATCTGGATATAAATTGTCCCATTGGGAACACCCAGCATGGGTTCTTGAAGGGTAGGTCATGTTTAACTAATTTGGTGGAATTCTTTGAGGACGTTACTTGCATGGTGGACAATGGGGAACCTGTAGATGTGGTGTGTCTGGATTTCCAGAAGGCATTTGACAAGGTGCCACACCAAAGGCTGCTACATAAGATAAACTTGCACGGTATTACAGATAATGTATTGGCATGGATAGAGGATTGGTTGACGAGTAGAAAGCAAAGAGTAGGGGTAAATGGGTGTTTTTCTGGTTGGCAGTCAGTGGCTAGTGGTGTGCCTCAGGGATCAGTGTTGGGACCGCAATTGTTTACAATTTACATAGATGATTTGGAGTTGGGGACTAAGTGTGGTGTGTCAAAATTTGCAGATGACACTAAGGTGAGTGGTAGAGCAAAGTGTGCAGAAGACACTGAAAGTCTGCAGAGAGATATAAATAGTCTAAGTGAGCGGGCAAAGGTCTGGCAGATGGAGTACAATGTTGATAAGTGTGAGGTCATCCATTTTGGTAGAAATAACAGGAAAATGGACTATGTTTTAAATGGTAAAAAATTGCAGCATGCTGCTGTGCAGAGGGACTTGGGTGTCCTTGTGCATGAATCGCTAAAAGTAGGATTGCAGGTACAGCAGGTGATTAAAAAGGCAAATGGAATTTTGTCTGCCATTGCTCAAGGGATGGAGTTTAAAAACAGGGAGGATATGCTGCAGCTGTATAGGGTCCTGGTGAGGCTACACCTGGAGTACTGTGTGCAGTTTTGGTCTCCTTAGTTGAGAAGAGATATACTAGCACTGGAGGGGGTGTAGAGGAGATTTTAGAAACATATAAGATTATGAAGGGAATAGATAAGGTGGAGGCAGGGAGGTTGTTTCCGCTAGCAGGTGAAACTAGAAGTAGGGGGCATAGCCTCAAAATAAAGGGAAGCAGATATAGGACTGAGGTCAGGAGGAACTTCTTCACCCAAAGGGTTGTGAATCTGTGGAATTCCCTGCCCAGTGAAGCGGTTGAAGCTACCTTGCTGAACATTTTTAAGGCAAGGCTAGATAAATTTTTGAACAGTAAAGGAATTAAGGGTTATGGTGAGTGGGCGGGTAAGTGGAGCTGAGTCTCAAAAAGATCAGCCATGATCTTATTAAATGGCGGGGCAGGCTCGAGGGGCCGGATGGCCTACTCCTGCTCCTAGTTCTTATGTTCTTATGACCACCAGTCATAGTAAGATATTTCTGCTTTAATCTGTCTTTTAATTTAAGGTTAATGAAACATATAACTCCTTCACAACTGTACCTTCTAATAAGTCAATATGACCTGGCAGCCATGAGAACCGAGGGCCCAGGTCAAGTTCGATAGTAAAGCAAAAGCAACTAGTCTGGACTTGTGCAGACCTACAGAATCTCAGAGTTACTGACTCAGAAATCCTGGACACAGAAAGGAAGAGTGTGAAAGAGTGTGTGTCCCAGAGGGGAAGACAGAAATATAGTTACTGTTGTGAACAGTAAGGGATAACAAATATTCTCCATTGGCTAAAAAATATACTGGAAGCTTTGCTTTGCCATCACCAGAATTTGAATTCACAAGAGTGAGTCTTACTGCCAAATGTTATTTTACGATTTCTTAGTAAAGTAAGGAAAACAACCTTTAACATACACTGAACCTAATTACTCAGCAATGTCACAAACCCATTGGAAACTAGGAGTAACTGTGGACTGGTTTGTGTAAAAACTACAATTTTATTGAAAATATGGCAGCATTTGGAATTTACAAATTTGGGGGGCAGTTGAGGGGACAGATTTTGGAAGTATTAAGAAGTTAAGGATGGAATATCTTTTCTGCAGTTTAGCGTATTAGTCACCCACTAAACAGTGTTTAGTCATGTTGAGTTTTGTTTGTTTGTTACAGTAAAACACTTAAAACTTAAAATCTTTTGTGTGATCCTTTGAGCCAGTTTCTGAGAGTCCAAAGTTTCTATGGGAATCATATTAAATATAGTTGATTTTTTTTTGCTGATTTAATATCATCCAGTAGTCTTTTAAATATTGAAAACAATTATGCTGTTTCCTGTGTCATAAACACCTCCATTGATACATTTGTCTGTATGTGTAATGGTTAAAGGATATGGTGCTTGTATTGGAATTCATATCTCATTCAGAAGGCATGTAAATAGAAAAAGGAACCATTATGTACAGTGTCACGGAGCACATGACTACATCACACCAGTGTCAAAAATGGAAAGAATTTAAAATACAAATAAAAGCCACAAAAATGCATGGGAAGCAGCAGCGTGCAGATGGTCCTGAAGAGTGCCCATCGACTCCAGGCTGCTGGAAACTCTTGTGCCTGGCTGCCATCTAGGGGGGAGTTGCCAGGCTTTTCTTACTGGAGATCTCAGTGTGAGAGGGAACCAATTTATTCTTTCTTTTTAATTTCAAAGATACGGTTTGTTTCTACAGATAGAACTCCCTTCTCTACTTCTGGAAGCAAAGATACACCATTACATTTGGTTTGCAAATCTTCAGAGTTACATTGTATTGCTAACTAGGGTTTGGGAACTGGCTATTTTGGTTTCTGGTCTTGGAATTAGATTTATTTTTAGATTTGTTGAGGCTTATAGTGGATTTCCAATGGCATATTTCAAAGAAGCATACACATGATTTATTTCAGTAAGCAGTTGGTGATTTTATCAATACCAACATATTCAAAAGAGCAGTATTGTCAACGGGGATAAAAATAGTCAGAAAGGATATTTATAATTGATTCATCAAGTTGACATCAATGTAAGCAATGAGATTACAAAGTACATTCCTGACACTACTGACATCGTTCCATTACATATGTACAAAAACATCACCCTGAGATTCCACACTACTCACTTTAGTGAATGCCCATGATTTTGAGCTGGTATTGCTCCATTAACTGGGCAAACTACTGGAGGAGTTGAGAGCCATTGCAGAAATTTCTGGTGCAAACAAAAGTCAAGCACATAACTTTGCAAACAGACAGAATGTTCACCTAAATCTCAAAATACAAACAGTATTTAACTCAAATCTGATAGACCACTCGTTCCCACTAGTCATAGTCACAACTGAAACAACTGTGTTAAAATGGCACATCATGAAGTTAACACAGAAAAGGTTTACTCTGGGCTAAAACAATCAATTTAATTTGTGATATCTCTAAATGAAAGTAAGATTTTGACATATTAAGATGAAATTCTAAAACTTAAAACTGACATTTCTCGGTGTTGTTGCAATAGCCATTTGTAGACCAATCCAGGCCTGAAATGAAGATGGCCGTGGCATCACTAAGGTTATGTAAAAATAACGCTATTTTTGAAGTTGCAAACAGTATGTCACAATGTTTCTTTTTCTATTCCTTCCCTGTAGTGATTGGAACCAGGTGGTGACTATGAGATCCTTGTTTGGTGTTGTTAACCTGGGCCAATCAGGGAGCCCTGGTTTACAGGTTTAAAAAGGGGATTCAGAATATCCTCACTTCAGGAAATGTCTCCGAGGTGGCTGGCCATAGCCAGTGTACTGTGCACATGTAAATGAAGGGTGATTTGGTGACGGGATACCGGCCTCTGTGTAGTTATTTCATTCCCTCAAATGGTAGATCAGAGGAACTTGCAGTAAACTTTTTTGCCATAAATCAGCTGTTTCCACCAATGACACAACATTTAATTTGTATACCTTTTAGCTTGGGCTATGCACGGCAGCTGTTATTTCATTGGTCCCAAGTAGAGATGTACCTTGCTGTGAATGACAAGAAGATGATAGAATGATAGAAGATGTGAGAGTTGATATGACATTTCCTGAAACAGCAATTTATGAAGATACTCTGTGAAATCTACAATAAGAGAAATGATGGTGGAGACACTGTAAGTTGATAAAAGTCATTATTAGACAATGCAGAATATTTCAAAGTAGGAAACAAAATGGTTAAAGACAAGTAGCTGGACTATCTAACTGGAAACATCTGTAACTAAAATGTTAAGGTTCTGTTAGGAGTAGAATTCCGTTACAATAAAGCACATCATAAACAATAAACTCCCACTCCACTGTCTTCTTGCAAATTTAGGCATTAGTATGGGAGCTGGGCAGTGCAATCAAATCCTGTAAGACAGAAGAAAAAGAATAAGCTGTCAGCAGTTGCACATGGGAGAGTTCCTTTCACACATTGACTCTTCAAACGTAGGGGGGAAACAAAAAGCTTTGTTACAAAGAATTTATCAGAAAGCCGATATTAACTTGCCAAAAAAAGTCCTATAACTAATCCTGTTGAGATGATAAACCTTGAAAAGAAACATACAGGTGAACCCGGTCAAATATAATGGTGCTCTTTGATGCTGTATTTGATTACCTATTCAGCCTTTTCTAATGCAATTCAAGTACATTAGATTCGAGATTGCAAGTGGGTTACAACACCTTCGGAATGGTGATTCAGTGAGAACACAGATTTAGAAATAAGCTCTTAACCAAGGTTACAGAGACAATTGCATTCCTGCTGACATTATTTATTCCATTTTGTCCTCCAATGTTAAATGCAACAAAAGAATCATCACTTGATGGATGGTAATTTTTAACAACTGGTTGTCTCTTTAAGGATTAATACTTTGTTAGTAATGCTGATGGTTGAGAGACTGAAGAGAAAATACTGTGTACATGTGTTCATACAAAGAACTCAGACTGGCAAGGTGTTCTATGAAGTTCAGAACAAACAAATTAAAAATTCCATCGGCCATCCTCCTGGTTTTGCTAAAAGATATGATTCGTAAGAACTCCAAACCCAAGATGGCGGCAGGGTAAGATGCTCCATTTGGAGCTCCCCTGCTTGCCAGTTCCTTTTCCTTTCTTTTTCTTTCTCTCTCCCTCTCTTCCCCCTTGCAGTATTCCCCACTCACCACTACCCCCCCACACACAATCTTTAACAATTCTTTCACTTCAACTATTTAACACTAACCTGAAGAAAGGAGTTGCCGCCCGTGACTGGGCAGGTTCTGAACACGCGGGCCATGTCCTGCAGTGGCAACCCAGCAAACGTGGTCCGGAGTGATGCTGGCAGATCGGACGTGGATCGGAGCAAGTCCCAGAGGGGTTGAGTCCCCGGAGCAACGGAGGGGCCAAGGGAACACGTCCCGGAGCAGCGGAGGAGCCACGGCCTGGGACATTGTGGGGCCGTGTCCTGGAGCGATGGGTGACCGAGAGAGCTCTTTGGCAGGGCCGGCTTCAATGGGCTCCAGAGCAGTGGCGGCATTTTTGGAGTTAGCGGCTGAGTCATTTGGTCAGCCTGTGAGGCATGGAGCTGGGCTCTCGTTTTCCACATGAAGTAGGCCCCCAACGGTGCCACGGTGTGGACTGGTGTAGCCCAGAGCAAGAGACTGTCAGTGGCACAGCGTGGTCTGAAAAGCCCGGAACAGGATTCTGGCTGTGGTATTGCAGCGAAGTAGGAATGTTGGACTCTCTTGAAGTTACCTTTCTTTACTTTGTTCTGTGAGTGGCGCTTATGTATGAGCGACGGTGCATACTTTTCACTGCATTTTATTTCGAACATACGTGACAATAAAGTATATTCAAATTCAATTCATTTCACCTCTAGGTGGCACACAGAGCACACAGGGTTATGCCACTGCCAAGCAATAGACACAGATACCCTCTAAATAGTGACAGCCCTCAGGGATTCAGTGAAGTCAGGTAAACCGACCCATTCCCCTCCCCCAGAGCTGTCAGCATTTCCCAAGTTCAACCTGGAGCCACAATCTCTCTATCTCTTGCCCATCACAAGAAACTGCTCAGCTGAATGGCCAGCGCCCCTTTGTAAGCTTTGCCCACTTCCAGCCTTTGCCTCTGCTCCTGGTTTTTGCCCCCTGCTCCTGATCCTTGCCCCTGCTTCTGTTTTTTTCCTCTTTTCCCAACCTTTGCCACCACACCCAACCTCTGCCACTATTTCCCTGGCCCCTGCTCCCAGCCTTTCCTTCACTCCCAGCCTTTTTTCTGGTTCCTGACCTTTGCACCCTCTTCTGATGTTTTTGCCCCCAACTCCAAGGCTTTGTAACTGGTCTTAGCCTTTGCCACCACTCCAGCCTTTGCTGGCACTCCCAGAACTTTAGCCTCAGTGTTGCCATCTGTGTGTCTGAATACATGAAATAGGAGAAGAGGTAGACCATTCGACCCTTAAGTCTACTCCCCCCATTCATGGCTGAAATCACAGAATCACAGAAATCATAGAATCCCTACAGTATGGAAACAGGCCATTCAGCCCAATAAATCCCCTCTGAAGAGCATCCCACCCGCCTCATTCCCTTACCCCTGTATTTCTCCATGTCTAACCAACCTAACCTAAACATCTCTGGACACAATGGGCAATTTAGCATAGACTTGTTTGTGTTTCATCTACTGCTGATAATCCTTGATTCCCTGCCCAACAAGAACCTATATGTCTCACGTCTTATACAGTCATAGAGATAAACAGCATGGAAACAGGCCCTACGGTCCAACTCGTCCATGCCAGCCAGATATCCTAAATAAACCTCGTCCCATTTGCCAGCATTTAGCCTATATCCCTCTAAACCCTTCTTGTTCATATACCCATCTAGATGCCTTTGAAATATTGTAATTGAGCTTAAACCCCAATAGACTCCACTCATCACGTTCTGCCAATTAGAAAGGGTGCATTTATGTATACTCACTGTTTTCCCAGAACTAGCCAATCTTCTATCCATGCTGATATATGACCTTTCACATCATGAGCTCTTATTTTGCTCAAAAAAACTTTGATGTGGTTGCTTATTAAATGCCTCTGGAAATCCAAATACAGTATGTCAACTAGCTTCATATTATCTACAGTGCATGTTCCTCCTCCAAATATGTTTAAAAATTGGCTAAACAGGATGTCTCCTATGAAAAAAGACATGTTGACTCTTCCCAAACACCTTGAGACTTTTTAAATGTGCAGTTATAATCTTTTTGGTAATCCTTCTCCATGACAGGTACCAAGCTAAATGAATGAAAGATTCCTGTTTCCTGCCTTCTTCCCTTCTTGAATAGAGGATTTACTTTTCCTACCTATCAGTCTTGACGGAATCAAAGAAATTTTGGTAAGTTAAATGCAACGCCTCGTGAGCAATCTCTTTTAAGATCACAGGACTTTTTGCTTCAGTGACTTGACAACCCACAGCTCCAACAGTTTGGTCATTACTATTTTCCTAGCTATATAAATTCCACTAAGTTCCTCTATCCTTTGCGCTTCCTGATTTACGGCTATTACTGGATTTTGTTTTGCAACCTATAATGAAAACAAAAGTAAAATACCTGTTCTAGCTCTGTTTCTCTCTCGAAAACTCGATGAGTATTCCAGCACTTTCTGTTTCTCTTTCAACCTGAGAGTATTGGGAATGTTCTTCTCTGTTGTGCTGTGAATCAGTTTTCTTCATTCTCAGATAACAAGGTGTAGAGCTGGATGAATACAGCAGGCCAAGC
>NC_063332.1:55257604-55275669 GCF_021869965.1 Rhincodon typus | reverse complement strand
TTCATCCAGCTCTACACCTTGTTATCTCAGATTCTCCAGCATCTGCAGTTCCTACTATCTCTTCTTCATCCTCACATTATTTTGCATAAATACTGCTCCAAGTAGAAGGCTCTCTCTTTCAGATGTCCAGAACTATTCATCTCACACAAACATATGTCCCCTGCCAACATTTACAGCAGTTAAGAATGTATTTAGCATTGGCTACATGCAACAATCATGCAAATGGAAGGCAATTATTTCACAATGTTCACAATTATTTTAGAGACAATGAAAGCTAGCTCTTTTAGTTGTTATGACTCAAATAGTATTTTTCCTGGAATAGGTCAGAAGCAAATTGAAGGATTCAGATCAGTTTGGATTACTAACAATGCTGTAAACAGCTTTGGGGAGAAAAAGGAAAGCTTAAAAACTATTTAAGTCTTCAGAAAAAAAAATGGACAATGAAATCTATACAGAGAATGAGGGATGCAAAGATGCTAATAAAAGCCATAAAACCAGACCACGAGAAAACATAGCTAGAAACGTAGGTCAGAACAGTGAAGCTTTCTTCATCTGGAATAAACAAAATATGAAAAGAAGGATGCATCTCATTTAAAAATGACTTTGGGAAGTATCCAAATATAAAGAATTGCTCAAGTTACATTATTGAGTCATTTACAGCACAGACATAAGTCATTTGGCCCATCAAGCCCATGCCAGCTCCATCCAGAGCAATTCAGTCAGTCCTTGAAACTCTGCAAGCTTAGTTCCTTCAAGTTCAAGAGGGTCAGATGTTATTGAGGATAGCTGGGAATGTGAAGTTGAGGCCATGAGGCCACACTAGATCAGATATGATCTTATTGAATGGAGCAGAAAGCTCAAGTCCTATTTCTGCTCCTAATCCGTATGTTTTCTATATTTTCATATCCATCCAATTTCCTTTCAAAATCATTGGTTGTTTCAACTTCCAGTGGCATTGTGGGCACCAAATTCTGGGTTATTCTCACTTGCTACATAAAATAAGTTCCTGTTCATGTTTCTACACTTCTTACATCCTTAATCCTTACAGCATCAACAAATAGGAATAACCTTTCCTTGTCTAATTTATCTAAACCTGCCACATTATTACATATCATATCTTTCTATTGTATCTCTCCTCAATGTCCTTTGCTCCAAGAGGCCATCTTCAGCTTCTCAATCTAGCCTCGTAGCTAAAATCCCCCAAACGCAGAACCATTCTGGCAAATCTCCTCTCCATGCTCTCAAGGACCCAACATCCTTCATAAAGTGTGGGTGACCTGAACTGGAGTTGATTGTGATCTAATCAGAGCTTCATGCAGATTCAGCACAACCTCCCTGCTTTTGTATTCACTGCCTCTTTTCATGAAGCCAAAAATCCCAAATGCTTTGCCAATTACTCACTCAATACATCCTGTCACCTTCAAAGATCTATGCAAATGAACAACCAGATCCCTCTGTTCTGAATACTCTGTAGTCATTTTATTAACAGTCTTAATATAAGAATTAGGGGGAGGATGGAGGTGGGAAGGGGGCAGATATAGCATTGAATAGAAACAAAAAGAATAGCCTTTATTGTCATGTTTACTGAATGAGTGCAGTGAAAAGTTTACATGTCGCCAGTTACTGCACTGACTTAGATATGAAAGTACCTAGACACAACTTCTTTTGTTACAAGATTTATTACAGAAATAAAATGTCCAGCATTGCAGAAAAGAGTTCGGTACAGGAGACCACGCTGGCACTTAGCTTCCAGTTGGTACTGAGCCCTGGCTGTGCACCGCACCGGCCACGTGCCACGTTAGGAGGCCACTGCAGAAGGCCAGAAGGTCACCACACAACACCAGGAGGTCACCGTGCCACACCAGGCTAGAGGATGCTATGGGAGGCCACGAGGAAGCCACACTACACCACAAGGCCATTGCCAGAGGCTGGGAGGATGCGACACCATGGCCAGGAGGTCACTGCACGTGGTTGGGAGGTCACCACGCCAACACCGGGATGCTGCTGAACCAGGCCGGGAGTTGTTGCCGGAGGCTGGGATTTGTCTCTCGCTGGAGGCAGGGGATCATCGCTCGCCGGAGGCCAGGGTTTGTCGCTCCTGGCCAGAGGTCGCCAGAGGGTGCCAGAGGCTGGGAATCATCATACTCACCAGATGCCAGGAGTCATCGTCAAAGGGAAGAAGAGAAATAGCAGAAGAAGAAGAACAAAGAAATACCAGGAGGAAGAAAAACAGAAGAGAAAGAAGAAAAGAAGAGTGGGTGGAGCAGATGAGCTTGAGCTGGTGACTTCTACTCCACCACCATCTTGCAACTCTATTGCCAGAATGACAGAATTGGGGTCACAAGTTTAAAAATACATGGAGACTGATGAAACTAGAATCACAATATTTTGGAAAGGATAATGAGCCCTAACACTTCCGTCTCTTAACCACCTTCTGCCTATGGTTCTGAAGGAATTGACTCAATATATGCCATTTCTGGGCATTTTTTTGTAAAATCAAGGCAAATTCTACAATACTAGAAATTCAGAAAGTAAAGAGGCATGGGATTCAGGGAAATTTGGCTGTCTGGATACAAAACTGGCTGTCCAATAGAAGACAGGGTGGTAGTAGATGGCAAGTATTCAGCCTGGAGCTCGGTGTCCAATAGTGTTTCGCAGGGATCTGTTCTGGGACCTGTGCTCTTTGTGATCTTTATAAATGACTTGGATGAAGAAGTGGAAGGGTGGGTTAGTAAATTTGCCAATGACCAAAAGGCTGGTGGAGTTGTGGACAGTGTGGAGGGCTGTTGTAGGTTGCAACAGGACATTGACAGAATGCAGAGCTGGGCAAAGAAGTTGCAGATGGAATTCAACCTGGAAAAGTGTGAAGTGATTCATTTTGGAAGGTCGAATTTGAATGCAGAGTACAGGGTTAATGGCAGGATTCTCGGCAGTGTGGAGTAACAGAGGGATCTTGGGGTGCACGCCCATAGATCCCTCAAAGTTGCTACCCAAGTTGATAGGGTTGTAAAGAAGGCGTATAGTGTGTTGGCTTTCATTGGCAGGGGAATTGAGTTTAAGAGCCACGAGGTTATGCTGCAGCTCTATAAAACTCTGGTTAGACCACGCTTGGAATTTTGTGTTCAATTCTGGTCACCTCATTAGAGGAAGGATGTGGAAGCTTTAGAGAGGGTGCAAAAGAGATTTACCAGGATGCTGCCTAGACTGGAGGGCAGGTCTTATGAGGAAAGTTTGAGGGAGCTAAGGCTTTTTGCATTGGAGAGAAGAAGGATAGAGGTGTACAAGATGATGCAAGGCGTGGATACTCAGAGACTTTATCCCAGGGCAGAAATTACTATTACAAGGGGACATAATTTTAAGTTGATTGGAGGAAGGTATAGGGGAGATGTCAGAGGTAGGTTCTTCGTACAGAGAGTGGTGGGCGTGTGGAATGCACTGCCAGCAGTGGTAGTGGAATCAGAAGCTTTGGAGACTTTTAACTGACTCTTGAATAGGCACATGGATGATAGTAAAATGTAGGGTATGCAGGGTAGATTGATCTTAGTAGGATAATAGGTCAGCACAACATCGTGGGCCGAAGGGCCTGTACTGTGCTGTACTGTTCTATGTTCTATGTTCTAATTGGCTTAACAGCAGGAGACAGAGAGTGGTAGTGGACGGTTGCTTTTCAGACTGGAGGCCTGATACACAGGAATCGGTTCTAGGTCTTCTTTCATTTGTCATTTATATTAATGATTTGGATAAGAACATAGAAGGCATGGTTAGTAAGTTTGCAGATAGCATCAAAACTGGCAGCATAGTAGAGAGTGAAGAAGGTTTTCTAAGATTACAAAGAGACCTTGGTCAAATAGGTCAATGGGCTGAAAAATGGCAGATGGAGTTCAATCTGGATAACGTGAGGTATTGCAGTTTGGTACAACAAACAAGGGTAGGGCTTATACAATTAATAGTAGGGCTTTGGGTGGTGTTGTAGAACACAAGGTCCTAAGGGCGGAGGTATATAATTCTTTGAATTTTGTGTCATGTGTCATTAAAAATGTGGTTAAAAAGCATTTGGTATGCTTGCCTTCATTGCTCAGTCCTTTGAGTATAGGAGTTGGGAAGTCATGTTGAGGTCGTACAGGACATTGGTGAGGCCTCTTCTGGAATACTGTGTCCAGTTAAAGGAAGGATATTATTCAGCTGGAGAGGTTTCAGAAGAGATTTACCAGGATGTTGCCAGGCATAGAAAGTTTGAGTTATAAAGAGAAGCTGGATAGACTTGGACTTTTTTCACTAGAGTATAGGAGGTTGAGAGGCGACCTGATGGAAGTTTATAAAATAATGAGAGATATAGGTAGAGTAAATGGTAGTTGTCTTTTCCCGAGGATGGGGGAGTTCAAAACCGGGGCATATTTTTAAGGTGAGAGGAGAGAGATTTAAAAAAGACATAAGGGGCAAATATTTTACACACAGGGTGGTTCGCATGTGGAAGTGGTGGATGTGGGTACAGTTACAAAGTTTAAAAGACATTCGGATCAGTACATGAATAGGAAAGATTTGGAGTGATATGGGCCAGGAGCAGGCAGTTGGGACTAGTTTAGTTTGGAATTATGTTTGGCATGGACTGGTTGGACTAAAGGGTCTGTTTTGAGCTGTAATACTCTATGACTTTATGACTTATTTTCACATTTGCAAAGTTCTTGAAGATATCATGACAGTTTATTTAGGGAAAATCCTAAAAGTCATGAGCTATTCAAATAGTTGGCTTGGTTTTAGCAGTTGGTGATCATATTTGCCTAATTTATTGTATTTTTCAAAGGCGTCATAGGAGGCTATATTAACGTGGCTGAGGATTGGTTAATGGAAGGAAACAAAGAGTTTGGATGTTTTTGCAGCAAGTATCCCTGACATTGCAAAAATGGCATGGTGGCCAAAAATCTCAAGTTGTTTCCCCAAACATGTCAGCTACCATTTTCCCTGGGGCTGGCATGGTGAAGAGTCACATTTCATACGTGTACATTTCACAGAGGGAGTTGTGAGATTGGTGTTGTGAATATCTGAAACATAAGGTGTACAGATTAGATCTGATAGACGCAGGCTTGAACCTTGTGAATTGATTGGATAAGCAGAGTTTCCTTTTGGAAAGCTAAGGGGCCCCGCTGTATACAGGTGTCTCGACACCTGTGAGGCAGGCTTCCCACTCAGTCCAACTCTATACCCAGTATCCTCTGTTTTCAGTCCAGAGTCACCCAAACTGATTTTCATCACTGAGGAAAAAAACTTCCAACCTTCAAAGAATTTGCTTCCAGTCAGGTTTGCAATATCCTCCCTTGGCAGTCCTGATCCTAGAATAAATGGAACATTCCTGGCTTGGCAGACTACAAATAGCAGGATACTCAATAGATCAAGGATCAATACTTGAGTCTCAGCTACGTACAACCTGTTTGAGTGACTTAAATGTGGAACTTAGTGTAATGTCTCCAGGTTTACTGATAGTACAAATTAGATGGGAAAATAAATAGAGGAAGATATGAAAATGCAACAGCAAGATGGAGACAGGTTAGATGAGTGGACAGGAAAATGACAGTTTGGATATAATGTGGCAAGGTGTGAAGATGCCCACTTTTGGAGGAAAATCTTTTTAAAGAATCAAACAATGAGAGCCTGGGAAACGTATGTATTCAGAGGGACTTGGGTGTTTTAACAAATGAATCGCAAAAATGTTATCATGGAAGTAGAGCAAAACAATGAGGAAAGTGAATGGAATGTTAGTTTTTGTCACAAAGGGATTGGAAATGAGACTAAAGGAGTCTTACTAAAATTCTTCAGGATTTTAGTGAGGCCGTGTCTGGTATACTGTGTACAGTTTTGGTCTCCTTAACTAAGGAAGGAAGCATTTACTCCAGAGGGAGTATGACAAAGATTCATTGAACTGGTATCTGGGCTGAGAGTCTTGCGCTGTGAAGAAAGATTGAGTAGACTGGATCTACATTTCCTGGATTTTAGAAAAGTGAGAAAGGGTGACCTAATTGAAACATAAGATTCTTAAGGGACTTGAAATGGTAGATTTTGAGAAAATCTTACCCAATTGTCATTTGGTAGTACAGAACTAGAATATTGCTTAAAAAAAAGGTACGTTTTATCAAAGTTTTTCTTCTTGCACTCATCAGAACAATATGCATGAAATACTAAAGTACAGCAGAAACACTTACATTGCATGAGAGGAGAATGCTACTTATTTTGCAAGTTTAAGCTGATTGATAAAGGCATTGCTTTGGTGAAACACTAGCTAATAATGACTGGCAGTTAACTGTCAAGGTTTGTTTGAATTTTAACCCAGATAGTTTTTTCTCTGATTAGACAAGGTATTGTCCTGATAAATGAACGCGAAAATGATTGTTGCCAATTCTGATGTATTGAAACAGTGCAGTGTGTGTACATGTTCTCATGGTCGATAAAGAACAGCTGACATGTCTGTGACTTTATCTAAGTTGTTTTGCACACAAACGCCTTTAGATATCCATAGTGGTATCTGGGATGTCTGTGCACCTGTGGAATGTCACCTGCTGGGTACTACATTTGTGCAACCATCAACAAGCATGCAGAGATGTATGGCAGAATCATTCAGGTTATCACAACAGTTAAGGTGTTACTTGGAACACAATCAAACTCATGTTCAGCAGCAGAAAGGAAATTCTTCCTTTCCCCGCCTCAACACCCATATTATTCAAATGGATCACCAACTATATGCAAATTTGTAGGTTAGTTGCTGATTGACTTATATCAGTTAAAACCATAAAATCAAGGAATGGTTCCAGCACAGAAGAGGACTAATCTGCCTATCATGTGCATTCCAGCTCTTTGCAAGAGCAACTTAGCTCATCCCAAAGCCATGCTCTTCCCCATAGCTCAGCCACTTATTCAGTTCCCTATTAAAAGCAATGAGCACAGCTGCCTACACCACACTCTCAAGCAATGCACTTCAGATGCTAACCACATGCTGCATGGAAAAGTTTGTCTTTATTGCATCTCTGACACTTTTGTCATTCACCTTCTATCAGTGTCATCTGATTCTCGATCCTTCTAATCTACTTTCTCCATATCTGTTCTGTCTTTATCCCTCACCATTTTGATCACCTCTATCGAACCTATTGTAAGGAGTTCAACCCCAGTTTCTTCAAATTCACACAACTGAAGTCCTTATTCCTGCAGTAAGTCGTGTAAATCTGCACCCTCTCTCAAATATTCACATCCTTCTAAAGTGTGAAGCACAGGATTTGACAAAATAGTCCAGTTCAGGATAAA
The DNA here is from genome assembly GCF_021869965.1 of Rhincodon typus. NCBI lineage: Eukaryota > Metazoa > Chordata > Chondrichthyes > Orectolobiformes > Rhincodontidae > Rhincodon > Rhincodon typus. The sequence continues at coordinate 55,268,382 of NC_063332.1, read as the reverse complement.
TATATATTTTATGAAGATTCATTATAAATTCCTTGATTTTGTACTCCAAGTCTCTGTTGCCTATTTAACTATTTTCTCAACCTCCCCATCACATTGAATCTACATTGCCAGACCTCTCGCTTTAGAATATGTGTCCTTTACTTAATATTGCCTCTTATTTTCCTTACAAAATATAGCAAACATTATAGGAAAGCTGTGGATGCAGAGGAGATTTACCAGGATGCTGCCGGGTTTTATGAGGAAAGGTTGAGGGAGATAAGGCTTTTTTCATTGAAGCAAAGAAGGATGAGAGGTGACTTGATAAAGGTGTACAAGATGATGAGAGCCATAGATAGAGTGGGTAGCCAGAGACTTTTTCCCAGGGCAGAAATGACAATTACAAGGGGGTATAATTTTAAGGTGATTGGAGGAAGGTATAGGGGAGATATCAGAGGTAGGTTCTTCACACAGAAAGTGGTGGGCGTGTGGAATGCACTGCCAGCGGTGGTAGTAGAATCAGATACATTAGGGACATTTAAGTGACTCTTGGGTAGGCACATGGAGGATAGTAAAATGTAGGGTATGCAGGGTAGGTTGATCTTAAAGTAGGATAGTAGGTTGGCACAACATTGTGGGCCAAAGGGCCTGTACTGTGTTTTACTGTTCTATGTTCTATGTCCACTCACCCCACCAGCATATTCATAGGAGCAGGATTAGGCTATTCAGCCCCTCGAGCCTGCTGCACTATTCAGTAAATTATGGCTGAGCTGTGGCCTAATTCCATATACTGCCTTGCATCCATATCGCTTGATACCCTTGTTTAATAAAAAAATTGTTTATTTCAGATTTCAATTTAACATTGAATTAGCATCAACCGCCGTTTGAGAAAGAGAGTTCCAAAGCTCCACAACTCTTTGTGTGTAGAAGTGCTTTCTAACATCTCTAAACTGGCCCTAATTCTGAGACTGTGCTCCCTGGTTCTACAATCTTTCTTTCCCTGTTAGTACCCTGAAGACCTTATTTAGATCACCCTTAACCTTCAGAATTCTAGAGAATAAGGAGGGCTCAGTTAGTTTAACCTATCCTCATAACTGATCCCCTGAAGTCCAGGTATCATCCTTGTAAGCTTGGGTTGAACTCCCACCAAGGCCAAAACATCCTTCCTAAAGTCTTTTCCCAGATCTGCTCACAGTATTCTAAGTGAGGTCAAACTAGGGTTTTGTACAACTGCAGCATAACGTCTGCAACCCTATACTCCAGCCCTTCAGGTATGAAGACTAGCACTCCGTTAACATCTTGGCTATTTTCTGCCCCCGTACATGGCATTTTAAAGAACTATGCATCTGAACCCCAAATCCTGTTGGCTATCCACTGTATTTAACTTTGTGCCTTCTTCAACATATCCTGATCTATCCTTTTTTTTCTGAAATGGATGACTTCACACTTGCTTATATTAAAAAAAATTTGCCACGTCTGGGCCAGCAGTGAAATGTATTTGTGTGTGCCAGAAGCTGCACACATAAATACTGCAGACAAAAGAATTTCTACACACCTTGCACCTTTTTCAATGATATGGTCATGGACCCAAACAAACTATGCTGCAACCCCATGGCAGTGCCCTGACCAATCTCAGAATCTATTTCCTGTTCTGCGAATTAAGATTGACAACCAACTGTTCTTGCCACATTGCCGTGCTAATTATGGCCACAGGAATTAGCGTCCTCTTCTTATTCTGTATAAATTGGTGTTCCCTTTTTAAAGTGCAATTCTTGCATCCCAACTCTGATAAATGCAAGACGAAAAGCTTCAACTTCTATCCTCATCCTAGCAATGTTTAAGTTCTTTCATCCCAAGTATTTACTCATAGAGACACTGGGTTAACCTCATTAAGAGTGCAATGTGCTATGCTGGTCTTCATATTCCAAAAATGATTAAGATGGGAGGAGGATCATGAGGAGAATAAGCACTCACATGGGCTTAAGGACCTGTTTCAGTGATGTAAAAATAACCATCACGTCTCTTGACTCTTCTACTTCCATGTTTTGTCCAATAATTGTCCAACATCTAGTGTCAGATAAGCAGAAATATTTTCCAATTAATTGTTCAATACTGTAAACTGTGTTAACATTGCTATGGTTTGACTTCCCCTACATACTGGATTCCTTGGCATCTCATTGATCTACATTCCAAAGGCAATTGATTTGAAATTTAATATAAAGTATGACCAAGTGTGGAGGATTCTAGCCATGAGTTGCACGCTTTACATCCTGAATGGAGGCTTGTGTGGCAAACTCTGCTAAAAGGGGCAGCATGGTGGCTCATTGGTTAGCACTGCTGCCTCACAGCGCCAGGGACTCGCGTTCAATTTCACCCTTGGGCGACTGTGTGGAGTTTGCACATTCTCCCCATGTCTGCGTAGGTTTCCTCCGGGTGCTCTGGTTTCCTCCCACTGTCCAAAGATGTGCAGGCTAGGTGGATTGGTCATGCTAAATTGCCCGTAGTGTTCAGGGATTTGTACGTTAGGTGGGTTATAGGGGGATGGGTGCTCTGAGGGTCGGTGTGGACTTGTTGGGCCGAAGGGCCTGTTTCCACGCTGTATGGATTCTATGATTCTATGATTTGTTTGCCAGATGTCCAGAGCTTCTAAAGCTATTACACTGAGTCTTTTCGGTACTGACTGTTTGAATTTCAACTGTCTCATTCAGTGGTACTAGTTCTAGAGATACATTCTAATTTTAAAGATTTTTGGTTGACTGTTGATGTGGTGAGGACCTAATTCATCATTCTTAATTCTTCTTTAAAAGGATTAAACAAGAAGTGGATATCTGTTTATACAGCAGTACATATTATTCTTGTTTTGTGTTGGTTTGTGGGAGGCTTAAGTTGACCATTGCATTTTTTTCAGTAAAAGGAACCTCTCTTCATTGTTAGAAATGGCTTTGTTGCGGTCAGCAGTGGCTAGGGTGGAGGGAATCAGCAGTCCCTATTGTGGTCTTGCTGTAGTCAATTCACTAGAATTAGAGAAATGCCATTTCTGCATGTGAGTATTTGTTTCTATATGTAGAAATGATTGCATTTCTCCAGTCATTTATTTTGCAACATTCCATAATCTCACCAAAGAGGCCTTGACACACTTTGCCAAAGTCCCTGGTTATTCAGGACAGTTAAACTACAGCCAAACAACAAATGTATGGAAACCAATTGTTAAGTATAACAAAGCAATTTTTAAAACAAAAGTCTTTGTAGTAAGAGGGATAGCAACCTTCTCCCCTACAGGAATAGTTCTTTGTGGTATCTGTGAGTTGAAAAATTAACTTATAACACTGATACCTCAGGTTCATAGTTCCTTGAAAGTGGATTCGCAGGTAGACAGAATAGTGAAGAAGGCATTTGGTTTGTTTCTGATGAAGGGTCTAAGCCCGAAACGTCAGTCTTTCTGCTCCTATGATGCTGCTTGGCCTGCTGTGTTCATCCAGCTCTGCACCTTGTTTTTGGTTTGTTTGCCTTTATTGGGCAGTGCATTGAACAGGAGAGTTAGGAGGTCATGTTGCAGTTGTATAGGACATTGATTAGGCCACTTTTGGAATACTACATTCAGTTGTGGTCTCCCTGCTATAGGAAAGATGTTGTAAAATTTGAAAGCATTCAGAAAAGATTTACAAGGATGTTGCCAGGGTTGGAGGGTTTGAGCTATAGGGAGAAGCTGAATAGGATGGGGCTATTTTCCCTGGAGCCTCAGAGCCTGAGGGGTGACCTTACACAAGTTTATAAAATCATGAGGGAGATGGATAGGGTGAATAATCAAGGTCTTTTTCCCAGGGTAGGGAAGTCCAAAATTAGAGGACATAGGTTTAAGATGGGAGGGGAAAGATATAAAAGGGACTTAAGGGGCAATCTTTTCGCTCTGGGGTTGGCAGGTGTATGGAATGAGCTGTTAGAGGAAGTGGTGGAGGTCGGTACAATTACATCAGTTAAAATGTGTCTGGATGTGTATATGAGTTGGAAGGGTTCAGAGGGATATGGGCCAAATGCTGGCAATTGGAACTGTATTAATTTAGGATATCTGGTCAGCATGGACAAGTTGGACCAAAGGCTCTGCTTCCATGCCATACATCTCTATGACTCTATGACCAGCTGTTCCATAGAATGAGACATTTTACTTGGAACAGGCTAGTAGTGGTCAAAGGGTTAAAATTAAAAGCAGGCCATTTGGCTCAATGGATTTATGCCAGTGCTTATACACCGCACAGATCTGCCACCACCTTACATCTTCACATCACATAAGGATATCTTTTTATTCCTTTCATAAGTTCACAAGTTCATAAGTAATTGGGGCAGAATTAGGCCATTCGGCTCATCGAGCCTGCTCTACCATTCAATCACGGCTGATATGCTCTGCGCTCCCATTTTCCTGTCCTCTCCCAATAATCTTCAACTTATTACCAATTAAAAATCTATCCAACTCTTCCTTAAATTTACTCACTGTCCAAGCATCCACCATACTTTGGGGTAGCAAAATCCACAGGTTTTCACTCTCTACAAATTTCACTTTCATCTACTTATCTAGCTTTCCCTTCAATACATTTTTAATTACTCACTATATCAGGATAAATTAAGGTTCAAAATAATCATCATTTAATGTAATAGACATAACCTGTGGACAACTTCCTTGCCTGAAGAAAAAATAAGTTGTCATTGTGACTTCCTCATTGAAAACTTAAATTCCCAGATTTAGGTACTTAAATATTAGTTGGTGTGACACCATTTGTATGATTGCTAACACTGAAGTAGATGTTAGTTATAGAAGCCATTTTCATGTCAACATCAGCTTGAATAGATGAGTGGAGACCAGATGAATCATTTAACTTTTGTATTCACTACTTTAGCACCTTTGGCACTAATTCCATCAATAACTGTTGCCAGTCATCCTCTCTTTCCATGACATCTTGCCCTTTGCACTTCCTTCTGTTCAACCTAAGAGTCTTATTTCCTATTGCCTTGATTGATGTCAGATGAATTGTGAGCATTGCTTAATCTAAATTTTGATTACTTACAACTTAAACTATGTTTTAAATAACATATTGGGTTTTTAGTAAATTAACATGATAGATTATGGGCCATTGGGCATTATCACAGTATAGATAGTAATGAGTTAACAAGCAACTTTAAATTCTGTGGTTCATTGATTTCAGTGGAAAAAAACAAGCAAAATGTTAATCTGGTTACCAATTCGTGGAATACAAAGCTGGTCACCAACTCACAGAATGTAAAGCTCTATTGATACACAGAATTTCATTATTTTTTGTTTTCTCACAGATTGAGAGCATTACTGAAATGAAAGAAAGAAATGCGAATGCTGGACATATGAAATAAACAAAAACAGAAATTGCTAGCGAAGCCCAACGGGTCTGTTCTGAAGCAGAGTCACTGGACTCGAAACGTTACCTCTGCTTCTTTCTCCACAAATGCTGCCAGAATTGTTGCAGTTCTCCCGCAATTTCTGTTTTTGTTTGCTAACATCACTGGCTAGATCAGCATTTGGTGCCCAGCCCTGCTTTCCCTTGAGAAGGAGGTGGTGAGCGACCTTCTTGAACTGAGGCACTTCTTGAGTTGTAGGGACACCCACAAAGCTAATAGCGAAGAAGTTTGAGAATTTTGGCCCAGTGACACTGGAGGAACAACAACATATTTCCAGTTTGGGTGGTAACCTACTTGGAATGCAGTTTGCAAGTGGTGGTGTTCCCATATATTTGCTGCTCTTGTCCTTTGAAATGTTAGATGTTACAGATTTGGAAGGGAGTGGCAAAGGTACTTGTGAGTTCCTACAGTTCATTTTATAGATAGTACACACTGCTGCTACTGTGCATTATTGACAGAGGATGAAAATGCTTAACATCGTGGATGTGGTGCCAATTATCTAGACTGACTTGTTCTGGCTGGTGTAAAGCTTCTTGAGCTGCGCGTATTCAGGCAGTTGGAGAGTATTCTATCACACTCCCAACTTGTGCGTTATATACGGTGAACACACTTTGGAAAATCAGGAGGCAAGTTACCTGCTGCACATCTCTCTTGGAACCACAGAATTTATGTGGTTGGTCATTTTAGTTTCTGATCAATGATAACAATCACAATGATGGATGATGGGGTCGGAGGGTGGGATCTCAGTAATTGTTATATTGGTCTGATAACTCACTTAAAGGAAAGTGGGTTATAGAGGATAGCAGATTCTCCCAAATTCTATCACTGGCCTGCATTAAGTTAATTTATACCAACCACAGTCACAGGACAAACAGTGGACATCCATCCCCTTCAGTCCATTCCACCATTCAATTCGATCATGGCTCCTCTATATTTGACATCCTTTTACCTGCCTTGGTTCCTTAGCTCTTATATATATTTGTTCAACAAATGCATTTAGTTTTAAATTTCCATTTGACACCTCATCCCCATTCCCAAACTCAATAGCTTTATCGGGGAAGAGAGTTCCAGATTTCAACTCCACATTGTGTGAAAATATGCTTCCTAACATCACTCTTGAATGTTTTGGTGAATTTTAAGTAACTAAATTATATGCATAATAGGAAGTGAAGTAATGATTCACATTAACAAAGATAGTATGAGTTGAATTGGTGTGTTTGTGAGTATTTTTGCATGTGAAAGGTGAAGGAAAGTTATGTTTAACCAATGTATTGGAGTTCTTTGAGGAAGTATTATGTGCTCTGGATAAAATGGAGCCAATAGATGTGCTGCACTTAGATTTCTGGAAGGCATTTGATTAAATACCACGTCAAATGTATAGCAGAAAATAAAAATGCATGATGTAAGGGCTAACGTATACACATCAGTAGAAGTTTGGCTGGCTAACAGGAATGACAGAGTAGGCACAAATGGGTCACTTTCAAATGGACAGGATGTAATGAGTGACACAGGGATTTGTTCTGGGCTTCAATTGTTTACAATTTATATGAATAACTTGGATGGAACCCAAGGCATGGTTGTTAAATTTTCTGATGACATAACAATAAGTAGGACAGTAAGTTGTGAAGAGGACATAAAGAGTCTGCAAAAGAATATTGTTAAGTTAAGAGGGTGGGCAAAAGTCTGGGCAAAGGAGTATAATATGGCAAAGTGTGAAATTGCCCAGTTTGGCTGAAAGAATAAAAGGGAAGTGTATGACCTAAATGGTGAGAAATCGCATAGCTCTGAGGTGCTCAGGCATCTGGATGTCTTTGTATTTGAATCACAAAGGGTTAATATGTAGATACGGCAATTAATTAAGAAAATGAGTAGAATGTTATCATTTATTGCGAGGGGAACACATGCACGAGCAGGTGCAGGAACAGCTTCTTTCCGGCCATTATCAGACTGTTGAATGGATCCTAGCCTCAAATAATGTAACCTGCAATGTAACCTGTATGCCTCTAAGTCTTTTTGATCTGTACATCCTTTGCTTGCTGTGATCTTCCTGTACCACTCGTAAACAAAGCTTTTCACTGTATTTCAGTACACATGACAATAAAATCAATCAAAGCAAGTCAGATGTTTCCTCTTATGGATGAATCTAGAACTACTGGTCACTGTTTAAAAATAAGAGGTTGCCCAATTAAGTCAGGGATGAGGAGACGTTGCTTCTGTCAGAGGTTTGTGAGTCTTTGGATCTCTTCCTCAAAACGTGGTCGAAACTAAGTCTTTGAATATCTTTCAGACAGACGTTGCTACTTTTTGATAAGCAAAGGAGTAGAAAGTTCTTGAGATAGGTAAGAATGTGGATTTGAAGTTAAAATCAGACCAGACATGATTTTGTTGAATGGCAGGAAAGACTCAAGGAGCTGAGTGAGCTACTTCTACATCTAATTTGTATGTTCATATGAGTATCAAGAGGAGAAGGTTAGATACTCTCATTGGAGATGGTAATTGTCTGGCTTTTGTATGGCACAAACGTTACAGTTAATGGTGAATGATTCAGGGACTGTAAAACTGCTTAATGATTCTTGGGACATCAATCTGGTTACCAATTCATGGAGTGTAAATATTCTTACCAATTGATAGAATATAAATCTGATTAACAATTTGCAGAATGTTATTTTGGTTAACATCTCATGGAATATAAGCTGGTTTCACTCTCACTCACTTTAAGCTGCTGCACAAACCAAATTTTATCTTCAAGATGGTTCTGATACCTTGTGACAGTGAGCTTTGTTTTACCGTATAGAATTACTAATTGAGTTGGCAAGAGTAATTTACTTGATGATGCAACCTTCTTTTGCTTTGAATGTAAATGATCCTCGGTAATGTATCTGATGACATGGAATGAGAGCCTTTGCTTTATTACCTCCTAACATGATTAAATTCCTTCTCCAGGCCAGGAAATCCATCTGCTCAGCTCACAGTAAAAACATCGGCAGCACTGGATCAAGTAGGATCCCAGGCCCAACATATTTCAGACTCTTTTCAGAGATGATAGTCTTTGTGGTATATTATCAGGCAGTTAACTATATCTGGGTCATAGAATAGTCAATGCAATTGCAAACTAGAAAGGAACCAAATGGTAAATAATGAAGGCATTGAAATGATTTTAAGTCGCTCTCAGATTGTTGTAAATCAATCCCGAATTACAGTGCTTTCTGTTGTTTCCATAAAACATAGGAGCAGAGATTAGGCCATTCAGTCCATTGAGTCTGCTCTGCCATTCAATTATGGCTACAAGTTTCTCAACCCATTCTCCCACTTTCTCCCCGTACCCCTTGATCCCCTTGATAATCCAGGTAAGACCATAAGACATAGGTTTCTTGCTGTAAAACACTTTGCAACAGTCCATCAGCCCATATTTTTAATAAATACTCATTCCTTATCTTCAGTCCAGTTTGGCAAACCATTCAGACGTAGCCATCATTTTAGTGTGAGAACCGAGAATGAAAATGAAAGAAATGTGAAATACAAAATTATGCATGAAAAGATTTAGTACTTCATTAGTGCTATGAAATATCTGTAATATTGTGAATGAATCCTGATCAAAAAACAAGAAAAATAACAACATTTTTCTTGTCATAAGGAAGGATCAGAACCACACCTACTGGAAAGGCCTGTTTAACAGCACTTATTAATAATTACAACTTTTCAAATCCCCAATCATATCAATTCATACACACAATGTCATTTGCTGGATCCTTAGTCTATCTATTGTATAGCAAGATGAATGATAAATAGGGACTTTCTAAACAGTACAACCAGTGAATTACAGACAACCTCACAAACAACTGAGGGTAGATGAACTCCAGTATCTGAAACAACCTTCAATCAACTTTGAAAAGTTAAATGCAGTTGAAAAATATTTTTAAAAGGTAGTGAAAAGTACTTTTTTGTATCTACAAGTGTCCACCATGAACACTTCCTTAATGCATTGAGCTTACATGCAGAATCCTCAATTGAATATTGCAGAAGAATTAGTGATCAACACATGTTGACATACAAGACTGGATCATCAAATGGCATTAAATTATAGCTCTCTGTTTAAACAGAGGAAACGCGTCCAATGTGGAAGAGATAACAAGGTGTAGAGCTGGCTGTGGAGGAGATGTTGTATTTTATGAAGTTGGATGCATTTGAGGCTCACAGCATGGGGTGGCAATGACCTTGAGGTATTATCACCGGACTATTAATCCAAAAACTCAGCTAATGTTCTGGGGACACAGGTTCAAATTCCCCCTGGCAGATGTTGGAATTTGAATTCACTGAAAAGAATCTGGAACTAAAATTCTACTGATGAGCATGAAGCCATTGTCGATTGTCAGAAAAACCCATTTAGTTCACACATGCCCTTCAGGGAATGAAATCTGCCATTCTTACCTGGCCTGGCCTACATGTGACTCTAGACTCACAGCAATGTGGTTGACACTCAACTGCCCTCTGGGCAATTAGGGGTAGACAATAAATGCTGGCCCAGCCACCGACATCTTCCTCCCAAGAATGAACAAAACAAAAACAGCTATTTAGCCATTGTTATTGGAGTCTCCAGTGTATGACAAGAAGCATTTGAGGGTTGGTATCGTTAGCATCACCTTTATTGTCATTGCACAGCCTTATGGGTAGAGGAGCTTTAGATCCTCATGGAGCATGTCACATAGAAGGGCAAATGATTTCTTGGGGAACCATTGTTTGCGCACAAAAGGCTCCTATGAAAGTGCATTAAATGTCTTCCTTTCACTGCAGTTGGGGCAGGAGTGGTACTCAAATCAATTCAGCCTATTGCCATGGTGTGTCATGCAATGCAACTGCTCCTTCTACTCTTCCTTTAGGCAATGCAAAATAATCAGGAGGAGGAGAATGCCCACTGAAGACAATTTTTATTGACCATTCAAGATTGAGGACTGATAAAGGAGTTCAAATACAACCTTGTATCAGATTCTTGATAAGCAAGGGATAGAAAGTTTAGCGGGGTGGGTGGGAGTGTGGAATAATCAGATCAGCCATGATCTTACTAAATGGTTAAAAGGAACTAAAATCATGATGATAATAATATGTACATTTAATGCATGGGTTCAAATCCTACCATGGCAATTTGGTGAAATTTAAATATAGTTAATAAAACCTGGATTTTAAATCTAGTCTCACTGCTGGTGATCATGAAGTTATCATAGATTTTCATAAAACCCATCTGGTTCATTGATGTCCTTCAGCAAAGGAAGGTCAATCATCCTTATTATGTGACAACAAGGCGTAGAGCTGGATGAACACAGCAGGCCAAGCAGCATCATAGGAGCAGGAAGGCTGACATTTCGGGCCTAGACCCTTCATCAGAA
>NC_063332.1:55113123-55257204 GCF_021869965.1 Rhincodon typus | reverse complement strand
GGGCCCGAAATGTCAGCCTTCCTGCTCCTATGATGCTGCTTGGCCTGCTGTGTTCATCCAGCTCTACGCCTTGTTGCCTCAGATTCTCCAGCATCTGCAGTTCCTACTATCTCTGATACATCCTTATTATGTCTAGCCACAAAGTGACTCCAAACTCACAGCAATGTGATTAACTGTAAACTGGCTCCTGCAATGCCCTAGCAACTATTCAGTTCAATGGTAATGAGGGATGGACAACAAATGTTAGCCTTAGCAGCAAGGCCTGCATTCCATGAAAAAAAAATAAAAATAGTGACACCAACACAAGGTAAAACATATCAAGGTGTCAGAGCATTTTTGTTTAAATGTCTCTAAGCCACATAAGGAAATATTAAGGCAGAAGAACAAGAGATTGGGCAAAGAAGTAGGTTTGACTGATGTCTTCAAGGAGGACAGAGAGGTAAAGATATAGAGAAAATATTCCACAGCCTACAGCCTCAGCAACAGAATACACAGTCAAGTGTACAGAATGTTTACCAAGATTATAGCTGGTCTGGAGGCTCTTAGTTATGAGGAAAGGTTGGATAAACTTGGATGGTTTTCACTGGAAAGATAGAGGCTGAGGGGGTTGCCTGATAGAGATCTACAAAATTATGAAAGGCACAGATAGGGTGGATAGTCAGAGATAACACAGTGTGAAGCTGGAGGAACACAGCAGGCCAGGCAGCAATGGAGGAGCAGGAAAGTTGACGTTTCGGGTCCGACCTGCTGTGTTCCTCCAGCTCCACACTGTGTGTGACTCACACTGACTCCAGCATCTGCAGTTCTTACAATCTCTGAGTGGATAGTCAGAGGGTTTTTTTTTAATTTCCCCAGTGTGGAAAGGTCAATCATAAGAGGGCACAGGTTCAAGGTGAGAGTGAGAAATTGTGGGGATAATTTTTCAGAGGGTAGTGGGAGCCTGGAATGCACTGCCAGTGAAGGTGGTGGAAGCAGGCATGTTAGCTTATTTAAGGCGTATCTTGATAGACACATGAATGGGAGGCAAACAGAGGGATACATACCATGCATGGGCAATATGTAACAAATCTGAAAAGGTTCAGGTTTGGTGGGTTGAAGGGCCTGTTCCTGTGCTGTGTTATATTGCATTGTATTGTATAAGTGAATTGAATAACTAGTAGTGTGGCAGGTGGATTTTAGAGCTGAGAAATGTTGAATCTAAATGGTGGAGCAATTACTTTTGGGAATGTCCATCAGGCCAGAATTAGCAGACTGCAGATATTTTGAAGGGCAGGAGGAGGCTGCAGAGATGGAAAGGTGGCCAGTCCATGGAGGGGTTTGAAGACAAGATAAGAACATTAAAATCAAAATTGAAGCATTGTTGCTTCACTGGGAGCCAATGACTTAGGAAATGTGAGTTAAGAAATATGTCAGCAACAGAGGTTTGAATTAGGATGGGCAATGAATGCTGGCCTAGCCAATGAAACCCACATCCCGTAAAAGGATATAAAAATCACAAAGAGTAAAACAAGCCAGACACAAGGAATTATCAAATATATGTATAACCTAGACTATAGGGGAAAGAAAGAAAATTAAAAATATCTGATACAAATTCAAAAATCAGGAGTTTTCTCGCTTCATAATTAATGAAATTGTACCAAAACATATCTTTTCATAGAAACGTCAGCTTTCCTGCTCCTCTGATGCTGCTTGGCCTGCTGTGTTCATCCAGCTCTGCACCTTGTTATCTATGTTATATTTTCATTACCTTTTCCCACCAAACCCAGATTAGAGTCCGGTAGAGGAATGTTCCAACAATGGGTAGTTTGAGGATATTTAGTTTCCATTACAGTAATTAGAAGCTTCAATTTCCACCTAAATATTTAAGCAGTTGAATTGAGAAAATGTATTTCCTCTCAGTATTGTATTTCCCTGATCAAAGTTTAGCCATTTGGTCAGATTCTTGTCTGTCATGTAATCCCAAATCGTGTAACTTTGCCCTGGTATCATTGTAGTCCCACATAGCTAGGTAAACCCACCTAATTTAAATAAAAGCAACATCTGATCTGAAAGCTTGTTTCACCCATGGAAGCTTTTGTTGCTGTTCCTCTTAAGCCATGGCATAACAAGGACATGGAACACAGTCCACAGAGAGTTTCTCACAATAGGTCCTAACCTTCAGAGAGCACTTCTCCAGAATCTCGCTCAGACAGGAGCAGTATTCTAAGAACCATTTAGGACTTAGATGAGGAGAAATTTCTTCACGTAGAGCATGGTGAGCCTGTGGCGTTCATTACCACAGAAAGCAAAAACATTGTATGATATCAAGAAGGAGTTGGATGTAACACTTACAGGCCAAAGTGATCAAAGGATATGGGTGAAAATCTGTAACAGGGAATTAAGTTGGATAATCAGGCATGATCACAACTAGGGTGGCACAGTGGCTCAGTGGTTAGCACTGCTGCCTCACAGTGCCAGAGACTTGGGTTCGATTCCAGCTTCAGGTGACTGTCTGAAGTTTGTACATTCTCCCCGTGTTTGCGTGGGTTTCCTCTGGGTGCTCCAGTTTCCTCCCACTGTCCAAAGATGTGCAGGGTAAGTGGATTGGCCATGCTAAATTGCCTGTAGTGCCAAGGGATGTGTAGGTTAGGTGGGTCTGGGTGGGATGCTCTTTGGAGGGGCGGTATGGACTTGTTGGGCCAAAGGGCCTGTTTCCACACTGTAGGGATTCTATGAAATGGTGCAATAGGCTCAATAGGCCAAATGACCCATTCTGATGGCCTATGCTTCTGTGTAATTGGGTCCACTTCACCAAGGTGTGGTCACAAAACTATTGATTGTCCTTCAACCAGGCCTCCAGTAGTAAGGCATATCAAGGACAGTAAATCCTGTGTCATCCCAAATCAGTTGTCTTCAATTTCTATGCTTCAAGAACATTTCAGAAAGGAGTCATACACATGTAAATGTTATGGGCCTTGGTATGGCATGAGAAGGGACTTCATCACCTTTTCAACGGTGCAGAGATCCAGTGAGTGCCTTCACAAGACTCTGCCACTGTCTCTTCTTAAGGGACATGTACTGAAACCACAGAGTTCCAATTCGTTATAAGCAGTTGGTGCACACCCATACACAGAACATCACAATGTTTCTATCATGTGTCAGGCAGCTATCAGGCTACCTTCAAACGATTCTGGTAAACCAGAGGGTGGCACTTGGCAACAAAGGCTATCAACTCTACATGTGGTTTATAACTCACTTCTGCCACCTGATACAGGTACAGTAACCATATCGAAAGAATCTTGTTGCAAACTTGTTATGAAAGAAACCACTGGTGTTTGCAAACAGTGGATCCAGTGCTGGATGGCTTGGTGGAGTGAGTGGTGGAAATGCTCTATAGATTAAGGCTCCAAAATTATGGTGGTCTGTTGCATTCGGCACTATCTGGTTCTCATGACAGTACTCTTTTTAGATCATAGAATCCCTACAAGTGTGGAAACAGGCCCTTCAGCCCAACAAGTTCACACCAACCCTCAGAGCATTCCCCCCCAAACCCATCCCCCTATAACCCACCTAATCTACACATCCCTGAATGCTATGGGCAATTTAGCATAGGCAATCCACTTAGCCTGCACACCTTTGGACTGTGGGAGGAAACCGGAGCACCCGGAGGAAACCCACACAGACACAGGGAGAAATGTGCAAACTCCACACAGAGAGTCGCCTGAGGGTGGAGTCAAACCTGGGTGGTGTTGTGAGGCAGCAGGGCTAAGCACTGAGCCACCGCGCTGCCTGTACCAGGCATTTATCAATCACCTGGAAAGGAGGAAGAAGGAGGAATGGAAACATCAAGACAACATTTTCTTTTCTTCCAATGCACTGTCCATGAATGGTGCATCACAATTAGAATATCCTGCAAATATTACCACATCAATATTGCTTTACACTTTTAATTCACCTGCAAGGGACCACCACAGTGTCATTTTGAAATGAAAAGAGTTGTTCCAAAACACCATGAATCAACACTTGCCATGATGCTACAAAAGTGAACTATCCACCTTTCCCTTTCTCCCCTTACCTTTCCAGTTCTTGATTTTCTGACAATGTTGCTAACCCAGTGACTGTAAAACGGATGGCAGTAGCTGCTGAGTTTCAGGCATGGCCTTGAGCAGCTCTGGGCTGAGAAAGTCTGGCTTCAGACTGCACCATCTGCGTGGTGACAGCAATATTGTCTGGTAGACTAAGCAGGGGCACTGGCAGAGTGGCAATGGTGAGAGCCTGAATGCCATCACCCTTTGAGAGGGTGCTGTCACTCTCCCAGGGATGTGTTCCAGAAATCTGAGTAACCACCTTGAGTGCAGTGAGACTCTACATCCTCCTTCAAGAGCCCTGGTATCCACAGGCAGCAGTCTGAGCCTGCAGAGAAACATCCAGAAATCTCATGAACACAGTCTGGGCAACCACTCAGACACTGGCTGGTTCCTGCATGGGAGGCAGACGATGATGTTCAGATACTATTTTGTAGGTGAACCTGAAAACACTGGCTCCAGAGTGGCTCATCACCAACACACTGGAAATGATGGGCTTTGTGTTCTATGAAAAACCCTGTGCCAAGTTAGACCTCCCCATGCCACCCGCCGGTGTAGCAGGCTCTCCATTGCAACAAGCATTTCTATGGGAGTTTCTCAGTCTTTTGTCTGTATGTGAGTGCATGAAAGGTCCCAGCTGAGTCCTCTGTAGTGAACCCCATCTGTGATCTTGCCCTCTGGGAAGTTCATTCAGCCTCTCAGGCGTGCCTCACCATTCTGTGAGATGATAGCTGTCCTGCCCAGGATTACAATTCCTCTTTTGTGCTAGCTCCTCATAGCCCTCAAGTCCTTGATATTTCAAAAATACGTCTACCTCCTGTTTAAATATTTTCAATGGTCTAGTGTCCACAAATCTCTGGGGTACAGGACTCCAGACATTCACTACCCTCTAGGAACATTATTCTAAACATTTTATTTCTTTTTTATTCTAGTCTATTACTGTGATTTTGTACTTTTGTAGATCTGTAATGCTGGACTTCATATTTCTTTATTTTTCCTTTTTTTTCCTAAGGATTTGTACTCAAGATTCTGTGCCTAGGTACCTAGGTACCTTTGTACCTACGATGGTGCTGTTAGTGGTGACTTGTAAACATTTCACTGTACTCTTGTGTGTACATGTGACAATAAAGCTAATTCAATTCAATTCAATTCTGAGAGAATAAATTCCATTGCATCTGATTTTTAAATGAACTTTCCCTCATTCTGTAGCCAAAGGCTGAATCTTATCATTTTTTTGGCTAAGTGCAAGTCATGTCAGGTTTTTTGGAGGGATTGTCACCATGGGACCCCGCAGATTTATTTGCTGTAGCTTACCATCATCACTATATTAATTGCCGATTCATCCCCTCAGGATCCTTCATGTCACCCAATTTCACCATGCCCCATTTCCACTGAGTGAATCTCTGCCCTTGGACCAGACGTCTATGCCATCTGTGAAGCCCTGGTGCTAACCTAGAAGACCACTGGCATTTGGAAGTTGCCTGCTTGGCTTCATGGACAGAGTAGAGATGGCGGAGAAGTGTAAGCTGTCACTATATTTCTCTGAGATTGACATGGAGGTCCTGGTTGATGGGATTGTGGCCACTTCCTAGAGAACTGTCAGAGGAGGCCATGCCACCAGATGATGCCAGCCTGTTCAGGGATCGTCATCCAGGTCAATGTTGGCTCCAGAGTGCAGTGCCAAAAGAAAGTCAAGCACCTCCTCCATTCAGCCACGGTAAACTCTGCTCCCTGCTACCTCACACTCACTGAACGCCTGCCACTGGCCCCACCCCCAACCAAGCTTTAACACCCACCGTTGCAAACAACACCTCCCCATACTGCCCCTCCTTACCCCGTCATCTCCCACACCCTAATCCTGCTTCCCCTCTGTGCTGTCCCTCGGAACATCTCAAAACTTTTCCCCACAAGCGCCAGCACTAATAGCTGTGCCATCCACTAGCATCCAACTGATTCACCCCCTTGCAGGACAAGGCTTTCTACAACTGGACAGAGTGATGCCAGGTGGGTGGAGTGGGTTTGGCAGTGGGACGGAAGGGTGATTTCCGAACGCCTACGTCCTCAAATCCTACAAGGAGTGAATCCTTGCATTCATGGTACAGAACTGGGACCAATCCTACAGGAAATAAAAGCATCCGTGTTCCAGTAACCAAGTCAGAATCACTCTTCATTCCAATGCAACATCAACACTAATAACACAGTCAACACCTTGCAGTAAACGCCACATCTAACTATTGACCACAACACTTTCAGCCTCTTCTATGTTACAGGAGCTCTGAGGCACCCTGGTCAAATCAGCAGAGGCCCACCTACCTCCCCACTCAAAGCACCTCCTCAAGTTCAGAGGATGAAGATGCTCTGTCCCCAGAGAAAGCACCAACAAGTCTGCCTCAGGCACCCCCACCAGCTAGGACACTGACACCTCGTTGGGTCAATACTTGCACAGAGTATGGATGAGAAGGCACCGCATGGTGATAGGAGAGGGAGAGATACCCCAGACCACTGGCACTAGGAGAACTGCCAGGCACCAACTACCTGCTGAGTCCCTGGTAGAGAGGACTCTGCTTTCTTGGCGCTGAGGGAGATCATTCACAAGCACAGGGCAGATCAAGAATATAGGCCAATGGATGCACTGGCCACCATTGTTCAAAAACTGCAGCGATTCCTGCAAGTATGTGTCTGCCTCCATGGGCAGGTTGGCAGCTGCCATGGAGACACAGGCCCAGTGCCTTCAGGGTCTGCTGGAGAGGTACACAGACCTGCACTCCATCACCTCAGGAGCTGGGAAACTTGACCCCAAATCCAGGTCCCCTGACCTCACAAGGAGACTGGGTGGTGCACAGAGATAACCAGCCCGAGGAAGAGCTGCACACACACCTCTCGGCACTGCAGAGGTGGCTGGGCCCTCCACCTTCACCCTGTCTGCCCCCCTCCAACCCTAAGGCCAAGGAGGATCAACCTGCCTTAGGCAAAAAGACCCTCAGCTTGTCAGGGTCATCCAGCCCCAAATACCCCTGGGATCACCCCTGAAGTCTCCATGACCAATTGTTTTGATTGTGGAGAAAGCTCCCTCTACCCCATCTGTGGAACAGGGATGTTCATTGTGGGAGCCACTGGTGCGTACAGTGCTATCCATTTATCCATTATGGCCAACACTGAACATTGGAGATGTGTTTCCATTGGCTGGTTGTTCTTTGGAAAATCATTGCTTTCCAAAACAGTTCCTTTCTGAGAGGAAACTGGCCTGCTGGGGGCTTTCTGCATAGATTAAGGTGTAACCTCCTTGCTCTGAATTGCTGGAGCTGATTGGATTCCTGGCAGAGCGGTGGTGGCAGACAGGGCACCTCTGCATTGTCCTAAGATGAGAATCCCTGGCTGCTTGGTATTGCTTCTCCTTCCTATCAGTGTGCAATGGCACCTACATCACCCTTTGAGAAAAAGGAGAGCAGGGGAGGGGGGGGAGAACAAGGTGCCCCAAATCCCTCTTAACCAGTGAATGAATGTATTGACAGTCTGAGTGATGAAGTGAGGGCCCCTGCTGGTATTCAGCACACACTGATTGTTCTACAGGATTGACTTCCCACAGCAGCTACCAGGAGGCATCCACGTGCTCACACTTCAGTGTCACAGTATGAGACAGAACATGGGCAGGATCCATATCCTTTGCTCCAGTCTGCACATGATTTGTGGGCTCCTTTGTCAGCCATTCCTCTGTCAGCTCACTAATGGCCATGAAATTGAGTGGGCCTGTTGTTCTGAATATCAGGGACCTCAGCTGTAACTTCCCACAGGAGCCGTGTGCTTGGGTCAACACTCGGCAGAAAGAGAGGGGTGCTCAAGCGGTGCTACAGACAGATCTGGGGATGTGGCTGTTCCTTTTTCCCTCCTGGATTGGGAGTGGGAGTGGGATCCAGAAGCTGCATTGAAGAACACAAAGATTTATCAGAGTCACAAGCAATTATCATTTGCCCAAAATGTTTTGTTATTTCACATGCAATTTGGATAGCAGAGTGGAAAATTTCTTTCTCAATGTGCGTAATATCCAACATCTAAATTAGATTGGTGGAGGGGTGGGATCCTCAACAGCAGGGAGGCAAGTGCGAGGCTGGAAGGAGATACAGTAACCAGAAATGGCAAGTTGAAGAGACAGGTCAGGCTAGAACACGACAGGGAGTGAGGAATGCCTGTTGGATTAAATTGCATCAACTTCAATGCAAGAGGGCTAGCAGGTAAGGCCAATGAACTCAGGGCGTGGATAGGTAAGTGGGACTGGGATATTATAGCCACTACAGAAACATGACTAAGGGAGGGACAGGACTGGCAGCTTAATGTGCCGAGGTACGTTGGTGGGATAGAGGTGGAGGAAAGAAGGAAGGGGGAATTGCATTTTTGATTAAGGGGAGTATCACAGCAGTAGTCAGAGATGAAATAACCGAGGGATCATCCAGTGAGGCTTTGTGGGTGGAGCTAAGAAATAAGAAGGGGATTGTGATGTTATTGGGGTTGTACTATAGGCCCCCAAATAGTCAACGGGAATTTTAGGAACAGATAAGAAGAGAGATTGGGGAGACTTGCCAGAGAAATAGGGTTGTCATTAGTGGAGGGTTTTAATTTCCTTACATAGACTGGGACTGCCATAGTGTTAAGGGCTCAGATGGGGTAGAATTTGTTAAATGTGTTCAGGAAAGTTTCCTCAAGCAGTATATAGAGGGCCCTACTCAGGAAGGGACAAACATGACCTACTCTTGGGCAATAGGACAGCACAGGTGACTGAAGTGACAGTGGGGGAGCACTTTGGGACCAGTGACCATAGTTCTATTAATTTTAAAATAGTTATGGAGAGGGACAAAACTGGTCCACAGGTTCAAGTTCTAAATTGGGGCAAGGTGAAGTTTGATGGAATCGGACAGGAGCTTGTAGAGTTTGATTAGAGTAGTTTGTTTGCTGACAAAGAAACCTTTGGCAAGTGGGTGGCCTTTTAAAGTGTGATAGCTACAGTTCAAGGTCTGTATGTTCCTCTGAGGGTGAAGGGCAAAGTTGGCAGGGAGCCCTGGATGACAAAAAATATTAAGGCTTTGACCAGAAAAATGGAGGCATGGCTCAGTTCAGGCAGCTGGATCAAGGCAATCTGTGGAGGTATATAGGGGATACAGGAGTTTACTGAAGGAGGAAATCACGAGGGTGAAAAGGGGGCACGAGATAGCTTTGGCTGAGAAAATTAGGGTGAATCCAAAGAGATTCTTTAAGTATATTAAAGGAAAAAGAATAACTAGAGCGAGAATAGGATCCATCAAGGACCAAAGTGGACATGTATGTGTGGAAATGCAAGAGATGGGCGAGGACCTCAATGAATATTTCTCCTCTGTGTTTACTATAGAGAAAGGCATGAAGACTTGGGAACTTGGGTAAGTTAGTGGCAATATCTCGGGGACAGCCCATATCACAGTCGAGGAGGTGTTGGAAATATTAGAATGTATGAAGGTGGATAAATCTCCTGGTCCTGACCAGATATATCAAAGAACCCTGCAAGAGGAGAGAGAAGAAATTGCAGGGGCCCTGGCTGATATTTGCATCATCGTTAGCCACGGGTGAGGTTCCAGAAGACTGGAGGGTAGCAAATGTTGTGCCCTTATTCAAGAAGGGCTGCAAAGAAAATCCTGGGAATTATACACCAGTAAGATTAAAATTTGAAGTAAGTAAGTTACTTGAGAAGATTCTGAGGTATAAAATATACATGCGTTTGGAAAGACAGGGTTTGATTAGGAGTAGTCAGCATCGCTTCATGCGTGGGAGATCAAGCCTCACAAATTTATTAAAGTTCTTTGATGAAGTGACCAGGAAAGTTGATGAGGGCAGGGTGGTAGACGTAGTCTATATGGATTTCAGTAAGTTTCCTCATGGTAGGCTGCTCCAGAAGGTTAGATCACATAGAATCCAGGGAGAGTTGGCAAATTGGATACACAATTGGTTTGATGGTAGGAAGCAGAGGATGATAGTAGAAGGATATTTGTCAGACTGGAGGCCTGTGACTAGTGGTGTGCCTCAGGGGTCAGCGCTGGGCCCATTGCTGTTTGTTATCTATATCAATGATTTGGATGAAAATCTACAAGGCATGATTAGTAAGTTTACGAAAGGCACTGAAATAGATGGTATCATGGACACTGAGGAAGGTTATCAGACATTGCAGCAGGATCTTGATCAGCTGGGGAAGTGTGCCAAGAAATGGCAAATGGAGTTTAATATAGATTAGTGTGAGGTGTTGCATTTTGGAAAGTCAAATTAAGGTAGGAGTTTCATTGTGAATGGTCGGGCTTAAGGAGTGTAGTGGAAGAGAGAGCCCTTGGAATGCAGGGGCACAGTTCTCTGAAAGTGGAGTCACAGGTAGATAGGGCAGTGAAGAAGACGTTTGGCACACTGACCTTCATCAGTCAGGGTATAGAGTATAGAAGTTGAGAAGTTATGATGCTGTTGTACATGATGTTGGTGTGGCCGCACTTGGAGTATTGTGTTCAGTTTTGGTCACCTTGCTATAGGAAGGATATTACTTAACTGGAAAGAGTGCAGAAGAAATTTACAAGGATGTTGCCAGGACTCAAGGGACTGAGTTATAGGGAGAGGTTGAACAAGCTAGGACCTTTTTCTTTAGAGCATAGGAGACTGAGGAGGGGGGATCTTATAGAAGTGTATAAGATCATGAGAGGCATGGATAGGGTGAATACACTCAGTCTTTTTCCCAGGGTTGGGGAATCGAGGACTAGAGGGCATCAGTTTAAGGTAAGAGGGGAAAGAATAAAAGGGAACCCGAGGGGCAACTTTTTTTACACAGAGGGTGGTATGCATATGGAATAAGCTGCCAGTGGAAGTGGTTGAGGCGGGTACATTAACAACATTCAAAAGGTATTTGGACGAATACATGGATAGGAAAGGTTTAGAAGGAAATGATCTAAGTTGAGGGAAACAGGGTTAATGTGGATGGACGTTTTGGTCAGCATGGACCAGTTTGGGCTGAAGGGCCTGTCTCCATGCTGTAGGACTCTATGACTCTCGCCCCTGTTACACAGGCACGATCTGCTTGTTCGTCTGCCAGCTTAGTGACCTCCTCCTCAGAGTGTGCCTTAAATCATGGATGTAACCCTGTTGTGGGCACTTTAGCACTTACAGAACAAGGAACAGGAATTCGCTTCATTGCTATTTTGACAGAAAGTCATGCCCCAAGAACTGGAATTGTTATGTCAGATGGTGCAAATCCTTTAAATGATTCTGTGCAAAAAAAAACCGTGAGGTTTTCAAAGCTCTAGGCTGAATAATAAGAATTTGCTTACTCAGGAATAAAGGCATTGACTTTACACCATCTGGCAGTGTAATAATTTATTTAAAGATTTGTTTCATTCCTTTTTAGCCTACCTGTAAAATAACATCACACAACAGTTCAAAGGACTATATTTTGCCCTAAAGCAATTGCATTTAGCTCTCATCTTAGAACCTCTACTGTTCACTTGACTCGCAATGCAATGGGTGCAGAAGTCTAGTGCAAAGCAAATATATGGTTCAAATAGCAGGAGAGAATAAAAGACAGAAGCTAAACTTCAGAAACACCAGCAGTGTGTCTCATCTCATACAAAGCTGACAAGTTGACATATCTTATGCTTCATTTAAGAGGGCGGGTTTGGAAGTCTTGGAGGAGGAGCACAAACTCCCCCCCACCACAAACTCCACCACACAACCCCCGCCCTATGAAATACTGTAATACTAGAGTCAATTTAAAAACTTCAAACAGTTACACACTAGCTGTTGTGTTAACACCAATCCTTTTGTTGCAATTTGTGCACGAGAACAAGCTCTTGAGTTACGGTGAGTTTATTTAACTGTAGCAAGCTGGTGAGGTGCAGTTTATTAAGGTTGTTAACTGCAGAGGCACCAACCTGCTGCCAAGTAGTATCTGCTGTGACATTAATGGAATCCAGATTGAGAAGCTAGGCTGCTGTGTTCTCCCTCAACTACTGCACTTCAGGGTGAGTATGTTTCTACTTTTCTCCTGAAAAAAGGGAGAAAAGAAAAGTATTCTAAAATGGCCAGGAATTCCTGTACAGATTCAAAATTATTAAATCGTGTGGTAGATTTGTAAAATAACCTTGGACAGACTCCAGATTTTTCTGTACAGCCTTCAGTAATAGTTATATTGCTGAGTTATAATTGAATGAAGTTAAAGGATATAATGAATGAAAAACTATGATAACATTGAATGCTACTGACGAAGAAGTACAGCATTCAATTCCGATTAGTTAATCGCATGACAGATCTGTGATTTTGCCTTGCTTAACAGTGTCTTCAAAGAAGGTGAGCAGAACATGTTAAGCAGGAGGCTGTCATTTCTCTCAAAGATAAATTTAAAGGAGACATGTGCTAAAGAATGCTGTGAAATTGCTTTGAACCATTTGCTCTATATACACATTGCTATTTCCTGAATGAATCTCTACTTTCCTTCTGAAGATATGACTAGAAGAAATTGTTGAAGATTTTTTTTTCCCAGGTACTATTTCCCACTAAATGCTGTAGATTAATGGCCTATAAGGTTCATTTGCACACCTGACAGTAATGACATTAAAGGAATTCTCATTTCAAATTGCTTCAAACATTATCCTCAATTGTATTTATTCTTTAGAGCACTCCATGGGCATACAAACCGCATGAGACATAGCAAAGCCCTTTGGAATTTCATTCATTATTGTCACAAGGCATAGCTTTCATCTGATTTAATGTTCCATCCAAAAAATTGTTCAAACAGGTGAGGATTTTCAATAGAAGAAAAATCTAATGGCTTTACAACTTTTTCTGTTTGACAGAAAAATAAATCAAATTTGGAACATCACAATTAATGTTCATGTGTAAGTTGTCATTGAAAAGGTAGCTGGCCTGTTAATTGCCTTTTAAGAAGGGAAGCAGCTTTGGCAAACGGAGAGAGTTATAATTGGAAAGCAATCACATTAAAAAACATACTTTGCTTATTGCAATTGATAATCTTATTCAACCTCCTATTTTTTATGTAAATGGATTAGATTAAGATCTGCAATACAGTCAGCATATCCCTGACCATTCACCTTTAGTCACCACATGATTAACATATGAATATTGCTGAATATACTCAAGATATTTAGCACAATGTCTTATGCTTCAATGTTATGGAAAAAATACTGCATGAATTAAACGTAATTGCCATCAACATTAATTTATATTGTGTAGCTAACTAAGATGGAAATTTACAATTTGTTTTAGATCTATGAAGCATAGTAACCTTACTATGTATATTTTAAAATAGTTACTCAAAATGAAACAATGTATTAGCTCATGGATAGTTTTTTTCAAAAGATTTGGACTCATATCACTTATCAAATAATGTGTTCAAGTGACTTATCATTAATAATTGAAAGTCCTTCTTTGGTATATGGACATTGATGTGAATTTGTTTAAAGTTGTGCCAATTTGAAGCTTGAATTAATTCAGGATAATGCACTTCAAACCACATCTGGTTACATTGATGCTTGTAATTTAGCACCTCTGTTACTATTATACAAAAGAAACAGTTAAGGTAGAAGTTTTCTTCTTCATGTGCATGTGCATGCCATCCCTTCTTTATGATGGCAGCAGTTTATTTAATATCACAGTTTTTAGACTGAACAATTTCAGA
The DNA here is from genome assembly GCF_021869965.1 of Rhincodon typus. Taxonomy (NCBI): domain Eukaryota; kingdom Metazoa; phylum Chordata; class Chondrichthyes; order Orectolobiformes; family Rhincodontidae; genus Rhincodon; species Rhincodon typus. The sequence goes on along the minus strand of NC_063332.1, from coordinate 55,243,455 downwards.
GCTCCCACTAGGAGCATTTAGTTTTTAAGAGTTCCTTCAGCTGTTTAATGGTCACTTGGTGCAACCCACATAAAAGGTAGTCATGCACTAAATGCCTTCACATCAGCCAGTGTTAGGCCATGCTTGATCTATTCCTTGTGAAATTGACTTAATTGATGAATTTATTTACACCCTGATCATTCCTTCCACGATTCTTAAAGCATGAGTCACTGATTTAGATGAAATAACAGATTTTAGAAGTGGCGTTTGAATATGGATCATTTTTAATTAGATTTGTACTGCTCAGGGAATAAGGATTTATAAGCACCTTTGCCTTTTTCATACTTCATTTCTGCATTATTGCATCATTAAATAATATTTTGCTGTATATTAAACTGTTCTGATTTTAGTTCTGCCTCCTGATACCTAATCCTTACAGAATGAATTTTCAAAAAAGAGGTAAATGATCGGTTAAAATAGATTTGGTAGTTTGGAGGAGGTACATGCATTTAGTAATCTAGTAATCTTATCCAGCTCAAGTTAAAGTTCATGTATTTAATGGATTATATATTACCCAACACCAATAACATGGAACAACTCACTGGCCCAGATCTTCCACAAAGCAGCAATTATGGATGGATTGCTGCTCTGACTATACGTTTCTGCTGTTGGACACAGCTCTGTATTCTGGCTGGGATGCTTGAGTCAGGTTTTTCCAGAAATGTGAATAATACAGTCTCACAAAATCCCCCTCAGGGGTCTTGGCAGGGTAGATTCAGAAAAGTTGTTTCCCTTTGTGGGAGAGTCTAGGACCAGCAGGATCTCTGAGTGAGGAATTATCCATTTACGACAGTGATGAGGAGGATTTCTTTTCCCTCTCAGAAAGGAGTCAATCTGCTGCATTAAATACTGCTTAAGGCTGTCGGGACCGTATCATTCAGTACATTCAAGGCTGAGAAAGATTTTTAATCAGTCATGAAATCAAAGGTTATAGTGAAAAGGCAGGAAAGTGGAGCTGAGCCTTACCAGATCAGCCATGATTTCATTGAATGGAAAAATAGAGTTGATGGACCAAAGTTTATGTTTCTGCATCTACATCATATAGCCTTATGATCCATCAAACCGCTGTAGAGTCAGGGGAAGAGTGGGCAGGCCCCAATTTTATACCATGAACTGACACTTAGTAAGTTTTTAAATGTCATTGTGGATTTTAGAGCATAGATGAATCAGTGAGTGAATAAACAGGTAGTTTGGTAGGTGGGTGATAATACCACTAGGTTGTTGCCTCCTCATTGCGTGGGTATTCAGTTGTAATGGGAAAGAGAGAAAAGTAAAGACATTTTGTACATTATATCGCTTGTAAGCAAAACTACGTTTTAAGCTCACTTGTGTATGTTTCCTTTCATTATGATGCTAGATGATATTTACGAAGATATCCATGTAAGTACATTGCATTTCACTCCCTCTCAGTCTCCTGGATGTTGGCCTATGGATAAACCATTCATCTTGTCACATCCTCAGTAGTGGCATCATGAGTATTATGCCACATGTAGGAGTGAAAGTTGGGCTTTACATGTTGAATTTGAGGCCAGGGAATACATCTGCCAACACTTCAGATAGTGTCCATCCCATCATCTTTGTTTTGAGATTGCTGTTATGTCCGTTTTATAATCTCTCACCAGAGATTGGTTCAATCCATAGATTGGTTTATTTTGAAACAGTAAACCGCATTACAAGTTATGAAGCAAATATTGTAGCAAATCAACTGATTTCTGTCTGTGTAGATTGCACACCTCAAACACACTAACCGCTAGGCAGAGTTATTACAACATTGTATACACATAACACATGATGTGTCCTTAAAGGTGACACCCTTACAGGTAGGATGGACAAACTACATACAACAACTGCTGCCTCTGCTGATCTGGCCATGGCTGTGACTGTCCTGGGGCCACCCTCTGTTGGTCCTCTTTAGAAGCACCACTGATACTCGATCTGGAAGATTCACTTGAATCAGCCTCATATATGCATCAGGTGATTGATATGGATGTTTTTGGGATTGATCTGTTCAGCATTTTCTGTGCAGGTCTCTCCTTCCACGCCTGAATAGGCCAACCACAGATGTCCTTCAGCTCCAATTTCACTGCAACTATTGACAGTGCTAGGATCTCAATGTTATGAGGCCCCCTGAGTACTGGAAGATGACTACCTCACCTGGTGCATGCTACTTCTATGCAAGTCATGAATCTGAAGGCATACATTTCTTGCTTACAAAGAACTTAACTGGAAAGGGGAACATAATTCTGGCATTATAATGAGCGTGCATCACATACAAATGCTGCTGAATGATCTCCTGACAACTGCTGTTGAGATGATTGAACCAACTTTAAGGTCCTGAGAACTTTACTGCAAACTTTAATCCGAATATTGGAAATCTGATTTTTGACCAGTCATTCGATTAGATTCCCTCCACCCACCATTCTTCCAGCTCCCTGCTGCAGCATAGGCTTTTGCCCATTGTACGTAGTGCATGGTGTGGCGGAGTAGATAGAAATGTAAACAGAAGCCCACTTGTCTTTTTTAAATGAGAACTGTTTTGCTACCACCAAATGAGTGAATCAGTGAGTTATCATGCTGCTCGTTTTGTTTAAAACGCACATTCCAATGGTTGCATTTCAGCTTCAGCATGTTCACCAAAAATGAAACCCAAAAGAAAGAGTAATATTTTTATGTGGTTACTGTCTTAGCACTGTTTCATTTACCCTGCAATTATTAGTGCTGTGTAGAGGATAGTACAGACACATGTATTGTATATTTACAGACATACCTTTATTACATTATTTGTGCCTCAGGTAATTTATACTGATTAAAGACCTAATATATGTGTTGCAATTCAGACTTTGGCTGGTGCTGATAAGTAGACTTTGAAGGTAGATTAAGAGCTGGGTGGATAACACTTAACGTTAATGCCGGATTGTAGAGTGAAGTAAACAGAACATAGTCAGTGGAAGATGACTGTTGAAGAAGAGCAATACGCTATTATTTAAAATGATTCAATTTTCATTGATTGAATAATTCGAGATGTCCTTAAAACTAACACAGGTGGAGAATAGAAGGTAAGACTTAGAAAGAAAAAAAAACAAGCACTGAAATAAAAGCAAAAAATCCTAGAAACGTACAGCATTAAATCTGTGCTTACAAGAGGAAAACAATGATTCAGTTAAGAACTTTGGTTAGATCTTATTTCCAATGCTGGAGGTTCATGTGCAATATTAACATGTATTCCTGTTTCTAAGATTTACTAAACGAATGTAAGTTTTCAGAATGTGTCTCTTCACCAAGGTTAGCTTAGGCAAGAAGTAGAGCTGACCAACTGAAGTGACTCAAACATATGGATGTTTTACAAAGCAAATTTTCTTCAGCTTAGAAGAGGGCAAGTGAATAGTTTTGATATTTCACATATAGATTGGTAAATGCCTGTGAGGATAATCAAAAGGCAGTTGGGTTGCGTGTTGTGGAAGAGGTAATTGAGGTTTATGAAAGATAGAGTTCGGTTAACAGTTTTTTTTATGGATTTGAATGAGACTGAAGTGGTCTGGAATATGGATTGTACTTCCCTCTGTTTATCAGTTTATGACGTCCCCACTGAACCCAATTTTAAGCTCCAGACAAGGGCAGCAAAAAGAATTTAATGGCTGCAACAAATTGCAGCCCAGAAGGGGAGTATGACAGCAGGTGCAATGCTTTGATTGCTTCAAAAACGAAACGTCATGGGCTTAGAATGATGAATATTACCAAGAATTGTAATATGATTTTTATGTTAGAGTGCATAATAGCAAAATGTAGAGAGGGAGTTTTTTTTAGGTCATAAACAAGCAATTGTCTTGGTGGAATAATATTAGGGTCTTATTTGATGCTGCTTGCATTTCTCCACAGTTCATCCTCAAACCTGGTTAATAAAATAATCTGAATGACCAGTTACCTGCAATGTTCATAGGTCTTAAGGAGAGCATGAAAAGTAGAATTCTGCATCTATTTGCAGCTAGGGTACAGTAATGGCTGAATTTGTGCTTTGCCTCATCAACTGATGAAGACATCAATTTTACATTAAGATGGCACTTAATCCTGTCTTAGTCTCAGCTGCAGTCTGCACACATGAATTTCAACAGGAGCATTTGGCCAGCCCAATAACAGTTGTGTCAACAAACTCAGCACAGAACAGGGACTGAATTTGAGATTGTTGTAGGCCATGACTCATTACCACACTTTGATAGGGCTACAGGAATAAGAGTAGTCCATTCAGCCTGTCGAGCCTGTTTCATTATTTAATTTCATTATGGCTAATGATCAACCTCAATACCATTTTTCTCCATAACCCTTGATCTTATTAGTCCCCTGAAAATTATCAATTTCTGTCTTGAACCTGTTTCAGTGATTGAGATTGCACAGCCCTCTGGGGTAGACAATTGAAAAGATTCACCATCTTTGAGTCAAACCCACTCCTTTTCTCAGTTTTAAATAACCTACTCTTGTCTGGTGACTATGTTTCCTAATTTTAAACTCACTAGCCAGGGGGAAGCATCTTATCTACATCCATCATGTGATGCCCTAGAAAGATTCTGCAAGTTTCAGTGATATCACTCCTTATTTGTCAATTTCAAAGGAATGAAGATTCAGTTTCCTCAACCTCTCTTCATAAAATAGTTTGGCCATCCCAAGGATTAATCTGGAGAGCATCAATAGCACTCCCTCTCTGGTAAATATATCATTACTTAAATAAAGGGACAAAAACCCTATTTCATACTTCAGATGCGGCCTCATCAAGGCAACATGACATTTATATTCAACATGACGTTTATACTCCTGTACTCAGATGCCCTTTGTGATGAAGACTACTGTATCATTACCTCCTAATTACTTGCTGTACCTGCATGTTAATTTAGTGACTCATGAACCAAGCCAGACAGGTCCCTTTGGACACATTCACTTCTCAAGCTCAGCTTTACCAGATGAACCATGGAGAAAACTCATCGATTTTATTTTCTGGTTCAGCAAAAAGTTTTATTTATAAGTCCATCTATTCAAAAAAACCATCTCAAATATATTCTCAATACATTGTAAGCCTTGGTTAGAAAGTCTTTATTAAAGTGAGGTTGATCTGGCCCAAAATCTACATCAGGAGTACATGGAGGAAGAAACGTTTTTTTTCAAAAATCATTCATGAGACGTGGACGTCACTGGCCAGGCCAGTATTTATTGCCCATCCCTAATTGCCCAGAAGGCTGTTGAGAGTCAACCACATTGCTGTGGGTCTGGAGTCACATGTAGGCCAGACCAGATAAGGATGGCAGACTTCCTTCTCTGAAGGAAATTGGTGTTTCTTCAGCAATCGACAACAGTTTCATTGTAATCATTAGACTCTTTTAAACACAGATTTTTTTGATCTCCAAGGGAATTACCAAGCTAGCTTGAACTTCTGATGGGTAACTCCCCTTCTCTCTGTGACCATCCCAATAGTATCTAACTCTGTGTTAGGGTCACAGGCCTTGATTAATTCCAACATACTTACCTGGCTAATTACCGAGGAAATGTTAGACAGAATATTACTTGTCTAATTCCTGGGTAACAGAAATTACTCCCCCCAATCACTTACTGAATTACTCCCTGAATTGTTTCTTGACTCTCAATTACCCACCTGATCAATGTTCCTACTCTAAGCTGTGTGCCTGCTCCAAATGGTTGGTGTGTTCATGCATTGACTTCCGATTCCGGAAGCCACTCCCACATGACCTTGGAGATCCATGCAGTGGGAAGAAAATTGCAGGCAACGTAGGCCGTGACCTGACTATGTCCCAACCATCTGACTACCTCCTAAAATCCAAGTACGGCCCAGTAATCATAACGACAGCATTTTCATGAAAAGCAGGAGAGGAAGGATAACAGCTTTATGGAGAGTGTGTGAGAGAGCTGGGATAGCAGCATCATGGAGAGTGTGTGAGAGAGCAGGGTCAGCAGTTGTATGAAGGGACCAAAGAAAGCACAAAAAACAGCTCCTTATAGAGTACAAGATCTTTGACCTTTGGAGGGAACGGCAGGCACAGGAGGGCCTGGAAAAGATACACAGCAGGGACAAACCAGAATAAAATAATCACCAATGCCATCATAGGAATGTCAAAAGGTAATTGGTTGGTAGAGCAGAGAAAGAGAGCATAGAACATAGAACATAGAACATTACAGCGCAGTACAGGCCCTTCGGCCCTTGATGTTGCGCTGAACTGTGAAACCAATCTGAAGCCCATCTAACCTAAACTATTCCATTATCATCCATATGTTTATCCAATGACCATTTAAATGCCCTTAAAGTTGGCGACTCTACCACTTTTGCAGGCAGGGCATTCCACGCCCTTACTACCCTCTGAGTAAAGAACCTACCTCTGACATCTGTCCTATATCTATCACCCCCCAATTTAAAACTATGTCCCCTCGTGCTAGCCATCACCATCCGAGGAAAAAGGCTCCCACTGTCCACCCTATCTAATCCTCTCATCATCTTGTATGTCTCTATCAAGTCACCTCTTAACCTTCTTCTCTCTAATGAAAACAGCCTCAAGACCCTCAGCCTTTCCTCATAAGACCTTCCCTCCATACCAGGCAACATCCTGGTAAATCTCCTCTGCACCCTTTCCAAAGCTTCCACATCCTTCCTATAATGCAGTGACCAGAACTGTACGCAATACTCCAAGTGCGGCCGCACCAGAGTTTTGTACAGCTGCAACATGACCTCATGGCTCCGAAACTCAATCCCTCTACCAAAAAAACCTAACATACTGTACGCCTTCTTAACAACGCTATCAACCTGGGTGGCAACTTTCAGTGATCTATGCACCTGGACACCGAGATCTTTCTGCTCATCCACGCTACCAAGAATCTTACCCTTAGCCCAGTACTCTGTATTCCTGTTACTCCTTCCAAAGTGAATCACCTCACACTTTTCCGCCTTAAACTCCATTTGCCACCTCTCAGCCCAGCTCTGCAGCTTATCTATGTCCCTCTGTAACCTGCAACATCCTTCCGCACTGTAAATCTCTTTAAATCAAAAAAAAATAAGCTTGTACATATTTTATTTTGCATGGTAAAAGTCTGTTCTACTGGTAAGAAATACACATTGAGGATGGCTGGGCAGCTGATGTGTTCACAGAGTGTGGCAGTTTCTGAATGCCAGTGTCATTCAGGAAAATCACCCTGTGCCTTCAACTCGAGAAGCTTGGGCTCAGGACCACACTGAACTTGAAGCAAAGCTACATACATTGTAACATGTCAGGAAGAACGGAAGTTACTTTGTCTAGGGGTGGTCACATCACTGAGGATAGGGTTTTCTGATTTGCTCAATGATCGGGGAATTCTCGAATGCTAGTGAGGCACGTGTAGGGATCGAGGAGACAGGAAGGTAGGAGCCTCAGCCCTAGCAGTTGTTCAATAGGTTTGATGTTGTTTTGTACTGTTTAAATGGGAGCAGAGCGGGACTGGATGGGGTTCAAGGTGGATGATCTAACTGATAGATAAATAGGTAGATAGGACAGTGAAGAAAGCATTTGGTATGCTCGCCTTTATTGGTCAGTGCATTGCGTATAGGAGTTGGCAGGACTTGCTGCGGCTGTACAGGACATTAGTTAGGCCACTTTTGGAGTACTGCGTCCAATTCTGGTCTCCCTGCTGTAGGAAGAGTGTTGTGAAACTTGAAAGGATTCAGAACAGATTTACAAGGATGCTGCCAGGGTTGGAGAGTTTGAGCTCTAGGGAGCAGCGGAATAGGCTGGGGCTATTTCCCCTGGAGCTTTGGAGGCTGAGGGGTGTAGAGGTTTATAAAATCATGAGGGGTATGCATAGGGTAAATAGATAAGGTCTTCCCCTGTGTAGGGGAGTTTAAAACTACAGGGCATAGGTTTAGAGTGAGAGGGGAAAGATTTAAAAGGGACCTAGGGAACAACTTTTTCATGCAGAGTTGGTGCATGTATTGAATGAGGTGTCACAGGAAATGGTGGAGGCTGGTACAATTACAACATTTTAAAGGCATCTGAATGGGTATATGAATAGGAATGTTTTAGATGGATATGGGCCAAATGCTGGCCAAGAAGGGAGTTCACTACCAATTCTCAATGGTAACATCACCTGCCAACAATGCCCATATCCCATGAGGGAATAAAAGAAAAAAATTGGATGAGGGAATTGAATAGATAACAGTTAAATTTGCCACAAGAACTGGATCATTGCCACCGGCACGATGGCTCAGTGGTTAGCACTGCTGCCTCACAGCCTCTGGTGACTGTCTGTGTGGAGTTTGCACATTCTCTCCATGTCTGCACGGGTTTCCGCTGGGTGCTCTGGTTTCCTCCCACAATCCAAAGATCTGCAAGTTAGGTAGGCTGGCCATGCTATATTGTCCATACTGTTCAGGGATGTGTAGGTTAGGTGTGTTAGCCATGGGAAATACAGGGTGAGGGGAGGGTTTGAGCGGGATGGTTTTCAGAAGGTCTGTGTGGACTTGTTGGGCCGAATGGCATGTTTCCACACTGCAGGGATTCTATGAGTTGCATTCTATGAGATTCTAATGCAAGTTTCTTTCCTGAGCTGTTACTCAAATGGCAAATAACACATCCTCCTGGACTCTTGCTCTCAGCACAGTAATCCCCATGACTATATTATCTCCTGTTAGCACTACACCCTTATTTAACCCTATTTAACTTGAGTGGCTTCCAGCACCATGTTGGCCGAGTCATAATGTCATAGAGATGTACAGCACAGAAACAGACCCTTCGGTCCAACTTGTCCATGCCAATTAGATATCCGAAATAAATTGAAGTCCCCTTTGCCAGCATTTGGCCCATATCCCTCTAAAACCTTCCTACTCACAAATGTTATTTCCCCAGTACAATCATGAATATTATCCAGGTCTTGTTGTGTTTGGCACAGACTGCTTCAGTATGTAAGGAGTGGCAAATGGTGCTGAACATTGTGCGTTTATCATCACTTCTGACCTTATGATTGATGAAGCAGTGAAGATAGTTGGGCTTAGGATACTACCCTGAGGAACTCCTGCAGAGATGTCTTGGAGCTTAGATGACTGATCCCAATAACTACAACCATTTTCCAATGTGTCAGGTATGACTCCAGCCATTGGAGAGTTTGCCCTCTGATACCCATTGATTCCAGTTTTGCTCAGGCTCCTTGATGCCACACTCGGTCGAATGCAGCCTTGATATTGGGGCTGTCACTCTCACCTCACCTCTGGAATTCAGCTCTTTTGTCCATGTTTGAACCAAGACTGTAATGAGGTCAGGAGCTGAGTGGCCCTGGTGGAACCCAAACTGGGCATCACTGAGCAGGTTATTGCTGAGCAGGTGCTGCTTGATGACACTGTTAATGACACCTTCCATCACTTCATTAATGATTGGCCAGGTTGGATTTGTCCTGCTTTTTGTGTACAGGATATAACTGGGTAATCTTCCATATTGTCCAGTAGATGCCAGTGTTATAATTGTACTGGAACAGCTTGACTACGGGTGCAGCAGGTTCTGGAGCACAAGTCTTCAGAATGATTGCTGCAATGTTGTTAGAGCCCGTTGCCTATGCAGTATACAGTGGTTCCAACTGTTTCTAGATATCACATGGAGTGAATCGAATTGACTGAAGACTGGTATCTGTAATGCTGGAAACCACTGGAGGAGGCCAAGATGGATCACCATCTTGGCACTTTTGGCTGAAGATTGTTGCAAAAGCTTCAGCCTTATCTTTTGCACTGATGTGTTTGGTTCTCCCATCGTTGAAGACAGGGATATTTGTGGGGTCTCATTTTCCAATGAATTGTTTAATTATCTGCCACCATTCACAACTGGATAAAACAGGACTGACGAGCATAGATCTAATTCATTAGTTATGGGATTGTTTAGCTCTGTCTATCACTTGCTGCTTATGCTGCTTGACATGCATGTAGTCCTGTTTGGTGACTTCACCAGGTTGACACCTCATTTTTAGGTATGCCTGGTGCTGCTCCTGGCATGCCCTCCTGTTCTCTTTATTGAACCTGGCTTGGTGGTAAAGGTAGAACAGGGAAAATGGCAGGACTTGGAGTTACAGATTGTATTTGAATACAGTTTGCTGTTGCTAACAGCCTGTGGTGCCTCATAGGTACCCAGTCTCATGTTGCTAGGTAACTTTGAAGTCTGGCCCATTTAGATGGTGACAGTGCCAGACAAAACAATGGAGTGTATGATCAATGTGAAGTCAGGACTTCATCTCCACAAGGACTGTGTGGTTATACTCCTACCAATACTGTCATGGACAGCTCTATCTGCTACAGAGAGATTGGTGAGGATGAGCTCCGTAGGTTCACTAACACCTGAGGAAGGAGTAGGACTCTGAAAGCTTGCAGATAAATCTTCACAGAATCCCTACAGTGTGGAAACAAGCCATTCAGCCCAACAAATCTACACCGACCCTCAGAAGAGCATTCCAGCCACACCCATCCCCCAACCCTTTCCCTATAACCCTGCATTTCCCATGGCTAACATAAATAATTTTCACATCCCGGAACAATACAGGCAATTTAGCATGGTCAATCCACCTAGCCTACACATCTTTGGACTGTGAGAGGAAACCCGGGCACCCAGAGAAAACCCTCACAGACACGGGGAGAATGTGCAAACTCCACACAGACAGTCACCTGAGGGTGGAGTCGAACCCAGGTCCCAGGCACTGTGAGGCAGTGGTGCTAACCACTGAGCTACCATGCCACCCAAGCATGTTGGACTATAACCTGGTGTCGTGTGATTTCTGACTTTATCCACCCCAGTCCAACGCTGGCACCTCCACATCTCAGTCATTAGTGGTTCTGCCAAGCCACACATTGAATTCCTCTACCCAGAATACCTTGTGCGCCTGCGATCCTCAGTCTTCCCCCAAATGTTGTTCAACGTGGAGGAGTATGGATTCATCAGCTGAGAAAGAGTGGAATGGAATGTATTATCCGTAAGAAGTTTCCTTGCCCATGTTTGACCTGATGATATGAGATCTCATGTGCTCCAGAGGTAATGTTGAAGACCGCCATGATAACTCCCTTCCAACTGTATAACACTGCACTGCCACCTTCGATGGGTCTTTCCTGCCAAAGGCACAAGATATATCCAAGGGATACTAATGGTGACCTCTGTGACATTGTGTGTAAGGGATGACTCTGTGATTACAACTATAAGGCTGTTGTTTGATTCATCTATGAGACAGCTCTCCCAATTCAGTTGTTGTTCTGGCGAATTAGCTCATGCCAAGTTGTCCATTCAGATTGATTCTTTTTATCAGACATTGTAGTAGTTTGATACAACAGAGTGGTTTGCTCCACCATTGCTGTGCACCACTGCAGAGTGACCACATAGCTGTGGATCTGAAACAACATTTAGGCCTGTAAATTTCCTACCCTCAAGTACATTAGTGAACCAAGTGGGTTATTGCAACAAGCCACAATGTTTACGTGGTCCCTATTTTTAATTCCAGATGTATTAATTGAATACAGGTTTCACCATTTGCCATGACAATTTTAAAATCCCCACAACATTAACCTGTGTCTCTTGATTACTAGCCCAGTGACAAGACCGATTTGCCATAGCCTTTCATTACCACAACCAAAACAGCTATGATCTTATTGAATTGTGGAGCAGGTTTGAAGGGCCAAATGGCATATTACTGCTCATAAATCTTAGAATCATGTGTACTCGCTAACCTGATCCAACTATTGCACCTAAACAGGCTAACCCCCTGACACCCAACTAACTCCTCCAACCAAGCCTGGTTACTACCAGTCCTCAAATATCCATCCTGCCCAGACCTGACTGAATCCCAACCTCACTATCTATTTCCACACAACCCAATTATCCTGGACCCACTGACCCAACACACCCCTGAAACCTACCTACACCTACCCACTGATCACCTTTCAACCTGTCACCTATTCACATACCACTTTAACCACTTATCACTTGACTGATAATCCAGAGATCCAAGTAATGTTCTGGGGACCGAGGCCTGAGTGTCCTGTTGGGCCTAGCAGACACTACCCTTTCCATGGATGCAGTCAAGTGCTTCTGTGCCAGAGCAACAAGAGGAGACAGAACTTTGAAGAATTCCTGCAACCTGCATTCTGGTCTATTCATGGCCTCTAGCTTCACTGCTTGATGTTCCCCTGTTTGTGTCTGCTTCTCCATTAGGTCCCTTATGGCTGAATCCTGAGCCTTAGCATCTACAACGAGGTTGGGCAGGGACCTGAATCTAACTGTGACCCTGAACCTAATGGAGAGCATTCACTCACTCAGGTAAATGTCTTTGTGCTGGTGCAGGGCCAAATGAATAACACGACATGAATGCTCTGACCCTAGAATCTTGTCTTCAATCACTGTAAGACTGTAAGACATGTAAGCAGAAGTATGCCATTCAGCCCATAGAGTCTGGCCTACAATTTAAGGGAATTCAAAAAGACTTTTCCACCAGCGTTTTTTTGAAGCAGAATCAGGCCACAAAGATTGATCTGTTAGGTCATACCGACTGTAAAACAATTGTAAGGATTTAAAGCTCTAGCTGCTTCAGAAACGTATCTTGGATCACAGACCACGATAGCTGGAATAGACTGTGCCTCTTACACTGCAGAGTGCAACTGTTATCCTTGAATGAAAGCAAAATACTGTGTGTGCTGGAAACAGACATAGAGAAACTCAGCAAGCCTGGCAGTATCTGTGGAGAGAGAAACAGAATTAATGTTTCAAGTGCAATATGACTCTTCTTCAGAGTTATGAAAAGCCACAATATAGCATTGCAGGTACCCTAATGGAGAGCCAGAGTGTTCTGCTGTGTTGCATCAACTGCACACTTGTCCTGGTGCCTTTTAAGTAACAACTTCATGACATTAATACAAAGGCAATGATTTCCTCTTTCGCACCGACAAGCTGACAGCCAAACAGGCTGAACACCGACCGCCTCAGCAGCCAGCCCCCATCTCCCCTCTCCACCGAGCCCCCAACCCACCCAAAGAGTGGGTCACTCACTTGCCCTCCCACTGCCCAACTCCTACTGGAAGATTCTGCCCTGCCCAAACCTTTTTTTATTCCTTTGTGGTAGAGTTTTTTGGCAGCATGAATGTGCAGGATTTAGGAAGCCACTCCCCTTCCCCAAGCTGTCTCTCTCATTCTCTCTGAGTGACTGAGGCCATGGATCCTGCCATGATATCACTATGGGGCAAGGTAAGGAGGCAAGCCCCAAGAATTCAGGAACTACCCAACACAGAGACTGAACGAGGTACAGGTATTAACGGTGATTTACATTAACACAAAAAAAAACTTGTTCGAAGTAACCTAAGATTTTGTATTGTGGTGATTTTCAGGAATAGCATCAAATGCCTTAGACCAGTAGGGTATGTACGTCTACTCCTATTTCCATAAAATCATCTGACTCTGTCTTGTCTCAGTTCACCCACTACTAAACACTCATTAATAACTTTGTCATCTCTACAATTGATTACTTCAATGTATTCCCAGTCAACCTCCCACATTCTACCTTTAATCATCCAAACCTCTGCTAAATGTGTCTTTACCCCCACAAAATTCCATTCACCCTTCACCCTGTGCTCACTGATTTACATTAATTCACAATTAACCAAAAGATCAATTTTCAAATTTTCATCTCTGTTTTCATGGATCTGGTCTTCTCTAGGAGCAAATTATTGCAGATGTTGGAATCTGTACTGAAAACAACAAATACTGGCGATCATAGTGGGTCAGACAGCATCCATGGATAGAGAGCAAGCTTACGTTTCGAGTCCAGATGACTCTTCAGCTACAATCTCCTCCACTCCACAACCACTGAAGTATAAGCACTCTTTTAATTCTGGTCTCTTGGACATCCCGGATCTTAGTCTTTCCAGCATTGGTATCGTCCAGTTGCCAAGTCTGTCTGACATCACTGACTAAGACAGAATTTATTACCTGGGGCTGCAATTAAGAATCAGCTGCATTGCTGTGGGTTTGGAGTCACCTGTAGGCTAGATCAGGTAAGGATAGAGGAATTGCTTCACTGAAGGGTATAAAGAGAATTTCCTCTGTTTGTATTTCGTTCCTTAAGATTTCCCTTAAAACTTCAATCAAGGTTTTGCTTATCTGCTCTAACATAGATTAGTGTTAAATTCTTCTTTATAACGCTCTTTGAAACACAATGGAATGATTTAGTATTCTGAAAGTACTGTGTAAATGCATATTTTTTACTAGAAATGAGTAAGGCATCACAAGGCAATGAAGTATCATTTTCATTCATGCATTGCCAATTTTCCAGAGGTTTCTGCCTGGTCATTTAATCTTTAAAGTTGCAACATTTCCCAACATTTTCAAAATACATCTTTCCCAACTTGTGAATCATTTCCGGCTGCATGGGATTGCAGCTGTGGACATTAAATGAATGCCAAACCATTGTCAAGTGTCCTCCTTTTTGTATGGAGCATAAGGGTGATCCCTTTGAAGCAAATTTGAAAGCTAGCCCCATGCCTCATATCAAATGAAGAGAAGTTTATGACATTAAATTCTGAAGATGCTTTTGCTTCATTACCGTTATGAGAGAGAGTTGGAAATAGAAATACAACTCTAGTTCTGAGGAAGGGTCACTCGACCCAAAACATTAACTGTGATTTCTCTTCACAGATGCCGCCAGACCTGCTGAGCTTTTCCAGCAATTTCTGTTTTTGTTTCTGATTTACAGCATCCGCACTTCTTTCGGTTTTTATTAAGAGAGACTTGGATACCAGTTTCTTCAAACAATTGTAACTGTCACTCGTCCATCTTTAAATCTTTATTCGCTTAGTAGCTGTAAAGTGGAATGGGAAGTTTAGCCTTCACCCTGGCAATACAGATTTTGGATTGTCTTCCTACCATGAGATCTAGTTCACTGATGGTGCCTGTATGTTGGTACCAGAACAAAGAAAGGCCTGCCAGTTAAGTTGCAGTTGCCCATCTAGTCAACCAGTTTTAAATTGATGAATTGTGTGTCAAAATTTCACCTGTGGATGCTCCCACCAGCAAGTTATTATTCAAGAAGATTTCCTTTGCCTCCTATCGGTTTGTACATTGTTAATATTGTGGAGAGATTTCCTACGGTCAATTTTGTGAGTGAAATCTTAATCTGTTTTTAAAGTGTGCATCTAAATTTGATTAGCTTTAGTGAAATCTTATCACCACTTTATGTGTTACTAACCGTAGTAATCAGAGGAAGTCTTCCACAATAGACCTCCACAAGACTTCAGAGGCAGCAGCTCCTATCTTTTGTGGTTTCAGCAAACCAATAAGGATGAAGCCAGTAACAGATGATCAGATAACAATCAATATCAATTGTAACAAGTTATAGACTGTTTTTAAATGACTCTATGTTATGATTTTATTTTGAACAACAAGAATCACTTATAATCTATAAGCATGACTTCCTTTCCATTGGGCTGGTTATTATTATCGAATGTCATGCACTACTGTGGAATGAAAACCAGCCCTCCTAGCCTGTGGCCTCACAATTCTGTTGCATAATGGAAACCTCCCATGTTACCACAATAAATAAGAATGCAGGACAGTGCACAAAATGATGATCTTTCATGAAGTTCAATTATTTCATCTTCTACAGTGTTACACTGTCACAGAACTAGAATGAACTTTAGTGTGATCCTGCAAAGTTTTTTTCTTAACCTATAATTGTTTACATACATTCACCTCCTTACACATTATCCTGACATCTGTCGGCATTGCTAACCATCTTTTATTTGCATCTAATCTAATAACATCCATACGTCCTGTAACGATGGAGAAATAATAGGATCTGCCTTCTCATTAGCATGTTCATCTCTCATAGCAATGCTGAGGCTTTAACTTCTACAAGGCTTGAGAAAAATAATGGCTCCTGGTGAAATCATTCTGACAAATGCCATATTTGATTTGAGCAAAGAATCAAAAAGTGTAAAGTATGGTCAGACTTCCGTTGTAGTATATGAGACATTAGAAAGAACTAATATCCTACTAAAGGCAATGTCATGGTTTTCATTATCACTTAAAGTTAATCCAAAACAGTTCTACCTCCGGCTGCCTGTCAGAAACCATGAGACACCTTGTACGCTAAACCACATGAATGCAATGACTTAGAAAGGTCAACATCCTCAGTTCAGGCATTGAAGTGCCTGCTTTACAACCGGATGCTGGTAAGGTTTGAATACAAGAATTATTTGTCTATTCCTTTTCTCTGCTACTGCAAGCAGCTCTGGACGTTACTTTTATTGGCCTGTAGTTGGTCTGCTAAATTATCCTCCTGCTGTTAGTAAGTTACTCTCCCTTATGTTCAGAGTTAACATGCATATATCTACTTTTCACAAAAGTTCTCCTGATCTGTTCAAAATTGGTTCATGGTAGTTTTATCAGAAGTAACTGTTCGCAGAAAATAAATGTTATGAAAAAGTAAGATTGGCAATTTCTCATCACACCAGATTCATTCCCAATTAGCTGATTGTGTAGCAGTGTTGATAGGAGGTAGATAGAGGTCCACTTGTTTTGATTTTGTTTTTACACTAACGATAATGGTGAAAGTGTCAGCATTAGTATCATTGCTGTGAAAGTGGCAGTAACTCTTAGAGTCTGCACCTATACAGTTAAATGAAAACACTGAAGCTGCTGTCTGTGATTAAATTCATTCCATTGATTTCATGGTTGAAATTCCCTCAGCCAACAATCAATTAAAAGTAACCAAATTGACAAGAAATTTTATAAGTCTCACAATAACAACCCTTGAATATTTTACATTTTTTGACTAAGGTCTTAGTGAGATTTTAACCAAACACTAATTTTACAATTACTAATGTAAAATCTTTCTAAATCTGAAAACTAAATTTAATTTTGTGAAATTTCAAATTTCTCCATTATAACTGAAAAATATTTTTAATAATTTTTAAGCATTTACTCATATTTCAATTTCTACCTTAATCCCTTGTGAATGCTACAATCAATTATATCACTCCCAGTAAAATTTAATTCAGGATGAAGAAAATTAGTGAATTCTACTTCCTGGTTTGCTGTCAATGGGTGTACTTCAACGTGATTGGTTCATTAACCCATTTAGTAGAATCACTATTACTGGCACTTTGACTTGGCATCAGATTTAAATTAATGTCTGGGCAAGTGAAACCCACACTCGAGATTGCATAGGACCTTCTTTGAGTCTGGAAGTGAGGAATATTGCACTGCCGTTGACCACAAAATACAGGTCTTTAACTCTGTGTTCATAATATTGTAAGGAATTGTTAGAGGGGTAATTCAGAAATACAAGGACAATCAGAGGGTAGTCATCCATATTTTTTTCTTGTCTGTACACTTCCATACAGCCAGTTATAGAATTCTGTCAGCAGAATCTATGAAATGCCTGACTTTTCAACTGCGACACAGTTTATATTTTAGGGAAGCCTAAGGAACACAGGACAAACACCGAAAGACAAAATAAATTGTTTGACCAAATCATTTATAAATTGTTTTAATCTGTTACTCTGCAACCATCGCATGTACAAGCATGCAGAATAAGATGGAAGAAAGAAATTCCTGCTGATTTTTAAATTAGAATTGAAGTTTACAAATGCCCTTTAAACTGCATCCTCCTATCATACGTAGTAACAAAGTTTTACTTGCTCACGACTTGTGCAGTAGTTAGATTTTCTGCCCAGCAAAAGCCAACACACTCACATCTGTTCAGCAATACAGTGTGCATTATATAGCATTAAAAATATGGCTCTTGTCAACACAGTCTATTATCTGACATCATGAACAATACCTTGTGGAAATGTTAACACATCTACGTTAGTTGATATCTCATGATATTGCTCATAATTACTTCAGACAAAGTGTAAACTTCTCTTTACAGATTGTGGGAGGGTATCTTACTCTGCCCTTTCTCCCTTCTGTCTCAGAGGTGGTAAGTATGGTGTGGACTAGTGCAGAAAAGAGATAAAAACAGTTATAGATTTCTGAAGAAGGGTCTAGACCCAAAAAGTCAGCTTTCCTGCTCCTCTGATACTGCTTGGCCTGCTGTGTTCATCCAGTTCAACACCTTGTTGTTACAGATTGCATTTGATGTTGGGATTGCAGGGTTATCATGTCTCTCAGTGATTCCTTTTCAATCCCTTCCCCAACCAAATATGTTTTTCACTTGTTTCCATTATGCATTTGAGAATGCTTTATTTCTCCATTGTATCTTCCCACTAGTCATCCACCAATTCAATTCAGTTACAAGCCCTACTCCAATTTCGAACACCACTCAACTCTTCTGTCCCCCATCCGCACCTTTCCATGTTGCTCAGCTTATTCATAAACTTTGTTCAAAACCCTCTACTCTCTCTTATTCCCACCCAAGAATGGGTGAAAAGAGGCAAGAAGCTGCCAGAACTTCCTATTTTTCTTGCCTTGTGTCATTTCTTATACATTTTCTTGGAACAGCCTTACTTTGAAAGTACTAACTTGCTTATATTGAAACAGAAACAAATAGAATGCAGAAAGACGCACACAGGTGCACACACACAAACACATACATGCGCACACACAAATGTACACAAACACACACATACATGTGCGCATACAGAAGCACAAACGCACAAACACATGCACACACACTCACACACACTCACACACACATTTCATGTAAAGCCAGGCCAATCAATGAGTGATATCATATTCAAATTAACTTAGAATAACATGAATTCTCTCTTTCCATCTTTCATTCTCTCTTTCCCATCAGCTTTTCTTCCTCGACTTTGTCGATTCACGTTCTAAAATTTAAAGAATAAAAATCAATAGTTTCAAGACATGAGTGATCAGAACTCATGATCAATCTTCTCTCAAACATAATCTCTTCACTTAAAAAAAGAATCGATTTTACCTCAAGGTTCTTCAAATAGAGTTATAATCATAGAGTCACATAGTCCTACAGCACGGAGACAGGATCTTTGGCCCAAACTGGTCCATGTTGACCAAAATGTCCATCCACACTAACCCCATTTCCCTGCACTTGGCCCATATCCTTCTCAACCTTTCCTATCCATGTGTTTGTCCAAATGCCTTTTAAATGTTGTTAAGTACCCGCCTCAACCACTTCTGCTGGCAGCTCATTCCATATGCATACCACCCTCTGTGTAAAAAAAAAAATTGCCATTCAGGTGTCCATGTATTCTTTCCCCTCTTACCTTAAACTGGTGCCCTGCAGTCCTTGATTCCCCAACCCTGGGAAAAAGACTGAGTGCATTCACCCTATCCATGCCTCTCATGATCTTATATACTTCTTTAAGATCCCCCCTCAGTCTCCTATGCTCTAAAGAAAAAATCCTAGCTTGTCCAGCCTCTCCCTATAACTCAGTCCCTTGAGTCCTGGCAACATGCTTGTATATTTCTTCTGCACTCTTTCCAGTTTAATAACATCCTTCCTATAGCAAGATGACCAAAACTGAGCACAATACTCCAAGTGTGGCCTCACCGACGTCATGTACAACTGCATCATAATTTCCCAACTTCTGTACTCAATACCCTGACTGATGAAGGCCAGAGTACTAGGTCTGAGTGCATGTATTTAAATCCTTATAATGTAAAATTAATTTCACATGCTGACATCATCTCTTGAACCTCAAGGTTTCACTGGGTTTGAAGGCAAATTTACAAAACTTTGGGAACAAAAACAGAAGTTGCTGGAAAAGCTCAGCAGGTCTGGCAGCATCTGTGAAGAAAAATCAGAGTTAACATTTCAGATCAGGTGACCCTTCCTCAGAACTGATGGTACCTAGGAAAATGTCAGTTTATATGCAGGAGATAGGGTGGGGGAGGGGTAAGGAGTATACAATAAGTGGGGGATAGAGCTCAAAGAGAGAGAAAACAGTTGGACAGACAAAGGAGTTGATCAAGATCTGGCTTGGAGGGTGAATAGCTGTCAATGGAGAATGTTAAGTAGTGTGTAATGGCAGACTATGTGGTAACAAGGCCTGGTGTGTGGGGTATGGGGCTAGGTCATGGGAGAGTTTAGGCCCTAAAATTATTGGACTCGATATTGAATCCGGAGGGCTTAGGGTCCCCAAGCGGAAAATGAGGTGTTGTTCCTCCAGCTTGCGTTGACCTTCGCTGGAACACTACAGCAAGCCTGAGACAGAGATATTGGCCAGGGAGCAGGGTGGTGTGTTGAAGTGGCAGGCGACAGGAAGCTCAGGGTCTTTTTTGCGAGCAGAACGTAGATATTCTGCAAAGAAGTCATCCAGTCTACATTTTGTTTCTCCAATATAGAGGAGACTACTTTGTGAGCAGCATATGTAGTAGTCTAGATTGTGAGAAATACAGGTATGTACGATTGGGCCCTTGGATACTTGGGAGGGTGGAGGTAAATGAGCAGGTATTACACCTTTGACGGTTGCAGGGGAAGGTGCTGTGGGGCAGTGGGGTGTGTTGTGAGTGAAGGAAGACTCCTCCCTTGTCCTCCCAGCTTTCTGCAGGGACCGTTCCCTCCCAGACACCCCATTAACAGCTATTTACCCTCCAGCCAGATTGTTATCAACTCCTTTTTCTATCCAACTGCTCTTCTCTGTCTTTGGGCTCTATCCCCACCTATCGTTTACTCCTTTCCCCATCCCCTCCCTATTTTCTGCATATAAACTGACGTTTTGCTAGCTACCATCAGTTCTGAGGACCTGAAACGTTAACTCTGATTTTTCTTCACAGATGCTGCCAGACCTGCTGAGCCTTTCCAGCGACTTATGTTTTCGTTCCTGAATTTACAGCATCCGCAGTTCTTTCAATTTTTATAAAACATTGGTTAGGCTACAGATGGAGTACTGTA
This sequence comes from Rhincodon typus, assembly GCF_021869965.1. Lineage (NCBI taxonomy): Eukaryota > Metazoa > Chordata > Chondrichthyes > Orectolobiformes > Rhincodontidae > Rhincodon > Rhincodon typus. The sequence continues at coordinate 55,222,566 of NC_063332.1, read as the reverse complement.
AGCATTTCTGGTCACCACACTACAGGAAGGATATGATCGTACTGGAGAGAGTGTGAAGGAGATTCACCTGGGTGAATAATATCCATTACAAACCCACCGACTCCCACAGCTACCTGGACTATACATCCTCACACCCCACTTCCTGTAAAGACTCCATCCCATTCTCTCAGTTCCTCCGTCTCCGTCGCATATGTTCAGATGAGGCCAACTTTGACAAGGGAGCCTCTGAAACGTCCACATTCTTCCTCAACCGAGGATTCCCCAGCTCCGTTGTCAACAGGGCCCTCAATTGGGTCCGACCCATCTCCCGCACTTCTGCCCTCACCCCTTCTCTTTCCTCCCGCAACAGCGATAGGGTCCCCCTTGTCCTCACCTACCATCCCACCAGCATCCACACCCAGAAGATCATCAGACGCCATTTCCGCTACCTCCAGCAAGATGCCACCACCAGACACATATTCCCCTCCCCTCCCTTGTCCACCTTCTGCAGGGACTGTTCCCTCTGGGACACCCAGTTCCATACTTCCTTCACCCCCAACACCTCTTCACAGCCCTACGGCACCTTCCCCTGTAACCGGCGAAGGTGCAACACCTGCGCATTTACCTCCTCCCTCCCCAGTATCCAAGGGCCCAAACATACCTTCCAGGTGAAGTAATACTTCACCTGTACTTCCCAGAATCTAGTCAACTGCATTCGCTGCTCACAATGTCGTCTCCTCTACATTGGGGAAACGAAGCATAGACTTGGCAACCGCTTCACAGAACATCTACTTTCTGCCCACAAAAAAGACCCTGAACTACCTGTTGCCTGCCAGTTCAATGCACCACCTTGCTCCCTGGCCAACATCTCTGTCTCTGGCTTGCTGCAGTGTTCCAGCGAAGCCCAGCGCAAGCTGGAGGAACAACACCTCATTTTCCGCTTGGGGACCCTACAGCCCTCCGGACTCAATATTGAGTTCAATAATTTTAGGGCCTAAACTCTCCCATGTCCCAGCCCCCCATCCCACACACCAGGCCTTGTCACCACATAGCCTGCCATTACACACCCCCTGTTGTTAGTCACTAACAGTCCCCATTAACAACTACTCACCCTCCCAGCCTGATCGTTAGCAGCTCCTTTGTCTGTCCAACTGTTTTTCTCTCTCTTTGGGCTCTATCCTATCGTTTACTCCCTACCCCACCCACCTCCCTATTTTCTGCATATAAACTGACGTTTTCCCAGCCACCATCAGTTCTGAGGAAGGGTCACCGGACCCAAAACGTTAACTCTGTTTTCTCCTCCACAGATGCTGCCAGACCTGCTGAGCTTTTCCAGCAACTTTGTTTTTGTTTCACCTGGGTGATGCCTGCGTTGAAAAGTCTTTGTCATGAGGAGAGACTGGACAATAATTTTAGAAAGACACCATGCCAGTGCAGGCTTGGTGGGTTGAAGGGCCTGTTCCTGTGCTATACTCTTCTTTGTTCTATGAGTATCTAAGGTATCATGAATGATGCTGAACATTGTCCATGGACAAAGAAATCATGAGATTACCCAAAGGCAGACATGTCTAAGACCAGAGGACATAAGTTTAGGGTGAGGAGTAAGTGTTCTGAGGAAACATTTTTTTCAACCAGGGTGTGGTAGAAATATGGAATGTGCTGCCTGAAAGGATAGTGGAGGCAAGTACTCATGCAATACTTAAGAAGCTTCTGGATAAGTATTTAAAATGCAAGGCCACAAAAGGGAATGAATCAAGTGTTGGTAAATGGGATTAGTGTTGTTTGTCGGTCAGTATAGACATGGTGGACGGAGGAACTGTTTCTATACTGTACAACTTAATGACTCCATGACCCATACAGGCATCAAGTAAGGTAAGGATATAAAATAAAAACAAAGTACTATGGATGCTGGCGACCTTACCTTTGATTTGTGCGTATCTGTGTTGCACTATTATTTCTTCTCATGTTTAGTAGCAAACAACTCACTCTTTGTTAACTCAAAAAAGCTGATTAAATTGACTCCTATTTAAACATAAATTCATTTGGCCTGGGACAAGGTTTTTGACAATGGATGGGATGCTTAACCTGGTTTCAACCAACCAAGGAGCAGGTGAACAAAGAAGGGGAGCGAGTTCCCTGCTCATCATCCGAAATGTTGACAGTGTTGGGTCTTCCATCTGGAACTGTAGCAACTTGAGGAAACTCACCTGAGGTGTGGAAAAAACACTTGCCCGGCACCAGTTTTCCCAGAAAAACCTTCCAGGTTACCCAAATGGGATGTGGCTCCCATGTCACTGGTAAAATAGCACATGGACAAGATGAGGCACTTCACTTGCCACTTAAGGGCCTTGAGCCCTAAGATTCTATGGGCTGCCTCTGACCATTAAATTGGATAAAGTTTGGCGATGGACAGGAAGTCACCTGGCAGGCCCCATACCGTGTTTCATAGCTCCCCATCTACAACCCATCACCTTCAAACTGATAGGGAGAGGGCCATAAAATCTATCCCAAGGCCATTCCTAATGACGCAATTTCATCAGGTTTTCACTGAAATTTAATGCAATAACAACATAACTAAAATTTCTATTGGTGCTCATCTTGATTTAAATGGAGAAAACATTGTCACTCTTGTGGTAGTAACCATAATTTTTGCCTTGTATATCCTTCTGTTTTGTCATTCTGTTGTCACTTTTACAAACCATTTCTCTTCTGATTGTGAAAATTGTTACCTTAAAATGTTGTAGATCCTTTGTTTCATCACCCCTTCCTTCCCGCAACCTTTGCACTTCTAATCATTTGTTCACGTAATTCTCTTTACAGTAGGTACCTGTAAACAGACAGATTCAGAGACGACCAGACTTTTGCTTGGGCAGTGAAACTAAGTTAGTTTTTTGTATCTCATTTGGTCATCTGCAAAGTCAGCTGTTTTGATCACTGAAGCAGATGAAAGCACCTAGCTAGAATTTTTAAACCAAGAAATGAGTCATTCTTCACAGGGTGAAATCCAAATCCAGTTTTATTATGTTGTCAATACACTGCAGAGATTCACTTCAGCTTGTTAACATGATAGCAGACAGATGAGGTGAAATATAAAGTACTGGTCTATGAAAGCCAAGTGAAGGGAAATTGAACAGAACTCTCAAGTTACTCTGTTGAGTTTCAAACCACAACCCGAGACCCAGCCAATGGCCGAAGTGATGCAAGTTCCATTTGGCTAAACTGAACACTTTGACATGGTATCCAACTATCAGTACAAAAGAGTAGATTTGCTGTTTCTTTTGTGGACTGTCAGCACAATGAACAAAGGCTTCTTAAAAAAAAGCGAAAAAGGTGCACAATAGTAAGGGAAGAGAATGTGCAGTCAGTAAGAGTACAAAGCCTTTTGAAAACATGAATCACAGTACACATCATGCATTGTAGAGAGATTCCTTTGGTGAAATATTATAAAACAGACATTCTTAGACAGTCTCTGAGTTACTGAGACTGCAGCTATTTCCTTTTCTTGAAATTACTGTCAAGTACTTGTGCCTTCAATTCAGCTCGTCAATTTGGTAAGTTCCCTGGGGAGATAGCATGTAAACGAAAGTTTCGTTCTGTTATTAGCTTCAGCAATGCATTTGGAAATTGGATTTGCTTGTGTTACTTCTGAAAACTGCAATGATTTTCTTTTTTACAAAGCTGTATGCCAAGCGTGTTTTGTATGTGGGCTAACCATTGGAGCTTTGTGAAGCTTTCGAAATATATTACCTTCTCACAATTCCAAACAGCGCTAATTCGCATTAAAATCTAAAGTAAATAAAATTTTATTGTTCATTTCAAGAACACGGTGAATTAAGAAATGTTTTGGAGTGTTGTCTATTTTACTAATATTACTTTATAATAAGCATAAGAAATATGTTGTAGATTAACTTTACCAAGGTTCAGTGAAACCAACATATAGGAATAGTAAAAGGGTTCTCACAAGTTAACAGCTCCAAAAACATTTTTAATATAATAGAAGGCTCAAAGTGGTTCAGAGGCAAAAATAGCCAGACAGCAAGATGTGTTAAGGGTGGTAATTGAAGATGATAACAAAGAAGTGAATTTGAGACTTTTGAATAAAGGAATAGAATTTCCAAGGGAAATGGGTTTAAAGACTATTGCAGAATGTAAGCATAAGAGAGCTAAAGGTTTTTAGGACAAAAGTGAAGGCCAGAGTTCAAAGAATAGACAGGTACACATTGCAACCTAAGGATGAGGGGATTTGCAAAGGTGGGGGTGCAATCACACTCTGCAGGAACTCATAGACAAGAAATAAGATATTAATATGCTTGAGGGATAGGGAACCAACAATGAATTGGTAAAGGCAATGATTCTATAGGAGCTACATTTAGTGTGGAATAGGATATGCCCAATGGAAGCAAGTTGACCATAGCAAGCCAACAGGGAAAACCTTGTTAGGAGACAATTTTGGACTCTCACTCAATGCCCCAAGGCACAATGATCTGAAATTGTGCCGTGTACAAGAAATACCTTAATATAACAGTTACATTATCTTTGAATAATATCATAAGCATTTTATTTGTTATGATTTAAGTATGAAAGAGCTAGCTTTAACAGCAGAAACCAACTGAGATAGTTCACAAGAAACATTTTAATTAATATTGTTCATAAAGAAATAACATCTGATGTAAACTAAATAAAAGGGAGCTGTGTTTTTTTTGAAAGACTGATATAGCACTCAGCCTCACCAGCTCATTATAACGCCAAGTGAGGGGCAACTAATGGAGCAATTTCTTTTCAATGTGAGTTGTAGAAAATGGTTCTAGGCTTCAGCATTTTATGTACAGCAGGAACTAGGGCCTGTTGTGTATCATAGACTGCCCCATAGTATATGGATTGAATCTTAAATAATCAGGGCAGAAATCCCACATTTGAAAAGAGATGTTAGGCCTGTTCAGCCAAAGAAAGTAGAGCAGCACACATCTGCTCAGCTAGGCCTATAAATTCCTGAAGAACAAACTCAGGTCATTCTAGTAATGCTGCAAAAGGGACTTTAAAAATGTCATTAAAACCCTCGGGTATAAATTAAGTCTTCTCTGAGCATTCTTGAGACCTTTATGAGAACCTCAAAGGAACTCACACCAGTTTTCAGCTGATGACAGTTGCATTAGAGCTAACAAATTCATAATGGGTGCATTTCCTGGGATTGCTGGATTTCACATTTGGCTCCACCTTGTATTCTAGCATCCTCCTTCTCCCCACCTCCCATTACAATCCCCAGCAAATGATCCAACTCGTCTCCATTCTCCCTAGGAACGGGGAATTTAAGGCCCAGAATATTCTGTTGTTGCTGTCATTGGTTTATGACCACAACTGAGTAAATTTTAAATAAACATTCCCTTTTTGCTTATGTTATTACTAATAAAACGCTGCAGTCCACGTGCTGTAGGTAGACTCACAATGTCCTTAGGGAGGGAATTCCAGGATTTTGACCCAACGACAGTGAAGTAATAATGATATATTTCCAAAGTTAGGATGGGTCAGACACTTGGAGGGGAATTTGGAGGTGGTGGTTTTCGCATTTGCCTGCTGCCCGTGTCCTTCAAGATGGCAGTGGCTGTATCTGGAAGGTGTTGTCTGAGGACTCTGGTGAATTTCTGCAGTGCATCTTATAGATAGTACACACTGCTTCTACTGAAAGTCAGTGGTGGAGGGACTGAATGTTTGTGGATGTAGTGCCAATCAATGGGCCTCTTTGTCCTGGATGGTGTCAAGCTTCTTGAGTGTTGTTGTGTCTGCACTCATCCAGGCAAGTGGGGAGTATTCCATCACACTCCTGACTTGTGCCATGTAGATGGTGGACAGAATTAGGGAAGTCAAGAACAGAGTTACTCGTCACAATATTCCAAGCTTCTGACCTGCTGTTGTAGACACTGTGTTTATGTGGCGAGTCCAGTTAGGTCAATGATAGCCCCAATTATGTTGATAATGGCGATTCAGTGATGATGACATGGTTTAATGTCAAGGGGTAATGGTTAGATTGTCTCTTATTGGAGGTGGTCATTCCCTGGTATTTGTGTGGCACAAATGTTATTTGTCAGCCCAAGCCTGGATATTGTCTGGAACTTGTTGCATTTGAACATGGACTGCTTCAGTATCTGAGGAGTGGTGAATGTTGCTAAACATTATGCAATCATCAGCAAACATTCCCACTTAGAGTCATAGAGGTGTACAGCTTGGAAACAGATCCTTCGGTTAAATTCGTCCATGTCAACCAGATATCCTAAATTAGTCTAGCCCCATTTGCCAGCATTTGACCAATCTCCCTCTAAACCCTTCCAGATGCCTTTTAAATGTTGTATTGTACCAGCCTCCAACACTTCCTCTGGCAGCCCATTCCATACACTCACTACCCTCTCCGTGAAAATCTTACCCCTTAAGTCTCTTTTAAATCTTTCCCCTCTCACCTTAAACCTATTCCCTCTAGTTTTGGACTCCCCTTCCCTGGGCAACATATCTTGGCTATTCATCCTATCCATGCCCCTCATGATTTTATAAACTTCTATAAGGTCACCCCCTCAGCCTCCGACACTCCAAGGAAAATAGCCCAGCCTTTTCAGGTTCTCCCTATAGCTCAAATCTTCCAACCTCAGCAACATCCTGGTTGTCCTAGAGTTGAGATGATTTACCTCCAGCCATCTACAACCATCTTTCTATGTGCCAGGTATGACTCCAACCAGTGGAGAGTTTTCCCCGACACACATTGCTTCTAGTTTTGCCAGAGCTCTTTTATGCCACACTCAGTTGAATATAGCCTTGAAGTTAACTGCAATCACACTCACCTCATCTCTGGAATTCAGCTCTTTTGTCTATGTTTGAGCCCAGGCTGTAATGAGGTCAGGAGCCAAGTAACCCAGGCAGAACCCAAACTGGATGTAACTGAGTAGGTTATAGCTGAGCAGGTACTGCTTGATTGCACCATTGATGGCACCTTCCATCACTTTACAGATGATTGAGAGTAGACTGATGGGGAAGTAATTGGTAGGGTTGGATTTGTATAGGACATATCTGGGCAAGTTTGCATGTTGTCAGGTCAATGTCAGTGTTGTAACTGAACTGGAACGGGAGTGACAGGTTCTGGGGCACAAGTCTTCAGTACTGTTGCAGGAATGTTGTCAGGGCCCATAGCCTTTGCAGTATCCAGTGTCTCCAACCATTTTTTGATATCACGTGGAGTGAATCGAATTGGCTGAAGACTAGTATCTCCAATGCTGGGGACCACTGGAGGAGACCGAGTTGGATCATCCACTTGGCACTTCTGGCTGAAGATTGCTGCAAATGCTTCAGCCTTATCTTTTGCATTGATGTGCTGGGCTCTTCCATCACTGAGGATGGGGATATTTGTGAAGCCTCCTCCTCCAGTTAGTTGTTTAATTGTCCACCACCATTCACGACTGGATGTGGCAGAGCTTAGATCTGATCCATTGGTTGTGGGATCGCTTAACTCTGTCTGTCACTTGCTGCAAATGCTGTTTGGTATGTAAGTTGTCCTGTTTGATAAAAACCTGGCTGACATCTCTTTCTTAGGTATGCCTGATGCTGTTCCTGGAATACCCTCCTGCATTCTCCATTGAACCAGGGTTGATCCCCTGGCTTAATGGGAATGATTGAGTGTGGAATATGCTATATCCTTTATGCATATCCTTTAGGGCCCAACCAGCTCGATCAGTAGGACTGCTGCAGAGCCACTCTTGGTGGTGGACATTGAAATCCCCCAGGGAGAGTACATTTTGTACCCTTGCCACCCTCAGTGTTTCCTCCAAGAGGAAGTTCAACATGGAAAAGTACTGATTTATCAGCTGAGGGAGGGCAGTACTTGGTAATCAGCAGGAGGTTTCCTTATTCACGTTTAACCTGATGCCATGAGAATTCACGGGGTCCGGAGTCAATGTTGAGATCTCGCAGGGCAACTCCCTCCTGACTGTAAACAACTGTGCTGCCACCTCTGCTGGTTGTGTGCAGCTTTTGGGATAGGATGTATCCAGGGATGGTGATGATGGTGTATTGGACATTGTCTGTTAGGTATGATTCCATGAGTATGGCTATGTCATGCCGTTGAACCTCCCAATTTTGGTTTCATTTCTTGGTAGCTTGCTAACAATTGCTACTACTGAATGGCTTGCTAGGCTATTTCAGAAGGCAGTTAAGAGCCAATAACATTCCTTGGGTCTGGAGTCACGAGTAGGCTAGCCCAGGACATTAGTAAACCAGTGGGATTTTTCCTGACAAGAGACATGGTCTTCAGTAGATTCTGAATTCCAGATATTTTTATTGAATTCAACTTCCATCATCTTCCATAGCAGGATTCGAACCCAGGCCTTGGAACATTAGTTGAGTTTCTGGAATAATAGTCTAGCAATAATGCCACTAGGCCACCACCTCCCCCTTCATTGAACAGCAAATACAGCTGTTGCATTTGAGCCATTCGATGTGACCATGGCCAATCACCCACCTCAGTCCCAGTTCCCATTTTCTCCCCATACCCTTTGATCCCCTTAGCCCTAAGAACTATATCTAATTCCTTCTTGAAAACATTCAATGCTTTGGCTTCAAGGACTTTCCATAGCAGAGACTTTCACAGGCTCACTAATGTCTGGGTGAAGAAATTTCTCCTTATCTCAGTCCAAATTGGTCTATCCGGTATCCTTAGACTCTAACTCTTGGCTTAGGAAATGCATTTATGTTCATAGAGTCACAACCTTAGAATTCCAAAGATCACAGAAAACGTCAATCCCAGTTGTCCAGACACAGGAGACGTTGTTGTGGTATCAGTGGTGTAGTAGTTGAGCAGCAGTAGTAGGGAGATTGAGCAGTTTAATCTTATACTCTCTGGAGTTTAGATGAATGAGAAGAGATCTCATTGAGGTATGTAAAATGCGAAGGAGATTAACAAAGTATACACGAGAAGATGGTTCCTCTTGTGAGGAAACCTGGAACAAGAGATCATAGTTTTAGGATGAAGGGTGGCACATCTAAAATAGAGATGTGCAGAAATTACCTTTCTGAAAGAGTCATTAATTTGTGAAATATATTACCTCAGAGTGTAATGGATGCTGAGACATTGAATAAAATTAAGGAGGAGATAGACAGATTTTTAATTTGTAATGCGTTGAAGGGTTATGGAGAGCCAAGAGGAAAGTGAAGTTGAGGCCGAGATGAAATCAATCATGACCATATCAAATGGCAAAACAGGTTCAAGGGGCTGAATTGCCTGCTCCTGCTCTTAGTTCTTATGTAATCCAGCAGCTCTGGTTAAAGCTCCAGGGACATTCGTTCAAATCCCTCCACAGCAACTGGTGGAACTCATATTCAATTAATAAACCTAGAATATAAAGCTAGTCTCAATAATGGAATCATCAGTTGTTATTTTAAAAAATCTGGTCCACTAGTGTCTTCAAGGGAAGAAATTTGATATCCTCATGCCATCTGGACGACATGTGTCTCCAGACCCACAATAATATGGTTGATACTTACACATTCTGTGAAATGGCTTAACAAGCTTCTCAAATTAAGGGCAATTATGATAGGGCAACAACTGTTGACCAGCTAACAGCACCCATGCCCAATTAAAAAAAAACTGAAGTCTGCAATCAGAATATTACCCTAAAAATGCCACCTCCATCCCATGAACTTCGACCCCTATCAGCCAGGTATGCTTGGTGCATCATCACAAGAGATTCAGGCTGGCATTTGGAAGCAAAAACATTGGATTTACAGAGTCCTCAAACTTGGATTCGCCCTCCCATATTTCAGTGACCTTATAGGGCATCCTATGGGCTTCCATCTCCACAATTCCACACATCAGAGCCACATACCCACTATGGCATGTTAGAATGAGATGCATCACAACCAAAAATATTTTCTGAAAACAGATGCCAGCTGTCTTTTTAATTTGTTGCAAGTTCAACCCAGCTGTATCACAGCATGGCCATTGTTAATATCCATGCGGTCATCAATGTTCATACTGCTGCCAGGAGATTTCCTGTCAGGGTTTACCATTCTTGCCAGTTTTGCTCTATCCTCACACATCCACTGTAGCTTGTCTACTTTGTGGTATCTGTCACCCAACTACACTTTTAAGTCGATCACACTTTCTACAGTCCTCCACATTATCATCTATAAGACATCTCTGTAGCATCTCGACTCTGAACAAATGGTCAAAATACTAACATTTTTTACTGGATGTTACATTCTACTATCGTAGTTTTAAGTATCTCTTCATTTTTCTAATGGCCTGTGTTTGAAATTTTTTAATATATATCTTTGCATCCACACTTCATGGGCCTCCATTTGTTTCCAGAAATCTGTGCTTAGTGTCCAGGTTTCTGAGTTTAGAATGTGAGTTTTTACCTCATTATAAATTTGGATTTTCTTGGTGGCAACACTTCCTTCATCCTCATCAAACTATCCCAGCTCTCACTAATTCTTATTCTTCCTTCTGCAACAATATTAATACTTTTTCAAGAATACATTGGAGTAAAGAATCACCAAAGCATTATTTTCTATAGGCTTGATAACAGCCACAATATAGAACCAGAGCTAGTGCCCTTAAACTTAAGACAGCCGCTAAAAAATCCAATAAGAAATGCAAGAGCAATGTCTTCACTCAACTGTTCACAAAACAAGGAGGAGTTGAGCCAATTAACAAAGATCTATTTAAAGGAAAACTAGATAAACATGAGGGAGTAGGGAACGGAGTTTACGCTGACAGGTTGATATGATATATTGTGGGAGGATGCTTAAATGGAGCATAAATACTGCATTGGTATGGCCTGTTTCTGTGTTGTAGCCGTCAGTCGAGGTAATTTAAATGATGTGGAGGGGCTACGCTCCGAAAGCTTGTGATTTCAAATAAACCTGTTGGACTATAACCTGGTGTCGTGTGACTTCGGAAGGTGATTTAAAACATCAGCAATCTCTTGACATTTATTATTCAACATGTACTGGGAAATGCCTCAAGAATAATTATCCAATAGCTTCCGATATATCTTAAGATTTCAGCGGTCATATATTTAAGACAGTAAAGTGAATGAGAAGGTGAAAGCAGATCTTTCAAAGAACTAAGCTGTCCAGATGTCTGATGTCATGAGCCTCTGCCAAATTTAAAATTGAAAAAAATATTGAAAAATCAAAACACAATGACAAATTGCAAGACAGATCTTTTGTGATTTTTAAGTACCATTTTGTTAGTATGCTTTACTATGAGTAAGTAAAAACTTTACTAATGAACTGCAGACCTCAGGATAAATGTTTGATAAAAAGGAACTTTTTTTTTACTGCCTATGTGGTAATACAAATGGAATCCATGTTTCATCATAACTGAGCCTGAACATTTACCACAAAAAAGGTGTAAAATAATATTTGGGCAGATTTTCCTTTTTTGGACATGGACATAAAATATCAGCTGTTTTGAGAGCCTGACAGGAAAATCCGCTGAAATGGAACAGAAAACTGTAATATTGTCCACCCAAGTTTCCAGCCTATTTCTCCTGGCCTCACAAGGAAAGTTAAAAGAAAATTTAAAATCTTTCCACCCACACCATCCTTCAAAAGCATCATTCCATCTGATCTCTTTAATCATGTTTCAGTCACCTCCCCAATCCCTTCAACCAACCCCTGTTCAGTATCATTTTTCTTTGACGTGTTTAGCAGTGTTTAATTTTCTTAAAGCACCAATATAATTGCATGTTATTATGCTCAGTCAGGCTGAACTCAGGTAAACTGTCTCTGTGTCCTGTTCAATCCTGAACTTATCTTTAGTTCTACATCTAGATAATCGCCAAGATCTTGATCTCGCTCACAAAAGGCATTGGCTGTCTAATCCCCTACCTCTCCTTCTCCGCTGCTGAAACCCTCCTCCACGTCTATAACACCTCAAGCCCACCCACCCTAGATTTATCCTATACTATCTCCACTATTTGTGGTCGATGTTCTGCTCAAGGTCGCAAACGTGCGTGACCTTTTACCATGCGCTACTGCTCCCTCTTTGTGTGTGTGTTGATTTGCAAATGTTCAAGTCTAAAATTTATGCCCTAATTTTATAATATTGTGCTATCACCACCAGGCTTATGTCCCACCTCTCATCCACTGCATATCCCTCATCCTCACTCACTGTTGCTGCCCAAACCTTCAGGGAATATACTCTTGGTTCTGCAATTCTCTTCCTTAACCTCACCCCATTGAAATCTCTGCCTTCTTCTTCAAAAACTGTCCTCAAATTATGCCTGACAACAAGGTGCAGAGCTGGATGAACACAGCAGGCCAATCAGCATCTCAAATTATGCTTCTTTGATCATGCCTTCTGTTATCATCATCTTCTCACTTATCTCGTTCTTAACCATTTATATTGTAAACTGATTCAGGACAGGTGCTGGTTAAAAGCAAGTAGTTGTGATTCACAGGGTTAGATTGCATCCAAAGTGTTGTATAATTTAGCTGCAGCAAGTGGAAAGGAGTACCTAACTATAACAATTAATTACTGCTGTCCTTTCCAAATGTATTTTCTTCTGTTGTATTTGTCACTTACTCTACTTCAATATGCTGTGATATACAGCAAAGAATTGAGCAAGTGACAATATGATCACAACTCTTTATGTAGGAAACTGTTTTAATAGTTGGCTATTGGAGTAATTTGAAAAGATTCTGATCTTCCGCCATCTAGAAAAGCACTTTACATTTCCTCACACCCATCGCAGAAGTCCAACTTCAGATCTACTAGTCATAACATGGGGACTTAACATGGTTAGGAAACATTAGAGGATGATCTTAGGGGACTTGACAGGATAAATGTGCAAGGTTGTTTCCCATGTGGTAGAACCTATGACCAGATAGCATTGAATTGAATTAGGTTTATAGTCGCATGTGCTCAAGTGAGTACAGTGAAAAGTTTACAAGTCGCTACTTATGGTGCCATTTTGGTATAAATGTACCTAGGTACAGAGCCTTAGGTACAAAGCAGAAAAATGAGGAAAACAAAATTAAAAAGTTAAACATTACAGCTCTTCTTACTAAAAAGTGGAAAAGCAAAGAAACACAGTTAACAGTCCAATACCAGAGTCCATAAGTGTCTAGCCATGCTGAGCTTGCACCGCTCACAAGGCCTTGACTTTCCCCATTCTGGGCTCAACCTCACCCCCACCGCTGCCCGGGCTCCCTGCTCTCGCCGCCTTGCAGCCATTTGTTCTCCGGTTCTCACCACCAGCCGCCCCAGGCTGCCTGCTCCTGTACTCCTGCTAGATTCCTGCTCTGGTACTGCTCTGGGCCCCCAGCCATTTCCAAGCTCTGGATCTCAAAGAAGCTGTGATGCCACCGACCTCCTCAGTTCTGCCCGGGCACACCAGCTGCCCCGTGGCTGACCTCCAAAGCCTCCAGCTGCTGCCATCGTCACTGCCGCCTCCACAACTGAGCTCCCTCCAAAACGTAGGCACAGAAAAGAAAAACAAAAAAAAACGAGAAAAAGAAACAATCTAACAAGCAAGAAAAGAAGAAAGAAAAGTAGCTGGAGCAGTTGATCTCTGGCTCAGGAGCCAACCTCTGCCGCCATATTTATTTTAGAATTGCAGAATAAGAGCATTGCACATTTAAGATAGAAATAAGGAGGAATTTCTTCTCTCAGAGGTTTGTGAATCTGTGGAATTCCTCACCACAGAGTGCTGAGTCTTTCGGCATATTGAAGGCTGAGACAGATAGATTTCTAATCAGTCAGTGAATTGAGGGTTATAGGGAAAAGTTAGCAAAGTGAAATTGAGAATTGTCAGATCAGTCATAATGTCATTGAATGTTGGAGCAATCCAATGGGCTGAATGGCCTACTTTTTCTCCTCTGACTTAGGGTCTTATCAATCCCCGGTCTGTTTCACACCAGACTGGGCAGAGGTCATATTATCATTGGGAGGAGAGTTTGTGACGAAAGAAGAGGGCAGAAATGGGACATGAGAAAGTAAAGAAGTTTTCTGCTCAGTTATTTTTCTGCATAAAAGAACTCTACTTATTAAAAAATAACCTAAATGGACAAACTTGTAGGACAAGGCATTATAAAGTATAAAGCAATACATCCAGAAGGAAAACATATACATTTATGTGTAAAGCTGTACACAAACTGAGCTCCACGTCTCGATGAGTTTATTTAGCACAGGTGTCAACATGGAAGAACTATGGGAAATGAGGAAAAGAAAGTCTTGACAGATCACAATTCCATTTAAACACTTGGAGTTGTTTGATTTTATAAGGGAGGTGCGTGTAAAACAGGCTTAAAATAAGTTTTAAAATTGTCCCTTGGTGAAAGGAGGCAAAGTCTGTGATTGGGATAGTGCAGTCAGTTACTAGAAACATTCATTGAATAGTGGCAACAGGCTCTTCCTTCTCTTACTTGAGGCATGGGGTGAAGCAAAAGAGATCAAAAGCAAGAAATAAAAATAAATTGAAATTATAGGGGAAGCTAAAGATTAAAAAAATATTTACCTACCTCTAGTAAATGTTTGGGCCACTGAATGTGACCTAAAGCTCATTTAATGCCAATATGGAGAATTTCAAATCAAACCACTTCTTTCAAGCATGACCTTTAGCAACTGTGTGCTGTTTCCAAAAGACAACAATGTAGGGACTCTCCAATGTTTATTTAGAAATAGATTTTTTTATAAATGCCAAGATTTTAGAATAGAATTGGATCCCATTAAATTAATAAATAATTTGTTGGGCTGCTGTATAAGTGAAGTGATTTAAAATAGAATATTAAGATTCTATGGTTGGATCCATTTTGATTGGATAAAGTATGTGTTTCCCAGGATGTAGTATGTAAAGAAACAAAAACAGCAATTGAAACAAAACGGTATTTTCATTTGTTAACTTTAGTTATTTGTATTGTGTATTACTCAGAACATCTGGACCTGGCATGGACTGTACATAAGAAACTTCAATCCAATGAATTAGCTTGATGCTTTGTACTTCATGGATTTACTATCAGTTTTATGAAAGTTTTGTAGTTGAGCAAGTGCAGAAACATTTAACATTGGCATTTTGCAACATTTTGGAGTTAGGCAACAAACAATTTTCAGCCCTTTAAAAAATCCATTATTCACTACTTATGGATTGCAAAATCACTATTTTATATTTGCCATCCAGAAAAGGGACATGCAGATACCTTTCCCCATCAAATTTGAAAATATCTAGTTTTAAATATAGTCTCTATCCAGCATCATGTAATTTTAGGGTTGGAGGCTATTTTTTGACAGTGACACCAGGTCTAAACTGCTACCCGCTCAGAACTGAAGTGAACCTTTAGCAACAAAAACAGAAATTGTTGGAAAAGCTCAGCAGGTCTCTCAGCATCCGTGGAGAGAAATCAGAGTTAACTTTTTGGGTCCAGTGACCCTGTTCTGAGGAAGGGTCACTGCACCCAAAACTTTAACTCTGATTTCTCTCTACAGATGCTGCCAGACCTGCTGAGCTTTTCCAGCAATTTCTGATTTTGTTTCTGATTTACAGCATCTGCAGTTCTTTTGGTTTTTATGAACCTTTATCAAAGTGGCAGCAGTTCTGTTGTTGAATCAGAAGATGAAATGTTTGAACATTGCTGCTGACAAACCCAGTGAGTGGACAGTGAAACTCAAGCAGGCTCTGAACTTCTGAGCTAGCATCCAGTGGGATACATCAACATTCCAGTGGATTATGGCTGCCTTCATCCATTCTTATGGTTATAGAGAGCCGAGAAGTAGAATAATTGAAGACTGGCAATCAGCTTGTGAATCCTCCCACTACTGCATACTACTTTTCTTGTGAAGAGATGACAACAACAGCTTGGAAAAATAAAGAACATTTCCTTGGCTCTAAAATGTCAATATTTTCATCCAAAGGCTGCTGCCATAAACAAATACAATGATGACACAAGAAAGTTTTAGTTTATAACAGTGACTAGGGTAGAATTTTTTACACCACCACAACCAACATAAAAGAGTGAAGTTTACAAAATTGAAATAAAATTACAAGTTCATACTCAGAAGGTAAATGCTGAGGCACTTAAATTGCCAGCTTAAAAAAAAGTAGGTGCTATTTTCTAACTTCCAATCCAAATCCATTAACCCCACTGTAAAAGAATATTGTTGTTCTTGAGCTTGTTAGCCCTTGTTTTAGCATAAAATTGAAGATATCAATCTTCCAAGTACATTAGACTAAAAGCATTTGTCTCATAAGGAAAAATCAGAAAGGCTTTTTTAGGGTTATTAGAGTGTATTTCACAATCACTGAACAACATTTTTATAACCTTCTGAGTTATTCAAACAAACTTCTGTTATGTCCTTCATTACGCACCCTGTACGCATTCTGTAAAATGGAAATATTTACATTCGGGGCATGCAAATCATACTATTACTAATAACTAGAGTAGCTGCCAGTATTGCTTCAGGTAAGTGTGAATGAAAAGCTTTGAACTTTACTATAATTATATTACAGCTGTAATGTACGCACAGCTGTGCAGGCATCAAGGTTCCTGGAGATAAGATGAGGATCAAAAGCTAAACTCTGTGGTATGACTAAGCTGAAAATATACGTACGCCACAGCAATAGCAGTGAGTGTCCCACTGGAGTGGAACTCATGACCAGAAGGGAGAGTTGTTGCACCATTGTCAGTGGAAAGAGTTTATACCTCAAGTTGAATTCATTAAGCCACACTGCAGAGCAATGCTCATACTATAATTGGAACTTCAGTGAAATCTACCTTTGTGAGGAATACATAGGAGCAACAGGACATAAACTTAACGTAACTTAGTCAATCTTTAATGCCAAGGAAACAATTGTTTGATTTTCAATGACATTGGAGTAGCATAAAGAGATTTTTTTTAATGGTACGTTTGCTGTTTGTATCATATCAGTTTGACATTAAAATGTACTCTGCCGGCAACTGGGCCACACTAGGAAATGATTCTTGCTTACTCAATCACTTTGCTGTGGCTGATTGCCTTACTGAGTGCTCAAGGTGAAAAATGTTTGGAAGTTTACAGAGAGTTAATTTTAATCAGTGCAGTTTAGTGTTATTGTCTCAGCTCTGATAGCAGAGTGACAAATTCAGACGCCTCTCTGCTAGAGATTTTAGTCCCCTCTTTTGTCACTTATGACTGTCTTTCTTACCAAAGGGTCTGTGGGCACCTCTGCCCTGAATTGAAACCACCTGTCCTATTCAATCTCAGTACAAAACAATACCAGATCATAGGCAGATATTTTTTTCATACTTCTAAAAAAAATGCAGAGGCTGAGGATAGAATTATGCTTGAATTATTAAATATCAAATAAACTAAATGTTCATTGTAATGGTTATCGAGACGTAGTCAAATACAAAATTGTAGTCCCTTTTATAAAAAGATAAATTCAAACCCAACTTTTAATTTGAAACTTTGCAATAAGGACAATCCTTTTCTCAAATAGGACGAACAAACAATTAATAATGGAGTCTATTAAGGTCTGATTGTTGAAACTAAGAGGGAGGTAGAATTTCAGTCCTTTGAAGTATGAATCAGGCCTCATTACAGAGATATAATCTACATTCATACATTTATGTTAGTGACTTGAATCTATTGGGAGAGATTGAATTCCGTTACATAGTGCATCCTTACTCTGCAACTTTTCTCAGGCTTTCTCAAGTTAATCCAGTAGGTGACCCAATAATACAATGCTGTAGGACAATGACAGACGCTACACTGCAACAGTGCTGCACTGGCTGGGATTGAAAGACAAAGGAGAAAAAAGTCTAGCATTTTTAAATGAGTCATAAATTTGTCTGGTAACCTATTATACAGATAACATCACAAAGTGCTCTAGAATGTGCAATTTGTTACAGAAATACAAAATATTTTATTATGATCAAAAAACATTTGTAATGATATAAAATACATGAACTTTGTAGAGAAATGTAACTCAGAGAATGACTCATGTTAGTAATTACAAACTGTTAATAGAGGCTTCTTTAATCCTGTGAGCATAAGAAGCTCTTAAATTGTCTGAAACCTTACATGGTTAAAAAAAGAAATAAAATCTGTGACTAGAAGTGTGAACACTTTGTTTCTTCTAGAGAAGAAAAGAGCAGATGATTCATTAAACTAGGACCTCCTTTAAGTTGGCAAAGGTTAAAAAAGAAACTAATTGTGTCTTTCTGCTCTTCCTGACCAGTATATAATCTGGTTTGCAGGACTCTGCAGACTGGTCTCCTTCACATGTGCAGGAACAGTCAGAAAGCAGAAAGCTCCAGGTGGCTCTCAAGTACTTCGCTGCCAAAAAAGCCCACGCTGGAAAGCAAGTCCAAAGGGGCTCCCTAGAGGGAGTTGGGTTTAGCCCGGAAGAGAGTGAGATTAGTAAAGCATGACTATACAACCCATGCTGGTGGCCGGCTTTCAGAGGAAAGAGGAACAGTAACGGCAATTAGCAAGACTGAAAGCTCCAGAAGGCTTACAATCAGTGATCTGCATAGTTCCCTCAGAAGGAATTTTCTTCCAGTGCATGGTTTCAGATGTCCACTGCTGCCTGATCCATTACAGGCCGTCCACTGCGGTAAGCACATCCCACCTCAGTGTGGTAATCACTGACATTTTTCACCAGGTTTTGACCTGTTTACTGCAAGCTGAATAACTTCTGTCTCTTCAAAGCCACCAGCTTCCTTTGAGCTGTCGGGTATCTTCAACAGATTCAAACCTTTGCGTGTCATTGCCAAGAGAACGTGGGATCACTGCAGTACATTGTACACCTTTGTGGAGTTATGTTATCAAACGGTTCTCGGAAAAGGACATTGACAAAAAAAATCTTTATGTGACCTAACAAAGACTATATACTGAAGAAATATTTGAGGAGCTCAGTAATTGTGCAAACGTGGAAGGTGGCAAAAGAGATCCCACACAGGAGATGATTCATCACCTGAGCTATGGATGTTGATGAACTTCATTCAAAGGATAACAGAGGTCAGACAGAAAAGACCAGCCACAGACTCTCGACCTACCACATAAGTGTCCTTGGCATTCCAGTATGTTTCTTTTTATGAGATTATTTCTAGTGCCAAGAGCTTCAGTACAATGTGGAAATGGATACTGACAAAGGGTGCCTCAGCCTTTACATACCTGGCTTATGTCCTTCTCCTGTTCCTCATCTGTTCTTCGTCTGTTGCTTGCAATGACATCAGCAGAGATATGTTGTCTCCAAATATTACAAGGTCTTCATCCAGCCTGGGAAGGCATGTGCGCAGCTACAAATACCTGGAAGGAGACGTGCGGTGGAGGAAACTTTTCTCTTTCACCAAATACTTTCTCAAGATCGACAGGAATGGCAAGGTCGGTGGAACAAAGAAGGAAAACTGCCCTTTCAGTGAGTATAGAATGCTCATTCAGTTTTTTTTTCCAGATGTTAGGAAATAAAATATTTACTGTAGCTTCATTTTTAAAAATTAAAACAGCTGATTTTTATTTTTTTAGCAATAACACATTGTTTCATTAACGCAGACTTTTTGCATGCTTTGTGAGGGAGATTTAAAGCATGATAAGTTGCCTGCTGTTAGCAGTTCTCATATATTTGCTGGAATGATTTTCTTTGATAGCAGTTAATATTATCCAAGTAATCTCAAATCTGCTGTCATAGCTTTAAGACAGTTATTGAATGTCATTGAAGCCATGTTATATTAAGTTAAGAATACCGAGTCTTCTGCAAGTTTATAAGAAGTGTCTGGTTCTGTTTTTGATTTCTTTTCCCGCATGTTGCTTTAAGTGGTGGTAAAGTTAAGGCACCACCACAGCTATTTGTCTTCTCCAATGCCTTCTTCCTGGTAACCCAATACTATTTCATGTCTGCATTGTCAGTAACATATGTGGCATGTTGTGGTCCTTTGTGGTATTCACTAATTTTACAAATTCTCATCATATTCCTCTGGAATTTTAAGCTTCTAAACACTATGATTAGCAAAATGTATCCCAAAACAAATACAGTACATTTGATTTTATTTGGAGAATAAATCCTTTCAAAATTGTCAAGCTTTCTTTCTGTGAGGCCTGATATTAAACAATGAAGATTTTGTTTACAGTCTCAAATGCTTTAAAAACATGAACAAAAATGCAGCATTTAGTTAGTTAAATAGAACATTTCTTTTCATTTCAACATTACGTCTGACATTATCAAAGTCAGTGCTTTGGCAACTTGCCGCTGCTTTGTAAGAGTGACATTTACCATGAGACCAGATTAGATTAATTGTGGTCTCTTTGGCCCCATCTGCCCATATTTATTGTTTCATAGCATCCAAAATGCACGAGTCTTGTTTCTGTGTTCTGGAATCTCTAAGTACACAATCATAAATAAAGGAGTAGATAAAATGTCCGATGATCTATTAATGAAACTGAATTTGCAAACTGTTTTCAGTTTACATAGAATATAGAGTAACAAAATTCTGAAAAAAACATTGTTAAAATTGAAATAGGATCTGAACGGAATAGATCACTTTCACTCATAAATGAATTGGACCTTGCCTTATCAGAAATAAATATAAAAAATAGAAAACGTAACATATATCTTTAAACTAAGAATTACTTCTAGGCAATAAACAATTAGTCTGATTTAAGCAACTTGCAAGGTTATTAAGTATCTTTTCCTGTCCCTGTTGTACAAACAACAGGAATATATTAAGACTAGAATATGTGAAAAGGCCATTCAGTCTATCCAGCCCATTTCAGTTTGCCAAAATTCTGTGAATATGCCACTGACAGGCTATTTTATTTGTTTTTTGTAACAGCAATAAGTCTGTCTCCTTCCACTCCCTAATCAGAAATGTGTCTATTTCTCTTGTCAGTGATTCAGCAGACCCAACATTCGTCACACTTGATGGCAATTTGCTCCATTAATTTATGACTCTTGAGTCTGAATAAGCTACCTCTTCAATCATATTTAGTTTGTGGTTTCCTAAGCTTGTAATCATACACTTATAATCAGTGGCCCCTGGGGTATATAAAAGATAGTGCAATTAAAATTAATATCAGTTTTCAGTTGATGGGCATCTCTTTCATTGTAAATTAAACAATAATGTTAGAATGGAAAATAGATGCATTTGTGATTAAAGTTGTTGAATTCAACTTGAATTTGCTGTACTTCAAGGATTGATTTTACAAGAGTCTGTAAAGTTACAATGCGGTGTTTGGAAAATGTTCCTTTTTTTATTCTTTGGTCTGTGTGCATAGATGGTTGGGCCAGCATTCATTGCTCATCCATAGAAAGTGGCTGTGAGCTGCATTCTCAAATTGTTGTAATCCATGTGGTGAAGGTTCACCCCCAATGCTGTTAGGGAGGGAGTTCCAGGATTTTGACCGGTGACACTAAAGGAACAGTGACAAATTTACAAGTCAGGACAGTGAGTGGCTTGAAAGGGAACTTATAGGCAGTGGATCAGGCAGCAGCGGATATCTGCCGCCCTCGTCCTTCTAGATGGAGGTGATTTTCGGTTTGGAAGGTTCTGTTCAAGGAGCCTTGTTGAATTTCTGCAGTGCCACTTGTAGTTGGTACAAATAGCTACTACCAAGCATCAGTGATGGTGGGAGTCAATGTTGTGTGCCAATCAAATGGATGGTGTCAAGCTTCTTGAGTGTTTTTGGAGCAGCACTCATCCAGACAAGTGAGGAGTATTCCATCACACTACTGACTTGCACCTTATAGATGGTGTACAGGCTTTGGGGAATCAGGAGATGAGTTATTTACTACAGAATGTCTAGCCTCTGATTTGCTCTTATACCATAGTATTTATATGCTGGCCCTGTTCAGTTTCTAGCTAAAGGTAATGCCCAGGTTGTTGATAGTGGAGATTCAGTGATGGTAACGTCATTGAATGTCAAGGGCTGATTGTTAGATCATCTCTTGTTATAGATTCTTATCATTGCCAGGCAGTTGTGTGATGCAAATGTTACTTTCTGCTTGTCAACCCAAGCCCAGAAGTTGTCCAGATCTTGCTGCATTTGGACATGTACTGCTTCAGTATCTGAGGAGTCACAATGGGTGCTGAATATTTAGCAATCATCAGCAAACATTCCCATTTCTGACCTTATGATAGAGGGGAGATCATTGATGAAGCAGAGGAAGATGGTTAGATCAAGGACAATATCCTGTACAACTCCTATACAAATGTCTTAGAGCATGTTCTGAAGAAGGGCCACTGGACCCAAAACATTGACTCTGCTTCCTCTCCACAGATGCTGTCAGACCTGCTGAACTTCTCCAGCAATTTCTGTTTTTGGTTCAGATTTCCAGCATCTGCCGCTTATTGTCAATTTTTGTTGTTTTTTTTTCTCTCTAAAGCTTCCTATGTTTGCATTTTAACTTCAATTGTTTTATATCAAACTGCTGATGTCCTGGGAAACTTTAGACATGAGTTTAGAACATTGACTGGATTTTATTTCAATTGGTAGACCATAACAATTAGAAAACTGAGTTAACATTTTTGCTACAATCCTAATTGTAATTTTCTTTAAAGGAACAGCTTCTGGAACTCAGGATTCACTATCCATAATTGTAAGGATACATTAGAGCCCTGCTTTCATTTTTGTTAATGGTCCAACACAATCTACTAACATTTGATGACTTCTTTTAAAATCTCACATGTTGTGGTTTTTATACATGACATATATGCACTGACTTCTTATGAAGTAAAATATCTGGTTATTGAAACAGCATTATTCAAAAACCTAGGAACAGGAGTATGCCATTTAGCCCATTGAAGTTGTTCCACTTTTTAATAAGATCATGTCTGATCGAACACTTTAATGCATTTTACCACAAATGTCGAGATAACTCCTTACATCATTTATATTCAAAACTTTATTTAATGTTTTTAAATTATGCCCCCCTCCCACCTAGTTCCAGACTGCCCAACCTGGGGAAACACCTTACCTGCATTTATTTTGTCTATCCCTTTAAGTAAATCTCAATGAGATCACCTCTCATTCTTCGAAACTGTAGAGAATATAGACCTTGTTTGCCCACCCGCTCTTCATAGGACTATTCCACCATACCGGGAATATGTCTGGTGAGCCTTCATTACACTCCTTCTATGGTAGTCGTTCCTAAGATAAAGGAGATCAAAACTGCATGCACTACTTCAGGTGTGGTATAACCAAACCCATATACAATTGAAGCAACGCTTCTCAAATCCTCTTGCGATAAAGGCTAACATTCCATTAGTCTTCCTAATAGCTCATTGCACCTGCATAATAGCCTTCAGTGACTTATTGGCAAGGACACCCAAATCCCTTTGCACACCTACACTTTCTAAGTTCTTGCCATTGAAGAAATACTCTGTATATCTAGTCTTCTTACCAGAGCCACTAACCTCACAATTTTCATATTACATTCCATCTACCATGTTCTTGCCCAATCACTAAGCCTGTCCAAATTCTTTAGAAATGTTGACAAACAGTCCCTACTTCATCCCCAGGTCTGAGAGAATGTCTCTACTTCCTCATCAGAACTCCATTTCTAATATAATAGCACTCCAGATCTCTTCCAGCCTCAGCTTCAGTGTAAGCTGACTGTGCTATATCGCCTTGAATTCTGGACCTGCTTCCTAGCATCAATATATGAACACATATCAAAAAACTTTTTTTTAATTGTCCTCATTCTTCAAAAGAAGAATACTGCTTGCAGTATTTGTGTGACCTCATTGCCCTGGCCTCAATCCACATGATGGAAAAACACCTTGGTCCATCATGTTAACCTTACTTGGATTTCCACGAGTATATGTGAGCTGAAACTTTTAATTCAACCAAATCATTCCCAGGAGTAAATCAGCTCTGTCCATGGGTAATTGCTTAACAACCCCTTCTACCATTGGTCCAGAAACAGGTCACACTCCAACTGGACTTTGTACAGTGGGATATACTCTCCATCTATTCCTTTAATAGAGTGATAGAGCTATAGACCACAGAAACAGGTCCTTCAGTCCAACTTGTCCATGTCAACCAGATATCCTAAACTGATCTAGTCCCATTTTCCAGCATTTGGCCCATATCCCTCTAAACCCTTGGTATTCATGTGCACGTCCAGATACCTTTTAACTGTTGTAATTGAACTTGCCTCCACCACATCCTTGTGGCAGCTCATTCCATGTACGCACCACTCTCTATGTGAAAAAGTTGCTTCTCAGGTCCCTTTTAAGCCTTTCTGCTCTCACCTTAAACCTATGCCCACTAGTTTTGGGCTCCCTACCCTGGGAAAAAGACTTTGTCTATTTGCCATATCCATGCCCCTCATGGTTTTATAAACTTCTATGAGGACAGCCCTCAGCATCCAACATTCCAGGGAAAATAGCCCCAGCCTATTCAGCCTCTCCCTTTCACTCAAACCCCCCGACCCTTGCAACATCCTTGTAAATCTTTTCTGAACTATTTCAAGTTTAACAACACTTTTATATTTTGGTTCTCATTGATCTCTCTGGAAGAAAAACTAAATCCTTCTCGAATAAAAGAATTTAAGTAGCACCTAAATCCCTGAATTTAGTTTATAATTTTGGCTGCATCATTTAAAGAAGAAGGAGTTATCATCCCTTTAGACAAAAACCCTTTATGTATTTATCCTGTCTGTTTCTCTTGCACTCAAAACAGTGTTTACCTCTGGTCTCTTGGTTGCAGTTTCAACTACAGTTTGATCTGTGGCATTTCCATTTTGAGCTCCCCATTTGGACTCCATTCATATGAACACCAATAAGTTCCATTGGCTTCATTCAGAACTTCCAGTATTCTGAACGAATATGTCTCACTTCTTTACAATAAAAACACTTAAGTCTTTGATTTTTATCTCCAGCCTCAGTATCTTCCTTTCTGATCTAAGGAGAAAATTTTATGGCTTTCCCAGCTATCCCCTCTTAAGAAGTAGTATTCAATAAATTAATGGCATAAGGGAAGATATGTGCAGTGGCCTCGATGGCATGCATCCTAGCATCTTAAAAGAAGTAACTACAGAGATAGTGTCGTTTTCAAAATTACACTAATTTGTAGTTTTTCAAAAAAGTGCTGATTCTGTAGAAATTACCAGAGGATTGGAAAGCTGCACATGTGACATCCCTAATTCAAAAAAGGAGGAAGGCAATAAGTGGGAAACTATAGTCCAATTAGCTGAACATCTAATGTTGGTAAAGTATTGGAATCAATTATTAAGGAAGTAATAGCAGTATATTTAGAAAATCATAATTTAGTCAAGCAGAGTCAGCATGTTTCATGAAAGGGAAATCATGTCTGACTAATTTATTAGGGTTTTTCAAGGAAGTCTTAACCAGTGTGGATAGAGAAGAACCAGTAGATGTGTTATATCTGGACTCCTAGGAGGCATTCGACAATATACCTCACTAAAGCTTATTTCATAAAATGACAGCCCTTGGTGTTGGAGGCATGGATAGAGAATTGGCTAATGGGCCGGAAACAGCAAAAGGGGATAAGGGATTCTTTTTCAGGTTAGTGACCTGTAATCAATGGGATTCCACAAGGATCAATGTTGGGATCACAATTGATTACCATATATATTAATGATTTTACCATATATATTAATGATTTAAAGGAAGGAAGCAGATGGCCTGTTGCCAAATTTGCTGATGGCACTAAAATAGGTTGAAATGCAGATTGTGAGAGGGATACAAATAGAATACAGAGAGTTATTGAAAACGAAAGTAAGATAACAATAATTTGGTAAATGGAGTATAATGTGGGAAAATGCAAAGTTGTTCATTTTGGAAGGGAGAACAAAAGAACAGAATATTATTTAAATGGAGAAAAACTGGAGAAAGCTGCAATACAAATGGACATGTAGGATACTTGTGCACGAAACACAGAAAGTTAGTACACAACTGCAGCAGGCAATCAGGAAAGCTAATGGAATTTTGGGCCTTATTTCAAGGGGAATTAGAGTATAAGAGTAGGGAAGTCTTACTGCGACTGCATAAGGTGCTGGTGTGACCACATTTGGAGAACTGTGAGCCATTTTGATTCCCTTTCTTAAAAGGAAAGGGTATCATTTCATTGGAGGCAATTCAGAGAAGGCTCACAAGTATGATCTCTGTTATGGAAGGCTTAACAGGTTGCCACTCTACTCACTGGAGTTCAGAAAAATGAGAGGTGATCTTACTGAAACATATAGGATTTTTAAGGGTCTTGACAGGATAAATACTGAGAGAATGTTTGCCCTCATGGGAGAGTCTAGGACCAGAGGGCATCAACTCAGAATAATGGGGCATCGATTTAAGACTGATATGAGGAGGAATTTCTTCTCTCCAAGAGCTGAGAGTCTTTGGAACTTCTTGCCACAGAGACCTGTGGACGTCCTCGTGTATATTTAAGGCTGAGATAGATAGATTCTTAATGAGTAGGGAAATCAAGGGTTATAGGGAAAGAACAGGAAAGTGGATGCGAGGAATACCAGATCAGTCATGTTCCTATTGAATAGTAGAGCAAACTCAAGGGGCCAAATGGCCTACGTCTGTTCCTGTTTCTTATGGTCTTATGGCCCTACCCTAGCTACTTGCTTGCCTTTCATCCTCCCTCTCTCTTTCTTATATAATTTATGAGGGTGACAAAAATATTAGTTTTATGTATTAACCCATAGACATTAACGATTACTACTTTCTTTCTAGCAGTTGCAACCCTTTGATCTTCAAATGTGTTCTTATTACATAAGTTAGTGAATTTTTAAATTGTTCTAAGAGAATGATCTCTCTGAGGGCTTCACACTTGGTTTCAGCTTCTAATGCTTATATCCCTCTGTCACAATTACATTGCCTAACCTTTTCAAAGTAGGATTGCTTTAAATTACAAAACCTTTGCCTTTATGCATGAGACACTAATTCATATGAACCAAGTGTAGTTATGTTTACAGCATCATAATCCCTTGAAACCTCCACTGACAGTGAAGCATACATTTCCTGTGCTCTCCCTTTCAACTTACTCTGCAGGACCAATATCCAGTTTTCCTTCATCTAATTCATTTGTCTTGCTATTTTCTCAAAAGACATGAAGAATGCCTCCATTTACTTTTCCTCAAATTTTTGTAGGTCCTGCATAACTTAAACATTTCCTTTATGGACAAGCGTTCTCCCTATCAGATTGTACATCAATTTCTGATGGCTCTTTTTCAAACTGCTGCATTACAAGCTTAAATTCCCTACCTCTCTTCTTGTGTTCCTTTACAATTCTAAATCTATTTTCCTAAACTCTTAAATTGCTTCTCTCTTCACATTAGAGTTCCATCTCCAGCTCAAGTCACTTTAATTCTACTCATACTCAAACTGTTTCACCTGGAAGTCAGTATTATCTGATTTCAATGTTTCACAACCTGGAGTATAGTGTCTCTCCTAATGTCATGATCATCCTTCAATTAAGTCTGCATTTCTCGCTTTTGCACACAATTCCTACTCCCAACTTTACTTGCCAGTGCAATTAACTTGGCTTCTGTAATCACATTGAGTTTCATCAGGGTCAGTTCTGCCACCTGCAGGAAGTCCTTTGTAGCTTCTGCCGCCATTTCTTTCCGAAAATATAAAACCTGATGTTTTCTTCAATCCTTTATCATGTACCTTAGTAATACAACTACATCCTTGTTGTCTCTATTGCAAAATAATAGAAACCAAGAGCTCTCAATCTTTTGTCATGACCCACTTAAGAAAATCAATGATACTCAAGCCCCATAACTCCCAAGGCTATGACACAAGTTAAAGACTTTTTCAAAGTACCCAAAGTTCCTCCAAGTTTCCTGCCTGGTGAAATCAGGTTATCAAAACAAAACTTTCTGTATTTGAGAGTAATCTACTGGTTATTACAAAGCAATTAAGCCTAAACATAGGCAAAACAAAACTGTAAAATACATATCAGTCTACTAACTGAAATTCTAATTCCCTTCTTAAGCACATCCCAAATGACACAGGCAAACAAATACACATGGATGTTACAGATTGGTGAAGAAAAATGCTGGGCAAACATAGTTCAATAGTACGAGTCAACAGGATTCAACAAGGCATCCCCTTTTCTTCCTAAGTCGTTCTGATCTTCGAATTGCTTATGCTTTCCAGTTTCTTTCATTTCTTTACTGCAGACTTAAGGCTTTCAGACACTGGTTGAAAATACAGAAAAATGGTGGGAGAGAATATCAACATCTGCCTTTCTTTGTTTTATTTTAGCTATCTTTCAGATTTTTGTTACTTCTTTGCAGACAGAATGAGAGAGAGAGAGACAAAGAGGGAGGGAGAGAGACCCTTTCTATGTTGCAACTTGGAGGCTTCTGCCTCTGTATTGCTCACATACGATCAGATTGCTGATTCATGCTGATACTCCCAGCCTCCACAACTCATCCAGACTACATGAACCAATCAGCAATCCATCTCTGCAGGAAGTCTGATCTACAAGCATATCCCTGATGTCATGACATCTTAGATACCTGCTTGAATAAAGTAGCAGTATAAGCACAGCTCACAATGAGATCCAGTAACTTGTTACTAGAAATCCAGCAACTCCTTTGACAGTCCTGGGTTTAGAGCAGTCCTTTTTCCATGTTGGTTCACGGTCCAAATTAAAATTAAAGATGTGACCTTTACAATCTCTAGTAACCACATCGAGCAAATTAACAAAAATGATGGGTATAGAATGATGTGTGATAGACATAAACAACAGCTACAGAACTATTTTAACGCAAATTTAGTGTCATTAAGACATTGTCTTCAAGCTGAGCAGTTATAAGGAATAAAGTTTTGTTGCCCTAATGGAATTTCTCCAAGTTGATGTCATGCTAAAATTTCCAACCTAACACCTCGCTATCGTTTTTCAAAACGGAACTAAGGACTTGGGGCTACTTTTGTTCAAGAATGAGCAAAGATGAGTGCTTTTTCAGTGTAATTGTTTTAAACAACATAAGTGAAAATACTTCTAGTTTAATTAATCATAATACTAAGAAACATAACAATTAGGGAAAGCTTTAATTAGACTCAATTGGTGTTGCAATTTTTGTAGCTTTGTGTACATACTGAAGATCAGTCAGTCAGACAGTCCGAATTCCTGTGACAACGTACACTTTCACATGCATGTTGCAGTCTGGAGCTATGGTTAATAGTGGTTGAAGCTCAAACTTTCTTCCTTCTAATGATTGACCAGAAATCTCTCTCACTTGTACTGTCTGCCATTGATAATCAACTGTTTTAATTACATTAACAACATAATTTCCTGGGCCATCGAGTCCTAAAATGAAACTTGGATCAAACCTTTTGGTACAAAGGCAGGTACACTACCCACTGGACTTCAAGGCCATAATTTCTTTTACATATGTACATATATAGTGAGAAAACCTAAAAGTGTAATGTCTTCTCCAGCAAAACGCAGTGACCTCAAAATTTGACTATGCAGTACTGTGTTAGTCCCAGAATGGTGCCTCAAACACTTGCACTCACTTCTGGTGCTGTCCGTGGCAAAATGTTATCTCTCTGAAAAAGTCTTGGCTGATATTACAAGTATGTATCTGAAGTATGCAGAATGGACAGACTGTGACGCCAACCAGTGTCTAACACAAAGTTGATGCAAAACATTGCCATTTTTGAACCTGCCACTCGTGTTAATGTCCTCTCTGAAAAACACACACCAGCAGGAAGGGTCTCGTAAAAGTGCTGTTTCAAGTGATCATAAGCAATTTGTTGCTTCAGTAAGTGCTTCAATGATTTGGCTCCCATTGGTGAAGTCTGCAGTGAGTGATGCTGTACTTGGGGAGTGCATTGGTTGTGACTGCAAGGCCTCTGGTCAGAACACTGACTGTCAACCACAACAGCCTTTGGATTGCAGTGTGAAAGGGAGATGGTACAGAGGCAGTGAATAAGAAAACAAGTAGGGTCTGCTTAAACCAAGAGAAGTGTGTGCATCACCTGAGGCTCATAAACTTTGCAATCTCTTCCAAACAGGGAAAGTACAGCACTGTCAGTGGCTGTGAGTGAGTATAAATATCTTTGCATCATGATATTTTCTGGCTGGACCAAGGCATATATCTAACCTCTCCAGCAAATGTTTCAAATGCTGCAAAAGGGAGGTTTAATAAAGCAGCACAGACAGGCCAGAGCATGCACAATATTTTACTGGAATAGTGTGCAGGGTGCTATCAATCACACAAGCTTGGCTTTGTGTGCCCTAGATCTGAATGTTCAAATGTGCTGCAGCTGGAAAGGTTACCATTCAGTGGGAGTGTGGACATACTGAGTGTGTCATGCTGGTGAATGGCCAGTCCTTCTGGTGCCACTATTCTTCACTAATCCACTGTTTCTACAATTTTTTAACTACCATGTCAAACCAGAGGTGGTGACTGCTAGTTGACAAGGGTTATCCACTTTAAGGCAAAATATTGCAGGTGCTGGAAATCTGAAACAACCAGAGAATGCTGAAGGAACTCAGCAGGTCTAGCTGCAGCTGTGGAGAAAGAAACAATGTGAACTTTTTAAGCCCAGTGTAATGCTTCTTCAGAACTATCCACTTCACACCTGGACCATGATTCCTCATGTCCAGTGAATCCAATGAACTCAGTTGTAAAGAAGGGTCAGTGGACTCGAAACATTAATTCTGCTTTCTCTCCACAGATGCTGCCAGACCTTCTGAGTTTCTCCAGCAATTCTTGTTTATGCACATACTGCTTTTGTATCTATGACAGCCATCCTCTGGTTCGTTTCTCAGGGCAATGCTTTTACCAATCAGAGTCAACCTGCCTAGTTTAAAATGTAA
Source organism: Rhincodon typus (assembly GCF_021869965.1). Taxonomy (NCBI): domain Eukaryota; kingdom Metazoa; phylum Chordata; class Chondrichthyes; order Orectolobiformes; family Rhincodontidae; genus Rhincodon; species Rhincodon typus. The sequence goes on along the minus strand of NC_063332.1, from coordinate 55,191,821 downwards.
ACAAATCCATCAGTCATCACTAACTGGTAAATTATGATGGAGTGCAGAATTTTAAAAAAGCAGTTCACCACTACCTTTGCAACGATAGTTAGGGATGAGCTATAAATGTAGGCCTAGCAAACATGCCCACAGTTCATGAACAAATAAGAAAAACACAGATTCATTGACCTTGTGAACTCATTTGAGGTCATTCATCTTTTCCTGCACCACATCCATATCCAAGGAGTGAGACTACTGTTACTTCTTGGCTACCTTTTCACATTGTCTTCTTTATATCTGCTTGACGGACCTCCTGGATCCCTGTGGATAGCTGAATTCTCACTTCCCGTGCAATTTGAGCACCAATGCTGCATCAGAGAACCTTGTGATGTGGAGGAAAGTCGTTAACACAATTTTTGTGGCTTTTCCATTCAAGTGTTATTGGAGCAAAGTTCCAAAAACAGAAATTGCTGGAAAAACTCAGCAGATCTGGCAGCATCTGTGGAGAAAATGCAAAGTTAATATTTTAGGTCAAGTGAGCCTTCTTCATGAAGTGCTAACAGAGTTAATTACACTTATACAAGTTGATGGACTCTTCCCAGTTCTGAAATTATGGGTCAGGCAGGAAATTTAGATATGACGGTGTCAGGTCAATGATCTGATGTGCTGTCCTCCGCAGATGATCTTACCAGTTACAGCATTGGTCAATTGGAATAAATAAGCAGTGAACCATTAGATCTTCCCAGAAATGGACAGGTTTCCTACTTAGGCCAAAGTCCAGCAGGTACAGCTGCAGTTTGAGGCCATCCAGTGGAGGACTTTCCCCTTCACAGGATTGGGTGGACTAAGGCAATTGATCTATATCTGATTGTGTATACCTGTTCACTGATCTACAGAACATGCTTGGTTGCTTAAGCCTCTGGGTAGAGCTGGAAAGGTGAAGTTACTGAGAACTAATGGGAGAGAAAAGCTTTGAGAAAAGAAAGGGATCTATCAAAGACAATAAGTGTCAAAACTTCTGGAAGTTTCCAAACCTGAAACAGGAACTTTAATGAAATTTGATGGCCTACCATATCAACAACATTCAGGGGGAAGTTGCTAAGAAATTATGGAACCTGTCTTGATTGTGTTTGTGCTTTGATGTGCACTGCCTGGTATTCAATCCAAGTCTATTACTGATATTTACCACATGTTACCTCTTGGTGTTAGAAATAAGTTGTACATGGCTTGTAGATTGTTTTAAATTTGAATAGTGAACTTTATTGTTGTTTGTCCAAAATTGTGGAATCTTGTGATCTTATTCTCTGAGTAAGCCCCCCAAAGCTCACACTTTGTCTATTTGACAAATAAGGTTCTGGTTCCTAGCCAGATTGTAATGTAACTTTGACAGTCTGCCCTGGGATTGTAACATTGATTAGTAATCAGCTCCAGGTGATTAATAAACATACAGTGCTTATGTTATGATCATTTTGTTTTCAACACAAATGTCAAAACACTTCAGCTACAAAGAGTGTCTTGGCATTCAAGTCCCAAGAAGCCCCAGGCAACTGAAGTGAAAATGAAATAAATACGTTCTGCATCTGCTGTGCATGTATTATCATAAAGGACAGATAAACTGGAGTGATTTCCAGGCAGCAATCTGATCAAACATCTCTCTAACAGGTTTTAATATCGTTACAGTCCTCTGATAATGCTGTTACCCAGTTACACTATCAAATACCTCAATATTGCTAATGAACAGATTAGATTCAACAGTAATCATATACTATATACTATCTATACTACTCACAGCATGATAACAGGGCAGAAGAAAGCCTTTTCGTCTGTCAAGCCCATTCTTGTTCTCTGCAAGAACAATTTACCTAGTTTTACAACCTCACCCTTTCTGCAAAAGCCCATCAACATTTTTATTCAAGATACGTATCTGACTCCATTTTGAAAGCCACTATTGATTCTGGCTCCGGTTCACTCTCAGGCAATGTACGCCAGGTTATGATTACTCACTGCACTAAAAAAAACACCTTTAGTTCTTGAATAATTCATTTCAAATCCAGAAATATGAATTAAAAATGATCAGTTATGAAAAATGAAATTTTTGTGGCTTCCTCGCTTAAATCCCATCATCTCATGGAACTGAAATACTATCAATGCCCCTGGCTATATTCAGATACAACCATTGATAAGCCTAAAAGGATAAGGCTACAAAATTGGATAATCCCCTGTGAACTCTGGTCAGGAAAATGGCCACAGTGTGCAGCCTGCTCTGTTGACTGGCTGTATACCTCTGGTGTGCAATATTGAAATAACCATTTAAATCAAGCTTGCAGCTCACAAAAGGATCCTGTTTCTTGGGTGGATCAGGTGTGGGAAGTCTCTTTTATAGTGAGTTTGATCTAGATCAATAATGGATTTAAATGGCAGAGAACAAGTTCTAGGATTTTCTGACATTAAACTGGAAGGACTGAGGGAGGTGGAGAGTTGGAGAGATGTCATCTATCATAGGGAACCTGCTAACGTGTTTAGGCAAATTTGGGAAGGTAGTGGCTTTAATGACTATGAATGCAGTTACTGAAACGTCACTCTCAAAAATAATGAAGCGATGACCCAGAACATGGCTGACCTTACAATCTTGTTGGCCTAGACATTGAATTCCACAGAAACACTGAGGGCAACTGGAATGAGCCTGTCACCAAATTAATGTGGTTGCAAGTCTTGACGAACAATCCAACATATCTCGGTTTCCCAAGAATTCTTCGGCTACCTCAGATATTGCCTACCTGGCATCTGGAGGTAGTTTGTTCTTACTTTGTTGTTGCATTGGTGCACTGGTACCTGTGTTTGCTAAATCTGGTTGAGCTTCCCTCTCTGTTTCTGCCTGCTTTTGGACCTAAGGAAAACAAAAACTGTCTTATTGTGCACTCTCTCCTCCTACTCTTGAGGCTGCAGGAAGGTTGGGTGAATGAGATGCTTGGTTTTTGTAGTGATTGCAATGTGTTAAGATTTTTCCATGGCTCTTCCCCGTTGAACTATTGACTGGGGAATCCCTCTGATTGGCTAATTGTGCATTACATTACTCTACCCACCTACACCCAAACCAATCTCAGTTAGTCGCTGGTGAAAGTGTTTGATGAAGTCCTTCAGTATGGTGTTTATGACTTTTGAGTTCGTGAGCCTTCCTCCCTCATCAGACATGCCCTTATCATTCTTGGCCCACTCTTCATAAACTTGCGAACCCCACCTTGCCCCGTGACCCCTGAACTTCCCCTGCTTTACCCTGGATGCATCACGATTAACCTTGACATTTCATCTTTCCTTCCCTGCCATCCCACCACCTTGACCCTCCTAAAGACCCAACCTTGACCCTCCTAAAGACCCACTCTGGACCTGAAACACTATCGTCGTCAATGTTTTCCTCCCCTCCAGTGACCCACCCCATGAGATCTTTCAATATCGGACCCTGACATTGGATTGCCTCCCTGATCAAATCTACCTCCTCCCTCTGAGTGTGATTATTCCCTCAGTTTGACCCACAGGACATGAATATTAACAGCAACACCAACTCTGCTGTTTAGCCCACCTTACCAATCTCATCTGGATCTATTCTATATCCTTTGCAGAATTATGGCATCTAGGATGCAGACCATACTTACTTCCACATCGGCCGGCAGACTAACATCACCCTCTGTCCTTTTGCCTTTCCCTCCTCCACCCCTCACTGCACCTTTCCATATCCCATTTCTCTCCTCACATTTAAATTAGAAAGGCAACTGCTCACCTTAAAATGTAAGGACCAACCGATGCACACCATCTTAAAAAACTGAAAGCGGGTGCTAGGATATTCTTGTTCACGGCTAAATTCATCCTGGCCTCAGATCGTACTAAAACCTGTTTCACCCTAATTAGTATTCACGGCATTGTGCAAATGCTTTAAAACTAGGAACCTGACAAAGGTGTGCTTGAGGCTCGACACAACAATGTGTTTCAAGTGGCCTTTGCAAAATCAAAATTTCATGTACCACTTAATTCACAGAATCATGGAATTGTTACTGCTCAGAAGGAGGCCATTTGGCCAATTGTAACTGTGCCAGTTCTATTACCTCATCAACTCAGGCCACACTCCATGTTTCCCTTGGGTTCTCATAAAAACCCCATTGTTCCTCACTGAGGTTCAGGCAGGAAAGCTAGAAAGACTGCACAAAAGACTTACTCGGATGCAAGCTCGATTAGAAGGTTTGAGTTATAAGGAGAGACTGGATAGGTTGGAGACTTTTTTCTGTGGAGCACAGGAGGCCAAGGGGTGACCTTATAGAGGTCTATTAAATCATGAGAGCACAGATAAGGTAGATAGCCAACAGCTTTTCCCCATGGTAGAGAAGTTTAAAACTAGAAGACAAAAGTTTAAGGTGAGAGGGGAGAGATACAAAAGGGTCCAGCGGGGTAACTTTTTCACACAGAGGGTGGTGACTGTCTGGAACGGGCTGCCAGAGGCAGTGATCGAGGTGAGTACAATTTTGTCATTTAATAAACATTTGGACAGGTCCATGGATGGGAGAGGCATGGAGGGATATGGACGAAACGCAATTTAATTGTGAAAACTGCGCAGCATAGACAAGTTGGGCTGAAGGGCCTATTTCCATGCTGTAAATCTTTATTATTCCATAATGAACTTAAGCGCTACAGGTTATGGCCACCTGCTGAGAATCCTGCTCAATGTATGCTCAGCTTTGCAGGTTGTCCAGCCAGCACTGGCTGAAGCCTTAAGGTCCAAAGTAGAAGCACTGGCATCAAATCTATTACATCTGGTTTTGCACAGATCTGACTATTCTCCATACTTCTACTGAACACTCCCCACAGCTCTGTAGCACAAAAAGATGGGCACTACAGTTTGAAGTGTAGTATAAATCTTCTATAAAAAAACAGTAGCAGTACATCAAAACACTGCTCTTTCACACACTGTAACATTATTAACATAAGAGAGATGATTCTATGGTCAAAAACGTTGTTATAAAATTTGTACTAACCCCAGGATGGAAACATACAATACTGTTCAAAATGCTTCAGTAATATTTAGGTGGCTTTTTTTCAATACCAAAGAATAAATACCTATCTTATTTCAAGAAATCATCTGTGATTAATGCCATTTTTGCAAAGCCTTGCCTAATCAATGTCATATTAGGAATCGATTCCTTTAATGTTATTTTAAATTACAAGTTTCCTTCCAATATTAGCATCACATTTTATATTCCAGCTATGTAAACAAACATATATACCAGATTTATGAACATGTGGGGAACTGTATATTTTACTGCCTGTCTAAGCTGTTTAGTTTTGAACTTTCACCTCATCACCTCTTCAGCCTTCCCATGCTCTATCCTTTCATAGTTTTAATCTGTCATTGTGATTTACATTGTTTTAATTTATTGTATATTTACAGTAATGATAGCTAAGCTGTAATGAAATCAAAGGGCTCAGGAAATATAACAGTCTTGTAAACGAGTTCAGCACTAGAAAATTGTGCCATAACATTTCAACTCATTCCCAACCTTCAGCTATTTTATATAATCTAAAGCCAGGCTGGTTTAATGCAGAAAAGCATTTATGATTTATCCATGTGCATTTTATGTTGTAACTTTTACATCAAGTGGCAGGAAGAAAGGTGAAGCAAAGATTGCAAAGAAAACTGCAGTGATCAATCATTTATCAAAATATAAATGATTCTCTTTCTCAATCACTTTATATGATTTATATTGTTTATATGTAATATTGTTGAGTACTGCTAACTGTCACAAATAACAGGATAGCATAAGGGTCTGCAAAGGATTCCCTCAACTTTTTACAGTTTATATCAATGACTTAGATGACAGGAGTGAAGGCATGGCAGCTACATTTGCAGATAACACAAGATTGGTAAAAGGAGGGTCCAGACCCGAAACGTCAGCTTTCCTGCTCCTCTGATGCTGCTTGGCCTGCTGTGTTCATCCAGCTCTACACCTTGTTATCTCAGGCAGAAAAGTATGTTGTGAAGAGGTCATAAAGAGTTTGCAGACTGATTGATTGAATGGAAAAAAAAATCTAGCAGCTGAAGTATAACATGAGAAAATGTGCAATTGTTCACTTTGGTGGAAAGAATAAAAAAAGCAGAGTATTACCTCTAACGGAGAACTTAATGCAGAAATCTGAGGTACAGAAGGATCTTAGTGTTCTACTGCATGACCCACAAAAGACTAGTATTCAGGCAAAGCAAGCAATTAAGAAGGCTAATGGAATGCTATTGTTTGCTACAAGAGGAATTGAGTATGAAAATAACAATTTTATACTTTAATTACGTAGAACATAATTGAGACCACATCTTAAAAGCTATGTATAGTTTTGGTCTACTTATTTTGGAAAGGAAATAAATGCTTTGCAGAATGTTTTCTAGGTTGATACCTAGAATGAGCAGGTTATCTAGTGAGACAAGGTTGTTTAGAAGAGTGAGGGGTGACATGATTAAAGTATATAAGATCCTGAAAAATCTTGACAAGGTGGATGTGAAAATTATGCTTACTCTTGTGGGTGAGTCTGGAAATATTTAAAAATTAGGGCAATATATATAAATTAACGATCATCCTTTAAGGACAGAAATCAGATTTTCTTTTTTCTCCCAGAAGGTTAAGTGATTGTGAAACTCTACCTCAGAAGGCTGCAAATGGAAGACTTTGAATTTTTTTTTGAGGTGAAGGCGGATGGATTCTTGTTAAAGAAACCAAAGCTAATTGTGTTGGGTGGAAAGGTTGGTTTTTGAAATGTAAACAGATCAGCCATGATCTTAATGAACGGAGAAACAGATTATAGATGCAAAACTGAAATCTGCCACACTCCCACCCTGTTTTACTGCATTTATCCCCATGCTGCTGCATTTACCCCTTTATTAGTACATGGTGTCCTATTCTGCCATATTACCTACAGCCGTGTCTGGATGAGGCCAACTCCAAAAACAGTCAAAGTGTTTGACAGGACAAACTAGCCTTGTTTGACTGGCACCCTATCCACCAGCTTCAACTTTCACTCCCTCCACCACTTGTGTACAGTAGGAGCAGTGGATGCTATTTTTTTAAAATACACTCATCAAGTCCCCTGAGACATTAACTTCAAAAGTAGCATCTACCACCTTCAAGGACAAGATCAACAGATGTATGGGAATGCCACCACCTTTAATTTCTGAGCTACACGCCATCCTGACATGATATTAGAATGCCCTTCCTACATTTTTGCTGATTCAACATGCTGCAACTCTGTTCCTTATTTCACTGTGTGCACCAACACCAGATGGATGTTGTATGAGCTGTTGCTCATAATGAATATTACTGACTACACACTGTTTAAGTGTAGGGACCTACAAAACATTCTTGGTCCAGTGTAGTAGAGGAAAACTATTTGGCAGTCTAACCAACAGAGTCTCTTGCAGTTAACAAGATATACTTTGTTGCATATTAGCAACTCATTACAGGTTATATTGATATGATATACATTGGATACAGGGATCTTGAAATATTAGGTGTTACTCCTTCAAGATCCAAAACCGTTCTGTCAATATCCATATGACATCATCATAGTGGCTAGTACTTATGGCTCTCCTCAGTGTTAACCTTTCAGACCCTTTCAAACTATGTAAAATATTTGACCCAAGCTTTTTCTTTCCTTTTACTGCTAATATATTTTTATGTATATAAGTACATTAACCAGTGCCACATCTTACCCCAAGTTTCTGACTTGACAAACTCAGATCATTTGAGGGTTTCACTATTCTTCCAGAACATAATCACTTCAGAATTGGAAGACTAGTGGTCTACTGGGTAGAAGACTTTGATTCTCTCTCTGACAGTCTGAGGTCTGTTGGTCTCTTTCAACTGGAGAATTTTTAATCTGTAGGATTTGCCTTGAAGAGGATGACTTCCCTGCTGAACTGTTTATTCCTTACAGTATCCTGAATCATTGTAAGTTGGGCATCCCTTCTCAATGGTGGTTTCTGTGGAGTTGGATGCAGTACGTCTTCAATCTGTACCCACAGACTTTTTTATTCTCAGTCTATCAACCAGCTGTACATTTGTGCTGAATCATAAATCTTTTATTTTAATGAATTATGTTGGACTCTTTCATTCACCCTCGGTAATTGCTGCTCAGGATAAAGTTTGATACCCCACCCTCAAGTTCTGGAAACTACAGGGCTGACCTGGTCTAGTGTGGTCAAGGAAACTACTTCCTGGCCTAACAATGTGGGTCTCTGATTCTCTGATGATTGTGCAACATTCAGCACCATTCATGATTCTTCAGATACTGAAACATTCCATGTTGTTGTACAATAAGATCTCAACAAAGTCCGGACTCAAATTGATAAGTGGCAAGTAAAATTTGTGCTACATAAGGTACAGGGAATGACCATCTCCAATAAGAGAGGAATGTACCTCTTGTGCCTTGACAGTAAATGAATTTAACATAGCTGAATCTCTCACTACCAGCATCCCGGGGGTTACACTAGACCAAAAACTGGATTAGACCAGCAGCATAAATATTTGGGCTACAAAAGCAGGTCAGACATTGGGAATTTTGTCTCAAGTAACTCGCGTCCTAACACCCCAAAGTCCGTCCACCATTTACAAGGCACAAAACAGGAGTGGATGGGATACATCCATTTGGGATGGATGGGTGCTGCTCCAACAGCGCTCAAGAAACTCAACTATCTGAGACAAAACATTGTTTGGCATCCCAAACATAACCTTTAGCAATAATGTGCTTCACCACCGATGGCAGAAGTGTGTACTATGCACAAAATATGCTCCTTTGATTAACCAAAGCTTCTCGGAAAGCGCCTTCCAAACACACAACCACTACCATCTGGAAGAACAGGGGAGGCTGACTTGCACCCCATGCGAGTTTTCCCTCCAAGTTTCATGTCATCCTGTCTCGAAAATGTACCACCATTCCTTCAATGTCACTGACTAAATAGAACATAGAACATAGAACATAGATCTGTACAGCATAGTACAGGCCCTTCGGCCCACGATGTTGTGCCGAACTTTTACCCTAAACCTAAGGTCTATCTAACCTCCACCCCTACCTTATATTATCATCCACTTGGCTATCTAATAGCCGCTTAAATTCCCCTAGTGAGGCCGACTCCACTACCCGCTCTGGCAATGCATTCCACGCCTCTACCACTCTCTGAGTAAAGAACCTACCTCTGACGTCTCCCCTATATCTAGCTCCACTCACTTTAAAACTATGCCCCCTCGTAATAGCTACCTTCACCCTAGGAAAAAGTCTCTGGCTGTCCACTCTATCTATACTTCTGATCATTTTGCACACCTCGTAGAACTCACTTCTTAACAAACACTCTGGGTGTTCCTTCATGCCAAGGATTGCAACAGTTCAAAAAGACACCTCACCACCACACACTCCTGGGTAAATAGGGCTGGACAATTAATGCTAGCCGAGACTGCAACTCCCACATCAGATCTCCCCACTTTGAGATGCTAAGCTATTTTGCCACAAGACCATACGACATCCTCATGGTGTGTGCTGCTAGTGGCACTCCTCAGTGCTAATCCTTTTATAAATCTACACAGCAATAACCTGCAGCAGCTCACAAAGATGGCTCACCACTGGCTAAGCAGGGATAGGTAATTAATGCTGGCCTAGCCAGAGATGCCCTCATCCAATGAAATATTCTTTTTAGATAGCGTGGGAATTTGGGAGCTGTATTTATAACCATGTTCTGTGTTATAACTGGTATAATTTCTGAGAAATAGCGTCATTTTCTTTTGACAAAAATGGCTGAAAGACAACAACTGTTGTTCATAAATTGCAAGTCATTGGAAATCCGTTTCAGAAGGGAAAGGCCACTTTATTTTAAACTAATTTGATATGTTGTAGGCATCTACTTTCAAGAGAGCAAGTTTTCTAATGCCACAGCAAGAGCATCATTCAGATGAAAGTATGAATTAATTCAATGACCTGATATCGAATATTCAGACTGAATCTGGGAGATGGTTCATTTTCTTTATGTTCCAGACTTTCATTGGAACAGAGGACATCAGAACAGGAATAGGCCATTCAGCCACTTGATCCTTGTCCTCCATTCAATGAGCTCATGACTGATTTGAAACCCAGCTCCGTTTACCTGCCTTGGGTCCATATCCCTTGATAGAGTGGCTTAATAAAAATTTGTCTATCTCAGATATAAATTTAACAATTAAATTAGCATCAACCGCCATTTGAGGAAGAGGGTGCCAAACCAAACTCAGTCTCACCAGTTACTGTGACTGTAGAACTGCTAAGCTTGTAGAGATCACGAATAGCCTGCTTATTCCCTCCGTTTTATTTTCTGCAGATGTTTTTTACGATTCATCAGGATTAAAATATTTTTTGTAAAATGCAGATTCCAAAGCACATTTTTCAAAAATAATTAGTTTAAATGTTTATTCCTGTTTACCTATATACTTGTTCTTTTCACTGTGTTCTATTCATTGCAAATGGAGGTTAACACTGTCGGGTCAATGTGTGAAATTGTAGCCCATTCATAGTTTTGACGTCCCCCATGTTAACCTGGCATTTTCTTTATGAAGAAGGCCCAGTTTTCACAGATCATATGTCACAAGGCACTAAAAGTGTCAGGATCCCACAGCAGACTTGTAGTAGCTTGTTTGTTTCCCCTGTCCATTAAGGAAACTGGCTGACCCACTAAAATCTAATGGGTGGCAGACATGGCCAGTGCCAGTACTGAGAGAACTGACCCTTTAAATAACACCATTCTTTTTCTGCGGGGTTATGTTTCTTAAAATTCAAAATGCATGCATTGGCTAACAACACAAGTACTCAAGTACATCAGTCACATCAAATGTCTAAACTCCCATTGATGGTTTCATTACCGAAATTTGACCAGTCAAACATGGGTGTGTTTGTAAAATTCTCATATTTGTATTTGTGGAATGTTGTACAAAAGGTGTTCAGCTTGTGGATGGAGGACAAATCAGCACTGTCGTCCTAATTAGCTTTAAATGATTTGTCCCTTGAACTGGTTGTGGGGCAGTATTGACAGTAGTTATGGTGAGCTTTATTGCTCAAGATCTTCTGATCTCTCAGCTGCTAGAAGATATAGACAGGGTAAATGCAGGAAGCATGTCCCTGATGACTGGGGAGTCCAGAGCCAGAGCTCACAGTTTAAGTATATGGGGTATGCCATTTAGGACTGAGATAAGGACTTCTTTTCTCATCCAGGGAGTGGTGAGTCTGTGGAATTCTCTGCCACAGAAAGTAATTGAGGCCAAAACACTGAATGTTCACAGGATGGAGTAAATTTTTTGTAAGGGCTAAAAGGTATGGAGTAAAAGTGGGAATAGTGTACTGATTTGGAAGCTCAGCCATGGTCATAGACACGAAGAACTGAGTGGCCTGCTCCCATTTTCCATGTTTTTTTTTCCTTTGTTCATTCACGGGATGAGGGTGTCATTGGCCAGGCAGCATTTATTGCCCATCCCTAATTGCCCAGAGGGCAGTTGAGAGTCAACCACATTGCTGTGGGTCTGGAGTCACATGTAGGCCAGACCAGGTAAAGATGGCAGTTTCCTTCCCTAAAGGACATTAGTGAACCAGATTGTTTTCTCCCCCCGACAATTTGCAACCTTCATTAGATTCTTAATTCCAGATATTTTATTGAATTCAAATTCCACCATCTGCCATGGCAGGATTCAAACCCGGGCCCCCAGAACATTATCTGGGTCTCTGGATTAACAGTCCAGCAATAATACCACTTGGCCATTGCCTCCCCTGTTACTATGGCTGTATGTGAATTTGCATTTGGTTTAAAAAGAGTTTAAAAATTACAGCATTTTGAATTAAAGATTCTATTTATGTCGGTAGATAAACTATTTTTCAAAATTTATGTAGCAATCTTTATTTCAACTGCAAAACAACAAAGTGTAAATTTTGTGGCCGCTAAAGAAAAATTTCTGCATTTGTAGGTGAAATATAAGCACAGAGATCAAGAACCTGGAACTGTGTTTTATGGGAAATCACAGTAAATATTGACTGATGGAATGAACTAAGGTTTATATTGGATTTATACATAATCAAGCCAAATAGAAGTTCTGCAGTTCAGTGGTAAACCCATTTATCTATGTCATATCTCAGTGGGCTGTCTCAAGTTCTAAATGCAGCTTGCATGCAGTTATGGAAGATTATGAACATAATGCATCCCATTGCAAGCTGGCTATTGATGACAGAAAACGTAGTTAAATGAATAATTGTATTGATATTTTGCACGTTATAGCTCTTTAACTATCTCACATAACTATACAATATAATTACATGGTTAATCACATATCATTAAAATTGTCATCAAAACTGATATTGCAGGCTTTGAAAAGCATTGTATAACCAACATATTATTTTGGAACATTCAGACAAAAAAAATGTCAAGTACATTCAAAACTTAGCAACAGAACATTCCTAGCCTCTGGGAAATGAATAAAGCACAATTGCATTGTGCAAAATTAGCACTAAGTAAAGTAACATCTTCATTTGAAATGCTGTTGCTCCTTATTTTAATAGTGCTATTTTAAAACAAAATGTCAATGTCCAATAATGCAAATGATGATGTCGCTTTTTTGTAGTAAACAGTATTGCTGGTATGATATAGTTGAGTGCTTCCCTATATGTTAGCCTATGTAACATATACCACAAAAACTGGGTTCTCGTTGAGACAGAGATCTTGAAGTTTATTAACACCACTGACGTAAGCGTAACTGTAAGTTTTCAGACATAGGCATAGTCTCACTACAGCAATGATACAGTAACTGCAAACCAGTCATTACTATTATTATTGTTGCCGCTGACCCTCCTGAAGATAGAGGCAAGAAGAATACCTTTGTACTGGAGCAGCATATTGTGGTGTAATCTAACAGTCTTAAAAAACACACTGCTTGTCTGGTCTTAGATGTATGCAATAATACAACACAAGACAAAGAAAACTGACGTTTTCCCAGCCACCATCAGTTCTGAGGAAAGGTCACCGGACCCGAAACGTTAACTCTGTTTTCTCCTTCACAGCTGCTGCCAGACCTGCTGAGCTTTTCCGGCAACTTTGTTTTTGTACAAGACAAAGAAAGTTTATTCGAATGTATGAATTGTTACAGATGTCACAAACCGCAATTTGACCCTCAGAATGCATACACCCAGGGCTTTCACTATTCCCAGATAGGTACTCTTTTCCAGGTTTGGACACAAGATATTGGGTTGGTTTAATTCAGTTGGCTCAATAGTTGGTCTGCTATGTAGCATCAGACCATCAGCTTGGGTTCAAATCCTGCACTGCCTGAAGTTATCATGAAAGATTCTCCTTCTCAATCTCTCCCCTCACCTGAGGTAAACTGACCTTTAGGTTAAGCCACCATCTGTAATCTCTCTCAAATGAGAGATCAGCCCAATGATCTGGTTTTACCTTTATTTTTGGGGGGAATTGGTTAGCTCAGTTGGCTGGACGCCAGTTTCTGATACAGGCTGATGCCAACAAGCATAGGTTCAATTCCCACACAGGTTAAGGTTACCAGAAGGGACTCTCCTTCTCAATCTCACCCCTTGCTTGAGGCATGGTGACCCTCAGGTGAAGCCTTCATCAGTTGTCTCTCTGCAATGACATAGCAGCCCTAAGGTCCAGTAGGACTATGGCAACTTTACTCCTTTTAGCGACAGTACGATGAATACGTGGGCAAGAAGATACCTGCTACTATTTACATTGATGCAATGCTTTATCACATTGATTTGTTTCAATGTGTAAACATGGATTTAATCCCTTTGGAAGTGCAGAGACTTATTACACGTGGAAATCTGCAACACCGAAATTGGCATCAACTAACCTTTAAAATGATCAGCTTTGCATCAAGTACTGGCAGTATAGCTGTGTGAAAGTAAGTAGTTTACTTTGACAAAATAAAGTCAGAAAATATAAAATAGAACTTTAGTCCAGAATATAAATATAGATAGAGTCATAGAATCATACAGGACAGAAACAGTCCAACTCATCCATGCTGACCAGACACCCCAATCTGACCTCGTCCCATTTGCCAGCCCATTTTTTTCTTTATTCTTTCATCGGATGAGGATGTCGCTGGCTAGGCAGCATTCATTGTCCACCCCTAATTGCCCACAGGGCAGTTCAGTCAACCACATTGCTTTGGGTCTGGAGTCACATGTCAAAAACAATTATCAAAACTGTCAAAAACAATTGTCAAAACTGTCAAAAACAACAGTCAAGAGGACCTGTCAAAAGTGTCGAGCAGACCTGTTAAGAGTACTTGTCAAAAACAATTACCAAAGAGAGCTGTCAAGGCTTTTAAAACTGGTGGCCTTTTACATTTTTGAAACAAAGACCAGGAGTGTTTAAAACAAAAACTTGCTGTTTGGTGAGTGGGCAAAAATCTGGTAGATGGAGTACGGTGGGGGAAAATGTAAAATTGTCCATTTGGGCAGGGTAAATAAAAAACGCAGTGATCCTTAAAAGGTAAGTTAGTGCAGAATTATGAGGCGCAGAGAGATTTAGATGTTCTACTGTCTGAATCACTGAAAGTTAGTATGCAAGAATGGCAAGTAATCAAGAAAGCTGATGGAATACAATCGTTTATGATGATGAAAGTAAAGACTTTATGCTTCAGTTATACAAAGCATTGGTGAGACTACATCAGAATACTGTGTGTAGTTTTGCTCTCCTTATTGAAGGATGTAGACGCTTTGATGGTATTACAGAGAACATTTTCTAGACTTATATCTGGACTTAGCAGGGTGTCCTATGAGGAAATGTACAGACTGGGCTTGTTCCACTGAAGGTCAGAAGAGTAATGGATGGTTTGAATGAAATATGTATGATCTGAAAAGTCTTGACATGGAAAGGATGTTTCTACAGTGGGTGAGTCCAGAACTATGAGGCGTTGTTTAAAAGTTAGTGGTTACCTTTCAGGACAGTGATGAAAAGAATTCTTTCTTTTCTCAGAGTGTTGTTCAACTTGAAAACTATTTGCCTCAGAAGGTGGTGGAGGCCAGACCTTAAATATTTTAAGGCAGAGGTAGATAGATTATTGTTAGACAAGGGAATAAAGGGTTATCAGGACTAGACGGATATGTGGAATTTTTTTTATTCATTAACAGGATGAGGACGTCACTGGCTAGGCAGCATTTATTGCCCATCCCTAATTGCCCAGAGGGCAATTCAGATTCAACCACTTTGCTGTGGGTCTGGAGTCACATGTAGGTCAGACCAGTTAAGGATGGCAGTTTCCTTCCCTGAAGGACATTACTGAACCAGATAGGTTTTTCTGACAATCAACAACGTCATATTTAGATTCTTAATTCCAGATTTTTTTAATTGAATTTAAATTCCAAATCTGCCATGGTGGGATTCGAACCTGGGTCCCCAGAACATTATCTGGGTCTCTGGATTAACATTAACATTTGAAACACAAACAGATCAGATTTGATTTTATTGAATGATGGAGCAGACTCAAGGGTTGGAAGGGTTCACTTCTGATCCTTTTTGTATGTTCATATGCGACGGTAGATGTGAAGGTATATACAAGTCCACAAGCTCATTAGCTGTCTACCTCATTGGAACTGTCAAACCTATCAAAATCAATTGTCAAAACTGTCAAAAACAATTGTCAAAACTGTCAAAAAAAACAACAGTCAAGAGGACCTGTCAAAAGTGTCGAGCAGACCTGTTAAGAGTACTTGTCAAAAACAATTACCAAAGAGAGCTGTCAAGGCTTTTAAAACTGGTGGCCTTTTACATTTTTGAAACAAAGACCAGGAGCGTTTAAAAAAAAATTATTTGCTGTTTCACTCCTTACTGACATTAGCCTGAGGGCTTCTATGACTGAATTAATGCTGCATGTTTGATTTCACAAAAATCCATTATCACAGTTGGGTGCCTGCCATTTCACAATGTGATTGATAACTATATGGCTATGGGCTCTTTAAAGTGGGACTATAAATAAGTTACAATATTTCATGCTATAAAGTATTGTGAACTTGAATTAAATGTTTACTGTTATAAGACATTATGTAGAAGTTTACAAGATTGTGAATAGCATGGATAGAGTGGAAAATATGAGGCTTTTTCCCAGGGTGGAGGGGTCAATTACTCGGGGACACAGGTTCAAGGTGCGAGGGAGGGCATGTTTAAAAGAGATGTGTGAGGCAAGCTTTCCACACAAAGGGTGGTAAGTGCCTGGAACGCATTGCCAGAGGTGGTGGTGGTGGAAGCAGACACAATAGTAGCATTCAAGAAGCACCTGGACAAATACGTGAATAGGAAGGAGTAGACGCATACAGTTCCTGTAAATGAAGATAGTTTTAGTATGGAAGGACAAAATGTGTCATCGCAGCCTGGAGGGCTGAAGGGTCTGTTCCTGTGCTGTATTGTTCTTTGTTCTTTGTAGCCGAAGGAATGTAAATTCAGTAAATGAGTTTTTATGAATTAGTTTGTTTATTTAAATGTAGTGGAGAGTGCAATAGATATTAGAAGCTGAGTTAATAGAACATTGTTTTATCTTATCACTGCATGGGTCACGTTGCCAATCCATGATGATACTGGATGAGTTGATTTGGAACGTATAAGGGCAAAGGGTGCTGAGAGGGAGGCTTGGATTGACATGTGTTGGCACTAAACTGGCATAGGAGCTATGCAATGAAGATATCTAGCAATATTTGAGTTTCTGTTTGAAATGAGAATAAAAGCCTATTGCCTTTGTTATTTCATCTTTTCCTGAAAAGTTACAACTTTGGGGTATACAACTTTGGTGTACAACTTTTGAGTGTAATTCTCTTTGGTCAACCAGAATGTTGTATTCTCTATAGATTCCTAATTATCAAACTGCTTCTTGACAATGATGGATCACGTTCTTTTCTGTCCAATGGCTCAGAATTTAATGAATAATGTTTTACTTCCTTCCTCCTCTGATATTGTGGTATTTCTATAATTTGTGTCAGGCTAGATGTATCACAACCCTTTAGGATTGGTGTGATGATTGTGAGCGTGTAATGCAGCCAGCATAGCTCAGCAAGAATTCTGTGGTCTCTTACAGACACCAAGAGCTTTTACAGGCAGGTAAAAGGATAACAGTAGCTCATGTGAGCAGCTAACCCTTTGTGGATGAGGTTAGGAAATTAATAATGGAAAACAAGGAAATAGCAGAGACTTAGAGCAAATATTTTGAATTTGCCTTCACAGTAGAAAACAAACAAAAGGGATATAAACAAAGGACAATAGGAAGGAAGGAACTTAAAACGATTGCTGTCACTAGAGGAAAATTATTTGAAAATTCATAGAACTTAAGCCTATCAAGTCTCCTGAGTCTAATGGTCTGAATGTTAGTGTCTTAAAGGAAAGAAGGGAAGATGTAATCAAAAATGTATTGGTCAACTGTAATCCATTATTAAGGAAGTAATAGCAAGACACATAGCAAATGTACATGGTTCAAATAGTGGGTCTCCTATTTAGATATCTATGAGGATAATATTTTTTCTCTGAGTTTGTTCATCTTTGGAATTCTTCACCCCAGAAAGCAATGGAGGCTGGATCACTGAAAATCTTCAAAGTTGAATGACTTTTGATCCACAAGAGTTGCAGGTAGACAGGGTAGTGAAGAAAGCGTTCGGCACGCTTGCCTGCATTGGTCAGTGCATTGAGTATAGGAGTTGGAATGTCATGTTGCAGCTGTACAGGAGATTGGTGAGGCCACTTTTAGAATACTGAATTCAATTCTCATCTCCCTGCTATAGGAAAGATGTTAAACTTGAGAGGGTGCAGAAAAGATCCACAAGGATGTTGCTGGGATTGGAGGGTTTGAGCTACAGGAAGAGGCTTATTAGGCTGGGGCTTTTTTCCCTGGAGCATCGGAGGTTGAGGAGTGACCTTA
This sequence comes from Rhincodon typus, assembly GCF_021869965.1. Lineage (NCBI taxonomy): Eukaryota > Metazoa > Chordata > Chondrichthyes > Orectolobiformes > Rhincodontidae > Rhincodon > Rhincodon typus. The sequence goes on along the minus strand of NC_063332.1, from coordinate 55,173,897 downwards.
TAGAGATTTATAAAATCATGAGGGGCATGGATAGGGTAAATAAACATGGTCTTTTTCCCAGGGTAGGGGAGTCCAAAACTAAAGGGAATAGGTTTAAGGTAAGAGGGGAAATATTTAAAACGGACCTAAGGGGCAACCTTTTCACACAGAGGATAATACGTGTATGGAACAAGCTGCCAGAGGAAATGGTGAAGGCTGGTGCAATTTCAACATTTAAAAGCATCTGGATGGGTACATGAATAGGAAGGATTTAGACAGATATGGGCCAAATGCTGGTAAATGGGACTAGGATATCTTGTCGGCAGGGATGAGTTGAACCAAAATGTCTGTTTCCATGCTATATAACTCTATGACTCTATGACTCTAAGAGAGTCAGAGATTATTGGGAGCAGACAGAACAGTTGAGCTGAGACCATAATCAGGTCATCCATAAACTTACTGAAGTGGGTATGATGGGCTGAACGGCCTCCTCCTGCATCTAATTTTGCACTTTCTTGTGTTCGTTCTCCCATTTCCTAATGCATTTAGAACATATTTCGTTAAATATTTGAGTTCTTAAATTCTAGGTTTTCTGTGAAAATGGTGAAATAAAGATTGAGTTCAATAAAACTATGAGAATAATATTCTGCTTAAAGTTAAATATTGGTTAAATTAAATAAACACCATTGAAGGTAAACTACATTCTAACAGCTGTTCTCAATAAGTGATGAAAATCCTTGACTGTAAGCTTTATAAGCAACTAATTACTAGATTAAACTACCCCTTAATGGTTAACAAAGGTCTATCAATCCCAGGTATAAAATTAAGATCATAGAATCCCTACAGTGTGGAAATAGGCCCTTCAGCCCAACAAGTCCACACCGACACTCAAAGCATCCCTCCCAGACCCATCCCCTATAACCCACCTAATCTACACATCCCTGAGCACTGTGGGCAATTTAGCGTGGCCAATCCACCTAGCCTGCACATCTTTGGACTATAGGAGGAAACCAGAGCACCCAGAGGAAACCCACACAGACACAGGGAGAATATGCAAACGCCAAACAGACAGTCGCCCGAGGCTAGAATCAAACCCGGGTCCCTGGTGCTGTGAGGCAGCAGTGCTAACCACTGAGCCACCGTGCCACCCTCAAGCACAACAAAACTAGCATTAACATCCACTTGGGGGAGAGAATTCCAACTTCTAACACGCTTCTTGAAGTGTGGGACCTTTGAGAACTTTTTTCATTTACAAAAATTCAAAATGCTTGATTCTGCATATGCTCAATTGCCATTGAAATGGCATACAAACCAAGACAAAAAGACCAATTTGTGACCTTTACTTTACCAGATAATGCTACTTTCATCTGGTTTTCATCAGCAACTACTTAATTAAATGTTTTAATCTTGTTTTTGACTGTGTTGGTAATGGGTCTCTTATGTTGTATGGAAAACATGGCTTGTTGACAAACTCACACGAACAAGACCAAGTTTAATTATGCTTGAATGGCATCAATTTTATCTGCCTTAAACAGAATTGAAATTTTAGGAATGTTGGGAAATTATTCAAATGTTTTGACTTTTATAAATATTTTGAACTCCACAGCCTGGCTTTCTTTTTAACCTTTCATTAAACCAAACAATCGGGTTTAATGTGTTTTCATCATGTGAAATAAAATGGCAATTAAATCAGGATTAATCAGAGAATGAAAGGAAGGAACAGCCCAATGACTTAACATGCTTTGGTACAAATGTGCAGTTCCATGTATTTGGGGTTCTGAATTGATCTCCATTAAAAGATGTTTTTTTCTCTTTTGTTGCTGAAAATGTATGGGGTGCCATCAATGTAGGATAAGGGAAAAATAATTTCATTTATGTGATCTAATATTGAGCAAACAACTCTGAGATGGGGATTTGAAACAGACTGGTAACACCTGGTAAGAGCCCTCTTTAGATCAGTCTACCTGTTTCCTGCCAGTTAATCCTGAATGGCAAGGTCTCCTGGGTTATAATTGCGTGGCTCAGACAAGGGGAGAAAGGGAAAACGTTAGAAGAATGTCACACTAAATGTACACCTATGCAGATTTAACATGTTTATAAATCAAATATTGGACATTTAGAAAATGAATTCATTGTGGAGTCAAAGGCCACTTCATTGAGCCCAGTAGCTACAAAACCCAGGCATTTACAAAATGCTAAACAAAAGGGAACTATTAGTTGTAAGTTATTAAAAATAATTGGATTCAGTTCAACCACAGAAGTTATGAAAGGAAGCTGCGGGATTGTGGAAATTCTCCAAAGGAGCTGTAGCAATAGACAACTTACTAGGTGGCTGCTATGTTTCCAAGTTACGTGTCAAAGGTTACCAGAATTAGACAAGTCATTATACCATAAAGGGATCATTAGTGCAGCAGTCCAAGGTAAATATGTATTTTATTTGTGTTAAACAACCAACATGATGTTGACAGCGGTACTTGCAACAACATGTAGAGCAGGCAGTGTCAAACATTCCCAAATCTTTGCCCTCACAGGTAATTTCATTCTTTTTCAATGTTAGTAAACAAGTGTTTAATTTTCTGGGTTTTATCAGTGCTCCACACTTTACCTTGCATATCCATCTAATTCCATTCATTTCCTTTAGAATCTTAAGCACCCTAATAAGATCACTTCCAGGCTACCATTCTACCAAAGTAGATATCCATAATGACAATGATTGTACTTCATTCCACAGGAGCTTCATTCAACTTATCAATTTAGCTAACTATGTTTGTATTCTTGCCAAGCCCAGTGCACCATCTCTTTAGAAATACATTTAGACCTTTAAATGATAATCAAATAGGGGAAACTGAATGTTTTACGAAAAGAATTCGTAAAAGTCGAAGTCCTCATTCTGAGGATTTATCCATTTTCCTAGAATGTCCTTTTCCCACCCTTTCTGTAATTTCAAGGATTTGAAATGTAATCAATGTGGCCAGCATGGTTTTCCTATACAATGTAAATTTATTTTATTATATAGCAACAATGTTTTCCAAACTGTGAAGCTACTGTAGTGGCCGGCAATGCTAAACTCAAAACAACCAAGTACAAAGCAGTATTACAGATGGAACCTTTCTGATCCCATAGAGACAGGCAAGGTCACAGAGCTGAAGTGATCACTCTGTTTTATCCCCACACAGATGCATCCTGACCTACTGAGTACTCTCAACATTTTTCTGCATCTGCTATTTTTCCTTTTGTATGTGGACATGAGGGCAAGATCAGAGATTTGCATTGGGTTAGCTGCCCATTAGATTCCTGCCTCCCAGGATGTTAGTGAGAGATAGGTTAACATTGGCAGTGACTGCTCACCCTCGAGCTCTCTGCAGATTCTGAAGGAATTCACTGTTGTCATTTTAATTGGATGACAGAAATGGACACGCCAAATAGGAGGTTGCCTTTGGAAAATTGAACCAGAGAACATACTGCATTTCTCATCCATCCAATTCTAGCCAGAGAGTCACTTGTATGTCTTGTCTTCCTGCTCCTTCACTTCAGGTATTCCACAAGGCTTGATCCTTAGCCCTCTCCTATTACTCAATTACATGCTGCCTTGTGACAACATTAATCAAGGGTATAACATTAGTTTTCATGAATATGAACAAACCACTCAGATCTACCTCACCACCACCCTCACTTCAATTCTTCACTGTTGCTAAATTATTAGATTGTGCCTCTGATATCCAGAACTGGAGGAGCATAAATTTCCTCCAATTAAATATTGAGAAAACTTAAGCATTGTTTCCAATTCCTGCATTTCCCAAAATTATCCATCTGTCCCATTTGTCTCCCTGTCAACAGTCTGAAATCACAATCTTGTCAGTTCACAGCCTTGGTGTCATATTTGAAACGGCAATGAGTTTCAGATTTCATATTTGTACTGGTACTAAGACTGCCTACTTCCAGCTCCATAACATACCCTGAAACATCCCCTGTCTTAGCTCATCTGATGCTGAAATCCCAATCTATGCTTTTATTAGCTCCAGATTCACCTATTATTTTACACTCTGAGATGGATTCTCATTCACTACCCTTCATAAACCTGACATCATCTGAAAAAGTGCTGCCTATATCTTAACTTGCACACAAGTACTATTCCCTATGACCTTGTGCTCGCTGACCTATAATGATTTAATAGTCTAGCAACTCTTCGATTTTAAAATTCCTCCATTCGAAGTCGATTAGCTCAGAGATAGTAGGAACTGCTGATGCTGGAATCAGAGATAACACAGCATGGAGCTGGAGGAACACAGCAGGCCAGGAAGCATCAGAGGAGCAGGAAAGCTGATGTTTCTGGTCGGGACCCTTCTTCAGATTAGCTCAGTTGGTTCTATGTTGAGCTGGTTTAGATGGAGAGTGACACTAACAGTATGCATTCAGTTTCTGGGTACTGACTAAGGTTACCATGAAGGCTGTGCCTTCTCATACTCATTCCTCACTTGATGCATGGGACCTTCAAGTTAAACCCATCCGTGTCCTCTAGTTTTGGACTTCCCTACCCTGGAAAAAAGGACCTTGGCCATTCACCCTATTCGTGCCCCTCATGTTTTTATAAACCTCTATAAGGTGTTATGGACCAGACCAAGCCCTCTCAAAATATATTAAGAAGGTAGTCTAGACCCTAACTTTTCTTTTTACTTTAAAAGCAAGTGTAAGGCCTTGTGTTTCAGATGCAGTTTGATTGGTCAAGCTACCAGGCTTAAAACAAAACACACTTTAATTAATACAGTAGAATTAAAACTACTAGTTAACTGTTCCAATACAGTAACATACCTTAAACATATGTTTGTCAAAGGCAAATTCAGTAAGATAGATTGTCTCACATGCAATCTAGCATCAGGAAGAGAATGCCACATTTTAGCTGAAACAGAGAGAAGAATAAGAGCTTCCACATCCAGCTTCAAGAACCCAGCAATTGCTACTGAAGGCTAAAGCTAAAAAAAAATTTCTGGTTCTATGGGAGCTTGACCCCATCCATCAGGCTACTACTTTGTTCCAACTTTAACAAAAAACCCAAGGCTTCACAAGCTGTTTATTTTATTGGCTTTGAAACAGACTGCTCTTTACCTCTGTCTCAACCTCTGTTCAGAAAAACAGACCAAGACAAAATACAACTCTTAAAGCCATAACATCATCACAAAGGTCACCCCTCAGCCTCCAATGTTCCAGGGAGAAAAGCCGCAGCCTATTCAGCCTGTCCATATAACTCGAATACTCCAGTCCCAGCAACATCATTGTAAGTCTTCTCTGAACCGTCTCAAGTTTAACAACATCCTTCCTATAGAATGACGACTAGTATTGTATGCAGTACCCTAAAAGTGGCCTCAGCAATGTCCTGTACAGCTGCAGCATGACATCCCAATCCCTAAACTCAATGTTCTGACCAATGAAAGCAAGTGGGCCAAACGCCTTCTTGATTTGATTTGATTTATTGTTGTCACATGTACCTAAGTACAGTGAAAAGATTTGTTTTGCTGCAGTACAGGCAGATCATAACATACAAGAACATAGAGATCATAGGGTGATTGAACAGAGCAACGAATACAAAGTTACAGTTGCATGGAAGGTGTACAAAGGCAAGATCAACATTAGATTTGAAATTTGAGAAGTCCATTCAACAGTCTTATAACAATGGGGAAGAAGCTGTTCTTGAACCTGTTGATACATGTGTTTAAGCTTTTGTGCCTTCAGTCTGACTGAAGTTCAGTTCTGTTTTCAGTTCTGGTCACCTCATTACAGGAAAGATGTGGAAGCTTGAGAGAGGGTGCAGAGGAGATTTACCAGGATGCTGCCTGGACTGGAGGGCAGGTCTTATGAGGAAAGGTTGAGGGAGCTAGGGCTTTTTTCATTGGAGCGAAGAAGGATGAGAGGTGACTTGATAGAGGTGTACAAGATAATGAGAGGCATAGATAGAGTGGATAGTCAGAGACTTTTTCCCAGGGTGGAAATGACTATTACGAGGGGACATAATTTTAAGGTGATTGGAGGAAGGTATAGGGGAGATGTCAGAGGTAGGTTCTTCACACAGAGAGTGGTGGGCGTGTGGAATGTGCTGCCAGCAGTGGTAGTGGAGTCAGTTACTTTAGAGACTTTTAAGCGACTCTTGGATAGGCACATGGACGATAGTAAAATGTAGGGTATGCAGGGTAGTTTGATCTTAGTAGGATAATAGGTTGGCACAACATCGTGGGCCGAAGGGCCTGTGCTGTGCTGTACTGTTCTATATTCTATGTTTTATGTTCTATGTTCTATGTTCTGATGGAAGATGTAGGAAGAGATAATAACCGGGGTGGGAGGGGTCTTTGATAATGTTGGCTGCTTTTCCATGGCAACAAGAAGTGTAGGTAGAGTCAATGGATGGGAGGTTGGCTTGCGTGATGGTTTGGACTGTGTTCACAACTTTCTGTAGTTTCTTAGGGTCCTGGGCAGAGCAGTTGTTGTACCAACCCATGATGCACCCAAATAGAATGCTCTCTATGGTGCACCTGTAAAAGTTCACGAGAATCCTTATGGACATGTTGAATTTCCTGAACGTTCTGGGGAAGAAGAGGTGTTGTTGTGCCTTCTTGACCGTCGCATCAACATGGGAGGCCCAGGACAGATTGTTGGTTATTGTCACTCCCAGGAACATGACGCTTTCAACCCTCTCCATTGCTGTAGATGGGGACATAGCCTCCTCCTTTCTTCCTGAAGTCAATGACCAGCTCTTCAGTTTTGCTGACATTAAAGGAGAGATTGTTATCTTTGCACCATGACACCAAGCATTCTATCTCCTTCCTGTATTCTGTCTCATCATTGTTTGATATCTGGCCTACAGCAGTGGTGTTGTCAGTGAACTTGCAGATGGCGTTCGGATGAAATTTGGCGACAGTCATGAATGTACAGGTAACACAGCAGGGGGCTGACTACGCATCCTCACGAGGCCCTGGCATTGAGGATTATCATGGAGGAGGTGTTTCTTTCTTCACTGATTGCAGTCTGTGAGTCAGGAATCTGGGGATCCAATTGCAGAGGGTGGAGCCCAGACCTAGGCCGAGGAGTTTGAAGATTAGTTTGGTTAGGATTATAGTGTCGTAGGAGGAGCTGTAGTCGATAAGTAGAAGCCTGATGCAGCCTTCTTCACCACCCTGTCTGCCTGTGACTTCACTTTCAAGGAGCTGAGCACCTGCACCCCTAGGTCTCTTTGTTCAGCAACACAGGGCCCTACCAGTAACATGGACAGACAGTGCAAATTAAAGCGTATCATTCTTTTAGGTACGCATGAGAAACTATGGTGTATATATGCAAAGGTTATTATTGGTTATTTAGTCAGACAGAATTAGTTAGGCATTAAGAAACTGGTACAGATGAACCTCCGAAGGCTAGTTAGAATGCTTTGTCAGACAGCTTGTGACATTAGTAGCATGGGTGGAGCCAATGTAACATGAAGATTAACCCCTTCAGAACCATTAGTTTATACAACAAGGACCAGAGAAGGTTCTGAGTGCGATGAAGTTTCCAAGTTTGTTTTGGGATATATAAAGTATAGATCAATGCTTGCTGCCTGACCCAAGTGTCCTGCAGTTAATCATATTATTCATTTTGCTCCTTGTAACTGCACAGAGAAATGAAAACTTTTAATTGGTCTTCTCAAATTTTAGCTGGTTTTCCTGCATCTATATCAATGGCTCTATTGTTTCACGTTGAAAAATCTCATGGCTTAATGATTAATTAATTCACAAATGATACATCGGTCTCTTTATGTGGAATTCCTCAAGATGACAGCTTCTCTGACTTCTTTTCCCTAAAGGCAGGATTTATTTGACAGCTGTATCTATAGCTACAAGATTCTTGTACACTTACTGGTTAAGCAAACTATAATGTTGTATGGACAGGATGTAGTTTACACAGTAATCATTCACCTTGGAATTTTTCTTGACGTCATCCAAAATTTATTGGCACTTTATTAATTAGTCTTCCTCCAAGCACAAATCAGAGACTTTAGCTGTTGTGTAACCCGCAAACACAAATAATTGGCACTGACAAGCCAACATTTTTCTACAAGTAGATATATAGCAAGGACAATGACACATACCACACTTGTGAGGCCAACAGCCAAAATCCTTCTTGTTTATCAGCTTCCATAGTTATTCTATTCATGCCGCTACTTCTAGCACAATTATTCGAGCAATTAAAAATCTTGCCTGGGATATTCTCAGAAGTAGGTAGGTCCCCAAATTGGGAACAGATGTGGGGTTGAAGGCCACGATTTCTGGAGGTTGTCACTTATTTGGCCATTTCCAGACCAGTTGCCAATTCCGAATGGCAGGGGGGTTTCTGTACTGTCAGGCCCACAACAGGGCCAGTGACTGAGAATCCTGAGCAGCACAATCTGGTGGTAGCAGTGGGTGCTCAGCAGGTAGCCATTGCCATTGTCACACTGGGCTTTGGAGCCTCAGGCTTCGATTGCTCCCCACTGGGAAGCCCTGGAGATCCCCCCATGCAGTGGGGTGCCTTCTCCTCAACAGCTAGTCCCCAGCTGATTAAACTGGTTACTTCTGTTGGGCCCCTTATGAAGTAGAAATTGAGGCTTATCTGTTTTTGGCTCATTATTTTTATTTCAAAGAAAATAAACATGAGGAGAAATGCAATATGTTGAATAACAGACTCCAAGACTTTGGATTTACTTGTTTACTTTCGGTTCTACAGTATAGTATTATCTCATCAAAGAAAGTGCTCACTCAAGTAGAGGGGACAAAGGGTTAAATAGCTTGTTTGGATGTTTCACTCAGCAGATTAAATTATGCATTCTTCCTGAGTGCAATTGAATTTCCATCATTCTGGTAAGGTCTTTATGCAGCTGGAGAATTTTGTTTTCTGTCCATTTAAAATTGGGACACACTCACTCACTCACTCATGAAAATGTAGTTGTTAAACATTTTGCGAAAGAGGGGAGGGAACCAAGCATCATGTTTGCCTTAAAGCAAAAGAAAACTAACTGAGATACTGAAACTCAGAATTAAAAACAGAAAATGCCGGAATCTCTCAATTTCTGTGAAGATAGGGCAAATGTTAACAGGGAAAAGTTGAACCTAAACATAGTGGGAGTCTAAAAGGATAGGGTGCAATGCAGATTTTGTACCCCACTCAGATCCATCCTCCATTCAAATAAAGATTCTGTAACATTGGTCTGTTATTCCAGCCCCAGCCCAGTCCTGTGTATATCCCTGTCTTGTAGGTTACAATGAACCCAATATGTTTGGCACTATTTGCTCTCACCAACTGTGGGCAACGTCCCACGTGTGTTCATTCAGGAATGCTCATGTGCAAGGTTCCAAACACAATACATCAGCGCAAAGAGTTTACGCACAATAACTTGTACAGATGCAGGACACAGCGTGCACAGGGAAGAGCGCGTGATTTTGAAATGGGGCTCAGCAGTTTGGGGGGGATGGGTCACCAGACGGAAGTCCATAAACGTGGAGCTGGAAAAGCACAGCAGGTCAGACAGCATCTGAGGAGCAGGAAAGTCAATGTTTCGGCTTGGACGCTGTCTGACCTGCTCTGCTTTTCCAGCTCCACATTTATTGACTCTAGTTTCCAGCGTCTGCAGTCCTTACTCTCTCCAAGACTGGGGAGTTCCCCAGGAACAAGGAGACAAGTGAGCCCAGAAACCGGGAACTGGGAGCGTCAAGTCTGGTCAGGAGGCCTTCTCCATGTCTACCTCCCTTCCTATGTGCTCCCCCTGGTTCCACCACTCCCTCCATTTCTCTTCTGCTGCCCTTCCAGTTCTCCTCCTCCACTCCCCTTGGTTCTCCTCCCCTGCCCCTCCAGATATCTTACCCCACTCCCTCTGGCTCTCTTCCCCCACCCCTCTAGTTTCTTTCCTTTCTCCTCTTGTTCTCTTATGCAGCCCCCTCTGGCTCTCCCCCAAGTCACAAAGCTGTGCTCCTGGGTCCTGATTTCACCCTCCCTCAGGCAGTGCCCCCCCCCAACCCTCCCACAAAAACAGCATGCATACTCATGGTTAAAAGCAGCGCATAGTGTGCCTGCACTGGTGTTAGCAAATGCAGCTGTTTGTTTCAAGTCAATGCACTTACATTTGAACATGGAATAAATGGCCGCATCAGCTTTAACGGTTCTAGAACATTCTCCCTGAAAGAGTGGTGGTAGCAGATTCAAAATTAATATTCATAAGGGAAGTTCATAAATAATTTACTGGGCTGTGGGAAAAGAGCATTGGAATGGGCCTAATTGGATAATTTTATAAAATGGTGGTAGAGACACAAAGGGCTGAATATTCATCTCTATGTGATATCCTTCGTTCCATGTGATGGAACTGAAACATGTTTCCTTCGAACATCATCTGTTTTTCAGAACCGTCAAAGCTCTGCAGCTAGTGCAAGAGGAACATAATCATGGCCTCATTATGTATTTGTGGGATGTGTGCCATACAGCACATCATTGGCATTCCAAAAACACTGAATTCAGACTTATCATTTGCATTTCGATTTGCTGAGGAGTATTTAAATTTTAAAAGGTTGAAGTGATGGATAGCTTTTTGGAAAACTTCCACGGAGCACGTCAGTAGAGTTTTAGCATTAATTGAGCTTGCTGAGCCTGAACCACAGGGACTGCTTAAGTCAGGATAATGCACAGCCGCAGAAACCTTGCTCCAACCTGAGACAACCACACAACCACTACTGTAGATGGCATACGTATTGACCCCAAAATGTTTCTGGAACTGCAAAAAGGACCAGGAATCCATGCTGTTCAGGAGTATAAAGCCCACCAAGCCGAAACTGTGCCTCCAGAGCCAAAGCAGAGAAGATTCAGGCAGGTTCAAAGATTCCAGTCACTACAGTCAGGGGTGTGGGCTACAGTCAGTCCTATGGGTCTGCCCATGAAAAATCAAGGGGAGATTATCAGGCGGCACTGCAATGATAAGGAAACTGGTGGTCTTAATGTGGAGATTGGAGGCAGCATGCTGGGGTGTAGAGGGCATAACAATTGTGAAAGGGGCAATAGAACATATAAAAGGTGGAGATAATAAAGTATGGGATGTAAAAAGTTCATGAGGCAGCAGGGTCATCGATTGTCCACATCACCCTGGCCTCGATGATAATGCACTATTATATCAGGCATGATAGCACAATATGCTTGGGGTTCAGCGTGTAAAGTGTAGAGATGAATAGTTAAATAAATGAGTTGGATGGGAACAATGAGGAAAATCAAACCCAATAGGGTTGACAGAAAAGACAACCCAGAAGGGAATATGTAGACTGGGGGATCAGGTGAACTAAGAGACTGAGCCTGAGACTCACTCTGTGAAGCACAATCACTGTTATCTTCCATCCTCACAAATAACAAATATGCAATGGAGATGAAAATGGCAGTCACCACACCTGGAGTGGGCATAATAAGTGTATCATTCTGTGAGATAGGTGACTTCACTTCTGTGCAATGTGAAGCCTTTCAAAGGACAATAGCATTAAACAAACACCTGCACAGTACAGGTGAAAGTCACCCGGGCATGACAAAATGATCTACGTGAACCCTACACATTGACCTATTGTGTGAATGCAAATCCTGGCCCCAAGCATCTTGACCACACCTTATACAGATTCTACTGGAGTCTACAGGAGACAAAGTGGGGAACAAGTCATGAATAAAGGGTAGAATTAATACCATGTTAAAAATACATTCACCGTGGCTATGATGGAAGGCAGCACAGTATTGGATTATGCTTCTTACTTGGTTGCTGGGTCATAAGAGTTTTGGTACCACAACATGAACAGTCATGGTCTTCACCAGCAAGGGCCAGGATACTTTCCACAAGGGGCTGAGGGGATATGTACCCTAAGCACCCTACCATCCATTCTGCCCCTATTGCAGGTTATTTTCTCCAAGAGTGAAAGAAAGGTTGGGGTTCAATGAGATGAGAGTGGTGGATTTTTTAAATTTTTTAATTCATTTGTGGGATGTGGGTATCACTGACTGGCCAGCGTTTCTTGCCTGTCCCTAATTGCCCTTGAGAAGATGTTGGTGAGCTGCCTTTTTGAACTGCTGCAGTCCTCCTGCTGTGGGTTGACCCACAATGCTATTAGGAATTCCCTCTCTTGGTGCAAGATAGATGCACTAGCAGTGATAGAGTAAGTGTAAGGTAGCAGAGAGAAGATGAAGGCGGTTATACTTATGGATCAAAAAGGGCCATTGACCATCTTGCAACATTACCTCATGTTCATCCTGACCATTGACACTAAACTGAGCCTGTGGCAAACTCGGACTAGGCTGGGAGCATATGGTACTGGAGTCTCCTGTGTCAGTTCTGAGAGAAGACACCATCCCATTGACCAGAACCTCCAGGCCCCTGTCACCAAACTGCACTGCCAGTTACCAGCCATCTCCAGGAACCATGCAGGGCAGCTCCTGACAAACAGGCACCAAGAATCCTGGGAAAATCCCGGCCAATTATGCCCATGACAAGAACTTATACCTCTACCAAGACAGAAGATAGAACCAGTGGGGCACCATAAAGGCCTGATGTATAGTTATTGAGCTGAGCTACAGAGAACAGCATGAGAAATCTCGCTAGATGTCATAGAGAAAAACCCTTCGTGACAGTCACCAAAATTGGCACTTAGCCAATTTCTGGTAAAATTCAGCCCTATGTTACCATTATTGTCTGAAGACAGTGTGAACTGAGAATGCCGCAAAGCACTTTACAGCAAATGATAGTGAATGTACTGTTGCTAAGTCTGTAGATGACACAGAAATAGTTGGGAAGGCAAATGGTGAGGATGGCACAAAGAGTCTGCAGAGGAATATGCAGACCCATTAAGCAAGTGGGCAAAAAACCTGGCAGATAGAAGATAATGTGGGAAAGTATGAGGATTTGCACTTTGACGGGAAGAATAGAAGAGTTGAATATTATTTGATTGGAGAAGACTGCAGAAAAGTACAGTACAGAGGGATATGGGAGTCCCTATGCATAATCATAAAAAGCTAGCATCCAAGTTTAGTGGGTAGTAGGGAAGACAAATAGAATGTTGGCCTTTTTATCAAAGGGAATTGTGTATAAAAATAGGGAGGTCTTGCTAGAAATGTACAAAGCACTACCAAGATGACAGCTGGAATACTGTGAACAGTTTTGGAGTCCTTATCAAGGTGAGGTATACTGGCATGGGAGGCAATACAGAGAAGACACACTGGGTTATTCCCAAGTATGGTGAGTCATTTATATGAGGAGAAGTTGACTGGGTTGGGCCTGTACACATTGGAGTTTAGGAGAATGTGAGGAGAATTTATTGAAATGTATATTTCATGATTCTAAGGGGGCTTAACAGGGTGGATGCAGGGAGATTGTTCCCACTGTGGAAGATGCTCAGACCAAATCTCAGAATGATCTCAGAATAAGGAGTCACCTATTTAAGACAGAGATTAGGAGGTTTTCTTTTCTCTCAGAGGGTGTTGAAACTTTGTCACAGAATGCTGTCGAAGTTCACGTTGTTAGGTATGTTCAAGGCTGAGACAGACAGATTTATCATCATTAAAGGAATCAGGAGTTAGGGGATAAAGCAAGAAATTGGAGTTAAGGATTATCAGACCAGTCACGGTATCATCGAATGGCAGAAATGGACTAATTGGCCTACTTCTGCTCCTACATCTTATGGTCTTATGAAGTGGAAAGTTAAGATCCAAAATCATGACAGTGGCATCAAATCAGTGTAACACACTTATCAGCATCACAATATATGACTTCTCTACATACCCTGATGCAATCGCTACCTGTACACAGTCTCACTGAATGGCTTGGATTGGAAATGAATGAGTGTGCCAGGAAATGAACACACAACATAGAACTGTGTAGAACATGATGTTGTGCCGAACATGATAGCAAATTAAACTAATCCCCTCCGCCTGCCCTTGGCCCATACCCCTTCATTCCATACATATTCATGTGCTTACCTAAAAGTCTCTTAAACACCCTTCTTGCATCTGCCTCCACCACCACACCTGGCAGCACGTTCCAGACTCCTACCACTCTCTGTGTAAATAACTTGCCCGTCACATGTCCTTTGAACATTCCCCCACCCCCACCTTAAATGCATGCTCCTTAGTTTTAGACATATGTACAAGGAAATGAATGCATATCCTAGGAATGCAATTTGGAGCTAAAACAGCTCTCAGAAGAGTAAAAATAAAACTGGGCACAAAGGAGTGGAGATCTGTGGTCATGATCTTTTTTGTTTTAAAGCTGTTTTAAAACAGAAATGCTGTTCAGTGTGGCAACAGCAAAATGCTGCAATATTGAGACAAACTTGCTAAACCCTTGTAATATTTTCAAAAATAAAATTGCCATCTGAAAAATTTCTCATAAGTTTAACTGTAATTACAAACAACTAAAGGTTGATTTAAGTGACTAACTTTCATTTAGTATCAGAACTACCCACCAAGTAGGTATTCAAAATCTATTTTACCCATGTTATCATCAGATTGTCCATTTCTACTGCTGTCATGTAAATGATTATACTCTATTGCACTTTGAATTAAGTAACAGTGTCTTCATATTGAATCGTATGTGTCCATGCTTTAAAGGCTGTGGAAAGAAATTTGCTTTCATATCATAATTATACCACAATGATATGGTTTCATTCTCATTTTGGAATAAGTTGTGAGGAAGGATTACTATACTGTGGGATGTAATAGTTTGTGAAGATGAAGCCTGAACGACATAGATCAAACATACAAGAGAATCAGCTTTAATGAATGTTATCAGAGATTTTAAAGATGGGTTCCTCTCAGTACTATCCGACTTACACATGTTAAGTATTAAAGCTAATGTTCTGCAGAACCATTTGGATCTTCAGTTTAAAAAAAAATGGTGATATGTCTGAAGGGCAATGGCTTAATTTCAAATCCCAAAGTAAGAAACAAAACCCAGTACAATCCATCTGATACTTGTTCAGTCGTTCATTTTTTTCCAAATCTTCATTCGACTAAATGAATCATTAGCAAACATGCGCAAGAAAACTGAAAAATCAGAAGCCTCCTCAGCACTCACAGACAGCTTTCAGGAGTGCTGTGCAGTTCTTCGAAGCTAAACTTTCTTCAACCACATGCTGTGTTCATCCAGCCCTGCACCTTGTTGTCTCACAAAACTTAAAGAGTCAGGCTTGACATAAAAAAAAAGTCATTTATGAATTATTATGTTTGAACTAACTTCTTTTCCCTTCTCCGCTTTGTGAGCTTTTAAGCAAGTAATGCCAGATCAGGATGATTTGATGTCAACAGTGGGATGTCCCCAGACCTCACTCCTACCTCAAGCAGCAGAAACTGAGTGGGGCAAATGTTAAACTGAAGTGTGAGGCTTATCCACTGGTCTCCGCAATCTTTTCAATCATAAGTTTGACTTTCAGGCACTGTGGAAGCCTGTCCAAAACCAGAAGATTTACCCTTTAAATCATGTCCCAATGAATTTAGTCTTTCTTGACATTTGCAAAAGTAGTAACTCCTCCAGGTAAATTGATTTATTTCCATTAAAGTCCAGGTGAAGACTTCTCCTCTGTTTATAGAGAGTGCAGGCTTCCCATGCTGAACTACACTACTTCCTAATACACCGACTGGCTCCAACCATCCATCCCTGCAGTTACTTTTAGTGTAGCTGGAGACCTTCAACATACTTACTTTCAGTTGCTAGTCTGATGCTTCATATTACATCCTAAGTAATGGAGACCGTCAGCAAAATGTTAATATAGTCCCCATGCACAAACAGTCCTGCATTACTCATTATAAAAACTAACTGTTTCTTAGAGGTAGCGCACTCATCTCTAAGGTTGAAGATCATGGGTTCAAGTACCCTCCTGAGATTTGAGCGCAAAATCTATGCTAACTCTCTTACCAAGAGAGTGTCGCACTGTCAAATGTGCCACCTTTTAAATAAGATGTTAAACTGAGAACATATCTCCCATTTTGAACAGCTCTTCAATATCCTGTATATCCCATTCAGATGAAGAGTTAGGACACTCTCCCTGGTTCCTGGTTAATAGATATTCCTAAACTGATGCCATTTAAACAGAGAGCCTGGTCATTATCACATTGCTGTTAATAGGACATTGATATGTGCAAATTGTTTGATTCTTTTCTGATAATACAACAGTGTGTAAATATTGGAATATTTGCTGGATCATCCAAAAGTTATGAAAATTTTTTCATAAGTCAAGTCTTTTGTTCCCCTATAACGAATGAATTCTGGCCCAGTAATTTTTATTTTGATCAATTTTTTCCCCTTATTTTTATCAATTGTTCCCCATTATGCCTGCATTCTCACCTTCACTATCATTTATAAAATCTGAGGCCAACTGTTTCTTCCTTATGTCAACGGTATCTTCTCTCACCTGTCACAATAAGACATACCGTCTCTTAGTAATTATTTTACCTCTGACATGTTCGTAAGAGCCTTTAACATTTCCTTTAATTATATCAGTAATTATTCTAAAATTTATTTTAGGTCTTCTAATCTCCCTTTTCACCTTCCCCCACCACACTAGTTATATACTTCACCATCATTTTAAATATTTCCTTCAGGTTTAGTTTAGTTTAAATGAGTCAATTTATCCACAATGCTTGATTTACGTTTTTTACCCCAAAAAGAATACACTTGTTTTCTATCGGTCTCGAATTTCTTCAGCTGGCCTACATTTTACCCCCATTAATGCTGGCCAGGTCCCCTTTTACCTTGCTCAATATTAACATTTTGTTCCAATCTACCACCTTCATCTTTCTCTTGTATTCTTGTATTTAATCTAATTATGCCCTGTGTACCACTTCCCAAATGTTATCTCAGCAGTTATTCACTCAACTTCATTTTCCAGATTTTAAGGTAGGTTGTGCTTTTTCCTTGGTTAACACTAAAAACAGTCACTGATCCAGGAAGCAATTCTAAAATAAATGAACTTGACTAGATAAAATTGGAAATGAAAATCACTGGCAATGTTATGATTTGTAACTGTGTAATAAACAGAAACAGATCGATGTAATAGTGGGCAGTGATTTATCAAAAGTAATAAAGACAGGGTCAAACCATCTGGAGCTAAACTTTTGTGTAGCAGGCAGGAATGCATACTAATGATTCATATTGTTAATGTATTACATGTGTTGTAGTGAGGGAAGATTGTGTTATCGAGAGCAGGCAGTAGCTGAGCCAGTAGCACTGGATTTCATCCATTACAAGTTCAGTATAAAATCTCCAGCTGCTTTACAGCTTTCTAACAGGGTGTTGTGCCCTGCAATACCTGTTTGGGTTTTGGACCATATAACCATGCACTCTGTTGATGCATTAAATGTTATTTACTGTATGTCCTGTTCAATTGAATAGTTGCATACACCTGCTAATTTACCCAACAGGAGTTGATCATATACTTCTAAAAATTCTTGTGTAAGTGCATCCCCATTAATTACATTGTATGGATACAGAATGATTTTAAAGAACATCGAACAGTACAGCACAGGAACAGGCCATTCGGCCTACCAAGTCTGTGCCGACCATGATAACATTCTAAACTAATCCCATCTGCCTGCATATGGTCAGTGTCCCTCCATTTCCTGTCTGTTCATGTGTCTGCCTAAATGCCTCATAAGCTTTGTTATCATATCTGCTCCTACCACTTCCCCTGGTAGCACATTCCATGGCACCGATCATGCTCTGTGAAAAAAAAGAACTTACCTCAGACACCCTCCTTTAAACTTCCACCCTCTCAACTTAAACCTACATCCCCAAGTATCTGACATTTACACTTCGTAAAAAAGATTCTGACTGTCCACCCTATACACGCCTTTCATAATTTAATATACTTCCATTGAGTCACACCCTCAGCTTCAAATGCTCGAGCGAAAACAATCCAAGTTTGTCCAACCTCTCATTATAACTAATATACTCCAAACCAGGCAACATCCTGGTAAACCTGTTTTGCACTTTTTTCAAAGCCTCCACATCCTTCCTGTAGTGTAGTAACCAGAACTGCACACAATCCTGCAAATATGGCCCAACTGGAGTTTTATACAGTGAGTAGTTAAAAACCAGAGCCCTTTATTATGAACAAGGTCCCATGCATTTGTAACACCCACAAACTGAGAGGAAGAGATATTTCTAGAAATGATTTATGCAAAGTACATGATTAATTTCTTCTCAAAGATGACAGAAGTACAATAACACTTTGTTGGGAAACGCCTGCATTTTATTGTACACAATATTCCTTTAAAACCAAAATGTGGTGAGGAGTATTCTGAAAGAAACCTCATTTGTTCATGATTATGACATTGTTAAATTGCAACAAAATACCCATGTGGCCTGAAGCTACCATGGGATAAACAGTTCAAAACAAAAGGATAAATAGAAAACTAATTGCAGTGGGGTTGCATCATTAAATGTTATCTGTTTGGCAGTTCAGAACACAAGAAGAATTTACGCAAAGAGAAAACCAGCAAGTTTTACTCTGAATGGAGCTGTTTGACGTCTTCAGACTGGTGTTATAGCAGATCTCTGAGAATGGAGCAGATAGTATTATGCATTATCCACCTGGAAAGGGCACAGAGCTAAAGACATGTAGGACAAGGGGTTGTGGATTGGACAAGATCTATTGTGTGATAATGTGATAGTATCTTGGAGCAAAGACTGCACTTGCTCATGACAAGAACCTGCACTTGGAGTATTTTAATCTGAGGAGGTTGTTGTGGTACAGCTATCCATGGCTTTGGCTGACTATGAGATTCTCTTACTCTTATAATCTACCATAAGTGTATTAAAAGAATTTAACCAATCTGTTTAGTCATTTTATAACACACTTTCCATTGACATCAACTTGAGTCTGGTATTTCTGGCCCAGAAGTAGGAATGCTTAAAACTGCTCCACAAGGCTTCATACAAGATCCATTATTATTTCAAAATCAATTAATGCGGAGCTGGAAAAACACAGCAGGTCAGACACCATCCGAGGAGCAGGCAAGTCAACGTTTCAGACCGAAACCCTTTGTCAGGGCTGGGGAGGGGGAGGGAAGCCCAGAAATAAATAGAGGGAGAGGGAATGCTGAGGGGAAGGTAAGTGGGTTGGAGATAGGTGCATGCAGATAGGGCGTTATTGTCGTTGGTCAGTGGGAACGGTGGAGCAGGTAGGTGAGTAGGAAGATGGACAGGTTGGAGCTGGATAGATTTCAAAGCTGGTGAAGTCAATATTCAGGCCATTGGGCTGTAAGCTCCCAAGTTCAAATATCAGGTTTTGTTCCTCCAGTTTACGTTTGGCCTCACTCTGACAGTGGAGGAGGCCAAGGATGGACATGTCACCAGGGGAGTGGGCGGGAGAGTTAAAGTGGATGGCAACCAGAAGGTCGGGTTGGTTGGTGCATGCAGAGTGCAGGTTCCCGAACCTGCATTTGGTTTCCCCAATATACAGGACACCACATCAGGAGCAACAAATACAGTAGATGAGGTTAGATGAAGTGCAGGTGAATCTCTGCCAGATTTGGAAGGATTGTTTGGGGCCTCGGACGGAGGTGAGAGGGAAGGTGTAGGGGCAGGTGTAGCACTTCCTGCGGTTGCAGGGAAAGATACCGGGTGTGGTGGAGGGGTTGGTGGGGAGTGTGGAGCTGACCAGGAATTCACAGAGTGAATGGTCCCTGTGGAAAGCAGATAGGGTGGGGAGGGAAATATCTTTCTGGTGGTGGGACAGAAATGTTGGAGGATGATGTGTTGTAGTCGGAGGTTGGTGGGGTGATATGTAAGGACTAAAGGGACTCTATCCTTATTGTTGTTGGTGGGAGAGGGTTTGAGGGCAGAAACACAGAAATGGGGAAGATGTGGTTGAGGGCATCCTTAAAGTAGGAGGATATCCGGGAAGTCCTAGAGTAGAACACTCCATCCTGGGAGCAGATGCGGTGGAGGCAGAGGAATTGTGAGCATGGGATAGAATTTTTGCAGGAGGGTCTCTCAACCTCCAACCCTGTCCATCTTCCTACTCACTAAACACTCCACCCTTCTCCCTGGCCAGCCACAATAACCCTCTACCTGCATCCAATTAACTCCATCTCACCTACCTTCCCCCGAGCCCCACCCCCTCCCTCTATTTATTTCTGGGCTTCCCTCCCCGTCCCCCGTCCTGACAAAGGGTTTCGGCCGTAACGTTGACCTTCCAGTTCCTCAGATGCTGTCTGACCAGCTGTGCTTTTCCAGGTCCACATTTATTGACTCTAGCTTCCAGCATCTGCAGTCTTTACTGTCTTCATTATTTTCAAAGCGTTGCTAGATCCCACCAGACTGTTTAAAGGAATAAAAAAAAGCCTCATGACTGTCATGACCCGAATTACAGACCCTAGAAGATGTGTGTCATCTCAGTGGTAACAGTATCTGGAGATGCTGGATGAAACATTGCTGTTGTGATTCAAGAGCCAAAACAATTGAGTGGGAAGTGAGAGACCCAACGTAGTGGAGGTCGGCTGTGAAATTGCAAGTGGTCCCAAGTTTATGCTGAAAGTATTGCAAGTGATTGTAACAATCTGAGGGGCACATTTGTTTATCAACTAGTTAAAGTGAAATTTACCTTTTTAACTTAAATATTTTTAATGGTGTTGATTTTAAAGTACGGTAAATGTTTTAAAAAGAGAAATCCTGTCCATTGGTTTTCTTTCTGATATCTTTGGTGGTAATCCTTTCTTTTAAAAGTTATTGTTCACAATGGGGGGCAGGGTTGTGACATAAAATAAAAGTGTCTGAAGAGTTCATAATTTATATCTTGACTTTTACTGCACCACCTTTACTCCCAAACAGTTAGGTGCTTGTTTAATGTAATAAAATCACTCGCTTTCTTAATGGATGGTCCATATTAATGATCAGCACAGTGCACATGAACAGTTTCAATTTCAAAGAAAACACTCTTTAAAGCTGTGTCCAGCCCAATGTCTGACTGTTACTAAGTCTCCTGATCTCAAGTATGTGAAGAGTTTGTGTGCCACGTTTCTCCTACTTTGCACCTTCCCACATACCATCTTATATGGTTCTTTATGGTACTCTTTACTAAAGCTTGGTAACTTAGGCAGCCAGTAGGTAATATAAATCCAAAAGTACTGCAGACACTGGAAATCAGAAACAAAAACAGAGATTGCTGGAAAAGCTCAATAGGTCTGGCAGCAGCTGTGGAGAGAAATCAGAGTTAATGTTTCGCGTCCAGTGACCCTTCTTCAGAACTTCTTCAGAACCATCCGTTAACCCTGGTTTCTCTTCACAGATGCTGTCAGGCCTGCTGAGTTTTTCCAGCAATTTTGTTTTTGGAGTCAATAGGTTATGTCTATTATTATGCCTCTCCTTGTTATTTTACTAACCTCTCTCGATCCTGTATTTTTTTCCTGTCTGGACATCAACTGTGATCCAGTCACAGCTGCACTATATTCAGCGAAGAGTATTGCTTTGATTATTTTGGATTGCGTGCTCTGTGAGTCCAAGGATGATGCCAAGCAATCACATTAGGCCCTGCTTATATCATTTCAATGTCTTGTTTTCTAGTGGTGTTATAAATTCTGGTGGGTAACAATGCCAATGTAACACCAGCTCAGTGTCTGTGCATACCAGATCAAAGTATTGTAATATGAGACCAAGTCCCAGGTGGTGACTTTCCTTGCCAGTTTTATACATTATTCTATATTAGAAGGTTTGCACGACCAATGCATACTACATTATAATTTATACCAGTCTTTATCTTGAGTCTATGTATTTCAGGATATTTCACTTGGGGTTTACAGTAATTTTAATCTCATTTATAAGTTAAAAAAAGGTAGGAATTTATATTACCCCTTATAAGCTCCTCAGCAATTTGCAATAAATGGCTAATTTTCTAAAAATTCAGACATCCTTGTCATTTGGGCAGTGACTAAGCCCAAGTTGTAAATTAAGAACCAGAACAACCTGGTACCAACTCTTTTAAAATAGTAAACTGGGTACCTTCAGATGGACTAACCATCAGTGTCTCATAATAACATCCCTACCAAAAGGCATAAGTGACCAGGCAGCATTCCCTCAGCACTGCTTTGTAGCATTGTGAATTGGGATGATTTGCTTAAATCTGTGATGGTGCTTACAAATCATGGCCACAATTTTCTGCACTTGAGAGGTAGTGGGAGATGCTGAAATAATTGGGCAAGTTGACTCAAATAAAATGAAACTCACCCATCTCATCACCTCATTAATTAAGTTCTGGGTAAAGAGGTCCATGGGCAACCTTCTCAACCACCACCTATTAAGGGTTGTGTACGGTCACTTCATGGTTACTTAAGGGCTTCAATCAGTCATTTCCTCGATCACGTGTCTCCCCAGTGAGTAAGAAAAGTGACTAGTTTACCAACTAGGAAACAATGATGAATGGCCTGCTGGGTTGGGGGGTGGCTTCCAATTGTCCCAATCTGGAGACAATTGAGGATAGGTCGGAGACAATGCGGTAGCGTCTGAAAAGCACCCTCCAACCCCCTTGACACCTCTCTCCCTCCAACCCCAATTCTGAAAGAAGTTGATAAAAAATACTTCCCTTCTCACTACTGGATCTCCCAAGGAAAAGGCCAGGACCAGCAGTGTTTAGGACCTAGAAGCTTCTGGTTCTCCAGTCCATTCATTATGCAACTGGACAGGTTTCCTCAGTGGGGGTGGTACGTTATCACATAACATATTTGCACCAAAGCTTCAGAAAAAAAAGGTTACATTTTGCCCCATAATTTGCTGTCTCAAAGTCACAGATAAGTTCCTCAGCAGCTTGCAACGCATGGCTAATTTCCTACCGTCAAAGTTAACATTGAGACTATGAACGAAGCTTATTGGAAGGGTTTCCCAAATTTAGTATCTTAACTGAAGCAACATTCCTTCCATAAATGAATGCTCATTATCTCATCTGGGACCATGATTAGATATGAGTTTGACCTACAAGTAGCTATACAGTCAGACAGCATGGAAACAGACCCTTCAGTCCAACTAGTCCATGCCGAGCATGTTCCCAAGCTAAACTAGTCCCACTTGCCTGCATTTGGCCCATATCCATCCAAACCTTTCCTGTTCATGTACTTATTCAAATATCTTGTAAATGTTGTAACTGTACCTGCATCCACCACTTTCTCTGGCAGTTCATTTTACATATGAACCACCCTCAGTGTAAAAAAGTTGTTCCTAGTGTCCTTTTTGAATCTTTCTCCTCTCATCTTAAAAAAACGCCTAAATAAAAACCGAAATAACTGCGGATGCTGTAAATCAGAAACAAAAATAGAGATTGCTGGAAAAGCTCAGCAGGCCTGGCAGCATCCGTGAAAGCAAATCAGAGTTAACGTTCCGGGTCCAGTAACCCTTCCTCAGACCGTTCCCAAGTTCTGAGGAACGGTCACCAGACTCGAAGCGTTAACTCTGATTTCTCTTACAGGTTTATTTGAAAACACAAACTTTCAGAGTCTTACTCCTTCTTCAGGTGTTAGTGAGAGACATAGTATCAGACACTGAATTTATAAGTAAAAGATCAAAGGGTTACACCACTGATGAGGATGTATGAGACAAACCTAAGATATTGTTAAACTTCTAATCAGTTAGAAGATTTTAATTGGTTATTATGTATATCTAAATCCCCGATTTCCTTTGAAGCCACTGTCCTGAGAGAACTAAGCATTTTATCAGTATAAAGAAGAGGTGATATTTTAGGTCAGAAAATGTGTGTAGGTGTGCAGCCTTGTTTAGAATCTATGTTTTGGTTTGGAGTCAGACTGGTTTTATTTCTAAAGTAAGAATTTATAAAACACCACATTGACTGACTCTCTATAAATTTTGTGCATTTTGAACATAATAGGATGTATCTCCAAATGCAAATTCATGTGTGTGTGTGTGATTGAGCACTGCAGCAAGCCTGAGACAGAGATGTTGCCAGGTAACATGGTGGTGCATTGAAGTGGCAGGCAACTGGAAGCTCAGGGTCTTTTTTATGGAGAAAATGTAGGCATTCTGCAAAGCAGTTGCCCAGTCTGTACTTCATTTCCCTAATGTAAAAGATACCACAATGTGAGCAGCGAATACAGCAGACTAGGTTGAGTGGACTGCAGGTAAAGTGTTGCTTCACCTGGAAGATGTATTTGGGGCCTTGGATGGTGAGGAGGAGGAAGTAAATGGGCAAAGTGTTACACCTTCTGCAATTACAAGGGAAGGTGCTGTGGGGCGATGGATAGGTGTTGAGATGTTTTTCACTCGCTTTAGGCTGTATCTCTACCTACCATTTACTCCTCCTCCCCATCCTATCTTCTGCATAAAAACCATGCTTTTCCTAGCTACCATCAGTTCTGAAGAAGGGTCACGGGACCTGAAATGTTAACTCTGATTCGTCTCCATAGATGATGCCAGACCTGCTGAGATTTTCGAGCAACTTCTATTTTTGTTTTAGATTTCCAGCATCTGCCAGTTCTTTCGTTTTTTTCAATAGTTGTGTTCATCTGGCAACACAGAAGGCGAAAGCATTCTTTAATCCAAACTTGCACTGACGCAGGAAGAAACTGACATTTTTGATGAAGAGAATCAAATCATTGAAAACCCTAGGATTAGTTTTAGATTTTAATTTCTGCAATAAAATATCCTATTGTTTTATTAACTTTGTTGTAACAGGTCAGTTTCTATATCAAAGTAAACGCTGAAAACACTCCTCAATGGAAGCAGAAATCGAATGAAATAGGAAATGAGTTTTTATTAATATACAATACAATACAACACAGCACAGAAACAGCCCTTCAGCCCATCAAGTCTGCACTGATTCCTAGTGCTTATTTAGACCCGCTACTTATTGCTCACATGCAGTTTGCATCCCTCTGTTCACCTCCCATTCATGTGTCTATCAAGATACTCCTTAAACATTGCCATTGTGCCTGCTTCCACCACCTCCACTGGCAGTGCATTCCAGAAATATGATTTCAAATGATCTGATTCTTAAGATCTATTGTTTGTGAGTTACAGTTTGGTAAAACTGCTACAAAGCAAAGTTAAATCCTTTTCAAACTCATTAAAAGTGGCTTGTGGTCATGATTTGCGGAAAATGAAATGCTTCCTGTGTGAGTGTTTGAACACATGTTTGCTATTTGACTCCCTATGTGGGAAAAGCTAGTATTGGCTACAAAAGGCATTAATGAGGTGCAGGAGTTAAACATTTAATATTTAGGTTCTTGTTTGAATTAGACCTATGGGTATGAAACTGAATTAAAATCTAAAAAGAAATCTATTGTCACCTTAAATACCAACTAACAATAATATGGTGATTTACATAGCATTTTTATTGCAAGGTATATGCCAGTTTAAGCAACACCATCAAGGAGAGTCATGCACTGTTAGATAACTGCTACCTCCTCATTTTGGAGTTCATAGTGCACCAAGAGGAGCATGACTGCTGTCCCCAGGGTCTCTTGGGTCTCCCTAGTCCCATCCTCCCCAATCGCACTGGAAGCCTAAATCTCCAGCTGTCTGCAGGGCCCATCTTTCATTGACTGCTGGAGCTCATTTCCCCATCAATTCTAAGTGTGACTTCCTGCCACTAAATGTTGTGTCAACCAGCCAGATCTGAGATCAGCCAGACTACAATGTGCAAGAGTTCATCTTTTAAAGCTTTCACTGGATTCCCACAGCTCTCATAACTCATCTTCCACACACATGAAGTGGTCTAAACTCCTCCAGATTACCCTGGGGACTCTTCACTAACCGCAAGAACTTCTATTCCATCAATGCACACGCACCTCTGGAGTAGATGAGACTTGAATCCAGGCCTCCTCACTCAGAGGTAGAGACACCAACACTTTCTCACAAGAGCTGTTAGTGGTTAGTGTATGGGGACAAGAACTCCCCAGTGAGATCTGGCTGCAGATACTCCCTTGGGAACCAAGCTCATGATGGGCAGAAGAAATGCAATCAAATCTACCTGACCACAAGAGCTGCCATTAACCAAAAAATTTTGTGTTGATGATGCAGTCAGGATACCAAGATAGATTAAATATACCCCTCAGGATGTGAAAACAACAGTGTTGAGTTGTACTGTGATCAAAACTACAAAGCAGCAAGAACTGAAACTCTTCAGTGGAAGACCAACATGAGTAGGAGGAGGAGGAAAGGGAATAAAGTGACTAGGGTGTCAGCCACTATTCCCTGGATATCCTAAATCTTGCAGTTAAATTGAATCAGTGTGCGTAGCTAGCAGCCAAATTTTGAACATACTTGATGCCTCTATCCCCAGTATGAAGCAGCCCTACAATCAGGAAAATATTTCTGTCACAGACACCGTTCAGTCATCTTGAACTCTTGTCATATCATTTATCGTACGTGAGAAAGCCACTTGCAAGATAGCAGGCAAAAATGGACAATACAGGGAGTAATACCAATAATTTTACCGAAAAACAGGGCAGAAATTTCAAAATCAAACATTCTCCTAAACACACATGCAATTGCAACCCTTTCTTCTTTCGCTGCTACAATGTGGCTTCCACATAATTAGTGACAGGCTGCTCAAAGCCCTGTTGTTGTGCAGTGTCCTCTGCATTTTGGAACCTCAGAGTCACTCATAGCTGTTCAATGTTACTCTCAGTGACATAAGGTTAGATCCACTGCTGCTACCAATAAATCTCAAGGAGGATTATATGCAAATTTCAAATGCCAAAATTTCCAGATTAGGGAACATATCTGTCATATTAATGTTGAACTACTACATGTGTTCTTTGAAACTTCCACCTGCCCCATGAATTCAATCAATTGCACAATAATCTGGGACACATTCCATCGAATGTCAAACTGGACGAAACAATGGAAGTTGTCTATGAAAAAATGGCTGCATCTTCTCCAGATATAACTGGAAATCTTCCCTTTAGTTTACTGAGATGCATTTTTCCTTTTTCATTTTAATAGTTCTTTTATATGTGATTTTCAATGAATGAGCAATGTAGCCACAACTAATTTTGAAATGTACAATAAAATTTAAATTGATTTGAATTGAATTAAATTGAAGTAAATATTCCCCTATCCACCATGCTAGTGACTGTTTAAATATTTCAAAGATATGAGTCGATTTACCATCAGTTTTGGAGAAACTGCTGGAACTTATCATCAGAGACAGGGTGACTGAGCACACGGGTAAGTATAAGCTGATCCAAGAATGTCAGCATGTATCAGCATTGCGAAGCAGAGGTCACGTCTGACTCACCCAGTCCCACACCACCCTTGGTGTAAGTAGAAAAGGGCATTAATACTTCCTTCCCTGATGCCCACATCTCAAGGACAACATTTAAAACAAAAGACAACATATAAGAAGAAAATATTAGGATGTTCAAAAGTTAAAATTCAAGGTAAAAGCTTTGATAGAACCTAAGTTTCTTTTATATACTTTTAAGGTGGTTCAAGTTTGGAATCCTTTTATAATATCAATGTTAGTGTATTTGTTTTCAATAAATGTAGTTTAGTAAAAAAAATAGAAATTAAGACAAATAAAATTGATAACAATAAAAATCCTTTGGCTAATAAATCACAGTGTAAGTATAAATATATTCCTTTTTGAAATAGAACTAGCAGCGTATGACTTATTTCTTCTGTCCTATTGGTAACACATTGTTGGAAATAGCCAGTGTTGATATCAAATGAAAATACAGGTAGGCTCAGTTATTATAGTTGCAGTGAAATATTGAATTAGCACTTGCTGACTGCAGGTTGACACATTAAGACTTGCCATTTCAGCAGGGTACTGATGGGTTAAAGTGCTGACGGAATCATATCCTACCAATCAACCTTCGTAAGAACATAAGAACATAAGAACTAGGAGCAGGAGTAGGCCGTCTGGCCCTTCGAGCCTGCTCCGCCATTCAATAAGATCATGGCTGATCCTTTCGTGGACTCAGATCCACTTACCCGCGTTCTCACCGTATCCCTTAATTCCTTTATTGTTCAAAAAAAATCTACCTTTTTTTTAAAAGCGTTTACTGAAGTAGCGTCAACTACTTCACTGGGCAAGGAATTCCATAGATTAACAACCCTCTGGGTGAAGAAATTCCTTCTCAGTTCAGTCCTAGATCTGCTCCCTCTAATCTTGAGAGGGGAAGGGAAGTAAATAGAATATACCAGCCAGGTTGTGTCCATTAATGCCTTCCCTATTATTGTACATTTTCTAACCAAGGAAGTGCATTTGATTAAAATTAACTGCAGAAATATGCATATCCATGTTCAACATTACTCAAAATTCCATATAAGGATTGCAATGGAAGACAAAGAAATTGGAAAAGTATAGTGTTGTAGGTGAGACTGCAAAGTTAATTAAGTCTTTCGTTGACACATGAGAGTGTGATGCCTTAATAATGAAAGCAGCCACTACAGGGTAGAGCTCATTGAAAAGAAGTCATCTCCCCTCCCCCTTTGTAACAAAAGCCCAATGCAGAGACCAGCGGAGAATAGATCAAAGGTGCTAGTCACTGCCATTACCAGTAAGTGCAAAGTCAACATAAAATGCTATCTTTAAAGAGAACCTCCTCCATTTATTACAGAACAAACTGTGAAGTAATTGAAAAGGCATGTCAATCAGAAATTCAAATCTGAGAACCAACTTGCGGCTATTACTTAGTTCCCAGCCACCTGAACACAACTTTAAAGAGTAGGATTGGGGGGTGGGAACGTGGGGATTGGAGTGGGGGGGTGGGGTCTGGGGGGCTGGGGGGGTGGTGGCATTGTGGAAAATGCATGTGGTTGGACTTACTTTCAATTGGTAACTGTTTCATCAGAAGGGCACCTGAAATTATGTGCAAATATATTTCATTTTTATTCATCTCGCTGCTGTTTGTGGAATCTTGCTATACCTGAAACTGGTTGTGCATTTTCCTGTATGACAGAATTGACTGTGTTTTACAAAGTGCTTTTGGATATTTATGGATTTGATAAGGTTCATACATTTTGTTTGTAAGTCACTTTGATTAGGGAGTCCTTGTTAATGTTCCCATTTGTATGGTACTGAGGTTCCCATCACCAATGCCTGTTAAACATTCAAACATAAACCACGCTATGTTTGTCTTTAAATAAAGCACCAATCATACATAATTTCTTAAACCAATTTACATTATTATTCAAATGGTTCTTGTCTTCAATCAAGAGAAAAGATTTTGTTCTCTCTGTGCCAAATTGAATTAGGCTACAATCTCAGATTTCTCCCTGCCATTCCTCAGGATTGGCTCATTGGAAAGATGTATTGAAATTTCTGAAGATTTTACGAGCATTGGTTTTACAAGGTGAAATAAAAAAATCCTAAAAACTGCCAGGGGGTAAAGTTGCGTACAAATTTAGCTTGACGACAAGTGACTTCCCATGTAGTGGTCTAAAGTAGTGGTCTAATTTAAAATACTTGTTCAAAAAGACTGATCTTTGAAGGGAAACCAAACCACTATGCATTAATGTAATGTTCTGGCATCAGATAGAGGAAACAACATTTGGAGCATGGCCACAATTTCCTGATTTGTGCTCCCTGCAGGCACTGTTATACCCTGGGAACAGACATTCAAAAAATTAATCTTCAAGAACCCAAGACCTAAGCAGTGAGGTGGTACTCTGTTGGGGATAGCATATAGCTTCTTTCACCTTCATTCTGCCTTTGCCTTTTGTTAGACATCATATGGCTGTCTGGGAGCTGTGTTATGCAAAAGTTATTCTTCACCTCAGGCAGGAAGCTGATAGGAAAACGGTAGTACATGAGATGTACACATTGCTTGAACCATCTGATGCACTTCATCATAGGTGTTGGCACAAAGGAAACTGGGAGCCTGTGCGCAACTTATCCATTTGACTCAATCACAATGAAGAATGAACTCACATTCTTCAGATGTCACAAAGCACTTCACAACTAAGTGATTATTTTTGAAGAGTGGTCACTATTGATTTTTACAAAAATGCAACAAATAGTTTATCAGCAGAAAACTGGATAAATGACATTTAATTTTATCTGTTTTGATGGTGTTGGTTGAGGAATGAATGTTGGTAAGATGATGAAAGAATTCTCTCCTTTCTTTTTCTAACACTGCCATTGGATTCTTTATGTACACCTGAACAGACAGATATTTTATAATTTTAACATTGCTTCTGAATGACAGCACCTCTGACAATGAGACAGTCGCTCATTACTGTACCAGTTTGTCAGTTCAGATACTTAAATTCTGGAATAGGGCTTTGAACTTGCAACCTTTGTCTCAGAGATGAGGATGCTTGCTGTAATCCAAGCTGATATTGTCCAACATCCATGTATATTCAGGACTCACTCCCAAAAATTCCTAGAGCACCTATGTAATGCTCTAGCTGCAAAGTGGCCCTTTGAAATGATGGGGATAATACAACAACATCTGCTGCACATATATACTCCATCATTCAGAAAGACAAGCTCAGGAGGTGCATGGAACATCTTCTAGTCACATCCCTTCTTTACTTGGCCATATGTCACTGCTCTTAAGAACTGCGGATGCTGTAAATCAGGAATAAAAACAAAGTTGCTGGAAAAGCTCAGCAGGTCTGGCAGCATCTGTGGAGGAGAAAACAGAGTTAACATTTCAGGTCCGCTGACCCTTCCTCAGAACTGATGGTGGCTGGGAAAACGAGACAACAAGGTACAGAGCTGGATGAACACAGCAGGCCAAGCAGCATCATAGGAGCAGGAAGGCTGATGTTTCAGGCCTAGACCCTTCATCAGAAATGGGGGAGGGGAAGGGTGTTCTGAAATAAATAGGGAGAGAGGGGGAGGCGGATAGAAGATGGATAGAGGAGAAGATAGGTGGAGAGGAAACAGACAGGTCGAAGAGGCGGGGATGGAGCCAGTAAAGGTGAGTGTAGGTGGGGAGTTAGGGAGGAGATAGGTCAGTCCAGGGAGGACAGACAGGTCAAGGGGGCAGGATGAGGTTAGTAGATAGGAAATGGGGGTGCGGCTTGAGGTGGGAGGAGGGGATAGGTGGGAGGAAGAACAGGTTAAGGAGGTGGGGACGAGCTGGGCTGGCTTTGGGATGTGGTAGGGGAAGGGGAGATTTTGAAGCTTGTGAAATTCACATTGATACCATTGGGCTGCAGGGTTCCCAAGCGGAATATGAGTTGCTGTTCCTGCAACCTTCGGGTGGCATCGTTGTGGCACTGCAGGAGGCCCAGGATGGACATGTCGTCTGAGGAATGGGAGGGGGAGTTGAAATGGTTCGCGACTGGGAGGTGCAGTTGTTTATTGCGAACATGGAAGTATGGACCAGGGTGTCCCAGAGGGAACAGTTCCTGCGGAAGGCAGACAAGGGAAGGGAGGGGAATATGGGTCTGGTGGTGGCATGTTGCTGGAGGGCATACATACCTTCCAGTGAAGCCCAGCGCAAGCAGGAGGAACAACACCTCATTTTCCACTTGGGGACCCTACAGCCCTCCGGACTCAATATTGAGTTCAATAATTTTAGGGCCTAAACTCTCCCATGTCCCAGACCCCACCCCACACACCAGGCCTTGTTACCACATAGCCTGCCACTACACACCCCCTGTTGTTAGTCACTAACAGTCCCCATTAACAACTATTCACCCTCCCAGCCTGATCATTAGCAACTCCTTTCTCTATCCAACTGTCTTTCTCTCTCTTTGGTCCCTATCCTATCGTTTACTCCCTACCGCACCCACCTCCCTATTTTCTGCATATAAACTGACGTTTTCCCAGCGACCATCAGTTCTGAGGAAGGGTCACCGGACCCGAAACATTAACTCTGTTTTCTCCTCCACAGATGCTGCCAGACCTGCTGAGCTTTTCCAGCAACTTTGTTTTTGCTCTTTGATTACTCCTGGCTCAAAGTCCTGCCATTCGCTATTGGTAATGAGAGGGTTATATTCACCTCATACACATTACATGACAGTGATTCAAAAAGAAAGGTTCACTGTCACCTTCTCCAAGACAACACGCAATGACCTTGCCAGCACCTCTTATACCTCTGAATTAATTGAAAAGGTACATTTGGAGAAGGAACATTAAATGTAGCTACCACTGGCCTTCTAATGTCCTCACCTCCCTTGCCCATCATATATCTTGTAATAAAATATGTGGCTACAACTTGAATCGTTCCTAAAATAATTGCACCCCAAACAATTTGAAGTAGTTTCTTGAATGTATTAAATAGATTTTTTTTCTTTATTCATTAACGGGATGATGGTGTCGCTGACTAGGCAACATCTATTGCCCATCCCTAATTGTCCAGAGAACAGTTCAGAGTCAACTACATTGCTGTGGATCTAGAGTCACATGTAGGCCAGACCAGGTAAGGATGGCAGTTTCCTTTCCTAAAGGACATTAGTGAACCAGATGGGTTTTTCCAACAATTGACAATGGATTCATGGTCATCATTAGATTCTTAATTCCAGATATTTTATTAAATTCAAATTCCACCATCTGCTGTGGTGGGATTCGAACCCAGGTCCCCAGAACATTATCTGGGCCTCTGAATTAACAGTCCAGCAATAATAACCACTCGGCTAACAGTTCGCCAAATGTTCACAAAGTTATCCTTGCTACATTCAACAAGTATACTCTGAGTTTCAAAAGGACAGATTTTATCTTAATTGTTTCAATTACTTGCCTGAAGGTGGGTATGACCCACAGTGCCATCATGGGTATAATAAAAAGGCAAGTCCCAAATGCATTCCAACCAGAACGTAGATTGAACTCCATGCTATTGGCACTAAACTGATCCACGTTGGCTGTCCAATCAAGGAGTCCACGTTGCTCACGCAAAAAGTACACTTACATGCATGTTATAACCTGCAGTTAAGAATAGTAATGGTAGAAGGGGAGGCAATGGCCTGTTAATCCAGAGACCCAGATAACATTCTGGGGACCTGGGTTCGAATCCTGCCATGGCAGATGGTGGAATTTGAATTCAATAAATATCTGGAATTAAGAATCTAATGATGACCATGAATCTATTGTCGGAAAAACCCACCCAGATTCAATAATATCTTTTAGGGAAGGAAACTGCCATCCTTACCTGGACTGGCCTACATGTGACTCCAGACTCCACAGCAATGTAGATGACTCTGAACTTACCTCTGGGCTATTAGGGATGGGCAATAAATGCTGCCTAGCCAGCAACACACTCATCCTGTTAATGAATAAAGGGGAAAAAAAAGAAGCTCCATCAAATGGCTAACCATGAATTTTTCCTGCTCTTAATACCTGTCATTGATACATAATGGAAGGATTTGCAAATTCATACTGTCCCTGTTTGGTGACATTATGAACACTGTTTCCTTGGCCATTAAGCCCTGGAGTGGGACTTGAACTTCAAGCTTCTGGCAGAGAGGCAGGATGCTACCCATTGCCCCACTAG
Organism: Rhincodon typus; assembly: GCF_021869965.1. Lineage (NCBI taxonomy): Eukaryota > Metazoa > Chordata > Chondrichthyes > Orectolobiformes > Rhincodontidae > Rhincodon > Rhincodon typus. The sequence goes on along the minus strand of NC_063332.1, from coordinate 55,140,519 downwards.
AGTTCCTTTAAACTAACTAATCAAATAAATGTGAACAAGTCAGATTTCTTCACAAGGATACAATGGGCCTTCTGTGTTGCACTTTCTTTCTAAATTCCTATGTTGATTACAGAGCATGTAATTATCCATATTAATGGCCTGCTGTCAAAATTAACAGATATCACTTTGCGTTGTCCTACCGACAAAGCCAAAAAGAAGTAATTTAGGCATACAGCATTCAATCACATTGTTCTTTATGTATTAAAAGTCAACACACTTTTTCCATTTTTTCCGTTCTGGCATGACAGATCTCAGACTTTGCGTCAATAAAAACACAAACGACAAAATTATTCAATATGTTTTATGTCAAAACTGTCAATGAACTTACATGGCATTTGCACCTATCCCAGTTTAGTTAGCAATGCCGTCTTCTCCACTTCTCCTGCACTGACGCATCTTGTTTTCCTTAAGACTGCATCTCTGATCCTTTGCCATTGCTCATCTAAAGGTTATCCCAAGCTAATCTTGGTTCTGAGGATGCACAGATTTGAATAACTGCCAACTCCAAGTTCCCCTCCACGTCACTCACCATGCTGACTTAGAAGTATATCGCCGTTCCTTCACTGTCTCTAGGTCAAAATCCTGGAATTCCCTCCCTAATGGCATTGTGGGTCAACCTACAGCAGGAGAACTACAGAGGTTCAAGAAGGCAGCTCACCACCACCTTCTCAAGGGCAACTGGGGATGGGCAAGAAATGTTGGCCAGCCAGCGATGCCCACATCCAACAAATGAAAAGAAAAAAAACTCCACCAATGCACACTCCACCAATTAACAGCTTGAACAATAAAAGTTTGTCCTCAATCTCTAGGAATTAAGAACCCTTCCCGGAGTTAATTTGCATCCTTCAGGATGCTGGTATGCCCTGTGTCATCAGGTAAACCTGCCTCCAATCGATTTATTCGATCCCATTGAGGTCAAGGAAGTGGAAATTTGCACCATAGAGAATTCCCATCCTTAGCCCTGTTTCTACCATGGATGTGATATTACTTGTGGGTAGTCAAGAATTCCCCTTCGCACAAAGATTTCGGAAGCTCCTCAGTGATTCAGGAAAATCCTGGTCCCAACAAAACCAATGGTCACCCCAGCAGGATGTTACCAATGTCCTATCAGGAATTCATCTGAATGACCAAACAAATTCAGACCCGTTATCCTTAAGTATGGGACCATCTTTCGTATGCATATTGACTTAACCCCAACTTTACTTTCCAACCATTATCCCTGACGTTACAAGCAATACAGGCAAAACCAAAACCATCGTGCTGTTTCCCAATGGAAATTCTGTGCTTTAGACCCTGATGTGATCCTGTAACTCATTTCTGGATTTCTGCTGAATTGTGAAACAATTGCTGCATTCTTAGATCTACAAATCCCTCACAGCCCCACTCTACCTATCTGAGCAAACCCTTTTTGTGGTTTCTTTGTTCCCCTCCTTCTTTCACTTTGGCTATTTTGTCTCAAAAATCTGGAATTTTCTCCTTAAATTGATCTCTGCCCATCATAAAAATATCTTTAAAGACAATTTCTCAACATGCCTTCAGCTACTTTCCCAAATGTTTCTTCTATTCCCACACAGGGCTGACAAATCAAACGTTAAATTGTAACAAGGGCATGAAGTAAATGAAGGTAATAAGTTTATCTCCTGAACCAGTTTTGATCATCTGGATGCATTTCTCAGATATCTCCCCAAAAATTGACTTGACTTTTAATTTTTGCCTTTTTAAGATGATCTCATGGTTTCAGTGGTAGTAGAGCGTATGTGTATTGTGTTGCACAAGATATCACAATAATGTGGGACAATTAATAGACCAGAGAAATGGACCTCTCCTTCATTATTCATGTAATTTTACGTTAATTATTCAGGTCAAAGTAAAGCATCAGTGTAAGTCACATGTAGATATTGTGCCCATTTTGAAAGGAGACAGAAAAGACTGTCATTCTCTAGAGAACTTTGAATGTAATCTCTATTAATTTAAAACTTGGGCACTGGATTGCCAAAATAGATGATCAAGCTCTTGTATTTTTACAGCAAATTGCCTTCAGACAGAAAGAGTTAACATTTCAGGTCAATGTTCAAAAGTCATCAACCTGAAACTTCGGACTGAATTCTACTGGTCTTCCAGGGACAGGCTGAGTCATTCGAGAGACTCGGAAAATGATCAGGCAAGGCACAAAGTCACCTTACTGCCATCATGACATTTTACCATTGGTTGGAAAGCTGGAGAACAGCCCTCCCACCCAGAGGTGAAGTGAGCCACTCAACGGCCAATTACAGCTTCTTCATGTCATTGCCTGTATTTTATCAGAGACGAGTGAGCCCTTGACTATGTGGAACCCTTCCCTTCAGATCCATGGCTGCCCTCCGAGGCATGCTCTGACTAACAGACAAGGCCCAAAGAGAGGAGTTGGGTGTGGGAGCAGACCCTCCACCCAGAGTAACCCTTTCGTCCCGCTCCCATCAATACTGGGATATACCTAGTTGGCCCTGGTGACCAGTTATGAGGGAGGCCTGCTCTCTTGGTGTCCTCTTTGCTAGGTGCAGTCCCAGCAATGACCATTGCTCCCAGTGAAGCTGCTGAGCTACTAGCCCTACTATTGGGTGGGTCAAGGATCTCCCTTCTTGCAAGGGGGTGTGCACACATCCTTTAAAGGGATGGGCACCACAATGACAACTAATTATTTGCCAGATTGCTGAAAAATGTGCAAATCTTAAAAACTGCCTAGTTAGCATTGTCCCCATATATCAGGCCCATCATCGGGGTCCCCTATTAGGCAAACTAAATTCTGGCTTTAAACTAGGTTTTTTTTAATCTCCGTGGATGTTACCTGACCTGCTGCGTATTTCCAGCATCGTCTGTTTTTATATTAGGGACAGTGGCCAACAGATTAGAGTAATACATTTTTTTTAACTAAATGTTGATGTTCCTGTGTTTGTCATCCCAGTATTGCCACTTTGCTTTCCTCATTGAAATGCTTCTGTTCAGTTGCCCATTAAGAGGTACATAACAGAGTGTTGGCAATATCCTGGGCTGATAATGGTGACTAAAGTGGATGCAACAATCAAAACAGACTTATTTAATTCACTTCGTAGTGCTGCCCCTTGATAAATCCTGTCACGCTACCACACTGTCCTGTACTGGAAGTTACTTCCTGGCAGTAAACACTGGTGTAATCACTGGTGGTCCACAGAATCGTTATTAAACTCCTGATTAAAGAACTAAAAGGAATAAACAGTAGAAATTTCATTACAACCGATTTTCTTCTAATTGTGGGTGAGGAGTTAAGACTAACCGCAAATTATCCTTATCTCCATTGGCATTTAAAAAATAAATGGAAATTTGGAACAGTGGCTGGAAAATTCACAGATGCACCTCACATAACTGTGTTCAGAAACTTGTTTTAGCTGCTGGAAACAATTATCCCCTTAAAACCCTGCCTGTACCAGAAACCATATTTTGACATATGAACCGTACTGCTTTTTCCAAAGATGTAGGAACAGTTTAAAATAGAAGCAAATTATTCAAATGCACTCAATATGAATTATTTCAATTGAACTGATGTAAGTTTGCTTAAAAGAGCACAATCAATAGTATTGCCAAATTTGAAAGATTGGTGCTGACCATGGTAAAGTAGATCTTTGGGTTAATCTTTACTAAGTGACTGTTTTACTCCAGTTGGTATCATTAATGAGGAATATCTTGTGTCGTTTTGCAACGTACTCCTGCACACAATTAAAGGAACACTGCCTTCAAACAATTAATCGGGCAGAACAGTCATAAATTTAAAAGTGTGAGGTGATTCATTTTGGAAGGACAAACTTGAAAGCAGAATACAGGGTTAACGGAAAGATTCTTGGCAGTGTGGAGGAGCAGAGGGATCTTGGGGTTCATGTCCACAGTTCCCTGAAAGCTGCCACCCAGGTGGATAGAGGTGTTAAGAAGGCGTATGGTGTGTTAGCTTTCATTAATAGTGGGATCGAGTTCAAGAGCCGTGAAGTTATGCTCCAGCTATACAAAAACCTGGTTTGGCCACATCTGGAGTATTGTGTCCAGTTCTGGTCGCCTCATTACAGGAAAGATGTGAGTGCGTTGGAAAAGGTGCAGAGGAGATTTACCAGGATGTTGCCTGGAATGGAGGGAAGGTCTTATGAGGAAAGGTTGACAGAGCTAGGGCTTTTCTCTTTAGAACAACGAAGGATGAGAGGTGACTTGATAGAAGTATACAAAATGATCAGAGGTATAGATAAAGTAGACAGCCAGAGACTTTTTCCTCAGGTAGAAGTAGCTATTATGAGGGGGCATAGTTTTAAAGTGAGTGGAGGTAGATGCAGGGGAGATGTCAGAGGTAGGTTCTTTACTCAGAGAGTGGTAGGTGGGTGTAATGCATTGCCGGAGAGGGTAGTGGCGTCAGCCTCATTAGGGGCGTTTAAGTGGCTATTAGATAGGCATATGGATGATAGTATAAGGTAGGGGTGGAGGTTAGGTAGACCTTAGGATTAGGGTAAAAGTTTGGTACAACATCGTGGGTTGAAGGGCCTGTATTGTGCTGTACTGTTCTATGTTCTATGTTTTATGTTCTAAATTTATGATAGAAAGTGAAGTGCTTCTGAAGGCCTCCTAAAAGTGTTGTTTGCCTAGTGCAGAGCTCTACGTGGTTGCATTTTGGACACAAGAAGCCCTACTTCGGAGATAGAGGTTGGTCACAGACTTCAAAGAATAGGGTTGTGAAAAAGGAACAGTGAATCTGTGTGGGGCCTCAGACGTATACCTTGGCTTCAAGGAGCAAAGGAGAGAGTGGACAGACTACCAAACTCGTGGCTAAACATTGTTTCGCATAGACAGGAAATTGCTACATTAACATCTAACAGTGATGTTAGGGAGGGCGTTCCAGAATTTTGACACAAAGCCAGAGAAGGAATGTTGAAATAGTTCTGAGTCAGGATGTTGTGTTGCACGGAGAGGACCATGCCTATGATGGTGTTCTCATGCATCTGCAATCTTTGCTCGTCAAGGACCAGATCATGAAGATGAAAGTTATTGTCAAATGGAACATAGGTGAGTTGCTGCAAACATCTTATTAGATAGGACATATTTCTGCTCCCATGCATTGGTGCTGAAAGGATTGAATGTTGAAGGTGTATGGGTGCCAAAGAGGCAAATTGCTTTTTCCTGGATGGTGTCAAGCATCTTGAGTGTTGTTGGAGCTGCATCCATCCAGGTAAATGGGGAGTAGTCCATCATTTGCTTTGTAGAAAGTGGACAGGCTCTGGAGAGTCAGGAGGTGAGCTACTCCCTGCAGAATTCTTAGCCTCTTACCTGCTCCTGTAGGCCACAGATTTTAATATGGCTGGTCCTGTTCAATTCCTGATTAGAGTAACTTGCAGCATTCTGATAGTGGGGGAGTCAGCGATGATGATATTATTGAATGTTAAGAGTGGGTGGTTAGATTCTCTCTTATTGGAGATGGTTATTGCCTGGCACTTCTTTGGTGTGAATGATTCTTGCTCCTTATCATGCCAAGCCTGTATGTTGTCTAGCAAAGAGTTTGCCCTTTGATTGCCATTGAAATTAGTTTTTCTAGGGCTCATTGATGCTACTGTGGGTGGTGATGTCCAAGGGCAGTCACCCTCACTTCCCCTCTGGACTTCAGATCATTTGTCTATGTTTGGACCAAGTCTGTAATGGAGTCAAGAGCTGAATGCCCCTACCAGAACCCAAACCACATATCAGTGAGCAGGTTATTAATCAGCAAGTGCCACTTGATAGCATTACCAGTAACATCTTCCTTCACTTTACTGATGATTGAGAGTAGACTGAGTTGGATGTGTCTTGCTTTCTGTGGACACAATGTACCTGAGCAATTTTCCTCATTGCTGGGTAGATTCCAGTGTTGTAGCTGTACTGGAACAGCTTGACAGGGATGCAGTTAATTGTGAAAATAATACACCTGTAAATTCCCATCTAAGTCAGTCACTATACTGACTTGGAAGTATATCGTCATTCCTTCCATGTCACTGGGTCAAAAGCCTGGAATTCCCTCCCTAATATTATCATAGGTCTACCTACAGCAGGTGGACTGCAGCGGTTCAAAAAGATAGCTCACCACTACCTTCTCAAGGACAGCTAGGGATGGCTGATAAACGTTGGCCCATTTGTCCATGTCTCACGAGTGAATATATACTTAAAAAAAGATGTTCTCACACATTATAAAACCTATTTGGTGTTTATTTAAGTCAACTGCCCTATATCTACGTGCAGCCCAGTACTAAATTTTGTTTTATAATACTCTCGTGATGTTCTTGAGATGCTTTGGTAAGTTAAAGGTGTTACATAAAGATCATCAGTTGTTTCTTATTGTGACATGTTAACATGTGAGACCTATGATTTATAAACCATTTTTTATATCAGCTCTGATTTGTATATATTGGCTAACTTATTTTGAACCAACCATCACTTTTCATTTAGGAAACGCTCTCTTTATTCTTTACTATATAACCACAAGTGGGTGGTCCTGAGCTTCTTTCATACTTCACTTTCAGCTGTTCTTCAAAGAATTTTGTCACAACAAAGCAGCAGCTAGTTGTTTTTTAAAGAGGAGAACAATGTAATTGCTGAACATTGATAATAATTAATAAGCTGCTTCTGGTCAGGTTTGCAAGTTCCCTGTTAAATAAGATGATAGACGTAATCAGGAAAGCTTTGTGTTTGATTTCAAAGGTATATGGGGCTTTGTTACGATACAGTTCTATTATGTGCTTTTTAGCTCCTTGCACAGTCAGACAAGATAAACAGAGACAGGGGAAAAGAAAACTTGTCTATAGTTTAAAAACCACATCAAAGCTTTGGTACTAAGGAGCCAGGACAAATGCTTTTTTAAAAAAGTTGTGAAGTGTATCTGATTTTCCAATCTGCAACATCAGAAACGATGTATCATTTCTGAGCTAAAAGAGGTCAGGGCAGTCAGAGATGAGTTTTGTGTGAAATCACGAGGCACTGTGGACTTCTCATGCTATCCCTTTGTTTCATAAGGACTGCATACTTTGATCGCAAAGGATTTAAAAATCTCCCAATGCATCCTGTCATCTAATTCCACCTTCCTTCTCTTCTATACTTATGTTCTTGAACCTGAGGGTTGGGAGAGGGAAGCTATTAATTTACATCTCAAAAGATAGTGGGAAACCTGATATGCTTTGAAATGCAGAAGCCCTGCAAAATAACTCGTCCCTGTCTCTCTTAGCATCTCTGATGCTGCCACAGCAAAAAAGTATGAATACATTATTAAACAAATACTGCATGTTATTTTGTAAATATAATTAGGTTTCCTTTTTGATAAACGTTGCAATGAAAGTTCTCAGAAATTGCTGTCACCTAACAGGGGTATCTGATGTGTAAATATTCTTTCACTCAAGAGCAAAAATGCATTTTGTCAACAAGCAGGGGAGGTGGAGATCTCAGTGTCCTTGTATATAAATACATGAAGTGATTCCTCAGGCCTCAATGTCTTAATATGCTAAGACTGTGCAGAACCGAGCTACTCTAATGAATATGCATGTATAAAGGATTTTTTTTATGAATGAAGTATATTTCTGGAATTAAAAAAAGATTCTGCAGATACAGCAAAGTGCCCAGTACACCACAGCTTTGGGTAACTTGAAGCAGCTACATTGGGAACAACAGCTCCACTCCTCATGAAGCCGGAGCTTCCGGGTTTTTTCTCCATTGTCAGCGGATAGGGACAATGCACACCACCCTCCCACCACCCCTCCCCCGGGGGTGGGGGTGGGGTGAGCAGGACAGCCACCTCAGCCCTGTAAAGGTGTAGCAATTTGCCCAGACTGCAGGGATGCAAAAACTGGCCCAGCAACAGGACCCGGTTTAACTGTTTAAACCTACGTAGGGTAAAAGACACTATGTAATGTGTCTCCACGTTGGCTTGCCTGGCCAACATCAAAGTGGACCTCCTATTTCTACAGGAGTGTGGGACCCCACACTTCAGCAGCTGCAGGAAATGGTCGAGTTCGGGGCTCACAGGCCTTCAGTTTGGTTATGGCCATGGTAACGATTGCTGTTGCTCTGGCCTGGGCATTCTGCTGCAAGGAAGCAACTTCATCATCTCCAAGGTTAAGGAAGTGGTGGGTGTGCACCTGCTTGTAGCAGACGTACAGAATGTATAGAAATGCTCCCCTGAGACGATTTAAGGTGTACGCCCTGGTGGTAAAGAGTGAGCAGTTGGCCATCCTGTAGCAGCTCCCAGTCCTGCTGGCGACATCCAGGCCGGTCAACTGCATTATCGATGCGGATGGACAATGAACTGGATGCCACGTCCAGACTCCTGGTGGAAATGATTAAAGATGCCAAGCTGCATGACATCTTCAATATCCCGGCAGACGGAGCGCAGCATTGATACACCTGGTCACGGCCAGCAAAAGAATATGGAGGCTGAACGTGAAACTGTTAACCCCAGAACACATTGAGGAGCTCAAAAGTGATTACACAGGTTGGAGAACTATAAAACCCCTCTTTGAATCTCTGGGGGACTGGTGGGAAACAGTCAAAGGGAACATCAAGAGGATCTTCAACTTCAAAGGTGTTCAGAAGGTGTGAGAGAGACTGGGAAAACTGTCCAAACTCCAGAGCATGCAGAACCTGCTCCTGCTGCAGACGATGAGGGTTGATGTCACAGGGGATCTCCAGGAGGTGAACAGCCAGGAAGCCTCCAGGATGACCTTCCAGTCCGGGGTCTGCACTGTGGAGCAGGATGAGACATGCTTGCGTTTCTTCTTCAAGGAGGTGCACAGGGACAGCTCTGTGCTCCGCAGCCTGAAGGAAAAGGATGACTCAGGAACATCATCTCAGATTGACATCCTGAGGATCAGCAAATCCTTTTATGCCAGACTGTATGACCCAAAGCCTACTGACAGCACGGCCTCCCAGTCGTTCCTCTCCTCTATCACAGACGTCTCAGAAAACAGCACGCAGGAGAGCTGGACCAGCTGATATCTCTGGATGAGTCAATAAAGGCCCGCGACTGCTTTGAGAAGAATAAAACTTCTGGAAGCGATAGCTTACTGGCCAAGTTGTATTGAGCTCTGTGGGAACAAAAACAAAGTTGCTGGAAAAGCTCAGCAGGCCTGGCAGCATCTGTGAAGAAAAAATCAGAGTTAACGTTTTGGGTCCGATGACCCTTCCTCAGAATTGTTGTTGGGCTCTGTGGGGCTTGATTGGCCAGGACCTGTTGGAAGTATATGATACTGTTTTCTGGCAGGTGGCATGACAAATCCATGCGAAAAGGCATCACCACCCTCATCAACAAGTGAAAGGGGGAGAGGGAGGAAATCAGAAATTGATGACAAATTCCGCTGCTGAATGCAGTTACAAAATCCTATCTCAGGTCATCGCCAACTGGGTCAGTTCTGCTCTGGGATTGATGAATCACCCTGACCAAACCTGTACTGTACTGGGTGGGGCAATCTCTGAGAGCCTTGTACTCCTCAGGGATACAGGACAGGGGGGTGGATGCCTGTCTCATCAGCCTGGACCAGAAAACCTTTGACATGACCTTACACAACTACATGTGGGGTGTGCTCTCCAAAATGAGCTGTGGAGGGAGAACTAGCAAGGATCTGACTGCTCTACACCAACATCGTTAGTGTATTCTCAATCAATGGGTGGGAATAAGAAAGTTTCCTGATCGGCTCTGGACTCAGGCAGGGCTGCCCATTCTCTGCTGCCTTGTTTGTGTATTGTAAAGAGCATTTTGCTGTGTCCAGGAAGATGTGAGCCTGAGAGGAGTGATTGTTTCAGGCAGTGGAAGCCTGCAGGTCAAAGCCTCCCTATACATGGATGACATCACCGTTTTCTGCTCAGATCCATTGTCAGTACACTGACTCATGAGCATCTGCGACCAGTTCAAACTGGCCTCAGAGGCAAGGTACATCGAGTCAAGAATGAAACCATATTCTTAGAGAACTGGGCTGGCTGATCCTTTATCCCCTTCACCATCAGGACAGATTAACTGAAAGTTCTGGGAATATGGTTCGGAGGGGACAGCGTCAAAAGTTGGGAGGAAAGTAAAACCAGGGTGAGGCTGAAACTGGGATTTTGGGAGCACCCTCGCTCTCCATCGCAGATAAAAACCTGGTCATCAGGTATGAGGCACTCCCTCAGTTGTTATACATGGTGCGGGTCTGGCTCATTCTCCAAACCTGCAACGTTGCAGTCACCCAAGCCATTTTCCAGTTCATCTGGAGGTCAAAGATGGATTGGGTTCCCAGGGACATCATAAACAAAGCCTTGGATTAGTTGGGGAAGAACATCCCCAAAGCCGCCCTCATCCTGTTGGCCACCTTTGTGTGTGGCTGCATCAAGCTGTGCGTAGACCCTTGGTACACAAACATGAAACTGTCACTACATACTCAGGTTTTACCTGTCCCTGGTGTTGCAAAGGATGGGACTGGCCTCAGTTCCTCGGAACACTCCAAGTAGTTGGACCATTCCATGTCACCTCCCCTTCATGGAGAAATTTGCAAAGAAAAGCACATTTGACCACACGTCCACAAGGAAGTAGCCAGCACTTAGCATCCTCGAGACCCTTCAGGAAAAGACTGGATTGATCCTGTAAGGTGGTTCCCTGAGCAGAGTGATTTGGCAGAATGCCGCATTGCCAGACCTTTCCAAGAAGCAGCAAGATGTCACTTGGATGGTGGTGAGAAGGGCATTACTGTCAGACCCTTCATGCACGCATCATTTCTGTGCAGCACCACAACGCTGCCCTCAAAGCAGCTGTGAAGGTGAAGAGACTGTCATGCATCTCCTTCTGGAATGTGCCTTTGCAATGAAGTTCTGGAGAGAGATGTGGTGGCTTTGGCCGAGGTTCATCCCTAGCAACTCCTGTGATCTACAGGCTGTTCCTCGGGATGCACTCCATGCCAAACATCAATGGTGCCTAGAGGACCATCAGCTCAATGAAAGACACTCTTTGGTCTGCTCAAAACTTGTTGGTTTTCTCGTGTAAAGAGTTGATTTCGACTGAGTGTTGCAGACTGGCACATTCGTAGGTCCAGGACTACTCGTTGAGTATTAGTTCACCCCAGTTCTCACTGATGAGTAGAAAAGCCAGATTGCAGAAATTATAAAGATGTTGAAGACACCTCTATTAACGTTACTCATGAACTGAATGTGTTCAACATTGATGTTCAAGAGAAAAGGGGGAATATGTATGTAATGGTACCGAGTTCTTTGTTTTATTTGTTACAATGGAGGAGCACTGATTCATCAGGCAAGGGGATACGTGGAAATCAGCAGCAGGTTTCCTTGTCCATGTTTGACGTGGTGCCATGAAACTTTATGGTATCCGTAGTCAATATTGAGCATTTCCAGGGGAACTCCCTCACAACTGCATAAATTTGTGCATGCCTCCCTCACAACTGCATAAATTTGTGAATGACAATTCATGTTTTACAAACTGTCAGCTTTTTTTGAGGATGTTACAAATAGAATTGATGAAGGAAAACTAGTGAATGTGCTATACTTAGATTCTCAATAGGCTTTTGCTAAAGTCCCCTCAGGAGGTTAGTGAGTAAAATGAATGCACATGGTATGGGAGATAATGTACTAGTATAGATTAAGAATTGGAAAACAGTCAGAAAACAGAGAGTACCAATAAAAGGCTATTCTCAAACTGGCAGGGTATGATTAGTGGGTTACCACAAGATCAGTTCTTGGACCCTAGCAGTTCATTTTATATCAATGACTTGGTTGTGAGGAGTGAAAGTAATTTTTCAAGTTTGCGGACAACACATAGCTAGGTGGGAATGTAAGTTTTGAGGAAAGTGCAAAGTCATTTCAAGAGAATTTGAACAGACTTAGTAAGTGGGCAAAAGCATGGCATAAGGAATTTAATGTGGTAAAATATGAGGTTATCTATTTTGGTAGGAGAAACAGAAGTGCAGAATATTTTGTATCTGGTAAGAGATTAGAAAGAGTAGATGCAGAAAAAGACCTGAGTATCCTCATCAATAATTCAGTGAATGCAAACATGTAGGTGCAATAGGCAATTCGGAAAGGTAATTGGTGTATTAGCCTTTACCTCAAAAGGATTTAAATACAGGAGTAGTGAAGTCTTGCTTAAATTGTATAGGACTTTGGTTAAACCCCACCTAGAGCACCATGTACAGGTTTGGTGTCTTTATCTCAGGAAGGCTACCATTAACACTGGGACAGGGTGGGGCAGGGGGATTTTGGAGACATTGAAGATTTACCAGACTTGTCCCCAGGCTGGAGGGATTATCCGATGAAGAGACTTTTGAAAAGTGGGCCTATATTTCTAGAATTTTAAAGAATTAGTGGTGATCTCATAGAAACCTACAAGATATATGAATTGATTGACAGGGTAGACACAATTAAGATGTTTTCATTGGTTGGTGGGTCTAGAACCAGGGCGCACAACTTTAAAAGAGAAGAGAAACCATTTAGGACTGAGATAAGGAGAAAATTTTAAGGCAAAGTGTCATGAATCTTTCAAAGTCTCTACCCCTGGAGATAGCAACAGATTTCTAAATACCAATAGTGTAAAATGATGTCGGGGTAGTGTTGGGAAAAGGCATTGAAGTGGATGATCAACCATGATGATAATGAATGGTGGGGGCGGTGGGAGGGGGGTGGGGGGTGGTGTGGTGGGGGTAGGCTTGACAGGCCAAAAGGCTTATCCTTGCTATTATGTGTCTATGTTCCTACATTTTGTAACTTGTCATTTCAAATGATGGTGGATGTAATTTTTTTTATGAAAAAGGCAATGTTTGAAGAAATATATTTTTACACTGTATACTTTGACTTGTCGTAACCATGTGTCTTCTGCTGTAACTTGCCTTCAATTAATAAGTAGTCAACATTAAAACAAGTGACTCGAAATAAAGGGATTGTCTTACGAGGAAAGGTTGAGCAAGTTGGGCCTAGGATTACTGGAGTTTAGAAGTGACGAGATCTCATTGAAGCTGGGAAGAATCTGAGAGGGCTTGACATTATTGATACTGGGAGGATGTGTCCTTTAATGGGATAATTTAGAGGTAGGAGGCATAGTTTAAAACTCCCATTGGAGTCTCCCAATTAACATACAAACCAGAAGGAATTTATTTTCTGAGAGGGTCATATTCCATTTCTACAGGGCAGTGGAACTGGACCATTAGTTTTTTTTTCCCATTCAAGAATGTGGGCTTCACTGGTTGGCCCGGTATTCATTGCCCACGACTTGACCTTCTTGAAAAGGTGGTGGTGAGCTGCCCTCTGAAACATTGCAGTCCATTTCATGTAGGCATTAGGGAAGGAGTTGATGGATTTTGATCCAGGGACTGTGACAGAATGGCGATATATTTCCAAGTTAGGATGGTGAGTGGCTTGAAAAGTAATTTGCAGATGGTGGCATTCACATGTACCTGTTGCCATTGCCCTTCTAGATGGATGTGGTTTGGAAGGGATTTTCTAAGAAACCTTGGTGAATTTCTCCAGTGCATTTTGTAGATAGTACACACTGCTGCTCCTGAGCTTTGTTGGTGGAGGAAGTCAAAATTTATGGATGCAGTGCCAATCAAGTGGGCTGCTTTGTTCTGACTAGTGTCAAGATTCTTGAATGTTTTCAGACCAGCATTCATCCAGTCAAGTGGGAGTATTCCATCACACTCCTGACTTAAGCCTCGTAGATGGTGGATAGGCTTTGGGGAGACAGGAGGTAAGTTACTTGCTGCAGAATTCCTGGCCTTGAACCTGCTTTTGTAGTTGTTGTATTTATATAGATAGTCCAGAACAGTTTCTGCTCAATTATTAATAGTGGGGGAATGCATTGTTGGTACTACCATTGAATCTCAAGGGCTATAGTTAAATTCAATCTTGTTGGAGATGGCCATTTTCTGGCACTTGTATGATGTGTCTGTTATAAATTGAAGACTGTTTCAGAAAGACTTTTGATGTACAAGGGAGCTACAGGTTATGGGGAACAGGCAGTAAAGTGGACTCAAGACCGCAATAAGATCAACTATGATCTTATTGAATGGAGCAATGTATCAAACAGCTGAATAGTCAATCCTAGCTCCTTTTCCTTGTGATTGTGATGTGATCTTAGGACTTAGCTCTACTGATGTTGTACTAATGCCATAACTATACTAACATGATGTCAAGTAATGTGTCTTTCATTTTGTATAATTCTGAAAGGTCTTTACAAAACTGGCATTCCTCATAAATAGTCTCCAGGTCTTTTCTTTGTACTTCCTAAATTTATTGTTTCTAAAGCAAAAAAGAAATGCAATCTGCAAAGCCAATGAATAAGGTAAGTACATTTGGATAGTGCTTAAGAAAACTTTGTCCAGTAATCTGAACAGATAAATTGTTGAAAGTCTGATTGTACAATGTGATTCATTTATTCATTTGTGGGATATAGGTATCACTGGCTGGCCAGCATTTATTGCCTGTACCTGGTTGCCCTTGAGAAGGTGGTGATGACCTGCCTTCTTGAACCATTGCAAACCACCTGTTGTGGATTGGCCGTCATCCCCATCCCCATCCATGCTAAATCCACATCACATCATAACCTCTATGCCACCCTGTGCTTCTCTACCAGGCTCATATACCTCATGCCCCACCTAAAGCATTCTATGCCCCTCGACAGGAAAAGGATGTCTTGTTGTAATTACACAGGGCATTGGTGAAACCACACCTGAATATTGTGAGCAGATTTGGTCTCCTTATCTGAGGAAGGATGTTCTTGCAATAGAGAGAGTACAGCAAAAGTTTACCAAACTGATTCCTGGGAAGGCAGGACTGATGTATGAGGAGAGATTGAGTTGGTTCGGATTGTATTCATTGAAGTTTAGAAGAATAGGGGGTGGGGGAGTCTCATAGAATAAATTCTATCAGGACTAGACAGGTTAGATGCAGGAAATATGATCCTGATGGTGAGGGAGTCAATGGACAATGGGTATAAAGCTTTTAGGACTGAGGTGAGGAGAAATTTCTTTACCAGAGGGTGGTGAGCCTGTGGAATTCTCTACCATAGAAAATGGTTGAGACTAAAACAGTATGTGTTTTGAAGAAGGACAGTGATATAGCTTTTAAAGCTAAGGTGATAAAGAGATATGGGGGAGGGCAGGATTAGTGTATTGAACTCCGTTATCATCCATGATCATAATGAATGGTGGAGCAGGCTCAAGAGGTTGAAGGTCCTGCTCTTGCTCCTATCTTCTGTTTCTAAGTTTTCCCAGCCCTACGTCCCATCGTACCTATTATGTCAACCTATGGCTCTGATGCAATCACCTTAGTCATTTACAGCTCCTACACCAACTTCATGCCAACTCATGCCAACACATATCCACATTCATCACCCTTTACCTATCTCTCCATGCCAACTTATCTAACATTCACCATAGGCAAACACCAAGGACCATGCTGACATGAAATAATGTGTCAATTGAAAAGTCATTATTTTAATAAAAACGTTCAGTGATTAAAAAAAACATTGAAATTCTTTCAACTAATCTCTTATAAGATCAAACATTTGTATCCTAAGTTGTTTTATAGGTTTGGCAGGTCTTTTACAGCTCCTTCACAGTTTTGACAATTCCAATGGATTTATACACTTTTTAGATATGTTTCATAATCCCAAAGGGTACGTGATCCCACACCAAGTCCACCTAACCAATCCCCCCACCACCACTCCAGTGGCACCCTCAACAATGTTTCCCCTAATCTTTCTTCCTCCTGCACAGTCCTCTGAAGTTTGTGCGAAGTGGTGGCTTATGGAAGTGGAGGTCTTGCAGCATCATGAAATCAGTGTGTTCAGGGCTTCCCAGCCATGGTCACACAACTTAAGAGAGAAATTTACACCCATTGTGTCTCGGAACTGTAACCACAAGGTTATCTCACCTCTCTAAAGGTTTATCCAAAATAAATTCATTGAATCAGATCCTCTGTGACTTGGTCTATTCTATGCTCATGTTCTAGTCAGTAATGTTATCAAGATCTGATTTAAGTTGAGACAGTCAGCTGACTATTTAAATGGAACTTCTGATCCTTGGGTATTTCCAGCACCTTTGCCATGATGGAGCGGCTCTGTATAATGGTGAAAATCTAAGCCCGGTTTTCATAAGCATTTTGTAAGAGACAGGTGAATTTGGACCTATGGAAGCTGGTTGGAAGAAACCCTTAGAATTTGAGCATTTATTGAAAGGTTGGCTTTCTTATATGTTTCAGGGAAGAGGTCAGCAATGATCTGGAACTCAGTTTCTGAGTGTGTGCACCAGCAATTGGCATTTGCATAATGGAGCTCAATGACTGAGGTTGGAGAGAGTTTAGCTTTGAATTGAGGGCAGTGTATGTTGAACAGTTTCCCATTTGTTCTGTAAATTATCTCTGTAGCTGTGTGTAATTTGCTGGAGGTTGGTTACCGTGTTGAATTGAAGAACTTGGGAGAGATGGGGTCTGTGGTGGTTTTAGGGTTGAGGGTTACGGCTTGAATATCATGGTGGTGTAGACAGGTGAAAAATTTCCAGATTTCTGCATTTTTTTCTCTATTTAAATTGTAGATTCTTTTCCTTGTAAAGTGGACAAAATCATGTTTGCCTTCACTATGCCAAATCCACATCTGCCAAATTTTTGTGCACTAACTTAACCTATCTATATTTCTTTGTAGACTCTTACCGCCTTTTAACAACTTAACAACTTAACCTATCTTGGTGCCATTTGCAAATGTAGCCACCACACCTTTAGTCCCTTCATCCAACTCATTGAGATAGACTGTAACTGGTTAAGGCCCCAGCATTGATCCTGGCAGTATTCCACTCGTACAGCCTGTCAGCTCAATAAAGACCCATTAATTCCTAATTCTCTGCTTCCTAGTGGGTCCTCAGTCTGTTATCCATGGTAATACATTATCCAACATGATGAGGATTTATTTTAATGACGAGTTTTGATATGACACCTAACCAAATGCCTTATGGAAATCCAAATATGACATATCTACAGTTTTCCCTTTATCCATCTTATTGTTGCTTCCTCAAATGATTGTAATACCTTAGTTAATCTACAATATAATTGATACAATATTTCATAAAGCATAAATCTTTGATATTTATTCCACGTGTGTTTTGAATAATACCTAATCTTGTAGATTAATTGACATCTGAACATTGAAATGGCTGTAAATTGGGAGACGGGTGTGTGCAGTGGGACCTGGTGTCCTTGTGCACCAGTCGCTGAAAGTAAGCATGCAGGAGCAGCAGGTGGTAAAGAAGGCAAATGGTGTGTTGGCCTTCATTGCAAGAGGTTTTAAAACAGGAGCAGGGATGTGTTGTTGCAGTTATATGGGGCATTGGTAAGACTACACCTGGAATATTGTCTGCACTTTTGGTTTCCTTTTCTGAGGAAGGATGCTCTTGCTCGCAAAGGAGCACAGCAAAGGTTGACCAGGCTGATTCCAGGGATGGCGGGTCTGACATATGAGGAGATTGACTAGGTTAGGATTGTTTTCGCTAGAGTTCAGACTAATGAGGGGAGATCTCATAGAGACTTATAAAATTCTAACAGGACTGGACGGTGTAGATGCAAGGAGGCTGATCCCGATGGTGGGTGTGTCCAGAACCAGGGGTCACAGTATGAGGATTCGGGGTAGGCGATTTAGGACAGGGATGAGGAGACACTTCTTAACCCAAAGAGTAGTGAGCCTGTGGAATTCATTACCACAAGAAGTAGTTGATGTCAAAACATAGAATGTATTTAAGATGCAACTAGATAGAGCACTTGGGGTGAATGGGATCAAAGGTTATGAGGAGAAAGCAGGATTAGGCTATTGATTTGGATGATCAACCATGATAGTGAAGAATGGCGGAGCAGGCTCAAAGCGCCCAATGGCCTCCTCCTGTTCCTATCTTCTATGTTTCTATGTTTCGATGAAATGTAGTATATGACCAAAATAATCAAAAGCATACAGATTTACAAGTTTAATATAACAGTAGTTCCGTAAAATAAACATGGATCCATTTACATACATCAGTTGTACACTTTACTAAAATGATTGGGAATGATTTTAATCTAACTCATCAAATATCTTACTGGCACCAGCTCTGTCCAGCCATTTGCAATTCAAGACAGTTCTCTTGAGTGGGTGGCTAGGATACCCACCACAGTTATTTTGGACAGAAAATTAGAGATATTGATTTAAGTGAGACTGAAACATTATAATCAGCAGTGGCTCAGCCTCATCAGCATAGTTTCAAATTGGAAGCCCATTGACATCTATTATCCAAGCTGGAATCTAACACACTGTGCTGACCAACGATTGGTGTTGTGAGAGATGAAGATAATCCTAGAATCAAGACTGGGATGGGCCCAAAGCAGGCTAGGATTTTTTTTGTAAGCTTAGAGGGAGCATTCCTGCTACTGATAGCCACATCAACATAAAGGTTTGGACATGCCCTGAGCCATTTTCTGTGCAGCCTTCAGCATCTCCTTTAAGAGCTGTGGTTTGGGGAGCTAACCATTCAGTACAATGGTGCATACTCTGTCCATTTCTACTTTGAGTGTGCTATCACAAGAATTTAATTCCTTTTTATTCACTGTGATGTGGCATCACTGGCTAAATCAGTATTTATTACCCAGCCCTAGTTGTCCTTAAGAAGTGCTGATGAGTTGCCTTCTTGAACCACTGTAGCCCACAACGCCATTAGGGAGGGCCTAGGTAAATGCCAAAGGGTCCATCCAGTTTAATTCCTTTTTTGAGACTGGCTGGTGATTAACACAACTGAGTGGCTTGCTAGGTTATTTCTGAGGGCCGTTAAGAGTCAACCACATTGCTGTGGGCGTGGAGTCACATGTAGGTCAGAGCAGGTAAAAACAGCAGTTTCCTTTCTTAAATGATATTAGTAAACCAGATGTTTTAACAGCATCATTAGACTCTTAATTCCCAATTTTTATTCAAGTTATATTCCACCATATGGGGTATTCGAATTAGGTTCCCAGATCATTACCTGGGTTTCTGGATTAATAGTCTAGTGGTAATACCATCACCTCCTATTTAACCAGAAATCTATTGAGGCTCATTCTTGATTCAGAAATGCTGCGATAAAACTGGAGGAGGGTGGAATCAGAGCAAGAATGAAGCAGGATAAATGCAGCTCTCAAAGTTTAGAGCAGCCACCATCCTGTTCCCCCCATGCAAACAAAGTTAAACAGACTAAACGGTCATCAGACAGGAAATGAAACATTAACGGGGGAGCCATATGGCATGGTCAAACACATGTTTTTTTTGGAGATTTTAAAAGGAGACAAGGTGCAGAAATTATATAGCTCAGCCCAATGACCTGTTACACCCATTATTTCATTCTGTGGTTTTAATTAGAATTGTTGTAGTGACAGCTTTGAGCTGCAGAAGCCTAGGTTTCTTTATGTGAAGGTCTGGTCATTGCACAGAGTAAAAAAATACATAAGAAAGGAGTTCAAAATAAAGAAAAACAAATTAAATATTCTAATAAAGCAATAAATTGCTCTATAAAGTCTCAGAGGATATGAAGTACAAAGTACAGAAGTAAGGTAGTAGCACACTCATCCTCAGTCTTTTGTGTAAGCCTCATGAATTATTGCCACTCTTGACCTAACCATCTGCTTGGTTGAGTTTTATTGCACTATTTTTCCATGTAAGGGTGTAAAGGAGGATACAAATGTAACTAAGTACTAATATATGGTGGTAGTTAAGGGCAGTGTAGTCTATTTTACTGCTTTCTTTCCATTAATGCACCAAGCCTTGCTCCTGCCGAACATTACATTCATCTGCCCTTAATTTAGGTAGTGCATGTCTTTAATTTACCAAGCTTATTGCTTACGTATAGTGAAGTGAAAGAAATAACTGCTTATAATAACTAGCTTGCTGTCTGAACTCAGTGAGTGTAAAGTCAAGTTTAATTATAATATAGAGTCCAAAGTCTTGACCCCATCTCCCACTTCTTATGGGGAATAACACAATGCACATGTTGTGACAGGAAGCAGCTGTCTCAATTGTAGTTGCTTGCCCTGTGTGAGCTTTATAAGGAGTTGTAAAACACCTTGTCAGAAAGTTCAATGACTAACTGTAGTCACAGAGGTGCTAGTTCAGAAGGTGCCTACTGGATTGAACCAGAGTATAGGAAATCGGAAAACATGATTGTTATAATCAGGCTTTTCAGCTCATTGAATTGATCAAAATTATCTCCATCAATTTAGATTATGGTGAGGGGATCCTTGCTCAACTATCCCCGAAAAGTACGTGACCCAATAGATGCATTCTGTGGGTAAAAACTAAGGATTCTGAAATTATCCAATTACCACGTCACCTTGTCAATCATACAACTCAATAACATGTTTCACATGTTACTGATATTGCTTATTATTTAGGGTTTAGGGCTCGATTTGATCATTTTCATGAAGCATAAAAGCCCCAATATTTTGACAGACACAGCACAGTTATCCCACAGACAACACAAAGACACTTTTGCCTTGAATTTTGTAACTGGATACAGCGTCAAAAATGAGCTCTGAGATCCATAGAACAGGTGTTCCAATACCTCAGGAACTCAAATGTTTCGTTGTAAACTGAGAATTCTGTAAATAATACTTTCCCAGAATAATCTTTAATTACCTTTTTTAGGCAATGGAGATAATCAATTAGCCTGAGGCTAATGCCTCAGCCTTGCCTTCCAGCCTAACATTATTTTAAAATTCAAAATTGAAGCACATAGACCCCAATGGAAAAAATGGGCTTTTTGTTTCCAGGTGCAATTTCAATGTTCTGGGGCCTGATTCTCCACTCACACACACAAGAAAAGTTAATTGGTCCAATTTAATAGATCTTAATTTTCTCCTTTTTTTGAGCTGTACATATTTCTGTGTGTTCCATTTGCTGAAAATCTGGTTACAGGGAGATTTTGGACTTGACCTTTAAACCTCACACAGTCAATTAGCTTACACTACAGATTTCCACTTGAGTCCTGGTTGCTAAGTAAAAATAACAGAGGATTCTGTGGAATAGAAAAGTGAGGGATTTAAAATACCAAAAATATCATTGTAGATAGATTTTAAGGAGCTGATTCCATGTTTCAATATGAGCAGCTGTGGCCAGATACCCAGCCTACAATCCCGATGAAATATGACACCTTACTGAGACCCCAGTACTGGGAATTAAGTAAGATCAGTTTTGACTTATGAACCCTAAACCTATTTTTATACTCAGAAGTATGAAATCAACATATAAATATTATTCTGTTGAATGTTGAAGGAAAATAGATTTTGCAAGGAGAGCTGATATATGGAAACCCTCCATATTTTTTACTGTCCACGCATCTATACACCCATGCTTCACGTTCACTTCATTTTCTACAGAAAATCAACAGGAGTTTAAACTACCCACTATACCATGATGTCAAGCCATAAAGAAACCCCATTTAAGACCTTCTGCAGATTTCCAGCTCTATCAAGTAGCTTGTTGGTTTAGTCAGCAGTAAACATGTTGCATCAAGTCACAGACTGTAGCACATTTAGATGTTAAGGTAAATGGATTTGCAGCACTTTCCTTATCATCAGGCTACAGATCCTTCTTCTGACTAATAACCATCATGCCGGTATTTTATAGTAATGGTGGGATATTTGTTCAGGCCATTTCATTCAAATATTGCATAATAATTTGTTATGTAATTCAGAAACAAAAAGCTTGTACTCTTGTATAACTTTTTTGAGATAATCCATAAATACCCCATTATTATCTAAAATATAAAAGCTGCCTGATTTAGACCCATTAATTTTCTTATTAATTATTTTGTTTCATTAATTTATTGTTAATAATCTTTATTTTATTTATTAAAATTTATTTTCCATATATTTTGAAGTTTTGTGAAAGTTGAATTAAAAGTACTAGAAGTCAGGTTGTTACTTGTGGTGGGTGTATTGGCTGTTTGACAGTTCTGACTTCTTTGAATACAATGTTTTGAATCATTTTGTTTATGCTTAATTGAATATATACAGGACTATTCACATTAAATGGTACAAATACGGTGTGAATTTAATATAATAAGTCAAAATGATCAAAAAAGGAGCTTAGATCCAAACATGAAATGAACAAACAGGCAATAACAATGTTGTTGATTGAATATAAATAAATCAGTTGATAAAGGCCAACATTGTGTGCCTAAGGATAAGTTCCAATGCAAGAAAACCAGTGTATGTATAATTGCAACAATATTTGTGCAATTACTTTATTTTCATATTTGCCATATCCGTAATCATTCCAAGATAAATGATTTTTTGGCTTTAACTGAATGACAGTACACTCCAAAATGCCAAATTCAGAACCAAATAAGGTTTCCAAAATCACATATTGTTTTCGAGTAACATGCTTCCATACATAACAACTATGATTGTCATAATAACAGCGCTCTTAAGCCTTCAGATTTTCGTGTTATTTAGTTTATTTAAAAATTTACTCATTCACGGGATGTTGGTGTTATTGGCAAGATCTGCTGCCTTTGTCCATCCAGAATTTGGAAGGTGCTGTTGAGGAGGTATTGTTGAGTCACTGCAGTGTATCTTGTAAACAGTATGAAATGGTGGTGGAAAGAGAGAACGTACAAATGGTGGAGAGTGCATTGCCTTGTCCTGTATGGTGTGAAGCTTCTTCATAGAATTATGGAATCTCTACAGTGTGGAAGCAGGCCATTTGGCCCATCGCGTTCACACTGACCCTCCGAACAGCATCCAACCCAGAATCACCCCACCCTATCCCTATAACCCTGCATTCCCCATGACCAACCCACCTAACCTACACATCCCTAGACACTACGGGCAATTTAGCATGGTTGATCCACCTAACCTGCACACCTTTGGACTGTGGGAGGAAACTCGAGCACCTGGAGGAAACCCACGCATACACAGGGAGAAAGTGCAAACTCCACACAGATAGTTGACCGAGAGTGGAATCAAACCCGGGTCCCTGGTGCTGTGAGGCAGTAGTGCTAACCACTCAGCCACCATACTGCTCCTTGAATGATGTTGGGCTGCACTCATCCACGTAAGTGGGGAGTATTCTATCAGACTCCTAATTGTACCTTGGAAATGGTGGACAAGCATTGGAAAGACAGGAAGTGTCACTGAAAAATTTTCAGCCTCTTCACTTATATTCACTGTATTTTTATGGCTGGGCCAGTGGTAAACCCTGGGATGTTGCTACTGGAGATTCAACGACAATAATACCATTGAACTTCAAGTGGAGATAATCTATAGTTGGAGATGTTTATGGCCTGATTGATGCCAGGTAAAAGTGTCTGCTGTGCAGCAAATTCTGCAGAACAGGCCCACACTACTGTTGCTGGAATGTTGTCAGGTCCCTTCAGCCATTACTTGATATCATATGGAATTATTCAAATTGGCTGAAAATGACATCTGTGATTCTGGAGATGGCCAGAGCAGGTTAAAATGGATCTTTCATTCAGCACTTCTGACTGAAAAATGTTGTAAATCTTCATCCTTATACTTTGAGCTGGTGTGCTGGGATCTGCCAGTGATGATGACGGGGATATTTGTAGAGTTTTCACTATTAACTTATCTATTACCATTCGTAACTGAATTTGAGAGGACTTGAGTTTAGATCTGATCCATTGCTCATGGGATGGGGAGGCAATGGCCTCGTGGTATTATCACTGGACTGTTAATCTAGAGACCCAGATAACGTTCTGGGGACCCAGGTTCAAATCCTGCCAGGGCAGATGGTGGAATTTGAATTCAATAAAATATCTGGAATTAAGAATCTAATGATGACCATGAACCCATTGGTTGATTGTCAGGAAAAACCACCCATCTGGTTCACTAATGTCCTTTAGGAAAGGAAACTTCTGGCCTACGTGAGATTCTAGACACACAGCAATGTGGTTGACTCTATACTGCACTCTGGGCAATAAATGCTGCCTAACTAGTGATGCCCTTGTCCTGTGAATGAATAAAGAATGGCTTATCTCTATCTATTGCATGCTGCTTCTTCTGTTAGCGCATTTGATGAAAATTCACCAGGTCAACGCCACATTTTTAATTATATCTTGAGCTGCTCCTGACATGTCTTCTTGTGCTCTTCTTTGAATCAGAGCTAATCCCGTGGCTTAACGATAATGGTAGAGCGGAGATTATGAATAATAGTGAACAAATTAAAAACAAATAGGAAGCATAAGCTCCACAAATATCCCCATCATCAACATCGGGCAAGCCCAGCACATCAGCAGGGGTTATGTGGGTCATAAGGTAATAGATTATGATTGAATATAATGCTGCTGGCTGCTGCTTCTGATGCCCAACAGCACCTCTGGGATGCCCAGTTTTGAGCAGCTTGATCTGTTTTAAATATATCCCATTTAGTACGATGCCTGTGCCACAGAACACAATTAAGTGTATCCTCAATGTGAAGATGGGACTTCATCACAAAGACTGTGCAGTATCACCTGCTCTTTGACACTGTCATGGACAGGTACATCTGCAACAGGAAGCTTTGTGAAGACGAGGTTAGGTACAAGTATTCCTTATTCTTCCTGTTATGCTGCAAACCAAGGTGGACAAAAAGTACAATCCGTATGACTGAGTGCAAGTGATCTGAACAAAACTTCAAAGTGAGGACCTCATGCCACAGGACTTTGTGTGGACTTTACCAACTTTAATCCAACTGTAGAAACCTCCAAGCATTTCTACTAACTCAGTAGGAATCAAACAGCAACAAACCTAAAAGTAGCTAAGTTGATTCAGGGGAGGAAATGGCCTAGTGGTATTGTTGCTAGATTGTTAAACCAGAGATCCAGCTAGTTATAGAACCCAGGTTCAAATCATAGTAGATGGGGGCGTTTACATTAATAAAAATCTGGAATGAAGAGTCAAACGATGACCATGAGACTAATGTCAATTGTCGGGAAAAACCCATCTAATTCACTAATATCCTTTAGGGAAGGAACCTGCCATCCTTACCTGGTCAAGCCTACATGTGACTCCAACCCCACAGCAATGTGGTTGACTCTTAACTGACCTCTGGGCAAATAGAAATGGACAATAAATGCCAGTCCAACCTACATCTTGTGAATGAATAAAAATAAATATCCCTTGAGACCAGACTTGGATGTGGATTGGTGGGGTAGCAGGTGGTCAATACAATCAGGATATCACCCCGATTCCCTCTATCACCAAAGCCTGAACAGGG
Organism: Rhincodon typus; assembly: GCF_021869965.1. Lineage (NCBI taxonomy): Eukaryota > Metazoa > Chordata > Chondrichthyes > Orectolobiformes > Rhincodontidae > Rhincodon > Rhincodon typus. The sequence continues at coordinate 55,115,252 of NC_063332.1, read as the reverse complement.
TAAGGCATCACCATTATTCATGGCATATGCTAGCCTCAGAATTATAGAATCATAGAATCCCTACAGTGTGGAAGCAAGCTGTTCAGCCCATCAGGTCCACTCCAATTTTCCAAAGACTATCCCACACAGACCCAAATCCCCCCACCACCCTATCTCTGTAGCCCTGCATTTCCCATGGCTGATTCTTCTAGCCTGCACATCCCTGGAAGATACCAAAAACTGCAGATGGCTGGAGTCAGAGTCAACACATTGTGGAGATGGAGGAATGCAGCAGGTCAGTCAGCATCAGAGGAGTAGGAAAGTAGATGTTTTGGGTCGAAACCCTTCCTCAGAACTCCCAACCCAAAACGTTGACTTTCCTACTCCTCATGATGATGTCTGACCTGTTGTGTTCCTCCAGCTCCACACAGCACATCCCTGGACTGTGGGAGGAAACCAGAGCACCTGGAGGAAACCCACATAGACACAAGGAATGATACATCTGCAGACATGTTCACTTGCTTTGCTATTCTGAAGATGAAACAGCATGTCAAGGTCGATATTACCTAATCTCCTTCGTGGAATCCTAACAGCAGCAATGATGCAGTTGCTCAGTCCTTTCCAGTCTGGACATGTCCATTATCTAATTATTCTTCATATTGCAATCTCTCCATCCCTGCAAGCATGTTAGATATAGTACATAGATGTTACTTTCTTGCATGCAAATTTGAGATTGAAAATGTTTAAATTGCCACCAAAGAAATGTTATTTGTGACAGAAGCTGCAATGTAGCTACAGCAACTTTCTACTCACATTGGAAGAACTTTTGCAGTGTGCATGATGGTTCTTTCTTGAGGGTTTGACTTTTTTTTAATAGCTGCACTTATTTTTATTAGTTGGTGAGATTTTGCTGACAGGAATATAGTAAGTTACTTTGAATATTCCAGTTGATTTGATTCGATTTGATTTATTACTGTCACGGGTACCGAGGTACAGTGAAAAGTGCTGTCTTACATGCTTTACAGGCAGATCGTACTACACAAGTGCATCAGGGTAACAGAACAGAGTACAGTGTTATAGCTGCTGAGAAGGTGCAGAGAGAAAAAAACATAAACGTTAAAGAGGTCCATTCAAAAGTCTGCTAACAGCAGGGAAGAAGCTGTTCTTGAATCTGTTCGTCCATGTATACAAACATTTGTATCTTCTGCTTGACGGACGAGGGTGAAAGCGAGTATATCCGGGGTGAGAGGGGTCTTTGATTATTATGGTTGTTTTCCCAATGCAGTGGGAAGTGTAGATGAAGTCAATGGAAGGAAGGCTCGTTTGCGTATTGGACTGGGATGGGCTCATGACTTGCTGTGATTTCTTTCAGTCATGGGAAAGGCAGTTGCCATACCATGCTGTGATGCATCTAGATAGGATGCTTTCTATGGAGCATCTATAGAAAAACTATGGTGAGCTCACCCACAGTACAAAACTGCAATTCCACTGGCAGTGTGTGTGGATCCACACAGGAGGGATTTTCATACTAGTTCCCTTTCAATATTACCAGCTTTACTCTTACCCTCTTACCTCCTGTTACATCCTAAAGAAGAAAAGTTTTGTCACATTTTTGCAAAGATTTTTAATCTTTGAGTTAGTTTCTCAGAGGTATGAGGAAGATGAGCAATAGATAGAATCTGTAATCAAGGTGACCATATTATACCAGCTTGAACCAGGTAAAGTGCCTCTGGATGTCAACTTGGAGTAGGCAGCTCATGAGCTCTATTTATATGAGACCCTGCTGTTAACCTGAAATAGGTCTCCCACTGCAGCTCCTGATCTCGTCTGCCTACACATTCCATCATCCAACACTCAGGAGTAAAAGTTCACCTTGACATTGCAGATCCACTATTCCAGTGTTGCCCAAAAGGCAAACTTCATGAACATTTTGAGTTCATGCTTTTTGTTTGATTGGGAATTTATTGCCTATTGCATGTATTTGTCACCTTGTGAAGTGGTAGTGAACCTCAACAAAAATGTTGGCAAATCTCCCTTTCAAAATACATATACAGTCAAACTAGAGATAGTAAGAACTGCAGATGCTGGAGAATCCGAGACAACAAGGTGCAGGGCTGGATGAACACAGCAGGCCAAGCAGCATCATAGGA
>NC_063332.1:55040216-55112723 GCF_021869965.1 Rhincodon typus | reverse complement strand
TCCTATGATGCTGCTTGGCCTGCTGTGTTCATCCAGCCCTGCACCTTATACAGTCAAACTAGGTGGCTTTAATTATAACAATAAATAGAAAATGTTTCTGCTTGAAATAAAACTGCAATTGTCATGCATGTAAAACAAAATGAAATTAACAACAGCTCAAGTATATAATAAGTTAGAACGAGTAAATTCCTGTAGTAATGCAAATAGCACGCACTCTGTACTCATCTCTGTAGAACGTGCAGTCGACAAACAGGAGGTTGGAAGAACGCAGCAAGCCAGGCAGCATGGTACCTTGGATTCCAGCATTTGCAGTTCTTTTGTCTGTAGAATGTGTGCCTTAAGGAGGGCAAAGATAAACCATTAACTAAAACTGTTATTACCCACTCAGTGTCTTTCCTCATGACTTCAACTGAAAGTTTACTATTTGCTTGCATTTGATTGGAATTCCTGGAAACTATGAATACATGAATAAAGAAAATCACATTGTCAGTGTAGAATTTAGTTTGTGTGCTACCTGCATCTAATTTATCAGCAGATAAGTAAATCAGAAGGTAAAGTACAGCAAATGGTTCACTGAATATTTACCAAAAACACAGCAAACCAATCCATCAAATAACCAGTGAGCAAGTGGATTTGTGGAATCCGAGAAAGAAGCTTTTTTTAGTTTCATTTTGCATTTAATGAAAGCTATTTTAAATGGTCATTTTGTGATGCAAATGACACAGTGCCATTATCTGAATATGTCCCCCAATTCATAATCAGAAGTCAAATATGTTGGGTGCTTCTATTCTTCCTAGCGCAAAAGCAAATTCTTTAAAAATGAAACATTTAAATTCATCCAAATTTGCATGGGTGTTGTTACTATGTATCTTCTAAACCATATAGGAAAGCGGAGGAGCAGTGCTTCGCTCCATTGTAGTTTCCACCAGAGTTGGGATGGGGCTTCAAATTATGTCCATCTCTCAGCGTCTGTAAATGCTGAAGTGGCCAGTCATGTTGTACTAGAAAGCAGACTTGGGTTTTCTTAAAACTGTTATTGGTTATTATGCCAAGGAATTAATGGGGGTAATTTTTACCTTGTTATCAAACCATTTATATCTAAAAAAAAACAGGACAGTAGCAGAAAAGGAAGTTCATGGGACACGTGATTATTCAATATTCAGGTGGCCCTCAATGTTGGTGCCAGGGTTCCTCAGTGGAGCCATGGTTAACATGTGCCAATATCATCAGTTGCTTTTAGTTGGCACCCTTTAAACCGTTCTCACATTGCTAGCTCCTAGCCTGCATCCACAATGCACAGGTGGTACAAGTTCAGCCGGCACCTCAGCTACTCCCTGGTAAAATGCTGAAAGTTTTGGGGAGATATTTAGTTTAAATTATGTAGTTTTGTTTTGCTGCTCTACTGATTACACAGCCTAGTGAAATCTCAAGGGGCAACTGGTCTTGCACTTTTTTCTTAATGGAATCCTTCTGGCATGACCAACTATACCGGGCAAGGTCACTGCAGCCTGAACTCCCTTGCCTCAGGGTCCTTTCAGATTGTCACAGGGAATATCAGTAACTCCAGTCAATCTGCAGTTCATGTTTGCATTAAACAGGTGACTGAGGCCATGCTTCTAAAAAGCGAGCACTTCTATTATATTCCACAATCCGAAGAAGCAAGCTAGAGCTCTCGGCTTTGCAGATTGCAGAACTCCCCACAAACAGGCCCTCAAAGTCTACAGCTATGTTACATTTTCAGGTTTCATTATACAGCCCACTGCCTTCATGAATCAGTGTAAGGAACCTGGGGAAGCTGTAGTCGAGGGTATGTGTGATATGTTGAATGGGTGTCAGTCTAATAGTTACCCAGAAGTTATACTTGATTTTTAACCTACAACTACCTATGTAGTTAACTGCAGCTGCGCAATCTGAATTCCCAGATTTAATTGGATATTGTGGGAGAGTTCCAAGAGAAGGAGAGTTGCCCGGCGATATCTTTAATTGCCAGGGCAATCCCCTGGGAGTTTGTAATGATGGGGATTCCACAGGGTCCTGATGTTCAATGCTGCAGAGACAATGACCTAGTTGTCATAAACCAGGGGACTGTTAACTGTAATATTCATAGTGAAATGGAGCTGAGTGCTTCGTCCATCAATGGCCATTTGGTCTCTTGGATAATGGCAGCACTCATGCTGTTGCACTTAGCAGAAAGAAGCAGGTGAAGACTGACATCTTCCCCCCTTGCATGATTCAGACTTGGCATCATCATTTTGTTCATATTCATCTCGCCGACTCAGTCAGAAAAATTTAGATTGAGCAGATGACCTAGTGATAGCCATCTCAGCGAGAACTTTTGCCCTAGCAGAACACATGCTTTCAGAAGACTTGAGGACTAATATAAACTGTGGCAGCTTTGTCCAAATCTTCAGGAAACACTTGTCTCTGCATTGCGTTTGAACTCCCAACATGCAAAGAACCCCTTGTGTGCTCCCTACTGTACAACTGAACACGCAATTTTCCAAATTACCTTGGAGTGGTTCTGGATTGTAGTTTATCAAGCCATCAACATCTGAAGAAAACTCAAGCCAAGATAAAGACCAGACTCAATTCAATCAATTTAATCCACAATTTAGCTGGAACCAGCTGGGCAGCAGATGTTCACACCCCGGGGACAGCAGTCACCTTGGCCCTTGTTTATTCAGTAGCACAGCAGTGTGAGCAGGAAGTATACATACAAATCTTGAGGCCATGGAACTGAATCACAGGGGGGCTGCAACCAACAGCGACATTCTGCCTCCCTGTCCTTGCCCATATCTTGTCACTATGCATCAAAAGAGAAGCAACAATAATCAGAGAGCCGGCCAACTCCGATCTGCTTATTAATGAAACAGCCCAAAATCTCATAATCTCCATACTCCTATAGTGTAACCTCAAATGACGAAGGACGTGGTAAATAAACATTTAACTCCTTCATTGCTACTCGTTTGTAATTATTTAATAAATATGCCTTGCCATATGTACTTAATATTTGATCAAAATGCCTGCTCATCATATCAACAGTGCCTCTGTTGCAAACTTATGTTGAACATAGAACATAGAACCATACAGCACAGGAACAGGCCCTTTGGCCCACGATGTTTGTACTGGCCATTCTAAACTAATCCCATCTGTTAGCACATGGTCCGTACTCCACTATTCTCTGCCTGTTCACGTGTCTGTCTAAATGCCTTTTAAACATTGCTATCGTATCATTCAATCTAATGTGAAACTGTGCTGAACAGTTATGAAATTTATTAAAAATTGAAACCTTACTAAGGATATTGATATATTATGTCTATCAATGTATCATAATCAGTACAGATTTAATGAACACATCACATTGTCATATATCCATAATATCTGCTGCTTGATCCTTTCATCATTTACATTCTGTTTTGTTTTGCTCCATCAGAACATTAGAACATCAAATTTAACATTGAGTTCTGGTTTATTGGGCTGACGCAGTTACTCCAGTTGTATCATTTCTACTAAGGTGGATGGAAATTCTCATCAAAGTGTAAAAAGCTAGATTGACATTGTCCTGTTGGTCAGAGAGTCAATGTTTGACTGAGGAAATGGTGGGTGTAATTTTATGCTCAGTTTATGTGGTCAGTGGTTCACACTGTAATTCCAGAGTCCAGCCTGAATCCTGCCTGCTGGGGTAAATTGATCAAGGCTCATAACTCAGTACGTTTTACTTGAATAATATACCAATGATAACTTCTAAAGGTCAGCATCCTACACACTTCAATTTCAATCAATACTGTCATCAACGCTTGAACAACACTCGTCCAAATAATCACCCACAGCAGTATATTCCCATCTGTGAAGATCATCCCTACCTGTAGTTAATCTAGCAAATTTTAATCTGTCCCCAAATATTTCTTCTTACAGTGCAAAAATTATACCTGTGGCAATAATTGACCACCAATCTTAAACTTTCTTTCAATATCACATCTTGGGGTCATGAATAGACCATTAATACATAAAGGTATTTCAAAAGGGAATATTTTAGGTTTATAAGCATAACATGATTGATGAACAGGTTTTATGCTCTGAAGCCGGTTTGGAATTAGCATCTCCAAGATATGTGGATACCAACCCAGACATAATGGAACCGCAAGCATTTGCTTGTAAGTGTTAAGTACAGTTTGATCTCAGCAGTTCAATGGTCTCTTAATTCTGTACAAACACATACCATTGTACCTTTTGCTTACTTCAGCTATCTCTTGGTTAGCATATTCATGAAGTCACTCCATAACTGTGCCTCTATTTGAACAGTTTCACTTCAGTTCCCAGTTAGCTTTTTTTAAAAAACATAACCACTTAAAATGATTATTGATGATTTTCCATTTACAAACCACCATGCATAGCAATTGCTTGACTTTTGATGATGGCTCCCATTGAGGATCGGCTACTGCTGATGTCACCAAACATTTGTACAGATGAGTTTCATTTGCATAGTACTGACAAGCTGCTCATGTAGGTACCTTGCAGATTGGCAACGGGAAGGGGACATGACTATCAGGAAATTCAACTGCTTCACTATGGTTTCCAAGTGGCAGAGGATCTTTGATAAAGATGGGGCAGGAACAATGAGGGTAGAGTATTGTAGAAAGTTACGCAATAGACTGGAGGTCTTTTATGGAATCACAGCAGGAGATGTCATTCTCACGCAGCCTCTCCAAACCTGAATTCTGGTTTTTCTGAACTTCCAACAGTGATCTCTTTAATTTTTTAATAGGTATCCACATAGTTTCAGCAGGGGCCCTGCCCACCTGCTTCTTCTGTTATTAGACAAATTGTTGATCAGAAGACTATGATAAAAGGATCAGAAGTAGGCCATTCAGCCCAGTGAGATCATGTCTCGTTGCAGCAGCAAGAGGTTTCTCTTTGCAAATTTAATTCTCTATTGATTCATCGTTGCAGATCAACCACTATACTTGTGACACCCTCTTTTAAATCACCCCCTTTTACTGCAGTCTAACAGTGAGACATAGAAATTCATATCACATTGTGAGGAAATTAAGTGTGATTGTGAGAAATTGAGTTTACAGTGGAGCAGTTAAGGTTGCCCAAGCTTCATTTCCATAACACTTCGAATTACTATTCTTTCCTAAATAACACACGTGCAGTTTGAGAAACATGTCATTTTTGTAGTGTATATTTAAATCTTTTTTTTTACAATTGGTGGCATTTAGTCTATATTCTCTTAAATACCCCTGCTGTGGTCTTGAAAGTAATAATATTATTTTGTTTTGTTTCAGGTATACTGAAAATTACATCTGTGGAAGTTGGAGTTGTGGCTATTAAAGCAATTAACAGCAATTATTATTTGGCCATGAACAAGAGAGGAAAGATCTATGGCTCAGTAAGTACTCTTTAAAAGCATTTCAATTATAGTGTCGTTAAAAAGAGATTATAATGATTAATGACTTAATTATCTGCAGATTATAATGTGGTCAGCAATTGAATTAGTTACTAATAGGCCAAAGCTTAAGTCACAGAACATATCAACTGTCAGATTACTGCTGAGTTGCTTGAGTTGATTAGATTAGATTTAATTGAACCTAATTGTTGATGAATTACTGCATTAACTTTATTCCTCTTATGAATTCTGTAGTACTTTTCTTTTCGTCCAATTCATCTCCTCATCTATTGTTAAATTACCAGCTTACATCAGGGTACAAATCTACAGAAGAGAACTGCGAATGCTGTAAATCAGGAACAAAAGCAGAAGTTGCTGGAAAAGCTCAGCAGGTCTGGCAGCATCTGTGAAGATAAAATCAGAGTTAATGTTTCGGGTCTGGTGATCCTTCCTCAGAACGCAAGTTCCTCAGAACTGAGGGGTCACCAGACCCGAAACATTAACTCTGATTTTCTCTTCACGGATGCTGTCAGACCTGCTGAGCTTTTCCAGCAACTTTTGTTTTTGTACAAATCTACAATTACCGTGTGGCTCCACCTGGTAACTCACACTCATTTAAAGATACATTTTTCCGAAAAGGCTTTTCAACAGTGACAGTGTCAAAGTTCAGCCCAATCTTCTCCCAACTCATATGCTTTCATTCAATTCAACAATCAGGTACACGAACCATAGCTGATTCACCCTTCTGTCTAATCTAGAGGGATTAAGGCCAATTATGACACTTGAAATGCCACCGAGCTAACTCAGCATAGAATAAGGATCTTAGGGGTCTTTTGTGGCACAGTGGAAGCATCCCTGCCTCTCAGCAAGAAGGCCCAGGTTCAAGTTCTACCTGTTCCAGAGGTGTGTCATAGCGGGTCTGAACAGGCTGATTAAAAATAATTAAGTGAAGGATTACAGATATGCCATTGCTCAAAATTGAGCCCAAATTATTGTTATAGATGTGTGGTAGATTTTCAAAATAAAAGCAGCTTTTGAAAGGATCTCTTTAGATCTGTTTCCACTGTTTGCTCAGAAGAAGCTTCAGCTAAAGTCCCAAACATGTGTAAAATAAAGGTAAAATATTGAGGATGCTGAAAATTTGAAGTGAAATCTATAAATGTTGGAAATTTTCAGTAACTGACCGCAGCTGTAAAGACAGAAATGTCTTTTTATGTCAATGAAGTTCATCAAACTGAAAGGTTTAAACTGTTTCTTTTTCCAGGGATGCTGCCTGATCTGCTGAGTGCTTGCAGCATTTTCTGTTTCTGTTTTACAACTTACTAAAGGTTACTGGTAGAAAGGAACTTTTTGAAATATTTACAAAGGCAAGGAACTGGTCAAAATCTATAAAGGTATGAATTTGGAGAAATCTAGGGAATGATTTTGGGAATCTTTACAAAGCAAAATAGTGGGAGCATGTTAGCAGCTTAAAAACCAGTCAGGAAGCTCAAGGCCCACCCAAAATTGATTATGGACTCATTATCATTGTCTATGTGAGGTACCAAGACTTTTCGCCTTCAGCTTCCATTTTATTCAGAAGAGACGTTGGAATAGGTAGCAAGATGGTGGGAGGTGGGAAGTCACCATCACAAGGATTATTGAGTCAAAAGAGCCCTCCCGATACTCTTTTGGCTCCATGTGAGGTTTTCTGAATTGACTATTCTCTTAAAGCTTGCCTTCACCTGTCAGAAAATGAAGAAACCTGAGCAGGGCTGGCCTGACCCACTTACCACCCATTTATGTGAGCTGACCCATGGAAGGACGTTAGACGCCTGGGTGATAGACATTAGCAATCTAATACCCATTATAAGCTGCTGCCAGGGACATCTGGAAAGTAGCTCTACCTTAGTTGTGATTGGATATATCTCAGACTTTGTTCCTCAATAATGTCACTTTGACTGTGTAACAAGGTCCATTTTATAGAATAGAAATCGAAATGAAGGCCTCCAATGGTGGAGAAGAGGGGCCATGAAATCAGCAATCATCTGGCATTACAGGAATGGAGAAAGCTGGCCAGTATATATAGCTATAGATGGTTTCTTGGGTAGACTGAAAGAGGAGTTAGAATTAAACCTGAAAATATTTCAAAGGGGGAGTGCGAAATCAGAATCTATGTCATCAGTTACATGAGGCAATGAGCTTGATGGCTTTATGGGAATGGAGGGGATGGAGATCCATGTAAAAAGATCGGCTGCTGAACTCTTGTTCAGATACCTAAAGTGCAAAATCCTTCCTCAAAATTCATGGGCAATGTTTGTCATACTAAATGATTTAAATATAAGATGAATATACAGGTACTTATAAACAAGATCAGAATACAATTAATGTAAAAATTAAAATCTTTTCTAGCAAAGTGTAATTCAACAGGTCCGTGGAACTGGGATAGTTTTGACACTGTAACGAACAGTAGTACAAGTATTCTAATTATTGTTTGTAGATCCGTGCAACAGATTTGTTTTCACCATCCAGGGACTCCCTGCTATTCAATGATAGACACAAATTGGCTGGATTGTTCTGCCCATGATAGTTTCTCTGATTCCTATACCCATTAAATGATATTGTTGTATCTTGAGAATAGTTACACTCTATTCCTGTAACTAAGCCTCTCAGGGGAGCAGTTGCAAAGATAACTTCCAGCAATGAAAAAGCAATCTGAAAACAATTCATTCACAAGGCCAAATTGAATAAAAATAATGTGGAGCACAACCTCTAGTACCAACTGAATTTTGTTTTATTTTGTTTTCATTTAATTATATATCATATAATTTCACTGCATGGTGGCTCAGTGGTTAGCAAAATCCACCCTTGGACAACTGTCTGTGTTGAGTTTGCACATTCTCCTATGTCTGTGTGGTTTCTTCAGGGTTCTCCAGTTTCCTCTCACCGTTCAAAGATGTGCAGGCTAGGTGGACTAGCTACGGGAAATGTGAGTTATGGGGATAAGGTTGGCGGGTGGCTCTGAGTGGGATACTCTTTGGAGAGGTGGTGTGGACTCAATGGGTCAAATGGCCTGCTTCCACACTGAAGTGTTTCTATAATGAATTTATAAATAAATAATAAAATCTACTGTTCTAAGCATACAAATATAGGGAATCGGGACAAGTGAAGGCTTTCAAAGTATGTTTTTAAAATACCTACCTCAAAATTGTCAAGCAACCTAAGGTCAAAAACAGTTTTTGAGCTAAATGTCATATTGTACCAAGACATCTTCTACCAAGACATCCACTCAGTAATATGTGTATAAATATTTATCATTTACTTAATACTGTATTTCATCGTAGGAAACTCTACCAAATTTGGAATGGAAATAGGAGGCAAAGTGATATAAATATGTAATGTTTACTTCAAACCAAGCTTGAGTTTTTAAGAATGGAGTGAGGTGAAATATTCGATTGTTTTGGAGTCCCAGGTAACCATGTGATAGGGGAGGACAGGGAGCCATGAATCTTGATTTCAATACATTCATAATGCAAAGAATGGAAGAGCATGAGAAGACCACCTGAATGGGGATAGTCAGTGGGAGAATAGGATAAATTCAAACAAGTTGTTCTGGTTTCCAATAGTTTTTGGCCTGACCCAGATCCACATTGGAATACCTCAACTCCACAAAACCCAGCGATTAACAACTAATCTGACAAACCTGCAACCAATATAATACTGACACGGTCTAGGCACATGGAAGGATGGAGTGTAATGAAGCCTGTCAAAGCAGGATTTATAGTAGGAGGAACAATAGAATTACATGGCAGCTGATGAGTCAGAATCCCGACAGTGAAACTGATGTAAGAATATAACAATGGCAGGAAGGCATTGCTGAACCTGCATGTGTGAATGGGAAACCAATTAAAATTGTTAAGGAGACAGTTAAGGCATGCCCAGAACACTTACAATTGCATCTTTTGGAATTTTTCTGGGATCGTAGGCCTTAAGATTCTTGATCAGTGAAAGCTGGCGATGTTGAAGCAACGTGGCCTTTTGTAGGTGACCAAAAGGACTTCACAAAGTTATGGTCTGAGAGGCATTGATTGGATAGTACGGGGACAATTGAGTTGAATAGATATGGAATGGCCAGTATGAGGGTCAGGGTGAGCATCCAGTGACAGGGTTAGTGATCACGCTGCTGAATGCATGAGTGGTAGAAGACCTACACTGAGGGTGGCACTCACTGGCATGAGAAGCATCATTATCAAGGAGGCATGAGCAGCTTAAAAGGCCATCCTAGATACCTAATTGGTCAGACACTGCATGTCACATCTCCTTACTGACCACATGATCATAGTCAACCTCTTCACACCGACTTCAAAAGTTTGCCAAGCTCTGGGTCCACAGCCCATTGCCTACCCTCAACATTGCTGATGAACTTCTGACCCACTAGTTGGCAGCAGAGGATTATTTGTGTTTGAGCAAATAAGTAGTTAATGTTCTTTTAATCAGAGGAATGTCATAAATACGTTAATATTTTAATCATTCAATTCACAATAAAAACATTTATTAATTTTGGAACTCTAAACCAAGACTTCACGACAATTGAAAACCTTGATGATAATCAGATCCATGATCACAATTGGCAGAATATTAAGGATGAATGTGCAATTCTACAAGTTTAATGTCTGCAACATTGTTTAAATTTTGTTTTACAGAAAGATTTCAATAATGACTGCAAACTGAAAGAAAGAATAGAAGAGAATGGTTACAACACCTATGCTTCCATGAAGTGGAAGCACAATGAACGACAAATGTTTGTGGCTTTAAATGGAAAAGGGTCTCCACGGAGAGGGCACAAAACAAGACGGAAACATCCTTCAGCCCATTTTCTACCAATAGTGGTGAGGCAGGATATCTCTCTAATATCGGAATAGAATCAGTGAAGACACGCTTTCACAGTAACGAGTGTTGGTATTAATTCAACACTGCATTTCATTCCAAGCATGGCAACACTCTATTAGATGTGGAAGTCTTAATAATGAACATTAGCAGCGCTCAGGCAGTAAACTCACAGACATCTGCTTGTAAAACTTCGAACAAGCCTTTGATATTCAAATTATTTTTCTGGCATAAGGAGTTCCCATGCCAGTAAAGATTGAAGCAATTGGAGAGAATACAGCCGGCAATGGCAAAATATCTTGTGATGTATCCTGATGCACGAGATGCAATGCAGTTGTACAATGTTGTATGATCTTTGTGAGAAGATGTTATTTATGGAGTACTAACCCATATCAAATACATTATGTTCATTCAAGCCTGATTATCAAATGAGTGGCTAAACATGCAAATGTTTATCTGGAAGCACTTTGGGTCAGACACAAAGCAAGTATTTTCTATAACTACACTTCACAACAATAGACAGGCTCGAAAAGTATATATAAATGCACGAAATGTAAAGCTGCTCTAACAAAATGAGTCTTTAGTTGCTCTTCAAATGATTAATTCTAAATGTAATTTTTAAAGCATGCTTATATTACAGAAACAGCAAGATTCCACAAAGTAAATTATTGTAAAGTTAGCTTGATACTGATCCTTAATTGAAAATTATCTCGAAAATAAATGCTTATGTTTGTCATTAAAGTAGCAATAATATCACAGCACAGCTATTTAACTTTCTGAAAATGGCCCCAACTATTTTGTTGAAGAATAGATTCATTTTGGTAGAGCAAGTCAAAAATAGTAACTGTATCCATCCCTTTCTCATTGTAACACACTATGTAAGTTGCATTAAGCCTCTTTGGCAGTGTGAGTAGATAAGTACAAGTAGTCGTCAAATGTATTTTGTTCTAAATACTTGTAAAAGATATTTCTATTAAGATGAATATTGATGCTGCATTCCCTTCATACTTTGTTATTGTAAAGTGGTTTGTTTATTTTTGTTGTTTGGGAATAGTATATTTTGGTACGAAGAAGAGTTTTTGACAAGTCAGACAGTAGATATGTTCTAGAATTTAACCCTGTGTTGCTGGCGTCCCATGATTATTTAACTTGTCTCCTCCAAGGCAATTCTAGCCAGTGTGTCAGATGTTTAATCTGTTGTTTGCTTGAATTGCTCTACAAAAGATGTTTTCTACATCACATAGTGGGAAACAATCATTTGATCACCTTCCCAGTTTCTTTAATAAAGTTATTGTCTCGTACACATAGGACAATACATTTTAGCTAAACTTTGTATTTCTGTTCAAAGAATTGAAACTTGAACAGAATTGTTACCCAATTTTTCACATTCCGTGTGGGAACTGGTTTTATTTTCTTCGCAGTTTTCTCCTCTTTCCCTTACAGATTACACAGAGAACATGGTTCTGCAGGAACTGTCAATGCTTCAACACATCCCCTGAGTAATATATCTGAGCCTAAATTCTTGGTTGTTCAGTTAGTCAATATGCAGTAATCATCACAGACAAATATCATTTGCTTTTGACCGACAATTTCATTCACATATTTTCTGATTAGATCACCGGATTGCCGTTGAGAAGATTGATGAAATTTTATCGTCTGCATTCTAGGAATGTACAAGCCAGTTTGATAACCTTCATTGGTTCCAGCAAGAGATATCCTAATTTAGTGCATATCGTTGTAGTAAACCTAAATACTTCTTTTCTTGTTTTGCCTCACCATCAAATCATATTTGTGCACCAGCTGACTAGGTCCTCAGAGCAGCTCATAAACTCTTAGATGTTTATAGCACAGAAGCAGGCCAGTCAGCCCATTGTGGCTGCACCAGTCAACAAAGGTCTGACTATACAAATTGCATTTTCCAGCTTCTGGCCCACAACCCTGGAGGTTATGGAAACTCAAGTGAATACTGCAATAGAGGTCATTGAGTATACTTAAGACAGAGATAGATAGGTTCTTGATTGTTAAGGGGATCAAAGGTTATGGTGAGAAGGTGGGAAAATGGGGTTGAGAAACTTATCAGCCATGATTGAACGGCAGAGCAGACTCAACGGGCCAAATGTCTAATTTCTGCTGCTATGTCTTTAAGTCTTATGGTCTTATATAGTAAATACTGCTTAAATATAATGAGAATTCTTGATCGTATACCCTATATTTAGACCCAAATAATTAATATGCATCACAATCATGAAGGTCCCTGCAGGACCTCACCGGAAGCTGACATCCAGTCAAGGAATCATCCCTTTACTATCACCCTCTGCTTCCTGCCTCTTAAGCCAATCTAATGTTCCACTCTGCTTTGGATCCCATATCTCTTACTTTCCTGACTAGTCTGCCATAAAGGACCTTATTAAAACCTTGCCAAAGTCCATGTAGACCACATTAAATACATCATTCTAATCAACAGTTTTGGTTAGCTCCTCAAAACATTCAATCAGATTTGTTAAAAACAATCTTTCCTGAACAAATCCAAGCTGACCATCCCTGATTAAACCCTTTCTTTCCAAGTGCAGAGCTGTATTGCTGCTCAGAATTCTTTCTAACAACTTCACCACTATTGAGGTTGGATTGGCCTGAGTTTCCTGATCTATCCCTACCTTCTTTTCTTTCAAATAATGGGGCAATGTTAGTAGTCCTCCAGTCCTCTGGCACCTCGTCTATTGCCAGAGATTTAGGATTCACTGCCAGGGCCCATGGTATCTCCTTCCATGTCTCCATCAAAAGCCTGGATACATCTCATCTGGGCCTTCAGATTTATTCACTTTTAAGGCTGCTATAAACCTCCTCGGAGCTCCTCTCTCTCTCTGTTAATTTCTTCTAATGTTTCACAGTTGTCCAATGTGATGTCAATATTTATGTTGTCCTTTTCCATTGTGAATACCAATGCATAGGATTCATTGAGGACTGTGCCTACGTCTTTTGGGTCCACACATGTGTTACCTCTATGGTCTTTAGTGGGCCCTGTTCTTTCCCTGGTTATTCTCTTGCTCTGTATATTTAAAAAAATCCTCTCTGGGTTTTTATTTATGCAACCCACCAACATTTTCTCATGAACTCCTTATTTTCCTAATTTTCTTACTAATGTAATATGAAATATTAAGAGTAACATAATTATGGTATGTTTTCTTGCCTCTGATATCTGACATTTGCATTTTGTGCGCTGCGATGGAATTCCTTTTGTAGGGATCAACTGAAGAAGTTCTTGGAATTAGATCAGATTGGACATCATTTTTACAACTTCGATTACCCAGCATCTAGTTTGAACCACATTTTGGGAATTTGGGCAATTGCTTCTCCAAATTTTCCACCCATTCATTTCAGAGAAGGGAAAAACACAGGGAACTGTGTGTTGAATTCCTAATATACAGTCCCAGTGTGCAAGCCTCCTGGTCAGAAGAATTATCACATAAATACATCTTTCACATAGAGACATTGCTTTCTTCTTCCTGTGGAAATTCCTTACAAGATCTGGTACAAAAATTATAACCTTGGAAGGGTAATAGTCCACTGATAAATAAAGGAACCCTTCAAATCCACATAATTTCCTTTCCATTATTGAGACATGATGATTTTTATTGATTGTAACTGTACATTTAAAACAGCTGTTAAAGAGAAGCTGGCCTAAGGTCTTACCCATCTATCAACACAATAGCGATATCTTACTAAATGCTCCACCAAAATCAAGTTGGCAATGCGAGTGAAGATATTTCTTTTCAGATTAATACAGCAGCCATTTATGCTTTGTTATGATAAAGTGGACACGTTATGTTTTTGCTTTGGAAATCATTATTTTGGATTTTTGCTTTTGAAAATAGACCCAAAAGAATTGAGAATTCAGGCCTCCTTGTGATGATTGAGTGAATGGTTACCAGATAAATCCATTATAATATAAAAAGTATCCGTGTTGATCTGACACTCAATAAAGAGACCTGAAACTTATATTTGTCCATATTTTCCACAGCAGATCCTGTTGGACTCTACTTGGAGAAATGCACATTAAGAATTATGTGAGGTTTGGTTTTGTTGAAGACAAATAATAGAGCAGCTTCTTCTTAACAGCTATATTTAAGTGTTCGCAATGATGCAGTTACAACATTCATTAAAATAGATGATTATCCTGCATGTTGGAAGAGCTAAGAGAATGAACAACATCAAACCTAAATCCTGAAGCATAAAATTTTGATATTAAGTTTTTACATTTTCTAATGTGTTTATTACCTTTTAAAAAGTGACATATTTTCGTTTTTGATTGCAATGTAATGGTATAATGTCAAGGAAACAGATTATGTCGCATTCCAAATGACAAATGTAAAGTATTTGCTGACATACACTGCTTTTTTGGCAAATGAGACAAGAAGATTCAATTGATATATAATGTTTTCTAGAACTGAATTTAAAAGAAAAGGAGAAAAGGCAACTCATTAATAAACATAACGTATCTAGTGGTCTTTCTAAGAATTCTGAAAACACACGATACATGTGGCTCACAGATTTGTGTGTTGACCACAACTGGAAACTGAGCCAGCAACCACTGCAGCATGGAGGGAGTGTCTAAACCACTACACTACCAGATCACAACAATTGAATTATATACTTTTAAGGTTCATTTCTATCTTTCTTCCTTCCCCTTTAATTGTCATCATGCCTTTTCATCATTGCAGTAGAATCCTTTAGGCTAATCGTAGGCAGAAGGTTACCATAAACAATAGGCTACAGTGGAGCACTATTTATTTATTTAATTATTTAGTCAGAGGAAAGGCTGATCTGAAATCAGTTTTAATAGTCATAGAGTTATTTTGTTCTTTGATAAAATAATGAAAATAAAGACAATATTGTACATTGAGCATTCCTGTCACTGATTTCCTTGTTGACATTTGTACTATAGAAGATTTTATAACAGAAACTATTCAACTTGTGCTACGTTCACAGCTTTTGTCAGACTACATGACTAGGAATTTGTTGGTATGTCACCTATTTTCAACAAAATTGTGGTAGTGTCAGGAAAATGTAACTTTTATGTGACAGAAAACACATCCATAATCAGACATGAGTTCCTCTCAATTTATTTATGCACTGATGTATCATGGAGTCCTATGGAAAGCTTTTCGAAGCCATTACATTGTATGAATTTCCCAAGATCCTACAACAGAATGTTATCCACAGAACATAGTAATTCTTTTTACCTATCAAATCTACAAGTTGGTAATCATTTCACTTTTCCAGGTTGCAGCAGAAATGACTCAAATGATGATTTCTTGAGTCCTTTAATAAATTAATATTTTCCCAGGGTATGAATTTAACAAAGAGCTACTTCACGATTTTGGTGACCCGTCTCCCAGGGGATACTTCTCAGTTTGTTACACTTGCAGATGAGATTTCCCAAAGCATTAAGCACTCAGATGAAAAGGTTTTGACTGGCTCCTCTTCTTTATTCACCCACCCCTTGAATAGCCACAATGAGATGGATTGTGAAAAGGATCTCTTTTCTTATGGCTATCTTTCTCCCAAATCAAATGAATTTATGTTTTAATTTAACCAGGGAAGAGGGAGGGTTAATACAGGACTGAAGGTGTTATAGCTGAATGCACACAGTATAAGGAATAAGGTAAATGAATTTATGGCACAGATCGAAATTGGCAGGCATGACGTGGTGGACGTAACAGAGACGTGGCTGCAAGGGGATCAGGATTGGGAACTGAATATCCAAGGATATACATCCTATCGAAAAGGTATGCAGGTGGGCCGAGAGGGTGAGGTTGCCTTATTAGTAAGAAATGAAATTAAATCAATAGGAAGAAACGAAGTAGGGTCAGATAGTGTAGAATCTGTGTGGGTAGAATTGACGAACCACAAAAGTCAAAAAACCGTAGTTGGAGTTGTGTACAGGCCTCGAAACAGTAGTCAGGTGCTGGGGCGCAGGATGCACCAGGAGATACAAAAGGTGTGTAAGAAAGGCAAAGGCACAGTGATCATGGGGGATTTCAATATGCAGGTGGACTGGGAATATCATGTTGGTAGTGGATTGCAAGAAAAAGAGTTTGTGGAATGTCTACGAGATGGCTTTTTGGAGCAACTTGTGGTGGAGCCCACAAGAGAACAGGCAATAATGGATCTGACCCCACTATGAAGGATATATTTCTCTTCCCACCCTTATCTGCCTTCCGGAAGGACCGCTCTCTCCACAACTCCCTCGTCCGCTCCACGCTCCCCACTAGCCCCACCACCCCTGGCGCCTCTCCCTGTAACCGCAGCAGGTGCTACACCTGTCCCTACACCTCTCCCCTCACCTCCATCCCAGGCCCCAAGAAAACCTTCCACATTAAACAGATGTTCACCTGCACATCTGCTAATGTGATCTATTGTGTCCGCTGTTCCCTACGTGGCCTCCTCCACATCGGGGAGACCAAGCGGAGACTTGCAGACAGCTTTGTGGAGCACTTACTCTCGGTTCACAACAAACGACAACACCTCCCACCGCGAACCACTTCAACTCCCCCTCCAATTCCTTGGACGACATGTCCATCCTGTGCCTCCTCCAGTGTCACAACGATGCCACCCGGAAACTGCAGGAACAGCACTTCATATTCCGCCTTGAAAGCCTACAACCCAATGGTCTCAATGTGGACTTTACTAGCTTCAAAATCTCCCCACCGTCTCCAGCCTCATCCCAAGACCAGCTCCCCTTCTCATCCCCGCCTCCTTGATCTGTCCGTCTTCTCTCCCACCTATCCGCCCCTCCCTCCTCACTGACCAACCCCCATCCCCACTTCCTACCTACACTCACCTTTACTAGTTTCATCCCCGCCTCCTTGACCTGTCCGTCTTCTGCCTTCTATCACAGTAATATAAAGAAGACCCAAAACGTCAACTTTCCTGCTCCTCTGATGCTGTCTGGCCAGCTGTGTTCCTCCAGCTCCATACCTTTTTATCTCAGACTCCAGCATCGGCAGTTCCTACTATCTCATACTGGATTTAGTGTTGTGCAATGAGGCAGACTTGATAAGGGAGCTTAAGATGAAGGAACCCTTAGCAGCCAATGATTATAAGATGATAGAACTTACCCTGTAATTTGAGAGGGAGAAGATAGAATCAGAGGTAACGGTATTACAGCTGAATAAAGGCGACTACAGAGGTATGAGGGAGGAGCTGGGCAGAATTGATTGGAAGAGGAGCCGAGCAGGAAAGTCAGTGGGACAGCAATGGCAGGAGTTTCTGGGAATAATTCAGGAGAAACAGCAAAAATTCATCCCTAGGAAAAAGAAGCATGATACAGGGAGGATGAGGCGACCATGGCTGACTAAGGAAGTCAGGGATTGCATAAAAGCAAAAGAGAAAGCATAAAATGTGGCGAAGGGCAGTGGGAAACCAGAGGATTGGGAAGCTTACAAAGACCAACAGAGGGCAACATAAAAAGAAATAAGGAGGGAGAAGATTAAATATGAGGTTAAGCTAGCCAGTAATATAAATGAAGACTGTAAGAGTTTCTTTAAATATATAAAGGGCAAAACTGTAGGAATTCTTTGAGGAAATAACGAGCAGGGTAGATCAAGGAGAGCCAATGGATGTTATGTACCTGGACTTCAAGAAGGCCTTTGATAAGGTGTCACAACAGGAGGCTGCTGAGTAAGATAAGGGCCCATGGTGTTACAGGCAAGGTGCTAGCATGGATAGAAGATTGGCTGTCTGGCAGAAAGCAGAGAGTGGGGATAAAAGGGTCTTTCTCAGGATGGCAGCCGCTGACAAGTGATGTTCCGCAAGGGTCAGTGTTGGGACCACAACTTTTCACTTTGTACATTAATGATCTAGATGAAGGAACTGTGGTCATTATGTCTAAGTTTGCAGACAATACAAAGATAGATAGAGGGACAGGTAGTATTGAGGAGGTGGCGAGGCTGCAGAAGGGTTTGGACAGGTTAGGAGAATGGGCAAAGAAGTGGCAGATGGAGTGCAACGTGGGAAAGTGTGAGGTCATGCACTTTGGTAAGAAGAATAAAAGCATGGACTATTTTCTAAATGGGGAGAAAATTCAGAAGTCTGAAGTGCAAAGATACTTGGGAGTTCTAGTCCAGGATTCTCTCAAGGTAAACTTGCAGGTTGAGTCAGCAGTCAGGAAGGCAAATGTAATGTTGGCATTTATTTTGAGAGGACTTGAATATAAAAGCAGGGACGTACTACTGAGGCTTTATAAGGCTCTGGTCAGGCCACATTTGGAGTATTGCGTGCAGTTTTGGGCCCCATATCTCAGGAAGGATGTACTGGCCCTGGAGCGGGTTCACGAGAATGGTCCCAGGAATGAAAAGCTTAACATACGAGGAACGTTTGAGGACTCTGGGACTATACTCATTGAGTTTAGAAGAAGGAGGGGTGATCTAATTGAAACTTTCAGAATACTGAATGGTCTGGACAAAATGGATGTTGGGAAGATGCTTCCATTGGTAGGAGAGACAAGAACCCGAGGGCACAGCCTTAGAGTAAAGGGAAGACCTTTTAGAACGGAGATAAGGAGAAACTTCTTCAGCCAGAGAGTGGTGAATCTATGGAATTCACTGTCACAGAAGGCTATGGAGGCCAGGTCGTTGAGTACATTTATGACTGAGAGAGATAGGTTCTTGATTATCAAGGGGATCAAGGATTACGGGGAGAAAGCGGGGTTGAGGAACTTCTCAGCCATGATTGAATAGCGGAGCAGACTCGATGGGCCAAATGGCCTAATTATGCTCTTATGGTCTTATGGTCTTAACCAGACTTTCTTGAGACAAAAAATGAGTGAGATTATTGTCTCCTAAACATAAGAAATAAAAGCACATCAGACTTACAGATTAGAAATAAGAAGTTAATCAAAAGAAAAGATGCAAGCTATAAAAATATACAGGGTAGTCTCTGGGTTATTTGTGAAGAGTGGACAGTAGAATGTTGCAGTATTACTTTGGATAATACCGGTAGCATTGATGTTAGTAGAGTAGCAGTTCATTCTGAGTCTCTTGACTTTGCAGATTGATTGAACTTTTTTTGTCCTGGTTCCTTTTAACAGTGGCTGACTGTCAGCACTCAGACTAAGATTTTTTTTTTTTAATTTCTGTCTTTACCTGTATTGCAGGGTGCTTAATGGTTATTCACAAGATGTGACCTTTACAGCACACTATTTCTTACATTAGGATGTTGTGCCACTAACAGACCCAAAACAGGGGTTGCAGTTAGTTTTTGACTTTGTTTTTGTACATTTCTGGTCGGGTAAAAAGAAATCTACAGGAGACAGTCTCCTGCTAAGATGGTCTAGCAAGTAGTCAGCCTTTCATTATGTCTTCATTTTTGGTCCTTCTGATTAAAGTGTTGGGGAGACAATGGCCTAGTGGTATTATCGGTGGACTGTTAATCCAGAGTCCCAGATAATATCCTGGGCACCTGGGTTCAAATCCCACCATGGCAACTGAAAAAAATTCAATGAATATCTGGAATTAAGAATCTAATGATGACCATGAATCCATTGTCGATTGTTGAGGGAAAAAGATAATCATCTGGTTCACTAATGTCCTTTAGGAGGGAAACTGCCATCCTTACCTGGACTGGCTTACATGTGACTCCAGACCCACAGCAATGTGGTTGACTCTTAACTGCCTTCTGGGCAATGAGGGATGGGCAATAAATGCTGCTGGTCAGTGATGCCCTCATCCCATGAATGAATATTTAAAAAAAAATCCTTGACTCAGTAGAAGTGTGACATCCCAGGTTTCTGGTAGACAGTCGTTGAATTTACATCTGCTTTCACCTTCTGGCTGTAGCAGTTCTCTTCTAAAACTAAAATGCATTAAAATTAGAAGTGCAACACGTCTACAAGTATTTTGGGGTTCTGATCTATCCGCACCAAAGTTATCTTGTCCTCTAGTTCAGTGGCAATGGGACAGACTGTTATCTATTTGTCCTTTCTCAGTGGTGCTGTTGATTTATCAGGTTGACAAGACACAGTCTTTTTGCATTTTTCCCAAATTTGGGGTCTTAATCAGATAATTTACTTTCTTGAGCTTCTTGGCACACAAGAGGCCACTGAATTGAACTCTTAAGCATTAACCTAAACTCAGGAAGAGCACTAACACGTGATCTCCTGGCTGAAAGGTTTCCTGGCCTTGGCATATTTATTTGCCTGTTGTTTGATCACTGTATGGGAGATTTTCAGGTTTTCTTGGACCACTTCACAGGTTTCATCAAATAAATGGAGCTGAAAGACAAAAACCTTAAAAAGCAGTCCAATGTTACATTCTCTTACATGGTAACTTCCTCTTTCAGTTCTAAAAAAGACCCCTCCTTGATGAGTTTCAGATGCCCTTGTACTTAGAGTCAGAGAATAATACAGTATAGAAACAGGCCCTTCAGTCCAAACTGGTCCATGTTGACCATGGTGCTGACTCAGCTAATTCCAATTGCCCGCATTTGGTCCATATCCCTTGAAACCCTTCCCATCCATGTGCCTATCCATATATTTTTGTTTAAATGTTACTGTTGTACCTGCCTCAACAAATATCTCTGGCAGCCCATTCCATATATGCACCAAAATGCCCATGAATGAATTAAAATGGAGTAAACCTTGTCATCTTGCTGGGTGAGTTCCTGGTGACGAACAGAAGACCTAATCTTTTATCCCAGTCATGGGCACACACATGGCAGTGCCTGATCACTGTTTTTAGGGTCTGGTGGTATCATTCTAATGCCCTGTGATGGCAGATGTTACACTGAAGACTGCGCCTAGGTCACAACCAGGGCACCCATGACTTACTGAAATATTTTGGACATGAATTTTGATCTTGGATCTGATGGGCTCTCAGTTGGCATAATCTCCCACTCAGCTGGGTTAGGTCAAGATTTGGGTCAACTTGCAGTCTCCGCTTCCTCATTTTCACTGTAGTAACATTCAGGGACTGCTTTTGCCTCAGTGTCAGTGTTAGCAAGCTGAGCCAGTGTTTTTAGCAAACATTTAGATTTATGGGCTGCCAAAAATATCCTTTTGCTGTCTTTTTGGGCTGTTTAAGTCTCTCACAAAAGGTATTGAATAAGCGGACTAGAAAATTTTCTGGCAGTTCTGTGACCTCAGCCTTCACTGACTGAGCTCGTCTGGCCATGGACCTCATACACATATTGTAAGGGAAATGTCAGGTGCTGACATTCAACATTCCTGACCTCTCAGAGACCTCTGGAGATACCACCTTTGATCCTGTCATTGTCAAGGAACAGGTTGATCTTGTCCACAGGCAGACTGGAGATAACTCCAACAACTCCTAATCCTACTGCAAAGTCACAGTTCTGATGCAGCCGCTAGGGGGGAAGAGCATGCACCCTCCTTCAATCCCTTTACCAGTACAATGGCACTTACTATATTCTCTGATGGGAAGGTCTTTTCCAAGTAATAGAATTTGACTGATGCTGGTTCTGTCAATGACATTCGAGACTTATTTGCTTCATTATGGGAAACTGTAACCCAACTTTCTTTTGAATACAAAGTCCCAGTAACTTTCTCAGATTTGTTTAACCTATCCACAGTCTCAGAATTGTCTTTACAAGGGTTCACAGCTATAGTTAGAGTCAACAGGCAACACAGGTAAAGGAAAAGCAGTGATTGTAATATATTTGGATTTTCAGAGGGTGTTTAGTAAGTACCACACGTTAGGCTACTTTATGTTAACAGCCAATGGTGTTGGAGGTAGCATGTTGGCATGGATAAAGATTGGCTAACCTGTAGAAGACTGAGAGTTGTGAAAAGGTGGCTTATAACTAGTGGTGTGCCACAGGGATCAGCACTGGGACCACAATTATTTTCAATATATATTTATAACCTGGATGAGGAAAGTGAATGCACAATAGTCAAGTTTACTATAGTCAATAGGTGGGAAGACAAGTGAAGACAAGTCTCACAAAGATCTGCAAAGAGATATAGACAGATTAAGCAAGTAGCCAAAACCTGACAAATGGAATACAACAGGGAATTGTGAGAATAATGGACTTTGGCAGGAAGAATAGAGAAGCTTAATATTATTTAAATGGAGAAAGACTTCAGAAAGCCATGGCACAAGGATTTGGAAGTCTTTGCCCATGAATCACAAAAAGCTAGTCTACATGTTCAGTGGGAATAAAGAATGCAAATGGGATGTTGGCCTTTGTTTCAAAGAGAATAGAGTATAAAAGTAGGTAGGCTTTGCTAAAACTATACAAGGCATGAGTAAGAACACAGCTGGAATACTGTGAAAGACAGTTTTGTACCCCATATGTAAGAAAAGATATACTGACATTGGAGGCAGTCCAGAGAAGCTTCACTAGGCTTGTAATGGGAATGAAGGTGTGGTCTACTGAGTGAAGGCTGAGTGGGTTCGGCCTGTACTCATTGAAATTTAGAAAAATGAGACGGAATCTTCTTGAAACATACAAGCTTCATAGGTAACTTAGATTAGATACAGAAAGGTTATTTCCCTTGTGGGAGGGTCTAGGACTGCAGGACATAATCTCAGAATAAGGGGCCATACATTTAAGATGTAAATGAAGAGGAATTTCTTATCTCAGATGGTAATGACTCTATAGAATTCTTTACTGCAAAGGGCTGTTCGAGCTGGGTTATTAAATATATGAATGCAAAAGAAGAGGTGAGAGTGACTGCCTTGACTTCAAGTCTGCATTTGACTGCAAGCGACATCAGGAGTCCGAGCAAAACTGAAGTCAATGAGAATCAGGGAAAAAAGAACTTTCTGTTGGTTGAAGTCATACCTGGCACAAAGGAAGATGTTGGAAGTCAGTCATCTCAGCTCCAGGACATACTTGCTTGAATTCCTTAGGGTAGTGTCCGAAGCCAAACCATTTTCATCTGTTCCATCAATGACCTTCCCTTCAAAATAAGGGCAGAAGTAGGGATGTTCGTGATGATTGCATAATGTTCATCACCATTGATGATTTCTTAAATACTGAAGCAGTCAACACACAAATGCAGCAAGCTCTGGGCAATATTCAGGCTTGGAGTGACAAGTGGCAGGTAACATTTGCGCCACACATATGCCAGGCAATCACCATTTCCAATAAGAGACAGTCCAATCACTGCTCCTTGACATTCAATGGCATTACCATCATTGAATCCCCCACTATCAACATTTTGGATGATACCAACCTCTAGAAATTCAACTCGACTAGCCATATAAATAAAATGTAGCCATATAAATAAAATGGCTACAAGAGCAAGTCAGAGGCTAGGCATACTGAATCGAGTAACTCACCTCCTAACTCCCCAAAGCCTGTCCACCATGGGATATTCCCCAATTGCCTGGATGGGTGCAGCTCCAACAACACTCAAGAAGCTTGACACCATCTAAGACAAAGCAGCTCACTTGATTGGCACTACATCCACAAACATCCACCACCCTCCACTACCAGCACTTATTAGCAGTAATGTGTACTATCTACAAGATGCACTGCAGAAATTCACCTTAGACAGCACCTTCTAAACTCAGGATCACTACTATCTAATAGCATTGTGAGTCTACCTACAGCCTGTGGACTGCAGCGGTTCAAGAAGGCAGCTCACAACCACCTTCTCAAGGGCAACTAGGGACAGGCAATAAGCTGGCCCAACAATGCCCAAACCCCACAAGTGAATTTTTAAAAATTCAAGGTGAGGTAGACAGATTTTAATCAGTAAGGGCATCAAGGTTTATGGTAAAAAGACAGGAAGATGGATTTGAGAATTATCAAATTAGTTATGATCACATTGAATGACAGAGCAGACTCAATGGGTTAACTGGTCTGCTTGTGCTTATATGTCTAATTGGTCTATGGCTTTATAGCCTTCATCTGATTTTCTATGCTGCCTGACTGACTCGCATTCTCTGCAGGGGATATATGTGCCCTCATAAATCTAACTGCCATTTCCTGTAGAATCTAACAGTTTGCTTAAACATGCTCTATCTTTCAGCAGTTAAAGTGAACAGGCTTTGTGGCCTCATTTTTCATCTTAACACAATCTTTCTGTCCTGCAAAAGGTTCAGAGCATTGCTTTCTTTCCCATGGTGCTCAGTTTCTTATCAAGTTTCCCACATATTTCCTTTTCCACATGAATGGGAGTGATTGGGAATTAGCAGCCAATGTGGCTACCTGTGTGGATATAGTCATTCTCCGGCCTTCTAGGTGTATTCTTATTTGGAATGGATAGAGTTTGTAAACACTGCAAGGGGAGCTTTTCACAAGGTTTTCATTTGTGGCTTCTGTTTTTAATGCTCATACCAGCTGCTTAAAACAGTTAAATTCCAGTTATGCATAGTCAGCCAGTTCCAAAGCCAGGTGGGAGGGTGAACTGTGAAAAGGATGCAGTGATGCTTCAGAGTGATTTGGAAAAGTTGAGCAAGTGGGCAAATGCATGGCAGGTGCAGTATAATTTTGATAAATGTGAAGTTATTCACTTAGGTTGCAAAAACAAGAAGGTCGCTTCTTATCTGAATGGCGTTAGATTTGGAAAAGGTAAGGTGCAATGGGATCTGGATGTCTTGGTACACCAGTTGCTGAAAGCAAGCATGCAGGTGCAGTAGGCGGTGAAGAAGGCAAGTGGGATGTTGGCCTTTATAGTGTGTCCAGGAACAGGATGTCAAACTGCAATTATACAGGCCCTTGGTGAAAGCACACTTGGAGTATTGTGTGCAGTTTTGGTCTCCACGTTTGAGGAAGGATGTTCTGTCTATGGAGGGAATGCAAAGAAGGTTTGTCAGATTGATCCTGGGATGATAAGACTGATGTATGAAGAGACTTTGATTCAGTTAGGACTGTATTCACAGGAGCTTGGATGAATGGGGAAGGATTTCCCAGAAACCCATAAAATTCCCACAGGACTAGACAAGGTAAATACAGGAAGGATGTTCCTGATGACCATGGAGTCCAGAACTAGAGGTCACTGTCTAAAGATATGGGGTAGGCCATTTTGGACTGAGATAAGGAGAAATTTCTTCACCCACAGAATGGTGAGCTTGTGGAATTCATTACAACACAAGATATCAAGGTTAAATTATTGAATGTTTTCAAGAAGTTAGGTAAAATTCTTCTAGCTAAAGAGATGAAAGAGTATCAGGAGAAAGTGGGAACCGTTTATTGACTCAACTGTTTATATTAGATGATAGAGCAGGCTTGAAGGGCTGACCGGTCTACTCCTGCTCCCATTTTCTATGTTTCTAGGTTTCCTGCAGGTATGAAATTTTTGACAGTTTGCCCCCAGCATGATCCATTACACAATTACAATGGCTGTTTGCGCAGTGGCTCAGTGGTTAGCACTACTGCCTCTCAGCGCCAGGGACCCGGGTTCGATTCCACCCTCGGGTGACTGTCAATGTAGAGTTTGCTCGTTCTCCCTGTGTCTGTGTGGGTTTCCTCTGGGTGCTCCGGTTTCCTCCCACAGTCCAAAGATGTGCAGGCTAGGTGGATTGGCCATGCTAAATTGCCCATACTGTTCAGCAATGTGTAGATTAGGGTGATAGTTCTGGGTGGGATGCTCTGAGGGTCGGTGTGGACTTGTTGGGCCAAAGGGCCACACTGTAGGGATTCTATGAAAATTAGTGGAACATTCCTTAGGCATGAGGGAGTAAATGACATGAGTTTTCTCTGAAAACTTACTCTGCACTTATGAGGATTGATGTTGAGCTGGGCTGGCCACATTGCTGCGTTAATTACTCTATGGAGATAAAGAAGTCTTCTACCTTTACCTGATCAAAAATAGGAAATAACTGTGACACCCAATAAATCATTAAGCAAAGAGAATGTCAGGTAAGGCAGATGGACTGAGAGCTTGGTTGAGAGAGGGATAAGACTGACAGCTTAACGTTCCAGGATTTTAATGTTTCAGGCAAGATAAAGGGGGATGTAAAAGAGGTAGGGGAGTTTGTTATTATTAGGGAGAATATCGCAGCTATACTGAGGGAGGACACGTTGGTGGGCTCATCCAGCGAGGCCATATGGGTAGAGCTCAGGAATACGAAGGGTACAATCACTTTGATGGAGTTGAACTATAGGGTTCCCAACAGCCCGCAGGAGATAGAGGAGCAGATATGTGGACAGGTTATGGGAAACTAAAAACAACGTTGCTGTGGTGATTTTTAACTTATGGAATCACTACAGTGTGGAAAGAGGCCATTTGGCCCAGCAGGTCAGCACCAATCCTACCACCCTGTCTCCATAACTAACCCACCTAGCTTGCACATCCCTGGGCATTACAGGGCAATTTACAATAGCTAATCCACATAACCTGCACATAGAGTCATAGAATTATACAGCTTGGAAACAAATCCTTTGGTCCAACTCATCTGCACTGACCAGATATCCTAAACTGATCTAGTCCCATTTGCCAGCATTTGGCCTATAGCCTCTAAACCGTTCCCATGTACCCATTCAGATACCTTTTAAATGTTGTAATTGTACCCACTTCCACTACTTCCTCTGGCAGCTCATTCCATATGTGCACCACCCTCAGTGTGAAAATGATGCCCCTTAGGTCTCTTTTAAATCTTGACCCTCTCACCTTAAACCTATGCCGTCTAGTTCTGGAATCCCCTACTCTGGGAAAAAGACCTTGGCTATTCACCCTGTCCATGCCTCTCATGAATTTATAAACCTCTATAAGGTTACCCCTCAGCATCTGATGCTCCAGGGAGAAAAGCCCCAGCCTACTCAACCTCTCCCTATAGCTCAAACTCTCCAATCCCTGCAACATCCTTGTAAATTTTTTCTGAACACTTTCAACTTTAATGACATCTTTCCTATAGCAGGGAGACCAGAACTGAACACAGTATTGTAAAAGTGGCCTCATCAATGTCCTGTACAGCCGCAATCTGATGTCCCCACTCCTGTACTATGCACTGACCAATGAAGGCAAGGATGCCAAACTTCTCTTCACGATCCTGTCTACCTGCAACTACACTTTCAAGGAACTATGTACCTGCACCCCAGGTCTTTTTGTTCGGCAACACCCCTCAAGGGCCCTACCATTAACTGTATAAGTCTTGCCCTGGTTTACCTTAACAAAATGCGACACTTGGCATTTATCTAAACTAAACTCCATCTGACATTCCTCGGCCCATTGGCCCATCTGGTCAAGATCCTGTTGTACTCTGAGAAAACCTTCTTCACTGTCCGCTACACCACCTATTTTGAATTTATCTGCAAACTTAGTAGCCACCCCTCCTATATTCACATCCTAATCATTTATACAAAGCAGTGGACCCATCACCGATCATTGTGGCACACCGCTGGTCACAGGCCTCCAGTCCAAAAAACAACCCACTACCACCACCACCCTCTGTCTCCTACATTCAAGCCAATTTTTCATCATAGAATCCCTACAATGTGGAAACAGGCCCTTTGGCCCAACAAGTCCACACCGAACCTCAGAGCATCCCCCCAGACCTATCCCCCTAATCTACACCTCTCTGAACACTACAGGCAATTTAGCATAGCCAATCCACCTAACCTGCACATCTTTGGACTGTGGGAGGAAACCGGAGCACCCGGAGGAAACCCATGCAGACACAGGGAGAATATGCAAACTCCACACAGACAGTCACCCGAGGCTGGAATCGAACCCGGGTCCCCAGTGCTGTGAGGCAGCAGTGCTAACCACTGTGCCACCGTGCCTCCCTTTTCATCCAATTGGCTAGCTCCCCTTGGATTCCATGTGATCTAACCTCACTAATCAGTCTGCTATGCTCTTTGGACCATGCAAGGAAACAGACCGCCCAGCAGAAATACACACAGACACAGGAAGAACAGGCAAACTCCACACAACCAGTCACCCACGGCTGGAACTGAACCTAGATGTTGTGAGGCAGCAGTGCTAACCACTGAGCCACCATATCCCCCATGGCATTCCCCTATATTGACTGGAACTCCCCTAGTACCAGGGGCCTGGATGGAGTGGACTTTGGTAGGTGTGTCCAAGACAGTTTTTTGAAACAACATGGAAATCATCCAACTAGGAAAGGAACCATACTAGACCTGGTATTAGAGAATGAGCCTGGCCAGGTGATGGAAGTTTCAGTGGGACACCATTTCGGGAACATTGGCCATAATTCTGTAAGTTTTAGGTTACTTATGGATAAGAATAAGAGTAGTCCTCGTGTGAAGGCACTAGACTGGGGAAGTCTAACTACCACAATATTAGGCAAGGACTGGGTAATGTAGATTCAGGGTGGCTGTTTGAGGGTAAATCCAAATGTGGCATGTGGGAATCTTTTAAAGGCCAATTGATAGGAGTTCAGGACCAGCATATTCCTGTGAAAATGAAGGATAAGGATGGTAAGATTCAGGAACCTTGGGTGACAAGAGAAATTGAGAGTTTAGTCAAAAAGAAACAGGAGGCATACGTGAGGTTTAGGAGACTGAAGACAAACAAAATCCTTAAAGAATACAAAGATATTAGGAAAGAACTTAAACAAGGAATTAGGAGGAAATCATATAAGGACCAAAACCGTAGCTGGGGAAAGGGTTGGTGTACTCAAAGACAAAGGAGGGACTTTATCCATGGAGCTGGAGGAAGTGGGTGAGGTCCTTAATAAATACTTTGCATTGGTACTCACAAAAAGAAAGGACATGGTGAATGGTGAATCTTGAGATGGTAAGGCATGTGAATATTAAAAAAAAGGAGGTATTGTGTGATCTGAAAATCATTAAGGTAGACAAGTCCCCAGGACCTGATCGGATCTATCCCGGAATGCTGAGGGAGGTAAGTCAGGAAATTTCTGGGGCCTTGTATGAAATCTTTGTCTCCTGTTTAGGAGAGGTTCCAGAGGACTGGAGAATGGCCAACGTTGTTTAAGAAGGGCAACAAAGATAATGCAGGAAATTAGTGATTGGTGAGCCTTATGTCAGTGGTAGGGAAATTATTGAATTGAATTAAATTTATTTCACATGCATTCAAATGGGTAGAGTAAAAAATTTATAAGTCACCACTTACATGCCATCTTAGGATGTACTGGCACTGGAGGGGGTGCAAAGGAGGTTCACTAGGTTGATTCCGGTGTTGAGGGAGTTGGTTTATGAGGAGAGACTGAGTAGATTGGGATTATATTCATTGGAATTCAGAAGATTGAGGGGGGATCTTATAGAAACATATAAAATTATGAAGGGAATAGATAAGATAGAAGTAGAGAGGATGTTTCCACTGGCAGGTGAAGCTAGGCCAAGAGGGCATAGCCTCAAGATTAGAGGGAGTAGATTTAGGACTGAACTGAGAAGGAATTTCTTCACCCAGAGGGTTGTTAATCTATGGAATTCCTTGCCCAGTGAAGTAGTTGACGCTACTTCAGTAAACGCTTTTAAAAAAAAGGTAGATTTTTTTTGAACAATAAAGGAATTAAGGGATACGGTGAGAATGCGGGTAAGTGGATCTGAGTCCACGAAAGGATCAGCCATGATCTTATTGAATGGCAGAGCAGGCTCGAAGGGCCAGACGGCCTACTCCTGATCCTAGTTCTTGTGTTCTTGTGTTCTTGTGTTAGGTACATACAGCTTCTTCAGTTCCAGTGTAACAATGTTACCAACACATGGCACCATTTAGGTACAGAGTACCTGGGTACAATCCTTAGTTAAAGAATCAAGAAATGAAGAAAAAATGCTACATCACAGCTATAGACAGTATTACCATGGGTCACAAAAAAAAAGAAGCATAGTTAAAAATACAAACATCACAGTCTGTCTCCGAAAGCTCTCCGCAGCAGACCAATGCAGGGGGCTTCCTCATGGTCTGACAACTGGCTGCCTGCATCCTCTGCACTGGACCCACACTGGGCCACTGGTCACTGGCGTCCCCATTCCAGGCTATTGGTCACTGGTGTTCCTGCTTCAGAGGCCAAGAGTTGGAGGCCGGGGTCGGGTGTGTGAGGCTGAGAGAAGGGAGGAAAAGAGGGAGAAAAAAAGAAAACAAGAATGGGAGAAGGGGAAGAGCTCCAGCTGGAATGATCTGCTTTGCCGCCATCTTACTGAACATCCGGAGAAAATTCTTAGGGATAGGATTTGTTTGTAATGTATTTGGAGGAGACTGTAGGTGACCTGATTAGTACGCTTGCTGATGACACAAAGATTGGGATAGCTGCGGTCAGTAGGGAAGATCGCCAGAGGATACAGCTGGATATAAATAGGCTGGAGATTTGGGCAGAGAAATTGCAGATGGAATTTCATCCGGATAGATGCGAGATGACGCATTTTGGAAGGTCTAATGGAGGAGGGAAGTATACAGTAAATGGCAGAACCCTTATAGAGGAATCTAGGTATACAGGACCACATTTCCCTGAAAGTGGGAACACAAGTGGGTAAAGTGCTCAAAAAGGCTTATGGCAAGCTTGCCATCATTTTTTGGGGCACAGTGTATAAAAATTGGCAAATCACTTTGCAACTATATGGAACTTTAATCAAGCAACATTTGGAATATTGTGAACAGTTCTCGTCACCACGCTAATAGAAGAATGTGGAAGCTTTGGAGCGGGTACAGAAATGGTTTACCAGGATGTTGTCTGGTTTGGAGGGTATTAACTATGAGGAGAGATTGGACAAACTTGTTTTTTATTCCCCTCAACTTCAGAGGATGAGGGGAAATCTGATAGAAGTTTACAATACTATGTGAGGCATGGATAGAATGAATAGTCAGAGTATTTTTCCAAGAGTAGAAATGTCAATTACTAAACGTTACGAAGTTGGGCAGAGTAATTGTTAAGTGCAAGGCAGGAACCTAAAATGTGCGGTTCCTTTAAGACATTTGTGCTTTGTCTGTACTTAGAAATTTTTTTTAAAAAGTATGTCTGTGAGCACCAGCTGAAGTTGCCAGTACAGAGAGCCTCAAGAAGTGAAACAAGTGTTATCAAAAAAGCCTTACAGGTGACAGGTAAAACAGCAGTCTTGTTTTAAAAACCAAAAGAACTGCGGATGCTGTAAATCAGGAACAAAAACAAAGTTGCTGGAAAAGCTCAGCAGGTCTGGCAGCATCTGTGAAGGAGAAAACAGAGTTAACGTTTCGGGTCCGGTGACCCTTCCTCAGAGTTCTTCCTCAGGGTTCTGAGGAAGGGTCACCAGACCCAAAACATCAGTCTTGTTTTGATGTTGTGACGAATTTGAGTTTGGCCAATTAATTTAAATGAAGCACCTAGATGCAGAAAGCCAATTGAATTGAAAGCTTATGGTGTTGACAACCTGAAACCAATCTTATTATAAGAATTTGATTGTATCATTATGGGTATATAAGACGAGGGCATTTGGAAAATCAGAGCCAACTGCCATCTGAAAGAAAGAGACATCTGCCACCTGCCAGAGTTAGCACCATTCAGCTCTCAGAGAAAGCCTATCTAATTAATCAAATATACCACAATATTTTAGAGCTCAAAGTCCTCATTGAAGAAATTAGAGATAAAACATCCATGACAGCAGAATTAGCGGAAGAAAGGCATTTGTGAAGAGAGCGGAGATGACAGAATCTTCCAGAAGACAGTCTGTGCGAACTTGGAGAGATTAGGTTATAATTTATGGCTTCTTTTTAATTGGGTTTACGTTAGTGGGACTTGTCTTTATTTAAACAGCATTCCAGTAGAATTTAGTCCAAATAAGGAGTAGTTAGTAGTCGAAGGGGGAATTGTCAGTTTGTTAGTAATTTTGTTAATTTGTTCATTTTTGGGTTAAATAAATAAATTGTTTCTTTTGAGGTTGGTTGGCTCACCGAGCTGGTTCGTTGTTCCGCAGATGTTTCGTTACTGTGCTTGGTAACATCCTCAGTGCAGCCTCTGATGAAGTGTCGGTGTGTTTTCCAGCATGGTTTTTAAACTCTGGGGTCCGTTGCGATGGATTGCCTCACTTTCGGGTTTCCTCCATAGTAGAATGTATATGGTGTCGAGTTCAATGTGTTTATTAATAGCATGCTTCGTGGAGTGCCATGCTTCCAGGAATTCTCGTGCGTGTCTCTGCCTAGCCTGTCCCAGGATCTTGGTGTTGTCCCAGTCGAAGTCATGGTTCTCCTTGTCCATGTGGATTGAGATGAGTGAGTATTGGTCGTGTCTTTTTGTAGCCAGTTGATGTTCATGTACTCTTGTTGTTAGTTTCCTTCCTGTTTGTCCGATGTAGTGTTTCTCGCAGTCTCTGCAGGGGATCTTGTAGATGACATTGGTCCTGTCCATGGCGGGGAGTAGGTCTTTAGTTCGGGTGAGCACTTGTCGTAGGGTTGATGTGGGTTTGTGTGCCACTCTGATGCCCAGCGGTCGTAGAAGTCTGGTGGTGAGTTCTGATGTGTTCCTGATGTAGGGTAGTGTGATGAGTGTGTCGGTGCGTGTAGAATCTTTCTGATGCTGTTCCTGTAGGCATCTCCTGACCCAGTTCTTTGGATATCCATTATCCTTGAACACTTGGAAGAGGTATTCCTCGTCCTCTTGGCATGTTGCTGCAGTGTGTTGTTGCCCTTTTAAATAGTGTTCACACGCAGCTTCGTTTGTGTGCGCTGGGATGGTTACTATTGAAGTTCAATACCTGGTCTGTGTGTGTGGCTTTTCGGTGTACTTTCGTTTGCAGTTCCCCATTTGTCTTGCGCTCTACTATGACGTCCAGGAATGGGAGTTGTTTGTTCTTCTCCTCCTCTCTGGTGAATTTTATTCCGGTGAGGGTGTTGTTTATGAGTTTGTGTGTCTCTTCTAATTTGGTCCATTTAATGACGACAAAGGTGTCGTCTACGTAGCGTCTCCATAGTTTGTACATACATCAGAGGCTGCACTGAGGGTGTTACCAAGCACGGTAACAAAACGTCGGCGGAACAACAAACCGACTCAGCAAGCCAACCAACCTCAACACCCACAACCCGAGCTACAGATCTATTCCAAAACCTCAGAAATTGTTTCTTGTTACTTGCAAAGTGGAGATCAGGATTTTCTTTCTTTTAATCACTCTTTTAATAGATTACGAGGGGAAAGTCAAGCTTCTCTGGGTGTTTTGAGGGTAATTATTTGAGGGAACCCGATACTCCCATCATAGTGGCGGCTCAGTGGTTAGCAGTGCTGCCTCACAGCACCAGGGACCCAGGTTCGATTCCACCCTCGGGTCACTGTCCGTGTGGAGTTTGCACATTCTCCCCGTATCTGCGTGGGTTTCCTTTGGGTGCTCCGGTTTCCTCCCGCAGTCCACAGATGTGCAGGCTAGGTGGATTGGCCATGCTAAATTGCCCATAGTGTTCAGGGATGTGTAGCTTAGGTGGGTCATAGGGGTCTGTTTGGGATGCTCTGAGGTTCAGTGTGGACTTGTTGGGCCAAAGAACCTGTTTCCACACCGTAGGGATTCTATGACAACAGATTGGGGCTTGTGTTTTAGTTTAATTATCAGAGTGATTTGGCCATTTCCCTGCTGTAACATAGGGGACATAGGTTTAAGGTTAAAGGGGGACAGTTTAAACAAGATGAGTGAGGCAAGCTTTCTACACAAAGGATGGTGAGTGCGTGGAATATGCTACCTGAGGAAATGGTGGATGTAGATACAATAGCAACTCTTAAGAGACATCTTGACAGATACACGAATAGGCAGGGAAAAGTGGGATACAGACCATGTAGGGGCAAAATGTTTTTAGTTTAGAAAAGCAACATGTGTCAGCACAGTCTTGGTGGGCTGAAGGGCCTGTTCCCATGCTGTCCTGTTCTTTGTTCTTTGATTATAATTGCTGGGTTAATAAAAATATTTGAAAGAAACAAATCATGAAAATAGTCCACTTATATTCATCTGAAGGGTTGCAATCTACTCCACCTTGGTTGCACAGTTCTATTTTCTGGAATCGTTATTCCAAATTATTATCAAGCATCCAAACATCTTCCAACTCAGTTGTTTTTATTACATTGGTGCAAAAAGAACATGATTCATTAATCTCATAGGATGTAACATAATCCCATTTTTATCCTGTTATCAAGAAGGAAAACTCCCATAAGTATGTCATTTTGTGGAAAAGGCAGATGTAAAATGAGGGATATGACATGCAATTAAAAAATTCATCTATTACTGAAAATACCATTTATACAGTTCCAAATGGGAGTGTATGCTTCACTGTATTCAGCTAACATATCCCAACTGTACAAAGGTCAGTTGGCTTGTCCAGTTTTTGGGGAACCAAACCATTTATGTCATTTGGATCAGAATAGAGAGCATCATGTTCCATTTCACAACATGACATTTAAACAAGGGGACATAGATCTCATTAAAAATATCACTCATGTGTAATGCCATAATATTTAACTGGAGTCAAATGTTATGGTTTTTAATAAACATTTACTATAGCAACATTTCTTTCAGTTTTTATTTTTAAGATATGAAATAATTATTGATTGTGAGTAACCTTGTTCTCTTTGATGAAGTGGTGAGTTTCTGAAGCTGAGAATATTTGACATGTCTACCAATTTAATGCGGCCATTGTGGACCATTGTTCATGTGTGAGAATAGTCAGCCACTGCTAGCAGTATATTCAAACA
The DNA here is from genome assembly GCF_021869965.1 of Rhincodon typus. Classification (NCBI taxonomy): domain Eukaryota; kingdom Metazoa; phylum Chordata; class Chondrichthyes; order Orectolobiformes; family Rhincodontidae; genus Rhincodon; species Rhincodon typus. The sequence goes on along the minus strand of NC_063332.1, from coordinate 55,077,938 downwards.
TGGAAGTTGAGGGAAGACATCTCAAATGATGCCCAACGTATCCTTACTCAATATGGATACACCCAGACTTTCCAGTGGAAATTTCTGAAACCCAAACAGGGAGTGCAAAATTTGGTTATTTAGTCAGATCCCTAGCTGAGCGAACCAAGATGAATTGTAGCACAAGAGCACCAAAACCTCACTCTTCACTGAAAATAATGCATGCAACACAAACCAAGGATTGAACCTGAAAATTTCCTGATCCATGCGGCCAACAGGGAACCATGAAACATAGATTGAGTCATGAGCCAAGCTAGGATTTCAGGTTTATTTGTTCTCATGCAAGATTCTAAAGATTTGTGCCTCCAACTGAGAGGCTGGAAATAGAGATTGATATCTGATTGAAAATTTAAATAAAATATTTGATAAGGGCTGCCAAAACTTTCTGCCAATGGTTAACCAAGAAGGGGCATCTCTTTGCAATTTGTATCCCGTCAACTTTTAAAAACAAAAATTCCAGGAAATCTTTGCACGCTTTCAGTCATTTTTCGCATGGACTATTTGTAGTGTAACAACAATCAAATACTTTGAATTCTCTACATGTTCCAGTGCCATTTTCTTTCATAAAATGGATTAGAAACCAATGGATGCAAAAAAAAACTTTGTATTGTGGTGGAATGTATAGCTGTGTGAAAAATTAGATAGATAACCTGCACCGACACTTCAAATTTACAGATTTCTTTTTAAAACTTGTCACTCTGCCTAAGCATTAAAAGTGTTGCAGTGATATTGTTTTACAACTTGAAATCATGTTTTGCTTTTTAAATTCTAGAAAATAGAGGCTAATAGTGAACCATCATACAATATTTACAAAATTAGTATCAATAACTCATAGTTTGTATGAAGACCTTGAGCTATACACTGTTAGCACCAACTGAATAATGTGTCTTTGAAACATGTTAAAAATTCCTGTAAGTTTTATAGCATATTGTCCTGATTGTTTTCTAGATATTCTATTTCTGTTAAATTATTTTTCACCCCAATAACTTAGGTTGCCAACAACGGTATGTGTGACACGACTCACAACACCAAGGTAGTCAGTAGGACTTTTACCTCCAGCAATACTGAGTGAGTTAATGCTCAGTAACACAGTTGGCTGCTTGATCTCACCCCCACCTCCCTTCTGCTCAATTCCAAACTAGAGGAGGAGCAATATGCTACATAGAGACTACACCATCTCCCAGCAGAGAGGTAGCAAAATTAAAGGAGCCAGTGGATGGATCCTGGCAGAATGAATTTAGAAGACAAGTACTTTAGCGGGCAAAACAATCTTTATCAGACCCAGGCCCAGTAAGTCAAGCCAAACCAGGCAAGGTAAAGAAAGAAATGAGAACAGAAAATGCAGGAGAAACTCAGCAGGTCTGCAGGCGTCTATGGAGAGAGAGCAGAATTAACATTTCGTGTCTCCATTATGGTTCCCATTGGCAACAATTGATTTTCCCAGGCTGACCTTTACTCATTCCGTTGTCTGTCCAACATTTTTTTTTTGGGTTCTATCTCCCCCTGTGACTTATTTCCCACCACCCACTTCCTCCACCCCATCTTCTGCATATGTATCAACCTTTCCCTAGCTACAATCAATTCTGAAGAAGGGTCACTAGACCAGCACCATTAACTCTGCTTTTTTTCCATAAATGCTGCCAGACTTGCTGAGTTTTTCCAGCAATTCCTGTTTTTCTTTCTGATTTCCAGCATCCCCAGTTCCTTTACTTTGTTTAAGGCAAAGAAAGAGGAACATCAATGGGAACAAATGCTTTTCCACAAAATTCCTAAAAAAAAGGTAGGTAAAAAAGTTATCAAAATTTAGAAACCAATAGGTATATATTGGCTACATAGGGGAGATTGTGCTTTGTTCCTAAAGAAAGTGAGTCTTTCTTTGTTATTGAGCTTACAATAACAAAACCATTCTCCGTATTGAGCTTACAAGCAACATCCCAAAAATAATTGTAAATCAGGAAATGAAAGGGTGGGGGAGCTCAAGAAAATTAGACTAGCGAAGTGGCACTGAGCAAATTGTTGCCCAGAGCCACGTCCTGATCAATTTCATCATATGATTCGTCGTGGCGAGTGAGATAGTTATTGGATTGGTTTTAATTTTCCAAAATTCCCTTGATTTTGTAAAGGTTCCATTAGTTTGAAACACAGCAAATGTAACTCCTTCACTCAAAAAGGGAGGGAGACAGAAGGCAGAAGAATAACAGGATTGCTTCAGCTGTAGTTATTTCAACTGACCTTTCATATGATTTAATAAGAGAACAAAATTTGCTAAGAAAAACACTTCTGACCACAATTCCATCAGGCTTGTCTTCAACTCCGTGCCGGAAAACGAGAGGGTCGATCCTGACAGGTTGTTCCCTGAGCTGATTGTCAAAGTGATTTGGCGGAGTGCCTCATTGCCAGAACATTCCAACAAGCACCGAGACATAGCTTGGCTAGTGGTGAGAACGTCACTGCCTGCCAGCTCCTTCATGCACGCCCAGTCTCTGTGTGGTACCTCACGCTGCCCTCGAAGCAGCTGCGCTGGAGGAGAGACTGTCACACATCTGCTACTGGGATATGCCTTTGCAAAGAAACCTCTGGAGAAAGATGCAGTGGTTCTTGTTAAGGTTCATCCCAAGCAATTCCATGATGCAGGACTCTACAGTCTATTCTCCAGGACGCACACAGAGACAAACATCGACTGCACCTGGAGGACCATCAACTCAGTGAAAGCCGTTCTTTGGGCTGCCAAAAACTTGTTGGCCTTCCAGTGCACAGAGCTGATCTCGACTGAGTGTTGCAGACTGGCACATTCCAAGATCCAGGACTACATGCTGAAGAATGCACTAAAACTTGGGCCAGCTGCCGTCAAGGCACAGTGGGGAAAGACCACGATCTGTGGCTTTTCTGTCAAAGTATAACAAGGATCTGTTTAGTTATCAGACCCTCTCGGTGACTCAAAATGAACATAAATAGTTTCCTGCATAAGTAGGAAATGCCTTTGTTCATTTGCAACTGTAGAGAAATTCTGAGAACTGTCAAAAGTCCAAATGTTTTGTTTGATGCTTGTGGATGTGGTGCCAGTCAAGCGGACTGCTTTGACCTGGATGGCGTCGAGCTTCTTGAGTGTTGTTGGAGCTGCACCTATCCAGGCAAATGGGACTCCATCACACTCCTGACTTGTGCCTTGTAGATGGTAGACAGGTCCTGGGGAGTCAGGAAGTGAGTTACTCGTGGCAGTATTCCTAGCCTCTGACCTGCTCTTGTAGCCGTTCTGTTTATGTAGCATGTCCACTTGAGTTTCTGGTTAAAGATAAGCCCTGGGACATTGATAGTGGGGGTGAACACATTATACTAGTTCTTCAATTGAATAAAATGCTTCCAACTGAGAGTGGGGTGTTTGCTACCAAAGAGTTTTTTTGTATTCTACCATTACAAAAAGTTTCTCTACATCAAGAGAATAGTTTTAAAGTACAGATTTTTTAATGTGGTTGCAATTTGTTAAAAGTTATTTGTCATGATTGTCCCAGCATAAGAAGTTTCAAAGCAATTTCAGTGGTCAGAATTGTTCACAAATATAACTCGTAAATTGGTTCTGCTTCTCATTAAAAGTTATTAAGAAGGGTTGTCTAATAAAGTTGCTTGTGGTATGGTGTGACAGTATGTCCAGCGCACTAACAGCAAACTCCCACCCCTTTGGTCTTGCCCTTTTCCTCAGAGCAGAAATATGTGATCTTGGAGAATCATGTGGTGTGGCAATTTGTGCGGATTTGTTTAGCTGCATGACATTTCTCTAAAACACCAAACAAAAACAACTAGAATGAAATAAAGAGCTGCAAATGCTGAAGATCTGAAACAAAAACAGAAAGTGCTGGAGAAACTCTAGACATCTAGTGGCAGGATCTGTGGAGAGAAAACATAGTTAATGTTTTGAGTTGTGACGATGCTGTCACTTTAAGAATTTTATTTTGTGCTGGGTTTTGTTGAAGAGAGGTTGTAAAGGCAGAGGTGCTGAACTGGCTACTAAAAATGGTTTAAGTAAATAATTTATGAGGCCTTTAGGTTTTTTTTTTGAAACAGTTGGAACAATGGAAGGGGAATGGCCAGCTCTCACAGACCAGGATTTTTAGTTTTTTTAGCTGTTGGCAGTCCCAGAAGAGTGGGAGCTTCAGTAAATGATTCCTTGCTGCTACTTTCTCTGAAATCTCTCTTGATGTTGTTTCCTCCTGGATTAAAGAACTGCCTGTAAGAACCTGCGTCTGAATTTACCTTTTTGCCAAGAGGTACGTTTATGGAATTTTACCATATTAGAACAGTTAGTTAGTAATAAGTATTGTATCAAGTATTTCCAATAATTAAGTTATTCTAAATTCCTCTTTCTTTTGTTTGTACTTTAACTATAGTGTTTAAATAAATTGTGTTTTGCTTAACGTCAGGTAGATTGACCATTCATATCACATGTGGAACACTGCACTTCACAGTTACCTTTAATATAGTAAAAATTTTAAGATCTAGTCTACCTTCTTAAAATATTTTGAGGAGATCTGGTCTGATCCATAATAGAGTCTAGTGACCCTTCTTCAGAACTGATACTAGCTAAGAAAAGGTGGTATTTATGCTGATGACAGGGGGTGAGGCGGTAAGGAGCAAGTGGATAGGTAAAGACAGAGCCCTCAGAGAGAGAGACAAAGGGATGGCTAATAGTAAGCCAGGGAAGGGGAAAAACTGAGAATAGCAACCATAAGTAGGTGAGAATGGGTTGGCTGTTGGCAGGATCATTCATCATCACTTCTGTCATCTCCAGCGGGATGCCATCATCAGACACATACTTATCTCCCATCCGCTCCTTGTCAGCCTTCTGCAGGGACTGTTACATCTGGGACACCATGGTTCACACCTCATCCGCTCTTCACTCCACTCCCAATACTTCTCCATTCTCCAAAGGTACTTTCGGGAGAAGGTGCAACACATGCCCGTTTACCTCCCTATTCCTCACTATCAAAGGCTCCAGACACACCTTTTAGGTGAATCAGTGATATACCTACACTTCACTCAAACTAGTGACTGTATTTGCTGCTCACAGTGTATTTTCCTCTGCTCTGGGGAAATGAAATGCAGACTGGGTGACCACTTCGCAGAGCACCTACGTCCTGTCCACAAAAAAGACCCTGAGCTTCCAGTGGCCTGCCACTTCAACACACCACGGGGTTCCCAGGCCAACATCTGTGTCTCAGGCCTACTGCAGTGTTCCAGCAAAGCCCAGCTCAAGCTGGAAGGATTTCATTTTCTACTTGGCAATCTTGCAGGAGTCAGACTCAAGACTGAGTTCAATAATTGTAGGGCCTGAACACCTCCTTCCATGTCCTTTACCCACTCCCACACTGAGGCCCTGTCGTGAAATGGGCTGCTTTCAGCACAGCTAACCTATTTTCATCTATTCATTATTCCTATTATTAGCTTTTCTCTTTCCCTGCCTGTCTATTAACCACCCCTTTGTCTGTCTAATTGTCTTTGTCTCTCTTTCTGGGCTCTGTCTCCACCAAGCCATTCACTCCGTTCCCCTCCACCTCCTGGGACCCTGATCCTGGGCTTTAATTTATCAAACTTTGCAAACTTTGAGCCAAAAAAAGGAAGCAAAAAGTACTGTTTGTCCTCTGCGCTGAATTCCCACACTGTCTCCAAATTTGCTGAACTATGTACTCACTCGGGTTGTGTCTCACTTTGGACAACCATGCAAAGCTTTTTTTTATTACTTTTTTGACATCACGAACCAATTTTCTAGCCAACTGAGCTAAATAAGCTCTTATATACTGTGCCATACATTTAATTAATCACTCATCACACAGGCTGCTAGCATGGATATAGAAGGTATCATGCTGGACAATCTCACGGGGCCCTGAACAATATGGGCTGTGGTGAGAAACCTGAAAATATTGCATGAGAAGTTGGGCAAGGCTTTTCTTGATGTCAGGAGAAACTTGTTGCATTTTCAAACAGAGTTCCGGGACCGAAACAAGTGCTGGGGAGCTGAGAGATGCCTGTTGAGGGGGATTTTGCTTTTGTTGGCCACATGAGCTGCAAAACTCGCCTCATTAATACACAGCTTCCTATTCAACCAGTGGCCATGAGGAGAGTAAACATTGAGATTTCCCAACATGACAGTCAGTGAGTAGGTAGCACAAAGGCCATGTAGGATCCAGAGGGGAGGGAGCTGGGGTGGGTGAGAGCAGGTGAGGGTAGATGTTGTATGTAATAGTGAGAGGGGTAGAGCATTGGTGAGAGGTGGGTGCCATAGCAAAGATGGAGTGAGTGTGATGCAGCAGAAAGCAGATGGTGACACTTTCCCTGGCTGTACAGGGATTGACCAAGGTTGAGAGCTCAATGACTAGGTGCAGCATCGGGCCTTGCTGGCAGGATTTGATGGCATTAGTCTGTACTGTCAGTCCTACAGGACAAGGACTTCCCTGCTATACAACATCAGGACCTCCAGTGCCCTGTCCACAAAGTAGGGCACTAACTTCACCCTATCTGCCACATCCCGGGTGAATGTCACTAACTGTGCAGCGCAGCTCAGATTGGCAGCATTTGTCCAAGTATCTTCTAAAGATGGCGCCCGCACCAGGGATGCTGGTCTATTCCACAATATCACAGCAGCAACAAGTTCTTCTGGTTACACTGAGTGCTGGAATCCAGTTAGCATCAGACAAGAGGGGCACCACTACACAGTAAGCAGTTTACCTGTGATGTTCGGGACAATAGCACAAGCAAACATACCACGTCTCTCAGAAAGAGAAACTCTCAACGAAATTAATACTTACCAAAATATACCTAAGATTCAGTCCATTGTGCAGAGCCTGATAGGGACTGATCAGTGGGGGCTATGATGAGATTTGCAGCAGAACCATGCAAAAAGTTCTCTGAGACCTATCTTGATATCGGGAACACCTCGCTGCATCTTTATGTATTTGCCGAGCAGTTAAGTGAGTTCCTCACAAGGCAGCAGTGAGTTGTCAATTAGCAGGGTCATGGCATGTTAAGTACCTTATTAATGCCACAACTCACCCCCTTAATATTCAGCTTCCTACAAAATGTACTGTACAAGCTACACATCTGAAGTCTAAAGATGGAAGTCAGTGTAGATTTCTGGTGACGTCAGTGCACTACTGGCTGTGAACAGCTCTATGTTGCTGAGCACCAAACAGCATCTTAGGGCATGATCCATAGTTACATGTACCCTGGTCAACAAACATTATGTTTGACAACTTGTCTTGATTCTCATGGGTCCTCTCTTATCCACTTGCATGATACTTAGCAAGTACAGGCCTGTATTACAGCACACACCAGCCACTAGCATTGAAAGGCTGCTGAAAGGATGCTTTGCGCACAGGGACTGGCACTGAGCTCAAAGTTTGGACCGAGTAGCATCTCAAGGCTGCTCACTCACTGAGCACCTACCAACATGCTCGCAGCATCCTTCCCTTGTCTTGCCTTGCCATGTCATGCTGTGCTATGCCTTGCCTCTGAGCATGTTGTCACTTCTGCCAGAACCAGAAGCTGTCAGTCTTTCCTGTTGTTTTGCACTGACACATAGACCAGCTGCTTATCATGCTTGTCAGTGGGGATCTGACCAAAGGAGGCCTGAGAACACTATCTTTATGATCAATGCACTGAGATGTCAAATCTAATAGCCACAGATTGCGCCACCTGCCTGTGTGGTAAACTCATTGCACGCTTATTCAACCAAATGGCCATGTTGGAAAATGGTGGGGGCTGGTCTCCAGTCTGGTTGGGGGTGGAAGGAAGGTAACTACTTGAATGGAAACATAGCTAGATTCCACCATATACAGGGTGCTATTGACTGCACACCAAGGGACAGTATCACAATGCTGTAGAATTCATCAACAGGAAGGATTAGCTTCAGGATCCATTCAGTTAATGTCCAGAAGATCTGTGATCATCATTACCACTTTCTAGAGGTGTGTGCCTGCTACCCTGGCAGCAACAATGTGTGTCCTGGAGCTCTGTCACATACCCAGTGTGTTTAAGGGTCCAGGGCTGGTCACTGGGGACAAAGGGATACACAATATGACCATGTGTTCCCCCGACTGATGCTGAGCACAGATACAATGCCACCCATGTCTCAAGCAGGGCCAAATTGGACCACACAATAGGGTGGCTGAAAGTGAAGTCCCACTCCAATGGGGGCCGTCAGTATAATCCAGTGTGTGCTGCATCATCCTGGTGTTCTGGAGAAGGCATTGAGGCGGTTTACGGGATGCTGAGAAACTGGGGAAATGGGAGCAGTGTTCCAAGGAGGAGTCTGAGTACAGTGGGGAGGAGGAAACTCTCCTTGCACAAGACAAAGCTCAGTTCCATCAAGCAAGACAAGACAGACAGAACCTGACTGATACATGGTTCCTGTCAGTGAGAGCTGGGTGCAGCTTACCATCATAGCATGGCACCACATAGCCATTGGTCAAGATGCCAAATTTTGTTTTTGCAATGTGCAGCCTCGATTCATTTTGTTCTGTGTTCATTTCTGCTGCCTGTAAATAGGGACTCATTGGAATTGTTCAATTCCTTGCCTGTCTGTGATTTTCCCTCCTGGACAAAGAGAGGCTGCAGGCCTCCAGTCATCATTGTGGGCAGAGCAACAGTGACGTAGAGAGGTTGGTTAGATTGGATGTAGATAAGGACAGGTAAACTATGTGGCCTGATGGTTAAACAGTGACTGAAGTAAGAGAATGGCATTTTATGTGCGAGGGAGTGCCAGCTATGCCAGCTGTGAACAGTTTGGCTTTCTGGCCGCTCTGACATGATATTACTGATAAAGGGCAATGCCAACACTTGTCTAGATACACATTATCCTTTCAAACAGAGCGTGAGTGCAAAGAATGCCAGTCTTGGCAGATATTCATTAAGAGGTGTGATAATACTGTGGCTTTAAGAGATGTACTTTGTCCTTTTTATTTGAAGAGAGCTTTTGAGCAATAGGTAGCAATCTGTCTCTTCCAAACCAATAAGGTAAACAGCTTTGATACCTTAAGTTTTTTTTTTAAAGTTAGAACAATAGAAGCAGCATGAATGGGTAGAGTCAGGCTCCCACAGAACCAGGGTTTCAGTAGTTGATGGGGTTTTGAAGTTATTTGTGGAGGCTTCCATGCCTCTTTCTCTACCAGAATTTTCTCTCAGTGTTCTTTCTTCCTGGACTCGAGAAACATCGCATGTGAGGCAATCTATTTTACTGAACTTGCCTTTGGCAATGTTGTGTTTATGGGATGTTAATATATTGGAACAGTTGCTGTTTAGTCACTAAATAATCTATTATTCTGTAAGTTTTCCAATAAAGTTATACCAATTCTTTTGTTTGTATTTTAAGTGTAGGGTAAGAATAAAATGTGTTTTGTTTAAAGCCAAGTAGTGTAACCAATCAAATTACATCTGGAACACAGCACTTTACACTTGCCTTTAAATAAGATAACAGTTAGTATCTAGGCTATCTTCTGAATATAGTTGAAGGGGATTTTGGTCTGGTCCATAACAGAGTTGTTCTGGGAACATTGCATGGTAAAATGGGCTAGAATCAGATAAGAAAACAAAAGAAAAAAATGGGGATGGCTCTTGGTCTAGGGGTATGATTCTTGCTTAGGGTGCTATGCAGTGTTGGCATGCAAGAGGTCCTGGGTTCAGCTCCTAGATGAGCCCAGGTTTCTGGCTTTGCCAGGTGGCATGATGGCTCAGTGGTTACCATTGCTGTCTCACGGCACCAGGGACCTGGGTTCAATTCCACCCTCGGGCGACTGTCTGTGTGGAGTTTGCACATTCTCCCTGTGTCTGCATGGGTTTCCTCCAGGTGCTCCGGTTTCCTCCCACAGTCCAAAGATGTGCAGGCTAGGTGGATTGGCCATGCTAAATTGCCCATAGGGTTCAGGGATGTGTAGATGGGTTACAGAGAAAAGGGTAATAGGTCTGAGTAGGGTGCTCTGAGTGTCGGTGTGGACTTGTTGGGCTGTAGGGATCCTATGAATTCTATGATCTATGAAGAAGTGCACCTTGGTCGTGGAATAGTTAACAAATAAGGTGTGTTTAGTAATACACTGCACCTGATGAAGGAGCAGTGCTACGAAAGCTTGTGATTTCAAATAAACCTGTTGGACTATAACATGGTGTCATGTGACTTCTGACTTTGTCCTCCCCAGTCCAACACCGGCACCTCCACACCATGGCAGCCTCTGATTAGTTGGCAGCTTCTGGTGATCTCACATGCCAGTGTTAAAGTACCTAGTAGAGTCACAGATTCATAGAGTCACAGAGATATACAGCTCAGAAACCGATCCTTCTGTCCAAATCATCCATGCCAACCAGATATCCTAAACAAATCTAGTCCCATTTACCAGCATTTGGCCCATATCCCCCTAAACCCTTCTTATTCATGCACACATTCAGGTGCCTTTTAAATGTTGAAATTGTACCAGCCCGCCACCACTTTGCCTGGCAGCTCATTCCACATGGGCACCACCCTCTGCATGAAGAAGTTGCCCTTTAGGTGCCTTGTAAATCTTTCCCCTCTCACCTTAAACCTATGCCATCTAGTTTTGGATTCCTCCACCCCGAAGAAAAGGCATTGTCTATCCATTCCCCTCATGATTTTATAAATCTCTATCGTGTCACCCCTCAGCTTCTGACGCTCCAGGGGCCCCAGCCTATTCAGCCTCTTCCTTTACTCAAACCCTCCAACCTTAGCAACATCCTTGTAAATCTTTCCTGAACTCTTTCAAGTTTCAAAACATCTTTCCTATTGCAGGGAGACCAGAACTGCACACAGTATTCCAAAAGTGGCCAAACCAATGTCCTATACAGCTGCAACATGGCCTCCCAACTTCTACACTGAATGCACTGATCAATAAAAGCAAGAGATATACAGCAAGAGATATAAATGCCTTCTTCACTATCCTATCTACCTGCGACTCCACTTTCAAAGAACAAAGGGTAAGAAACTCACTGTTCTCTGCTCATCAAACACATTATCTCACTGGTGAAGGGCAACATGTCAGTCTCCAGCTGTTGCACTCACCCACGTACTTAGTCAAAAAAATGGAAAAAATCCCAGCCTTGATAGTTTGACTGCTGTCTTACCCAAGAAACTTATGTCTGGAAGACTAATTAATTCAAAGACTTAGTTTTAACTTCTCCTTAAAACCCCCCAAAAAATAATAAAGACATGTACTCCCCTCCTCCACTCATTCATTGAATTAAATAAACAGCCAACAAAACAACTCAGAAGAACAAAACAACATTGACAACAAAAGATGTTTTGGTCTACAACATTGCTTCATTCTAACTGTTTGATTTTAAACAACTGTCTCCACATCTGTTGGTTATTATTTGTGCCCATTGCACAGTAGTTGTTCAATAATGAAGTACCAATTATAACTGGTTCACCATCATAAAGACTTGCGCAAACGCTGAAAAATACCATTTGTGTATTTTTCAAATATTAAAAATCATGGTGGTTATTTTGAAAATAATAATGTAGGTAATTTAAATCCATTAATTTATGATCATACCAAAACAAGGACCACTTGGTTCAACAATTTATTTCATCTCAAGGCTGATTTGAATTTAGTTACTGCTTTATTTATATTTGCAAGTCCAGTGGTCACTGGGGGGACCAGACTATGGGATAATCATGTCTGATTTAAGCCGCTCTTCATTTTGATACTCAGTTCGTCCAAGTAGGTGGATACAGTCAAGTATCTAAATGGCCTATCTGAGCATCCCTGAGAGAGGAGTCTCCGCATATAGCTGCGAGGAGGCTGCAGCTTTATCATCAAGTTAAGTGACATGTAGATTCCTGAAGACTGCTGATGCCTCATTTCCAGACCCTCCTCAATTCGATGGGACATTTCTCCACAATCTCTGATGGGGTGTCTAAGCATGCTGTAGGAGCTCCTTTGTGTGTTACCCTTTCCACTACCATTTTCCTTTCACTTGTGAATCACCCAGTGAATACCCTCCCATTTCATTGCCTAAGACCATAAGAAACACAAACAGGGTTAGGCCATTCTGCCCCTCAAGTATGTTCCATCATTCAATAGGATTAAAGCTATCTGACATTCCTCACGCCCACTTACCTGCATTTTCCCCTAATGATCAAGAAATTATCTGCCTCAGCCTTAAATATACACAAGAACTCTGCCCCCACAGCTCTCTGGGACAAGAAGAACTTTACTATTCAGATTGCTGATTTTGCTTTCATTGATAGAAAATGTGTAAGTAATTGATGGAACATCTCCGAATGTCTGAAATACCCAGATAAATAAACCTAGACAGATAATGAAAGCACATTGGGTAAACATACAGAATTATGGAAATATAACTGTTACGACATGGTCTACTGCCTCAGTATGCAAAGACTTGAAGTCTTCCTACATTGTCAACAGAGGATTTAGGCTTCAAACTGTCATTCCCCACGTGTTTTAACAGTCCAGTGTGGGGGCCATGCATGCAGTGCTAGGTAGACCAGCATTAATTTCTCATTCCTAATTACCTTGAAAAAAGATGTTGGTGAGTTGCCTTCTTGAATAGTTGTAGCCCTTGCAGTGTAGGGATGCACGTAGTTCTTTTAGGAAGGAATTTTCGTGTTTTTTTCTTCTTTATTCATTCACAGGATGAGGGCATTGCTGGCGAGGCAGCATTTATTGCCCACAGGGCAGTTAAGAGTCAACCACATTGCTGTAGTCTGGAGTCATATGTAGGCCAGACTAGGTAAGGATGGCAGTTTCCTTCCCTAAAGGACATTAGTGAACCATATGGGTTTTTCCAACAGTCGATTCACGGTCATCATTAGATTCTTAATTCCAGATATTTATTGAATTCCAATCCCACCATCTGTTGTGGCAGGATTTGAACCTGGATCCCCAGAACATTATCTGGGTCTTTTGATTAATAGTCCAACAATAATACTTCTGAGCCACTGCCTCTGACAAAGCAACCATGAAGGAACAGTAATATAGTTCAAAGTATTGTTGGAGGCAAGTGGTTAGATTCTGTTTTGCTGGAAATGATTATTAGAGTCAGAGAGTCATTGACATATACAGCACAGAAACAGACTCTTGGTCCAGCTCGCCCATGCTGCCAGATATCCTAAATACATCTAGTCCCATTTGCCAGCATTTGGTCCGTATCCCTCTAAACCTTCCCTGTTTTTATACCCATCCAGATGCCTTTTAAATGTTGTAATTGTACCAGCCTCCACCTCATTCCATACATGTACCACCCTCGGCATGAAAAAGTTGCCTCTCAGATCCCTTTTAAATTTTTCTCTTCCCACCTTAAACCTATGCCTTCTAGTTTTGGGCTCCCCCACGCTGGGGAAAAGACCTTGTCTATTTACCCTATCCATGCACTTCATGATTTTATAAAACTCTACATCCCTCAGCCTCTGACACTCCAGGGAAAATAGCCTCTGCCTCTCCAGATAGCTCAAACCCTCCAACCCTGGCAACATCCTTGTAAATCTTTTCTGAACCCTTTCAAGTTTCACAACATCCTTCCTATAGCAGGGAGACCAGAATTGCATGCAGTATTCCAATAGTAGCCTAATCAATGTCCTGTACAGCCGCAACATGACTTCCCAACTCCTAAACTCAATGCACTGACCAATGAAGGCAAGTAGATCACTATCGTATCTACCTACTACTCCACTTTCAAGGAACTATGAGCCTGCACTCCAAGGTCTCTTTGTTCAGCAACGCCCCAGGTTGCATAACACTTGTGTGGTGTGAGTGTTACTTGCCTCTTATCAGGTCCTGGTCTGTAGCATGTCGACACAGAGTGCTTTTGTATCTGAGGGGTCATGAGTGGTGATGAACATTGTGAAAATCCCCACTTCTGACCTTATGATGGAGGGAAAGTCATCAATGAAGCAGCTGAAAATGGTTGTGCCTAGGGTATGACCTTGAGGAACTCCTGCAGAGGTATCTTGGGAAAGCTCCATGACTGACCTCCAACAACCGCAATCATCTTTCTTTATGTGAGATATGACAAGTGGAATGTTTTCCCCTGATTCCCATTGGCACCAGTTTTGCTAGGCCTCCTTGATGCCACATTCAGTCAAACGCAGTCTCGATGTCAAGGGCTGTCACGTTCACCTCACTGCTGGAATTCAGCTCTTTTGCTCAAGTTTAGACCAATGGTAGTATGAGGTCAGGAGCCAAGTTGCCTTCGGTGGAAACCCAACTGGATTTGTCCTTCTTTTTGTGCACAAGAGATGCCTGGGCAATTTTCACCTTGCCAGGTAAATCCCAGTGTTGTCATTATATTGGAACAGCTAGGCCAAGGTCTCAGCGAGTTCTGGGACACAAGTCTTCAATACTACTACAGGAATGTTGCCAGACCCATAGGTTTTGCAGGTTCCTGTATCTTCAACTGTTTTTGATATCACGTGGAGTAAATTTAATTGGTTGAGAATTAGCATTGTCTAATTGTTGTTGGGGTCCTCAACAGGAGTCTGAGATGGATCAATGACTAGGCACCTCAGGCTAAAGATGGATGCAAATGCTTCAGCCTTGAATTTTACACATGTTCTGGATTCTCTCATCACTGAGGATGGAGATACATGGGGAGTCTCCATTTCCTGTTAGTTGTTCCATTCATGATTGGATATGGAAGGATTGCAGAGCTCAGACCTAATTTATTAATTCTAATAATTATAACTTCACCAAATTGGCACCTCAACCTTCAGTAAGTTCAGTGCTATTCTAGGTATACACTCCTGCAAACTTGAAGAATTTGGTTTCCATATTTGTTCTACTCTTTACGCTCTTTAAAAATGTCTGTATAAAAATCTGTATTACTGTGCAGTACCTTCTCTGAACATTTAAAAAAATTGTTGTTGTTTCTCCCCTCTTGTTCCTATCCTTATTGCTGTTTCGAAAGTCGCAGGCTTATGCCAATAGGTGACTTCATGCTAAAAATGACAGTAATAATGTCACATGTACATTTTCTTGTTTTGCCCATTTTCCAAGGAACAAGATAATGGAATCATCTGATGTTTGGATACAGGTAAGACCTTTTTGATATCGAAAATAGTTTTTTCAATGCTTTCGCTATACTTTGTTCTAGGATCACGTTCATAAATTAGAGCTGTCCTTCATCACGTCTTAAATTGTCGTTTTTTTTTAAAAGTCGAGTCAGCAGCAGCTTCCTTTGTTTTGGTGAAGGGAGCAAGAATACTCTCTTGTGTACAGATTGTAGCACTTTATGCTTGCTTGTTAACTTCAGCACTGAATTCAGGTAAATGGCAAGGAATGCATTAGGAAAAGAACTATTAATTGTCACCGGTGCTATCATCTTTCCAAGCTATACTACTAACTTCCATTAACCAGCTGTCACCAGTATCTGTCAGTGGCCATGAGCATTAATGTGCTTTCTTGGTCAAACATCACTGCCTATGTGATATGGTCTAAGGGCTGCCCTATATGTTAACTCACTTAACATCACTGCCTATGTGATATGGTCTAAGGGCTGCCCTATATGTTAACTCACATAACATCACTTCAGTTGTGAGGATAACTGAAGAAGTTCAGACTGTTCTCCTTGGAGGCTAAGAGGAGACTTGATAGAGGTTTACAAAATCATGAGCAGGCTGGATAGTGTAGAAAGTGAGAAACTGTTCCTACATATTAAAGAAAAATGAATGAAAGGGCATGGATTTAAAGTGATGATTTCAGAAAGAAGTCTTTTTCCCACAGTGAGTAGTTACAGTATGGAATGCAGTGGCTGAAAATGTGTGGAAGAAGGTTCAACTGAGATATTTAAGAGAGCATCGGGCAAGTATTTATATCAAAATAGTGTGCAGGAAAATGGGGATAAGATGGAAGATTGGCGCTAGATTGGCACTCTATTAGAGCTAGTGCAGGCACGATGAGCCAATGACCTCCTTTTGCACCCTAACAATTCTGTGATTCTGTGGCATACCATAAAGATCAGGATCCAGATGAGACAGATGCCTTGAGAGATTTTTAAAAGACTACTATAAGCATTAACAACTTACATTGCTGTACTATCAGAGAATGCTGCATAGTCTGGGTTCTGTGCGTACTGATGTTACTGTTAGTTTAGATACTGTTAGATTACATACACATAAGTGACTGAGTAACATACTACATCAATTTCTACAAATTGAGAGAGTGACTACAGGCATGGTGGGTACTTTTACACTGGAATGTCACATGTGGTGATGTAACATAACTGTCATAGAGGTGAACTACCTCTCTGGTCCTGGGCACAATACAATAGTTTTTGAGACTAGCTACATATTCTGCAGTCCAGGGAGACAGGTAACCAGGGAGGTGGCAAGTTGAAAGCCCTTAAGTGGCCATTAGTTGACAAATTAAACTTTTGCGTATCATGTGTAGTGTTTCAAATTTTCAGCATAATCTAGTGTGTGAGACAAATGAGTGACAACAGCAGCAATAAAAATGATTCATTGTTACCAGGAACATAGTAACCAGTAACATAACCACAGGCTAGACATAAACCGATGCACAAATACAAAACAAAAGGCTTACCTGTAAAACGAAATTACAGAAAGTATTATGTCAAATAAATGTTCAGCGCATAAACTGATTGTTTACCACTCCAGTTACCACAAAACCATCAGCACTGCCGCTAATAGAACTTTTAAATAAAAGATACAAATAAACAGGCTCCAGACTCTCGCCTTGTGTTTATTATAAAGTGAAGCATAAAGATTAATAATGTTATTTTGGAAAAAAATCTCTTAATGGCTTCAGTTTCACTAAACACATGGTTATGTTTTATATTGGAGATCTTACAATCCTTTGCATAGCAGACCATCCCCATTGACAGATTTCAAATGTATCGCTTTGTCCTTTCTCTTGATGTGGTCACAGAGAGTTTTCCAAAATTCTTTCATGGGATATGAAAATCACTGTCTGGGCTGGCATTAACTGTCCATCTTCAATTACCCTACAAAAGGTCGTGGTGACCCTCCTTCTTGAACTGTTGTTGTCCATGTGGTATGGGTGAAGTCCCTGCTGCTGTTAAGAAGGACTTTCCAGGAGTTGGACTAAGTGACGCAGAAGGAACGGCAATACGTTTCCACCTTAGGATATTGTGCTGTTTGGAAGGGGACTTGCAGGTAGTGAGGTCACCATGAGTCTTCTACCTTGGTCCTTCTAAGTGTTCAATGTGACGGGTTTGGAAAGTATGTCTAAGGAGCTTTGGTAAGTTCTGCAGTGCATCTTGCAGACACACAATGCTGACACTGTTCACCAGTGATGGAGGTAGTGACCACCCAAGATGATGGAAGGGTAGCCAATCATGCTGGCTGCTTTGTTCTGAATTGTGTCAAAAACCTTGAGCTCTATTGGAGCTGTACAATCCAAGCAATTGGAGAACAGCCTATTACTTACCTTTAATCTTTCACAACTCTCAATTCCAACATTGGTTGCCCGCCCCTAACTGCCCTTGAACTGAGTGGTTTGCTAAACCATTTCAAAGGACTATTAAGAGTTACCTACATTAACGTGGGTCTGGAGTTACATGCAGGCCATGCCTGATACGGATGGGAGATTCCCTTCCCTAAAGAGCATTCATGGACCAAAGGGGTTCTTGATGATAACTTCATAGTTTCAATACTTAATACAAAGTTAATTCATTAATAGGTGATAAATGCTACAAGCTGCCTTGAGCCCATTTCCTCAGAGCATTAGTCTGGGACTCTAAATTACTAGTCTGTCATCTCTCCACTGAATTGCACTTTGTAAATGGGGGGGGTCAGGAAGTGATTTAATCATTACAGAATTCCCAAATTCTGGCCTGTTTTGTTGCCACAGTATTTCTATGAGTTGTAGAATCATACAGCACTAGTCCAACTCATTTCCTGATCAATGGTAAACTCCTGAGATATTGATGTGGGGAATTTAGTGATGGTGATGTCAATAAAGATTAAGATGAAATGCTTAGATACTTTTTGTAGAACATGGTCATTGCATTGAACTCGTGTGGTATGAATGCAACTTGTCACCTACTTGTCCAAGCATGTATAGTGCTCAACCATTGCTGAATTTGCATGGAAAGTGTCAGTTTCTGAGGGTTTATGGATGGAGCTGAAATTGAGTAATCATCAGAGAAGCCTCCTCTTCTAATCTTTTGATGCAGGGAAGTTTATTGAAGAAGCAGCTGAGATATTTGTGCCCAGGACACAATCCGAAGAATTGCTATACAGATGTCTTGCTACTGAAATGATTGACCAGCAATAAGTTCAACCCTGTTCCCTATTGCTAAGCATGAGTCTAATCAATGGAGAAATTTCCCCCGTGTTTGACCATTGACTCCCGTTTTGTGAAAGTTCCTTGTTGCAGCCTGCATTAAAGTTAAGGGCAGTCATCTCTTGACGTTTCCTTTTCGTTCTTGTTTGGACCAAAGCCACAATAAGCTCAGTAGCTGAGTGGATGCTTGCAGTATCCGGTTCAGTCATGTCTTCATATCACTTGGAGTGAATTAAATTGGTTGATCTGGCATCTGTGCTGTTGGTTCCTCAGGAGGAAACCAAGATGGATCATTTCTCTTGTTCTCTCCTAACTTCTTCTCCACTCAGGAATTTACTCATCAGCCTTACAGTCAATCTGGCTATCCTCCTACCAAACACATACATCCTGAAGGCAAATCCTTTGTCTTGCACGTGCAAGCCAAGTATCTTTAGTGTGTACTAATTGCCTGGCGTGAAAATATTTATATCTCAGCTCATTGTTAAACGGTTTGCTTTCTCTTTTTCGTCATAACTGCTGTATTATAGTTTAAGTAGGTTTTTAAATCTTGATAAATACACTTTACTTCTAACATACAACCTTTGATATTGCTGATTTCCAAATCTATTCTGTGCAAAATTGGTTAGAAATATGGAATTATGATTTTGCATATTGAAGAAAACAGAACTAATGGGATATGTGAATACCTGATTAAAAATGATGATGGATGGTTCTTTCAAAGCATCCCAACTGTTGCATAACATGCTTTCAAAGTATTGATAGAACCATAACAGAATTAATAATATCCTTTTCTGACTGGTGACATCTTTAAAGGCATCATCAATCATAGCTGTAGGCTTTGGGACATTTATTACCAGTGGATAACCAGCTTCTACCCAATCAGTATAGAGTCAGATTCTTTGTCACTAGGTGCATGGATACCATATAACATAGGACAAGCATGTCCAGTGAGAGTAACAGGAGCTGAAGCTTGAAACCCAGCTAGACTTTTGTTTAACTAATGATGGTCTACGACGATGGCGATATGGAATCTGCACAGGGCACCCATCCACATAAGTACATTATAAGTATATCCACATTATCAGCTGCCTTCAGTAGCTATCTAAGAGGGGAGTGGATGCTGGGTTACTCAGTCACATGCTTTCAGTCTCGTGTCTGTACTTCAGGTTCACTTGCCCATCGTTTTTTCCTGCCTCTTCTCTCCTGTCAGTCTCAAGGAAGATATTGGTATGGGATGCCTTTCCAGAGGTTCTGAAAATTTTTGACTCCCTATTTCAGTGTTTCTCTTTAATTGACATTTCCCTTTAATTTTTTTTATTCATCCAGCATTTATTGCCCATCTCTAGTTCCCTTGAGAAGATGGTGGTGAGCTGCCATCTTGAACTGCCACAGTCCTTGTGCTGTAGGGACACTCACATGCCATTTGGAAAGGAATTCTGGGACTTTGACCCAGGAACACCGAAGGAAGAATGCTATATTTCCAAGTCAGGAAGGCAAGTGTTTTGGAGGGGAATTTGCAGCTGTTAGAGTTCCCATGTATCTACTGCCCTTGTCCTTCTAAATGATAGTGGCCATGAGTTTCGAAGATGCTGTCTAAGGATCTTTGGTGAATTTTGACATTTTGTAGATGGTGATTTTGTGCATTTATAGTGGAGGGAGTGGCACCTAACTGAAATTATTTGCTTCCGTCAATAATATGTTGCTTGCACACATTCAAACCTGCACCAGAAATTAACCTATTAAAATTGCATTCAAAAAGGATATTTTTGTTTTGAGCTACCCAAAATTTCCCATCAACCGTTCCAGTCATGTCTTATAGCTAGCTCTCACCTCGGAGACAGAAGGTTGCAGAATAAAGTCACATTCTGTAATTTGAACACGTAATCTGGTCTGGCACTGAGGATGTACTACAGCAATGTTGGAAATGCCATATTTCAGATAAGATGTTAAACCAAGAGTCAGCCTGCCCTACAGCTGGATATAAAAGCACCTGTGGCATTACTTGGCCAACATTTCTTCCTGAACAAACATGTAAAACAAATGATGTAGCTATTTATTTTGTTATTTGTTTAAGTTTGCTGTGCTTTTATTTTTGCTGCATCATCTACATTTGTAACCATACTTTAAGAAGTGCCTCATTGGCTGGAAGTTATTTTATGGCATCCTGAGGTCATGAAAGGCACTATAATAATTCAAGGGTTTTTATCCTGCAAACTAAATTGTACCAATACCTGAAAATCCAAGGTTATGTACCCCTTAAAGAGACATAGAAACATAGAAGATAGGAGCAGGAGTAGACCTTTCATTCCCTCAAGCCTGCTGTGCTATTCATGGCTGATCATCAAGCTCAATACCCAAATCCCACCCTCCCATTCTTCTGATTGTATCCTGTAATAATTAACTTTGGATTGATGAAAATATTTTAATAACAATAACCATTGTGATATGAAAAAATACTGTGAATGCCAGAAATGTGAAACACACACAGAGAACGCTGAAGAAACTCAACAGGTCTGGCAGCATCCTTGGACAAAGAAAATGTTAACGTCTTGAGTCGGTATGACTCTTCTTCAGAACTCTAAAGAAAATCTGCTGACTTTCTCGAGCATTTTCTGTGTTTGAACCATGTTTATCTCGTGCATTGACCTATGGCTCAAGGCACTTCTTAGCAATGTTATAAAGCAAAATTAGACACTAAGCTCCATAAATAGATATAACGGCAGATAGCTAAAATCTTGCTCAAAGAGGTAGATTTTAAGGAGCCTCTTGAGTGAAGAAAGAGTGGTAGAGAGTTGGAAAGACTGAAGGATGGAATGCTCAAGCTTTGGAATTAAACAGTTGAAGATATGATCATCAATTGGTGAGCCATTGAAATTATGCCCCTTAATATAAGGACGTTCTTCACAAAATTCACTTATTTTTGATTCTGGAATTTGTTTCCTTCTTACTTTTTTTTTCAGAGCTAGTACACATGCGGTAAGGAGACGCCTGTCTAAGTACGTGTTGAAATCCACTGAAATCAATGAAAGTGATTATTTCTGTATTGGATAACTGATTTGCAAGTCCAATTTTATAGTAAGGAATCAAGCTGAAAATATAATCCATGGTATTTGTCTTCTTTTCAGAAAAAAGCAGTCTACTTTTTCAGAGATTTTGAAATAGCCTATTCATCTTTTTATAATTTCGATCTTGCCCAAATGGATTTCAAACTGCCCTGTTGATCTGAATTACAATTTTTTGAAGTATTCCACACAAAGGTTATCAAGGCATCTTATGTTCTGAATACCTTATGTTCAAAGGAAACTATCAAGTTAACATCTGCTGAGTCAGGCTGAAATATATATTTGAAAATATAAATGGAAGAGTTGTATTGGGTAAATGGCTGATAGAGGAGAGAATGAGATACTAAAGATTAGTGATATTGAACAAATGAAGCTGTTTCTGTTAATTAACCACCAAGCGTTTCCATCACTAGCAATGGGATGTGAAGAAGTTAACATGGTTCTGCAATATGCTTCAATGTAAATTATATGGTTGTATGTTGAATATTAAACAAAGAAAGATGCTTCCTTACCTTTTACGGAATATAGTTCTGTAAAAATGAGCTTGAATCATAAGGTTATGTAAATGAACCTTACATTACCTTGAAAAAATGCAGCAAAACATCGCTATCAATACAACGTACTTGAGTATATCACTTATTACAGGGATTTTTTTGCATGGGAAGAGACCTAGGTGCAATATTGGAACTACTGAAAGAGAAATAAAATATTTTATACTTTCTAAAAGGTTATCTCAGATTCTAATGTACCATATGATATGATTTCTGACAAATTTGCTAAGACACAATCTCTGTTCTCCTGCCAACAGCAAGTTTAAACCACTTCCTAAAGATTAGTCTAACTCTTATATTCTTTCCCGAGGGGTTTCAGTCTCTCATCATGTGAGATTCAAAAGACATTCATTTCTGACTGTAATGCTGAGCTGTGTGTGGCTCTCTATGCAGTGCACACTATTTTACCAATGACTTACAGGGCAATTTTTCAGTCTGAAGGTACCATCTGGACACTATCAGCCATTAAGCCGCTAACAACACATAAACCACTTAATTAGTTTTGAAGTTCCTATCAGGCTGAGTTCCAAGATGTTAATTCTGGAATGGCTCCATAGTGGATTTTAGATCAGACTCAATTGCCCATCCAATGACTTCTTCCTAGAAACTGCAGCAACTCCGCAACAAATTAAAAATCTCATCAACATTTATCTTCTAGGCATTGTGCACATCACAAAACTGAAATTGAGACTGTGTAAAGAATAAGTAATCATTCCCCTGTGGTGAATTTTATCTCATCCACCAAACAAGAACAAACTGATAGCTCAAACTGCAATATTTGCTGCATTGTGTCTGGTCCAATCAGTAGAGGCCACTTTGTCCAGGACATTCATAAGTTGAACTGGAAATGCTGAGACCTCAAGGTGGTTATGGGGTTGAGAAGTTTGTAGTGATAGTTTTTAATGGATATGCCGATGCAATTACAGAACAGGCTCATCAGCTCCACTTCATTGCTCTTGTATATAGTCAATCTCACTGCCAAAGAGATCATTAACAGGCAAGGTGTTGATGAAACTTCAGATTTTCAGTCAGTCTTCAAAATTTATTTTAGTCCTAAGAATTTTCTTATTGAGTGATTTTGATCTGACCAGGTGCCCAACAGCCTTGATGGACTCTACTAAAGATTTACATGGTGTCACTAATCTGTGTGTTGAGATGTGAGCTCTTCTGAAGGTCCTGATTCTTCACTGTAACAACTCTGTGATTCTGTTACCATGACGTCAGTCCTGTGCTGGAAGTTTGGAGCTCAGAGCTTACTACTCTCTGCCTTACCATCTTGTACGTGCTGTTAATAATCATTCCTTTTCATGAAATGGAAGTCTGGCCTGAACTTTGAGTAAAGATCAGAAGAACTCAGGCTGATTTCAGTACATGTGCTTGAAAGGGATGAAGTAATTGTAGCTGCCCTTTCAGGAGAACTGTCCTCCCAGAGTTCTGGAGGTTCCAGCTTATCACAGAAAAAGAAGGTAGAAATAAATGACAGTAACATCCTGGGTTCATCTATGGGTCAGGGATTGGGAGATGCTGCACAGCTCCCAGTTGCTTCTCAAAATGAGACACTAGCATAAAAATTCAGAGCAGCCATGACCTTAAAGGCCATTGGGATGGGATGTCCACTGAGTCCTCATGAGAAGTAATGCTGCTCCAGTGGATGACAAAGTAAGGCGGTATAGTCTAGGAAATCCTGAATCAGTACCTGCACTGCCTTTCAGAGAGTTGAAGAAAATGATAGCAAGGCTGGTAGATGCAGAGTATCCTCTTTCTGCTCCACCTTCTTTCTGGATCTTCTCTTGCTGCATCTCCCTTTGGAGGCAGCCGTTGGTGCTTACCGATCTCACTGGGCTTGCTGACAAAGTAATAATCGCATCTCATGGAGTCATAGAGTCATAGAGATGTACAGCATGGAAACAGACCCTTCGGCCCAACCTGTCCATGCCAACAAGATATCCAAAATAAATCTAGTTGCATCTGCCAGCATTTCGCCCATATTCCCCTAAACCCTTCCTATTCATATACCCATCCAGATGCCTTTTAAATGTTGTAATTGTCTCAGCCTACACCAGTTCGTCTGGCAGATCATTCCATACACACACCACCCTCAGTGTGAAAGTGTTGCCCCTTAAGTCCCTTTAAATCTTTCACCTGTCACCTTAAACCTATGTCCTCTAGTTCTGGAATCCCCCACATTGGGGAAAAGACCTTATCTATTTACCCTATCCATGACCCTCATGATTTTAAAAACCTCTATAAGGTCACCCCTCAGCCTCTGATGCTCCAGAGAAAATAGCCCCAGTTTATTCAGCCTCTCCCGATAGCACAAACCCTCCAACCCTGGCAGCATCTTTGTAAATCTCTTCTGAACCTTTTCAAATTTCGCAACATCCTTCCTATAGCAGGGAGACCAGAATTGCACACAGTATTCCAATAGTAGCCTAATCAATGTCCTGTACAGCTGCAACATGACCTCCCAACTCCTAAACTCAATGCACTGACCAATAAAGGCCTTCTACATTGTTCTCTGTATTTGCACCAATCCAACTAGGACACCAGCCATGTAAGCTTCACTGAGATGTGCGAGCAGAGAATTGGTGGGGAATGTCAGAAAGACAGCATAATTTTATTGAAGAAACTCCTGAGCTCTCACATTCCCTTCAACGAAGCCTCATGTTATGTTCTTTCACAGTCTAACATGGAGGCTTCCCAAGTCATGCCTTGATATCGAGCTCTGAGCTTTAGAAACATAGAAACAGAAAATAAGATGAGCAGGCCATTCAGCTCTCATTACCCAATTGAACATTGCTAAACATAAGATTCCATGCTACGTTGGGAAAGTTTAATTCTGCTATAATAGGACCATTCCAAAGAAAAGCTCCCTCCAACATCACAGACCATATACCTATGCGCTTACAGTTTACTGTGAGGATGTGGCAGACGCAAAGTGTTGTCTTCCAGTGCTACCTATAGAATGTGGCAGGGCTCTTGTGGCACAGAGGCAGGAGGCAAGATTCAAATTCCACACCTTTGAAATATGTTTGTGAGAGGGAAATCTCAGGTACTACTTTTAAGTGTCTTTGCCTGTTTACATTTACTTAGCTGAGATGAAAAGGAGGCAATGAGTGAACAAAATGCAATGCCCATGATTGCTTGCAGACATAATTCTTAAGTGCATTCCTGGTCAATGAATGACCTGCTGATGAAGTGCAAATTTAAGACAGTTGGATGGCCTTGCTGAATCATTACAGGCATGATTACTGCAATTACCCTTAGCAAGGCTTCAAATTCCAAATGTTTTATTATATCCTTAAGCAAGGAAAAGGAAACTCACTCTGATCACACTGTATGTTGGATAAGTCATTTTCTGTAAGCTATTGCATTTTTGACTTAACATAGATCCACATTTGACACATAAATATTCCCTCATCTTTCATATTCTCTTTTGTGTTGCTGTCCCTGTGGTTCCGACAATCTTTCAGCCTCTCCTGTTTCTAATGAGTTCATTTATGTAACTGTTTGTGTTAATTTCCCGTCCCCCAAACCAGAGCCCATAACTTTGGAAATGCATATGCCCTTGTTGGCTCGACACACTCTTCATCGAAAAGTCAAAGTGACTATGACCAGTGTAAAATCCCCCTTCTGGAGCCCCCAATCTCCTCCTATTTACTACGAGGTCCACCCTACTATCTCCAACTACCCCCCCATCACCGTCATCATTTCCTCAATGGCCCCATACAATGCAGCCCTTCCTAAAATCTGTGTTGCCAGCTTCCCCCAGAACTTCATGGATTTCCCCCTGAAAAGTATTCTGGCCATTTTGATCATGTCAGATGGTGGAATTTGAAATCAATACATATCTGGAATTAAGACTTTTAATGATAATTAAGAATCCATTGTCAATTGTCGGGAAAAATCAATCAGGTATTCTAATGCCCTTTAGGGAGGGAAACTGCCACCCTTACCTGGACTGGCCTACATGTGAGTACAAATCCACAGCAATGTGGGACGAGCAATAAATGCTGGCCAAGCTAGTGACACCCTAATCCTGTGAATGAATTTTTTAAAAATTGACCATGGCCCACTCCCCTCCTGATAGACATGGCAGGAACAGTCCTGTCTGACTACAGCCCAGCCCTAGACTGATGTCTCCACAGGACCCTGACTGGCCTGCTTATAATCTCCAGGCAGGTTGCATTTGACCTGCAGGACTGACCAGTGCCAGATTCCCGGACGGTAAGACACAGATCCTCAAATTCCTTAAGGATCAAGTGCCTGACTGACCGTGGCCCACTGGAATTGGATGAGTTCTTTACTGACTGTGGGGTATCCCCTATTTGACCTTTGTCCTGCTTCACGTCATTAAGGACCGTGCCTTTTGGCTTTCACACATGGCCATTTGCTTGAAGCACATGCTGGAACCTGCTGCACACACATAGCATCTTGACAATTCAGTAGCAACCTGCAGAATTTCCTGCCCACAGGGAATTGAGAGAGGCTTGCACAAACAAATGACATGCAAATAAAGTAATCGCTCTCGGTTTCTTTGCCTGACCTTTTAGCACCCCCATTCTCACCCACCATCAATGGCTGTGTTTTCAGTGCAGGATACTATTGTTAAATCTCCTCACCTTCACTTCCTGGTTTAAAATCTCTGCTGTGACTAAACGTATTAGCTGCCTCCAAAACCTTTTCTTCATTGGCACAGTGGCTACTTTTCATTTATGCCTGTAAGATCTGTCTTAAAAGTGTCACATAAATGCAACTATTGGTTGTTTTGGTCCACCTCCTTTCACATTTCCTTTAATTTTCCCAACAGGCCTTTTGTACGAAACCTTATTAGATGCCTTTAAAAGTTAATTTCCACAACATTCACGGTATTTCCACTCAGAACTCCAATCCTTGGAACCACTTCTATAATGTTGTTGTACAGTTGCTAGATAGTAACCCAATTCAGGACATCCGCAGGGTTTTGCTACAATTTGCAAAATGAATGGTAACAGCACAGGAGCAGATCCAGTTGAGGTAACCTCAAATCGCAGCATTAAATTTGCTGGGTATGATTATTTGCCTGTTCATGGTCTCCACTAAAATAAGGAAGCATTCTCCATAAACTGTGCAATTAGTGTGGCACAGTGGCTCAGTGGTTAGCACTGCTACCTCATAGCATCAGGGATCTGGGTTCAATTCCACCCTCAGGGGGACTGTCTGTGTGGAATTTGCACATTCTCTCTTTGTCTGTGTGAATTTCCTTTGGGTGTTCTGGTTGGGTGGATTAGCCATGGGAAATGCAGGGTTATAGGGATAGGATGGAGGGGGAAGTGTTGGGTCTGGATGGGATGCTCTTTGGAGGGAACTGGATGGATGACTACTATTCTTATTTTATTATGATACAAGAGGATATTAAATTAGAATGTATAACTACAAGGTCCTCTCTGGGTAAATTTTACAAGTCCGTGACAAAACATTGTGGTGAGTTTGCCTCAAGCAAGGCAAGTGTTTTACCTGCTGTGATAATCCTTATGTTATTTCCCTTAACATAAGAAATTGGGCATTGATCTCACTGTACTGAAAAATCCAAGAGATATTCATTACAGCTAGTTATATACAAGCATCGCATTCATCAGTCATGTAAGTGTCTTAATTAATGTCAAGCTATTACGTTATAACAGAGGAGCATGCTTTCAGTTGAGTGCCATGCTTCAAATGATCCCAGATAGGATGGAGTATGAGATATTTATACCCACAGGTCACATGCTATGATACAACGTTGATATAATCAGCATGTCTCTTAAAGGCATATTGACATATTGACCATGAGTTCTTACAATTCTTCTTTAAAGATACAAAAAAGCTAATTTTAATCAGATATATATGGTTATACATAGATATGTGTTGTCAATTTTACACTTAATCAAACAGGTAATACAGGCTTTTCAAGATTCAAACTTCAAACTTCAATGGTTTACAAATCTAATAACTCCTCCTGATCTCATCGACCATATATCCATCTGGTGAGGTACACACTGTTCACTGATGCACTTTTTTGACAGCTTGGTTGTCTTGCTGCTCGTGGCTGTCACTCAGCATCACATCACAACCATCACTGTCAAAGTGTTCTGCCTCACTGTCTTTGTGCATGATTAATTGCCTCTGATCTACCTTTTATTCCTTCGCAATGTAACACCATAATCAGAAATGAATTCATAGACTCTGGCCTGGTTGCATAATTTAGAAACTTATGCTGATATCAACAAATTCTAACACACACTCACTACCCACTGGACAGTTTTGCTAGTTGCTTGCTCACCTTTTATCTCTACCATTCTCCTTTATCTTTGAAGAAGATTGTCCTGTGTCGCAGAACAGTTAGAAAGTTTATTACTGAGACAAGGTTGATCACACTTTCCTTCTGAGCATGATGTGCAGGGCATGCTGTTCCCTTTTCTATTTATATTACATGAAAATGCAGCAATGCAATGCACAAATTTTGCTTTGTAGCGCGACGTTTAATTATCATATATGACATATATACTGCTAGGCCTTTTGAGCATGGCTAGTGGGATGATGAATTGATATAGATTACTCCATACTTAGTACACATCTTGAAATGATTTGCTAGCATAGTGCAGTCATCTGATCCAGGACACTGAATAAACTGAAAATAGCAATCATTGTGTCAACAATAGTTGCACTCAACGTATTGCTAAGACATCGAACAATAAGAAATTTAGAGAGGTAATCCATCACAAAGATACAATCTTCTCAGCCCTCTGCATAGTACTGTTTCCATTTTCATCCAAGCAGTGGCTGGAATATGGTGTGTATGTAAAGGCTTCCTCCTTCCTTTGTTTGATAAGAGGTTGCAATTGGATATAGACGAGTTTAGTGAGTGGCCAAAACTTAGGTGAAGTACCATGTTAGAAAATGTGAAGTTTTTCACTTTGGCACAAAGAATGAAAAAGCGAAGTATTACTTAAATGGAGAATGATTGCAGAATTTTAAAGTGCAAAGAGATGGAGGTGTTCTAGTGAATGAATCACAAAAGTTAATATGCAGTTACAGCTCATAATCAAGAAAGCGAATGGAATGCTACCCATTAATGGGAGAGAAATTGATCGTAAAAGGTAGGATGTTATGCTTTAGTTGTACTGGCTGAGGATAGATCACCGGACATAAAATGTTAACTCTGATTTTTCTTCACAGATGCTGCCAGACCTGCTGAGCTTTTACAGAAACTTCTGTTTTTGTTAACAAGAGTGAAGATGACATGATTGAAGTGTTCAAGATCTTGAATGGTCTGATAAGGTGACTGTTGAAGGAAGTTTCCTTCCTAAGGAAATTAGGGATTGCCATTTTAGGACAGAGGTGAGGAAAATCTTTTTCTCTCAGAGAGAATTGTGTGACTTTGCAACTCTCTGCATCGGAATGTATTGAAGATGGGTCCACTACATACATTTGTCATGCACTACACGCATACATAATTAATTGAATATCCTGATTCATCCCTGCCAGTATACACACTTACATGCTAGCCATCTTGTGCATTCAGTACCCACAATTCTGGTGTAATGTGGACATGATCTCTTGGTGTAATGCTTTCGGTATTAGAACTTATTTGCCCTTGAATGACTTGTGATATACCAAGTTTGACTCTGCCTGGGCAAAATTAACAAATCTTCTCAGTTCCTTCTTTAACACTGTCAGACCAACCCTGGGTAATGGTAAAAACCAAAAGAACTACAGATGCTGTAAATCCGGAACAAAAACAGAAGTTGCTGGAAAAGCTCAGCAGGTCTGGCGGCATCTGTGAAGAAAAAGTCAGAGTCAACGTTTCGGGTCTGATGAACCTTCCTTAGAACTAGTTAATCTAGAACTACTGGATAATGGTAGTTTGTAGCTCTTGTAGTTGCTGCTTTGGCAGCTGCTAATTGTACCAGTTCACACTGGCTCTGGTCAAAGTGTAACAGATCAACTTTGAGGTTGTCTTCAACTTCCTGGTCTAGAGCAGTAATGTGCAGATCAAGAGTGGGTTGGGCAACCTTCTCAGCATGTCAGACATATTGTTTTCTGGTTGATCTTCAATGATTTGTTCAAATATTTTCCACCATGATATTGGAAGCTTTTCTTAATGGCCACTGCTGTAGCATGCTGTGAGTTTGTCTCAACCAAGTTGTATTATCTAATGTGGTAATGCTTATACCCTCTCCTATAAAAGAAAAAATTGGGAGTGAAAATTATGGCATTGAAGCATCCAACATTGTTGCAATTATGTTATGTAAGCATTACATTCTTTAGATACTTCAATACCTGGGTTAATATGTAGCTGCAAAAACAGAAATTGCTGGAAAAGCTCAGCAGCCCTGGCAGCTTCTGTGGAAAGAAATCACAGTTAATGTTTTGGGTCAAGCAACCCTCCCTCAGAACAGGAAGAGTCTGAGGAAGGCTTCCTCGACCTGAAACGTTAACTCTGATTTCTCCCCACAGATGCTGCCAGACCTGCTGAACTTTTCCAGCAATTTCTATTTTTGTTTTTGATTTACAGCATCTGCAGTTCTTTCAGTTTTATCTAATATGTAGCTATTATGTTATGACAGAGGATTTTGTTTCCAATAGCGTACCATACTTCAAGTGGTTCGATGTAAGATGGAGCAGGAGATTTTTACGCGCTCATGCATTGATATAGCAATGAGGTCATAAGCATTGTATCATAAGGGCATCCTGTCACACAGACCATGCGATATAACACAATATGCCTGGCTCAATCTTGAGATTAAAAGACATACTGCTTTATAGAAAGACTTTTTCCTGTTACTTTAGTACAGAAGCAGGGATCGTTTGCTGCGATTGTACGGGGCCTTGCTGAGACCACACATGACATATTATGTGCGATTTTGATTTCTTTATTTGTGGAAGGATGTTCTGGCTGCGAAAGGTGAGCAACAAAGGTTTACCACACTGATTGCTGTGATGGTAGGACTGAAGTATGAGGAGTGATTAGACCGGTTAGGACTGAGAGGATGAAGAGGATCTCATAGAATGAGGAGGATCTCATAGAAACCGATAAAATTCTAACAGGACTGGACAGGATAAAAGCAAGAAATATATTCCTGATGACCAGGCAGTCCAGAGCCAGGAGTCACAATCTAAAGACTGAATTGTGGAGAAGTTTCTTTACACAGAGAGTAGTGATCCTGTGGCATTCTCTACCTGTCAATGGTAATTAAAAGAAGAGATTTGTTGGAAGGTGGTAGTTCATGAAGGTTGGCCGCCTTACTTAGCCCAATATTTGATATAGAGAGGTCCCAACCAAGCTTTATTACCAATTATATTGCTTGGAGAAAGATGCCTGTGGTCTTTCCTGGACAATGGCTCATTAATACAAAAATTGTTGGGTGGCCTAAATAAAGGTGCAGCTAGGCTAATACCCTGGAAAAGAAGCAACGACAAAGATATCAAGCATCTGTAATCAACCCAGTTGGAGGCTAAATGTAGAGAGCAGGACAAGCATGTGCAATCCAAGTAACCCAGTCCCCTCTTCGAATACCATGTATCTCTCCTAATGCAGTGTTTGCCATCCAGAACTGGACTCTTCCATCATATCACGTCCTACAACTCTCTCATGTAAGAAAGTTATTCTCAGTCTCAAGGGGCTACCAAAGAAGAAGAACCTGGAAAAAACTTTATTTCAAAACAATTAAGAAGCTACAATGCACAACTCAGTGGCTCAATCAATGACAAAGTGTGACTCGTAACCAGGTTTTAAGTTGAGTTATAATTAAAGAAATGTCATCAATTTCTCATAGAAATGCCAGAGTGATTCAAAGAGTTGTGGAGGTGAGCCATGCATTGTCAGGGGACTGAAAGTTGATGTAGACCAGTTCTTTTTACGTAAATCATGACCTCTGTTGGCTGACCAGAGAATGACATTAGAAGTGACTATGGGGATGTCCATTGTTGAGAGCATCCCAGCCTTCTAGTTGGGAGATGTAAGCACATCAGTGAGTAGCACCTTTGGAAAAAACATTTGGACTACAGTAAACCTCATTACATTGTAAATGCTGTGCAACTAGAGGAGATTAGCTGAAATAAAACTGGCTAGTTATTAAAATGAAATAAAGATTCCCAGTTTTTTTTAAAATATCCTGTATTTGCCATTGCAGTCCAAATGGCTTTAAAACATTATTGCTTTGGCATGAGTGTTTAAGATCAAAAGTTTCAACTCTGCTCAGTAATGCGAATGTTTCTAAAACTTACAGCAAAGGAAGTCTATTTGGAAGCTCGAGGAACAGGAAGAATGTGTTCCTTTGATTCAATATATGATTTAATCAATTTTTTTAAAATTTGGAAGCTTTTATGAGCCACCAATTTGTCACTTGCACCTCTTACTGCTGCAGAGTTCTACTTTTTCTGCAGTTATTTGCCAGATACAAACATAAATCAGATTTTATTAAGTTCATTGTATGATCTAAGGGATTTGAAAATACTCTGCAGAACATTATCCAAGCATGATTTCATAATACCATAAGGAATTTGGCTGTTTTAACTATTACTTATTTTTCTTTTGGTTTTAGATCAATTTGGATTATTTTGAATGTTATATAAATTCTGTTCTTCTTACCACAAGAAAGTCCAAACAAATATAACTCTATACTTTGGTTTAATTTTCTTTTCCTTGGTGAGTGAATTAAGCTTCAATAGAGAATAACATTAGTCATATCCTGTTGTGCTTCTATTCAGGCAAACTAAACTTTGTCAATATTTAAACCTGAATTTAATTGGTAAATGTGCGATGCTTTCTTTGAGAATCACAAGTATACCACTAGCATTTTGCAATTAGTGTTTTAATTTAGATGCTGTTTGTATGATGGAGTGGTGTGAGCGTGATCCCAGGTTTCCACTGTAACTTTAGACCTCAATAAACAAAAATCCTGGAAAATGTTGCCCAAATCCTGCAGCTCAATCTTGCTCACTAAATTGGTGAAAGCATGAACTGATAATGTTACAGAAAAACCAACCAGTTGGAATAGTAGGCTATGGACCAAGTGCAGGTAAATGGGATTAGTGTAGTTTGGTGTTTGTTGGTCAGCACAGACATGGTGGACCGAAGGTCCTGTTCCTATATTGTATGACCCTGTGACCTGAATGATCAGGACAAACACATTTATGTATTCTTTGAAGATTGAAGGATTGAGAAATAATCAAAGCAGGAACTGATAAGGAAATGTAAATTCGACTGCTGAACCTCAAGTCAAATCTGGCACAGAAAGGGAAATAAGGGATAAGAAAGAATGATACAGTTAAAAGAATGAGTAAAAGGACATAAAGACACCAATGGGATGGT
The DNA here is from genome assembly GCF_021869965.1 of Rhincodon typus. NCBI lineage: Eukaryota > Metazoa > Chordata > Chondrichthyes > Orectolobiformes > Rhincodontidae > Rhincodon > Rhincodon typus. The sequence goes on along the minus strand of NC_063332.1, from coordinate 55,044,673 downwards.
CTCCACCAGATCAGATGGGACCCATACCTGAATGACAAAGGTTAATAGGGAGGTTGCTAAGGATTTAAACTATTAAGATAGGGGCAGATATCTGCAGTAAATAAAGGATGCTGAATACAAAAGAACAGGGCAGGAGTGCACAGGAAAGAATAAATAGGAGAGGATAGTGAAGACAATGGAATAAATAGAATTGGATAGGAGTCCAAAAAGATGGGTACGTATAGGCTGAGATGAAATCCTATTAAATATTAGTTTTAACATCTATAAAGCAATACACATGTTATCTGCAATAAAACAGAAAAACAAAGAAGAAATCAGACATATTAGGGATTACTGAGACATTATTACAGGTGGTTCCCGATTTATAAATGTCTGACTTATGAATGCTTATACGTACGATACCATACAGGGGTGTGTGAATATTCATTTTAAAGATCCAACATAAGAATGTTGCTTCATACTCACAAATGGTTATTTTATATTACCCTGCATTGTGTTCTGACTTGCAAACAAATCGACTGTGAATGGACTCAAGAATGGAACCCACTGGCAACCCAGGGAATGCCTGTATAGAAAAGTTAGAAATTACATAGTGCAGGGTATAATATATTCAGCAAACTAGAGAGTTGTAATGGAGAGATGAAGTAATATTATCAGCTATATTATACTGGCAGTAGAAAAAGGAACACAGACTTCAAGAAGACAAAAATGGAATCCATACAAATACAGATGAAAGATAATAAAGAACTAAACATACAAATAGATGTAGTCTACAGGCCACTTAATAGCTGAAGGGAATTTTTTTTTCCATTCATTCATGGGATGAGGACATCGCTGGCCATGCAGCAACTGCCCATTACCCAGAGGGCAGTTAAGAGTCAATCACATTGCTGTGGGTTTGGAGTCACATGTAGGTCAGACCAGGTAAGGATGGCAGTTTCCTTCCCTAAAGGACATTAGTGAACCAGATGGGTTTTTCTGACAATCGACAATGGATTCATGGGCATCATTAGATTCTTAATTCCAGATTTTTTTTTTTATTAAACTCAAATTCCACCATCTGCCATGCTGGGATTCAAACCCAGGTTCCAAGAACATTGTCTGGGTCTCTGGATTAACAGTCCAGTGATAATGCCACTAGATCATCACCTCCCCTATTGAGAGAGAAATAGACAGAAAAACTAGTGAATTGTGAAAAAATAAAATCATAGGGAACTTAAAGTATTCTGAATATAAATTAGACAGGAGAGGTAGGAAAAGGGGTTACGACAATAAAATTCCTCTATGCAAGACATCTTTCTCTCACAATATGCACAAAATCCAACTAGTGAAGATTACTGGATCTAGTAATAGGGAATGAACCACAGCACTTAACAGTGTTAAAAATGGAGACTATTGAGACAGTAGTGATCATAATGTAATAGAATATAACATGAAGACAGTTAAAAACGTAAGTATGATGAACACTGCCTTAATAGAATGGAAAAATACTAATTTTGAGGGGCTGAGACCAGAATTTGGGAACATAAAATGGGCAACAATATTGGCAAGCAGTGATATAGAACAAGTAAGGGGAACATTTAAAATGGTGTTCAACAAAGTATAAATTCTACAAGAAAAACATTAAGTACTCAAGGGACTCAATGGATTAATAAAGACATGGGGGAGAAATTGTGTTAGGAAGAAGGCATATGGATGTTTGGACAGAATATGGAGAGGTTATACAGTCATAGAGCCATAGAAATGTACAGCATGGAAAGAGAACCTACAGTCCAACTCGTCCATGCTGATCAGATATCCTAAATTAATCTAGTTCCATATGCCAGCGTTTGGCCCATATCCCTCTTAACTTTTCCTATTCATATACTCACTTAGATGACTTTTAAATGTTGCAATGACTTTTAAAAGTGCCTCCACCACTTCCTCTGGCAGCTCATTCCATACACACACTGTGCTCTGCATTAAATCCCCTTTTAAATCATTCCCCTCTCACCTTAAACATATGCCCTCTAATTTTGGACTCCTGAGGAAAAGATCTTGGCTATTCACCCTATCCATGCCCTTCACGATTTTATAAACCTCTATAAAGTCACCCCTCAGCCTCTGACGCTCCAGGAAAAGTAGCCCCAGCCTATTCAGCCCCTCCCTATAGTTCAAACCCGCCAATCCTGGCAACATCCTCGTAAGTCTTTTCTGAACCCTTTCAAGTTTCGCAACATCTATAGTAGGGAAACAGCAGAAAAGTTAGAAAAAAAACACAATTAGGAGGGCAGAAAAAAACTTTAAAATGAATTTATCAAGGAATATATAAAAAAACAAATATTTCACAGGCATATCAATCAAAAAAAGAAAGGGCTATAATAGGAATTGAACGATTAACGGATAACAGGATAATATCATAGGTAATAAAAGAGAGGTGGCAGGAATATTAATCATTATATAGCTTTGGCTTTTTCCAGGGAAACAAAACTGGCAGGTATGATATTGAATAACGCGATGAGATAAAAAGGTGAATGAATAAGCTAAGCAAATTCAAAGATGGATAAAATCCTTAGTCTGAATTAATTGCAACCACATTGTTTAATATGATCCTTGGGAAGAGAGAACAGAGGCATATTTAATAATTTGTTAGAGAAAGGTGTAGTAGACTAGCATTTTGCAATGCTATATTTAAGAGTGGCGAGGGTAGGAGAACATGCAGAGGGAATTGTAGGGTAGTCAGCTTAACATCAGTGTATGAAAAACAATGGAATGCTTATTGAAGGAGAGAATCAAAGACGTTAGGAGGTATTTGGGTATGGTGGCAGTGTTTAGATGGTATTTGGGTAGATTGGTAGGGTATGGGTGGTATTTGATGAGGATAGCAGTATTTAGGTGGTATTTGGTGAAGGTAGAAATGTTTAGGTGGTATTTGGTTAGGGTGTGAGAGCGATAGATGTCATGTATATGTTAATATGAGTTGACGCTATTTGTGATGTTAATTTCAAGAAGATCATGATCTGATGGATGAAGGCACAGTGAACCCCGTTCTAAATTCTCCTATAGATAGTTTACTGGTTAAGAAATCTTTCTAGTTTACACTGGGATTGTGTTCTGTATGTGTCAGCTCACAGAGCTGTGGACAATACTTGTACAGAGTGGCATTGGCAGTGTGCAGTCTGCATGGTATTTGTGAAGGATCTTAGCTGGTGCTGACAAAGGGCAGGAAAGTGAAAAGTCATTCCCACCAGAATGCACTTGAGGACAACATCCAGAACAGTGATCAGAGTAGCTCACCATTACCAGAGGCTGATGATACCTAGAAGAAGTGCACAGGATGATGGAACAAAACCTAACCTCTTCCCGCCTCCACAGACCAAGTGGAGAACCCTGTCAAACCATGCATTGCATCAACTGCTGCTTGAGCAGGTACCAGACTGCCTCCAGCCTCAACCAGAAGGTCAACAAGGATCAGGTTAGTATCACAGTATATAATCGACAGCAGTGACTGAACCATTCTGATCAGACAGTGGAACAAAAGAAAAACCACCAAGTTTGACGCATTATTAAGAGATTTGATTCTTATTTTAGTTTGTGGTGTAATCCTTTGATTGACTAGGTGAAGATTAATCAGCACAGCCAAGGTCCAGGGGAGGTTGTTAGCTCTTTCAAAAATGACCTGCACTGTTCCAGTGAAAATTACCAATCTGGAACATTGAGAGCTGAGCTGATAGGTAACCGCATCACAGTGGGGCTGGCGGATAAAACTGTATCAGAAGTTTTGGAGTCCAAAGGTGACCTTATGTTGGAAAAGCCAGTGCTATTTACAAATTAGGCTGAACTTTGCAAGCAAAATAGGCTTTTTAATCTGAGAGGACATGGAAGCTTCCTGGGGTCAGGCCATTCATTCTAACTCATTCCAGTTCTCAAAGCAGAAGGCTGTCATCATGCCAATAGGATGACAGACACATTAGGAGGATACTGCAGTCATCCCCCATTGATACATGCCTATATAGAAGTCTGAAATCTCCATTTCACTACTAAGTCTGAATAGCCATTGATCCTGAGTATCACCAGAGAGGTAATTTAAGGTGGCTTGCTGAAGCAGCAGTAGAAAACTTCGAATGGACAAAAATGCAAAGCCAGACCTCTCCAGCCCGCAAAAACAGAAATTGCTGAAAAAGCTCAGCTGGTCTGGCAGCATCTGTGAAGAGAAATCAGAGTTAATGTTTCGGGTCTAGTGACCCTTCCGTAGAACTGATGGTAGCTAGGAAAATGTTGGGTTTTATGCAGGAGATAGGGTGGGGGCAGGGTGTAAAAAGTAAACGACAGGTGGGGATGGAGCCCAAAAAGAGAGAAGAGCAGTTGGACAGACAAAGGAGTGGGTAGCAATCTGGCTCGGAGGGTGAATAGCTGTCAATGGAGACTGTCAGTGGCTAACAGCCTGCAACTGCCCAAAAAGTAGATACTGCAGAAGA
>NC_063332.1:55017383-55039816 GCF_021869965.1 Rhincodon typus | reverse complement strand
ATCTGCAGTTCCTACTACCTCTACTGCAGAAGAAGATGATGCATTCTTCTGAGGAGAGTTTGTAGACAGACAAGACAATTCAGTCTGCAGATATCATGGTTAATGGCAATGAAAATCTGTGTTTAAATTGGATCCAATTTGTTCATTTAAATGCAGCATGCAAGAAGTACCACAATAGGATTATGAAGTCAGATGCAGGTACATTTTGCAATGATAAGAAGGAGATTGCTAATAACCTGTATTTCATTCCTGATCAGCATGGCCTTCGGTAAGCTTGTGTAACTTTCAATCTTCTTTATTCACCATCCGCAGTAGAGATTGAACTTAGGTCATTAATGCTCTGAATGAGTCTTTATGGAAGAAAACCCATCCTTTGGACCTCAAGATGATTCTCGTTTCATTCTCAGGAACAAAAACAAAGTTGCTGGAAAATCTCAGCAGGTCTGGCAGCATCTGTGAAGGAGAAAACAGAGTTAACGTTTTGAGTCCGGTGACCCTTCCTCCGAACTGTTGGTGGCTGGGAAAACGTCAGTTTATATGCAGAAAATAGGGAGGTGTCTGGGATAGGGAGTAAACGATAGGATAGACCCCAAAGAGAGAGAAAGACAGTTGGACAGACAAAGGAGTTGCTAACAATCAGGCTGGGGGGGTGAATAGTTGTTATTCTACATTCTGCTCGCAAAAAAGACCCTGAACTACCTGTTGCCTGCCACTTCAAAGCACTACCCTGCTCCCTGGCCAACATCTCTGTCTCTAGCTTGCTGCAGTGTTCCAGTGAAGCCCAACGCAAGCTGGAGGAACAACACCTCATTTTCCGCTTGGGGACCCTACAGCCCTCCGGACTCAATATTGAGTTCAATAATTTTAGGGCCTAAACTCTCCCATGTCCCAGCCCCCCACCCCACACACCAGGCCTTGTCACCACATAGCCTGCCATTACACACCCCCTGTTGTTAGTCACTAACAGTCCCCATTAACAACTATTCACCCCCCCAGCCTGATCGTTAGCAACTCCTTTGTCTGTCCAACTGTCTTTCTCTCTCTTTGGGCTGTATCCTATCGTTTACTCCCTACCCCACCCACCTCCCTACTTTCTGCATATAAACTGATGTTTTCCCAGCCACCATCAGTTCTGAGGACGGGTGACTGGACCCGAAACATTAACTCCGTTTTCTCCTCCACAGATGCTGCCAGACCTGCTGAGCTTTTGTTCCTGATTTACAGCATCCGCAGTTCTTTCAGTTCTCGTTTCATTCTCGTTCAGGAAAAACTAGAAGAACCAGTAAAACGACACAGCTAGGATGAAGGACGGCCAGCAGAGGTAACATTGTGAACATTAATTTTCTCTCGTGGGAACAAGTGGAAGAGAATGTATCTGCCACTGATGTGGGTACTATCATGGAACAAGACATCCTAGATCTTACTATGTGTTTTAATGACAATGCCTCTGATGCAGTCTATGTTGTCTCTTTTGAGGAGAATCAGCTTTTTGTTGATGAAGGTGATAAACAGGTGCATTTGTTTTCTCAATTGAATTAAAATGCAACAACCACATCAACACCAATGGATCACCATGGAAAGGCGCAAGATTTCTCTCAATAAAGAAGCAGAGGTCAAACTATAGAGCTCCTGCAGCTCAGAAGTACGTTAGAAAACCTAAAGCTGAGTATCAAATAGAACTTAATATTAAAATGAAGCAAGAGTTAGTAAAGTCTAACTACTTAAAAGAGACTGTTGTGCTAGAATTACAGCTATTAGCAGTCACACAACACTGTCAAGCAACAGAGAAGGATTCATATCTTAATAATGGTGAAAGAAATTGCAAGTAAATTACTGGTAGAAATGACAGACCAGTTAGCCTAACATCAGTTGTGGAAAAATGCTAAAATGCATTGTGTGGCATTAGCCAATTAGTATTATCACTCGACTATTAACCTGAGACCCAGGTACTGATCTGGGAACCTGCGCCTGAATGCCAACATGACAGACCCTTCTGAAGAAGGGTCCAGACCCGAAACTTCAGCTTTCCTGCTCCTCTGATGCTGCTTGGCCTGCTGTGTTCATCCAGCTCTACACCTTGTTATCTCAGATTCTCCAGCATTGGCAGTTCCTACTATCTCTCGTCAAAGATGGTAAAGTTTTCATTCAATAAAAATCTGGAATTAAGAGTCTAATTATACCATAATAGGAAAAAAATCCTAACTGTTTCGTTAATGTCCTTTACGGAAGAAAATATCTGGCCTAGGTATGACTCCAGACCCACAGCAATGTTTTCTGGGCAGTAAATGCTCACCTAGCCAAAGACACCCACATCCCATGAACAAATTACAAAACACTATTACAAAAGATGTGATAACAGAACATTTAGAAAGAATTAGCAGAAGTGGACAGAACCAGAATGGGTTCATGAAAGACAAGTTATGCTGAACAAATCTACCGGTGTTGGTTGAGAAAGTAACTAGTAGGACAGATAAGAGAGAACCAATAGATATTTGAGAAGGTTCCTGACAAGTTTTTAGTGGGCAATGTTAAAGCACATGGAATGCACATGGAATGGGGCAATATATTGGCATGGATCAAGAATTGGTTAATAGACCAAAAATAGTGAATGAGAGTAAATGGGGCTTTTACTGTGTGGCAGGCAGTGACTAGTGGGTACTGCAAGGATCAGTTCTTGGAGACCCAGCTATTCATGACTTGTATATGAATGACCTGGATGAAGAAACCAAATGCAACCTTGTAAGTTTGCTGACAACACTAAACTGGACAGTGAGTTATGAGTTGTGAGGAGAATGCAAAATGGCTTCAAGGTGTTTTAGATGAGTCAAATATGTGGGCAAACACATGGCAGTTACATTACTAATGTAGTGGCTAAATATGTAGTTATATACTTCGGTGTGGAAAAATAAAAGGAAGAGTATGATTTAAATGGTGACACATTGAGAAGTTTGATTGTACAAAGAGATCTGGTTATTCTTGTATGCCAGTCAATGCTAATAGACTGGCAGGTGAGCGAGCAATTAGGAAGACAAATGGTATATTGTCCCTCATTGCAAGTGGATTTGAAACGTCCCATTGCAGAGCCCAGCAGCCCCGTCAAGGTGGTATCCCCATGGCAGATAGGGTGGCCAAAAGAACCAGAGGCTCTATATCCAAATGACATGGCTGTAGACGGAAAATTCCAAACAATATATCTGGAAGAGTATCCCCTCAGCTCTGAGCAGCTTACCAGCTTTGACCCTCACCAGTCATGCACTCCAAAGGTTCCTCCATGTTGAGGTACATCATACCATCTTTGATACTTGAGCAGCACCCACAATTCCCAGTGAAGCTGTTGTCATGCAAAGCTATGAGCTCCCCAATTAGTCCATAGTCTCAGGAGTTTGCCCACTGCCCTTAATTGGAAGAGGTCCTGGATGCTGCCTCTTGAAGCTCACAAATCAAAGGAGATAGGGCCCTATCTGGCCCAATTGAGAGTATTTTCAAAGCCATCAAGATTCTGCTCTCTGTTTCTAAACTCTTATTGAGAATTTGAGGTCAGTTTAAAATCAGTCGATAAAAGTAATCATGAAGTTGTTGGATTATCATAAAATAGCAACTGGTTTGTTAACATCTGTTAGGGAAGGAAAACTGTTATTCTTATACAATTTCACCAAAGGTGACTTCAATTCAACAAGATCCTAATTAACCTTTAAGAGATGGTCTAGTGGTATTATCACGAGACTATCAATCCAAAAATTCATCTAATATTCTGGATACCAAACTTTGAACCCCACCATGGCAGATGGTACAATTTGAATTTAATAAAAACAATCTAGAATTAAGAATCTGCTGACAACCATGAAACCATCATCAACCCATCTCTTTCAGGGAAGGAAACTACCGTCCTCACCTGGTCTGGCCTACATGTGACGGCAGACAGAGCAATATGGTTGACTCAACTGCCCTCTGAAATGGCTTGGGCAAGCCACTCAGTTGTATCAATCACTACAAGGTCTCAACAAACAAATTAAACTGGATAGCAATATGGTGGTTCAGAGGTTAGCACTGCTGCCTCATAGCACCAGGGACCCGGGTTCAATTCCAGCCTTGGGTAACTGCCTATGTTGAGTTTGTACATTCTTCTCATGTTTGTGTGGGTTTCCTCCGGGTGCTCCACTTTCCTCCCATGGTCCAAAGATGTGCAGGTTGGTTGGATTGGCCATGGTAAAATTGCCCATAGTGTCCAGACATACGTCGACTAGGTGGAATAACTGTGGTTAATGTGGATTTATGGGGATAGGTTGGAAGGCAGACTCGTTGGGCCAAATGGCGTTGTTCCACGCTGATTTACTTTCTATGATTTCTATGACTGCCTGGTATCAATCTAGCTACTGGAAAAGATAACGACAGAAGCTACACTGTCGAACCTGCACAGTCCTCCATACTAACATTTGGAGCTAGTGCCAAAATTGGGAGACCTGTCTCAGACTTGTCAAGCATTAGCCTGACAGAGTCATACTCATGGAACCATACCTTACAGACAATGTCCCAGATGCCACCATCACCATCCCTGGAAAAGTCCTGACCTGCTGGCAGGACAGACCCAGCAGAGGTGGCAGCATATTGGTATACAATCAGGAGGGAGTTATTCTGAGAGTCCTCAACATTGACTCAAGACCCCAAGAAGTCTCATGCCTTCATGTTAAAAATGGGCAAGGAAACCTCCTTTTCCTTCAGCTGATGTTGAGTTTATATGTTCTCCTCATGTTTGTGTGGGTTTCCTCCAGGTGCTCCACTTTCCTCCCAGAGTCCAAAGATGTGCAGGTTGGTTGGATTGGCCATGGTAAAATTGCCCATAGTGTCCAGACAGCACTTAGAAGAACGGAGGGTGGTAAGGGTGCAAAAATGTACTCTGGGTGGGGAATTTCAGTGTCTAACACCAAGAGTGGCTTGGCAGCAATACTACTGATCAAGCTGGTCAGGTCCTAAAGGGCATTGCTGCTCAACTGGCTCTGTGGCAGGTGGTGAGGGAACAATATACTTGACCTCATCCTTACCAATCTGCCAGCTGCAGATGCATTTGCCCATGATAGTTTCAGTAAGAGTAACAACTGCGCACAGTCCTTGTGGAGATGAAGTCCCACCTTCACATTGAGAATAAACTCCATCGTGTTGTGTGGCACTATCACCGTGCTAAACGGGACAGACTTCGCACAGATCTAGCAACTCAAGAGTGGGCATCCATGAGGTGCTGTGGGTCATCAACAGCAGAAAAATTTTACTCCAGCACAATCTGTAACCTCATGGCCCGGCGTACCCCCCACTCAACCATTACCATCAAGCCAGGAGATCAATCCTAGTTCGATGGAGGGTGCAGGAGGCCATGCCAGGAGCAGCACCCGGCATACCTGAAGATGTCAACTTGGTGAAGCCACCAAACAGGAGTACTTGCATACCAAACAGCATAAGCAGCAAGTGATAGACAGAGCTAAGTGATCCCACACCCACCCGATCAGATCTAAGCTCTGCAATCCTGCCACATCCAGTTATGAATGGTGGTTGACAATTAAACAACTTGTTGAAGGAGGCTGCACACATATCCCCATCCTCAATGATGGAAGAGCTCAGCACATCAATGCAAAAGATAAGGCTGAAGCATTCGCAGCAATCTTCAGCCAGAATGTGGATGATCCATTTCAGCCTCCTCCAGTGGTCCCTAGCATCACAGATACTAGTCTACAGCCAGTTGATTCAAGAACCAGCTGGAGCCACAGCACAGTGCAAAAACTATTGGCCCTGACAACATTCTGGCAATAGTACTGAAGACTTGTGCTACAGAACTTGCCGCTCCCCTAGACAAGCTGTTCCAGTACACTTACAACACTGGCATCTAACTGACAATTGGGAAAATTTCCTAGCTATGTCCTGTACACAAAAAAAGGACAAAATCTCCCTGGGCCAGTTAACACCCATAAGTCTACTCTCAATCAGCAGTAAAGTGATGGAAGGTGTCTTCAGTGTTATAAAGCAGCAGTTACTCAGCAATAACCTGCTCAGTGATGTCCAGTTTGGGTTCCGCCAGGGCCACTCAGCTCCTGACCTCATTACAGCCTTCGTTCAAACATGGACAAAAGAGCTTCATTCCACAGGTGACGTGAGAGTGACAGCCCTTGATATCAAGGTGACATTCAACCAAATGTGGCATCAAGGATCCATGGCAAAACTGGAATCAATAGGTATCGGGGGCAAACTCTCTGGCGGTTGAATTCTTAGCTGACACATAGGAAGATGATTGTGGTTGTTGGAGATCAATCATCTCAGCTCCAGGACATCTCTGCAGGAATTCCTCAGGGTAGTGTCCAAAGCCCAACCATCTTCAGCTGCTTGATCAATGACCTTCCCTCCATTAAGGTCAGAAGTGAAGATGTTGGCTGATGATTGCAGTATGTTCAACACTATTCACAACTCCTCAGATATTGAAGCAGTCCATGTTCAAATGCAGTGAGGTCTAGATAACATCCAAGCTCAGGCAGGCAAGTGGCAAGTAACATTCACACCACTCAAATGTCAGGCAATGACCATCTCCAATAACAGATGATCTAACCGCCACCTCCTGACTTTCAGTAGTGTTACCACTGAATCCCCTGCTATGAACATACCAGAAGTAGCTACTAACCAGGCACTCAACTGCACTCCCCACATAAACACAATGGCTACAAGAGCAGGTCAGAAGGTAGGAATTCTGCTGCGAGTAATTCACCTCCTGATGAAATAACTCCGCAGAGGCCAGTATCCTGTCACTAAGTCACCCTTTATTTACACATGAAATGCCCTTGTCACTGATCTAGCATCCTCAGAGCCAACTCTCAGAGTGAAGAGGAGGTCTGACAATCCTATTCTTATCTGTCAGCCAGGGCTCCCTGATTGGACCAGATTAACAGCCTCAATCAGGGAACTCATGTTCTATGAGGCCCATCTGGCTGATGTCATTACAATTACTGCACTGATTTGCCAAAGCTTGTCGACTATCCACACAGCACAAGTCAGGAATGTGATGGAATACTCCCCATTTGCCTGCATGGGTGAAGCTCCAATAACACTCAAGGACATCTAGGACAAAGTAGCCTGCTTGATTGGCACTACATCCACAAGCACCCACTCCTTCCATCATCGACAGCTCAGTAGCAGTAGTGTGTGCCATCTGTAAGATGCACTGCAGAAATTGACCAGAGATCTTCAGACAACACCCTCCAAGCCCACAAACACTGCCATCTAGAAGGACAAGGGCAGCAGATACATGGGAACACCACTACCTGCAAGTGCCCCTCCAAGCCATTGACCCATCCTGTCTAAGATATCTGGTCGGCATGGACAAGTTGGATCACAGGGTCTGTTTCCGTGCTGTATATCTCTATGAATCAATAACTGCATGACTTAGAAATATATCATCGTTTCTTCATTGTTGCTTGGTAAAAATCCTGGAAATCCCCCCCAAAGGGTATTGTGGGTCAACACATAGCACATGGACTGCAGTGGTTCAAGAAGGCAGCTCACCACCATTTTCTCAAGAGCAACTAGGGATGGGCAATAAATGCTGGCCAGCCAGCAGTGCACACGTCCCATGAATTAATTTAAAAAAACATTAACTGACCTTGGTCGGGCAAACCATTCAATTCAGTACAACTAAGAATGACCAATTTTTGGTAGTCTTGCCATCAATGTCCAAATCCACAAAAATAAAGTTAAGAAAAATGAACTATGAACTGGTCTCCTCAAATGAAGCATGAATTGAGCCTTTTTCAGTGGGCCATATGAAGGAAGCCCTGGGGTAATAACATACCCTTAAAAAGCAACCATTCAAAAGGAAGCCATTTAAAAGTCATTGAGAAGAAGATACAAGCAAGAATGAAGCAACCGTTCCAATAGAAACCCTTTTGAATGAGCTGAAAATCTGATACTGGGAATATATCAAATTGCCAAACAGTGGAAAGGAAATTTTGTTTGAAATTTACAGACAAATTAGACAAGGGTGTATTGACTGAAGGAGATTTTAATTAAATTAAAATGTTTGCGGTGGAAAAGCGGAGTGTAATATGTTCAGCACATGTTACTTGAAGGAAGGAAGTATTGCTTGACCACATCCTAGGTAATAAAATGATAGAGGCAACAAAATAAAGTTACATTTCAGAATATTGTCATTTATTTAGGGTCAGGGTAAAAATTGCAAAGGAAGAAGATTCATATTAAGATCCAGTCAGCACAAAGATAAATAACATTAACAGGGCTACTGGATCATGATTCGAGGATGTCAGGGACAATATGGGGACTCACCACCATGAACAATCAAAGACTTTGATAGTGGCCCTTCCGGTACTCCTTCATTGAGAGTGGAACCCCATTGGACCTCCTTCTCTGCAATACTTTGATCTGCAGACTTGATGGAAGATTGGGTAATAGCATGTGTTTCAAAGTTTGTCATTCACCAAAATTATTTATCTCATCCCAGGCTTCAGACAGGCTCGATGTTAAGGGTTTAAATATTGCATTTCCCTTCACATTTTTCCTACACCTTCAAAAGATCATAACTAGAACATAGAACATAGAACATTACAGCGCAGTACAGGCCCTTCGGCCCTCGATGTTGCGCTGACCTGTGAAACCAATCTGAAGCCCATCTAACCTAAACTATTCCATTATCATCCATATGTTTATCCAATGACCATTTAAATGCCCTTAAATTTGGCGAGTCTACTACTTTTGCAGGCAGGGCATTCCACGCCCTTACTACTCTCTGAGTAAAGAACCTACCTCTGACATCTGTCCTATATCTATCACCCCTCAATTTAAAGCTATGTCCCCTCGTGCTAGCCATCACCATCCGAGGAAAAAGCCTCCCACTGTCCACCCTATCTAATCCTCTGATCATCTTGTATGTCTCTATTAAGTCACCTCTTAACCTTCTTCTCTCTAACGAAAACAGCCTCAAGTCCCTCAGCCTTTCCTCATGATACCTTCCCTCCATAACAGGCAACATCCTGGTAAATCTCCTCTGCACCCTTTCCAATGCTTCCACATCCTTCCTATAATGCGGTGACCAGAACTGTACGCAATACTCCAAGTGCGGCCGCACCAGAGTTCTGTACAGCTGCAACATGACCTCATGGCTCCGAAACTCAATCCCTCTACCAATAAAACCTAACATACCGTACGCCTTCTTAACAACGCTATCAACCTGGATGGCAACTTTCAGTGATCTATGCACATGGACACCGAGATCTCTCTGCTCATCCACACTACCAAGAATCTTACCATTAGCCCAGTACTCTGTATTCCTGTTACTCCTTCCAAAGTGAATCACCTCACACTTTTCCGCATTAAACTCCATTTGCCACCTCTCAGCCCAGCTCTGCAGCTTATCTATGTCCCTCTGTAACCTGCAACATCCTTCCGCACTATCCACAACTCCACCACCTTTGGTGTCATCCGCAAATTTACTAACCCATCCTTCTACGCCCTCATCCAGGTCATTTATAAAAATGACAAACAGCAGTGACCCCAAAACAGATCCTTGAGGTACACCACTAGTAACTGAACTCCAGGATGAATATTTCCCATCAATCACCACCCTCTGTCTTCTTACAGCTAGCCAATTTCTGATCCAAACCACTAAATTACCCTCAATCCCATGCCTCCGTATTTTCTGCAATAGCCTACCATGGGGAACCTTATCAAACGCTTTACTGAAATCCATATACACCACATCAACCACTTTACCCTAATCCACCTGTTTGGTCACCTTCTCAATGAACTCAATAAGGTTTGTGAGGCACGACCTACCCTTCACAAAACCGTGTTGACTATCCCTAATCAAATTAATCCTTTCTAGATGATTATAAATCCTATCTCTTATAATCCTTTCCAACACTTTACCCACAACCGAAGTAAGCCTCACTGGTCTATAATTACCAGGGTTGTCTCTACTCCCCTTCTTGAACAAGGGGACAACATTTGCTATTCTCCAGTCTTCTGGCACTATTCCTGAAGACAATGATGATACAAAGATCAAAGCCAAAGGCTCTGCAATTTCCTCTCCATCTTCCCAGAGAATCCTAGGATAAATCCCATCCGGCCCAGGGGACTTATCTATTTTCACACCTTCCAGAATTGCTAACACCTCCTCCTTATGAACCTCAATCCCGTCTAGTCTAATAAAGAAAAAAATTCATAAACTATTCTGAAGTTGATCCTTTTTATTAATGAGGACTTGTTTTCCCAGGAAAGGTTTCTTTAAATTTAAACTAATGTCTCTTTCTCTCCCTGTCTCTCATAGAGTTTATTCCTCAGATGTAAGATCATTGTTTGTTGATGACAGCAGAATATTTTTCACAATTGATAATTTATAGTGATCTTCAAGCTTCAACAAAATATGGGCATTTTCCCACTTTTAGCGTAGCCTTTTCTTTTACCAATTTCTTCAGACCAATGGCTGCCCCTGCACAGAACTTATGGAAATGCTCTGTAATCTTTTGTTTTTTCGGTTGCAATTTCCTGTTTTGCTCTAATCACTGACTTGTGAACTGATAAACAACCTATCCCTCCTTGAAGCAATTGTGCCCGTTCACATTCTTTTAACTTATTATTCATTTGGGCTTCTGCCATTTGGTCACTTATGTTGGGGTATGAAGTTTCACGGTCTTTGTTTATTTTGTTACCTTATAAATTAGCCACTGCAAATATTTTATTTCCGTAAGAAACTGTTCCTTTTCAAACTCTGAACTCGCCAAGGCTGTGTGATTGGGAATTGCTGGGCTTTCAGTTTCAGGAGTCTCTTTTTGGAAGCTAGATTTTTCCAATTCTTGCTTCATTATTAATATGCTCAACCTCTATTTGATGTCCAGCTTTAAACCTTTCTAAGGTACTCCTCAACTGTCAAAGCTCTGTGTTTTGGTCTCTGCATCTTTCCTGAGAGAAAACCCAATTAACTCCACAGCATGCTGATGACTCAGTTGCAGATTCAACTACCTAGCCTGTTAAAAGAGTCTGCTGAATTAAAAGCCCAGCAATTCGTCATCACACTGACTTCAGCTGACATTTATGCAGATCAATTATCTCTGTTCAATATTAGCTTGATACAATTTGAACTTCAGTGTCTCCTTCTCACTGAATGTCTTTTGATGAGCAGTTTGTAATTGTTGAACTACTGCATTGTTTCTGAGGATAGAAGTTCTCCTCTGGGCTTGCACCAATGCCCACATCCTGCAAATTCATAAAAATTGTAGTAAGTATTGACAGTTAGGGTACCTTTACAACTATTTTTTTGGTATTTTCTGCATAGCATGCAATCTCATAGCAAGTTATTAGGAAGATGAATGGAATACTAGTCTTTATTGTGAAGGGGATTTGAGTGTGGGAGTAGTGAAGTCTTGCTTCAGTTGAATAAGAAATTGGTTAGGCCACACTGGAGTAACATGAGCAGTTTTATTCCCCTTTCCTAAGGATGGATATTATTGCCACAGAGGGAAAGCAACTATATTCACCAGAATTGTTCCCAGGATGGCGGGACTGAGTTATAGGGAGAGGTTGGATAAGCGAGGACTTCTTTCTTTAGAGCATAGGAAACTGAGGGGGGATCTTGTAGGAGTGTATAAGATCATGAGAGGCATGGTTAGGGTGAATGCACTCAGTCTTTTTCCTAGGGTTGGGGAATCGAAGACTAGAAGACATCAATTTAAGTTGAGAGAGAAGAGAATACATGGGAACCTGATGGGCAAATTTTTTTACACAGAGAGTGGCACACATATGGAATGAGTTGCCAGCAGAAGTGGTTGAGGCGGGACATTGAGTACAGGAATTGGGACTTCATATTGAGGTTGTACAGGACATTGGTGAGGCCAGTTTTAGAGTGCTGTGAGCAGCTCTGGTTGCCCTGCTGAGGGAAGGATTTCATTAAATTGGAGAGCGTTCAGAAAAGATTTACTAGGATGTTGCCAGGGCTAGAGGGATTGAGTTATAGGGAGAGGCTGGATAGGCTGGGACAGTTTTCACTGGAATGTAGGAGGTTGATGGGCTACACTATAGAGGTTTATTGAAAGATAAGGATCATAGATAAGGTGAAGAGTAGAGGTCTTTTTCCTGGGTGGGGTGAAGTTCAAAACTAGGGGGCATATTTTTAAGGTGAGAGGAGAAAGATTTAAAAGGAACTTGAGGGTCAACTTTTTCCACACAGAGGGTGGGTTTGTATGTGGAATGAACTGCCAGAAAAAGTGATAGATGCAGGTATAGTTACAACATTTAAAAAAAATTTGGACAAGTACATAACTAGGAAAGGTTTGGAGGGATATGGGCAAATGCAGGCAAATGGGACTTGTTTATGTTCGGAAACTTTGTCAATGTGGACAGGTTGGACCAAGGACAAAAACAGAAATTGCTGGAAAAGCTCAGCAGGTCTGGCAGCATCTGTGAAGGAAAAAATCAGAGTTAGAGTTTCGGGTCCGGTGACCCTTCCTCAGAATTGATGGTAGCTGGGAAAACAAGGTGTAGAGCTGGATGAACACAGCAGGCTAAGCAGCATCAGAGGAGCAGGAAGGCTGATGTTTCAGGCCTAGACCCTTCTTCAGAAATGGGGAAGGGGAAGGGGGTTTTGAAATAAATAGGGAGAGAGGGGGAGGCGGATAGAAGATGGATAGAGGAGAAGATAGGTGGAGAGGAGACAGACAGGTCAAAGAGGCGGGGATGGAGCCAGTAAAGGTGAGTGTAGATGAGAAGTTAGGGAGGAAATAGGTCAGTCCAGGGAGGACGGACAGGTCAAGGGCGCGGGATGAGGTTAGTAGGTAGGAGATGGGGTAGGGGTTGAGGTGGAAGGAGGGGATAGGTGGGAGGAAGGACAGGTTAGGGAGGCGGGGACGAGCTGGGCTGGTTTTGGGATGCGGTAGGGGGAGGGGAGATGTTGAAGCTTGTGAAGTCCCCATTGATACCATTGGGCTGCAGCGTCCCCAAGCGGAATATCAGTTGTTGTTCCTGCAACCTTCGGGTGGCATCGTTGTGGCACTGCAGGAGGCCCAGGACGGACATGTCGTCTGAGGAATGGGAGGGGGAGTTGAAATGGTTCGCGACTGGGAGGTGCAGTTGTTTAGTGTGAACCGAGTGTAGGTGTTCTGCAAAGCGGTCTCCAAATCTCCGCTTGGTTTCCCCGATGTAGAGGAGGCCACAACGGGAACAGCGGATGCAGTATACCACATTAGCAGATGTGCAGGTGAACATCTGCTTGATGTGGGAAGTCTTCTTGGGGCCTGGGATGGAGGTGAGGGGGGAGGTGTAGGGGCAGGTGTTTCACTTCCTGTGGTTGCAGGGAAAAGTGCCGGGTGTGGTGGGGCTGGAGGGGAGTGTGGAGTGGACAAGGGATTCACGGAGAGAGTCATCCCTCCGGAAAGCAGATAAGGGTGGGGAGGGAAAAATGTCTTTGGTGGTGGGGTCGGATTGCAGATGGCGGAAGTGTCGGAGGATGATGCATTGGATCCGGAGGTTGGTGGGATGGTAGGTGAGGACGAGGGGGATTCTGTTTGGTTGTTATTGCGGGGAGGGAGTGTGAGGGATGAGTTGCGGGAAATGCGGGAGACACGGTCGAGGACGTTCTTGACCATAGAGGGGGGGAAGTTGCAGTCCTTGAAAAACGAGGACATCTGAGATGTACGGGAGTGGAATGTCTCATCCTGGGAGCAGATGCAGCGGAGGCGAACGTTATCTGCTTTCCAGAGGGACCACTCTCTCCGTGACTCCCTTGTCCGCTCCACACTCCCCTCCAGCTCCACCACACCCGGCACTTTTCCCTGCAACCACAGGAAGTGAAACACCTGCCCCTACACCTCCCCCCTCACCTCCATCCCAGGCCCCAAGAAGACTTCCCACATCAAGCAGATGTTCACCTGCACATCTGCTAATGTGGTATACTGATTCCGCTGTTCCCGTCGTGGCCTCCTCTACATCGGGGCAATCAAGCGGAGGCTTGGGGACCGCTTTGCAGAACACCTACGCTCGGTTCGCACTAAACAACTACACATCCCAGTCGTGAACCATTTCAACTCCCCCTCCCATTCCTCAGACGACATGTCCATCCTGGGCCTCCTGCAGTGCCACAACGATGCCACCCGAAGGTTGCAGGAACAGCAACTCATATTCCGCTTGGGAACCCTGCAGCCCAATGGTATCAATGTGGATTTCACAAGCTTCAAAATCTCCCCTCCCCCTACCGCATCCCAAAACCAGCCCAGCTTGTCCACGCCTCCTTAACCTGTCCTTCCTCCCACCTATCCCCTCCTCCCACCTCAAGCCCCACCCCCATCTCTTACCCATTAACCTCATCCCGCGCCCTTGACCTGTCCGTCCTCCCTGGACTGACCTATTTCCTCCCTAACTTCCCATCTACACTCACCTTTACTGGCTCCATCCCCGCCTCTTTGACCTGTCTGTCTCCTCTCCACCTATCTTCTCCTCTATCCATCTTCTATCCACCTCCCCCCTCTCCCTATTTATTTCAGAACACCCTTCCCCTCCCCCATTTCTGAAGAAGGGTCTAGGCCCGAAACGTCAGCCTTCCTGCTCCTCTGATGCTGCTTAGCCTGCTGTGTTCATCCAGCTCTACACCTTGTTATCTCAGATTCTCCAGCATCTGCAGTTCCTACTATCTCGGTAGCTGGGAAAACGTCAGTTTATGTGCAGAAAATAGGGAGGTGGGTGGGGTAGGGAGTAAACGATAGGATAGAGCCCAAAGAGAGAGAAAGACAGTTGGACAGACAAAGGAGTTGCTAACGATCAGGCTGGGGGGGTGAATAGTTGTTAATGAGGACTGTTAGTGACTAACAACAGCGGGTGTGTAATGGCAGGCTATGTGTTAACAAGGCCTGGTGTGTGGGGTAGGGGCTGGGACATGGGAGAGTTTAGGCCCTAAAATTATTGAACTCAATATTGAGTCCGGAGGGTTGTAGGGTCCCTGAGCAGAAAATGAGGTGCTATTCTTCCAGCTTGCATTGTGCTTCACAGGAACACCGGAGCAAGTCAGATACAGAGATGTTCGCCAGGGAACAGGGTGGTGTGTTAAAGTGGCAGACAACAGCTAGTTCTTTTTTGCGAGCAGAATTTAAATATTCTGCAAAGCAGTCACCCAGTCTACGCTTTGTTTCTCCAATGTGGAGGAGACGACATTGTGAGCAGCGAATGCAGTAGACTAGATTCTGGGAAGTGCAGGTGAAGTGTTGCTTCACCTGGAAGGTATGTTTGGGCCCTTGGATTCTGGGGAGGGAGGAGGTAAATGGGCAGGTGTTACACCTTCGCCAGTTGCAGAGGAAGGTGCCATAGGGCTGTCGGCGATTGTTGGGGGTGAAGGAAGTGTGGACCAAGGTGTCCCAGAGGGAACGGTCCCTGCGGAAGGCAGACAAGGGAGGGGAATGTAA
Organism: Rhincodon typus; assembly: GCF_021869965.1. Classification (NCBI taxonomy): domain Eukaryota; kingdom Metazoa; phylum Chordata; class Chondrichthyes; order Orectolobiformes; family Rhincodontidae; genus Rhincodon; species Rhincodon typus. The sequence goes on along the minus strand of NC_063332.1, from coordinate 55,024,388 downwards.
ATGGTGGTTACATCTCGCTGGAGGTGGTGAAAATGGCGTCTGATGATCTTCTGGATGTGGATGCTGGTGGGATGGTAGGTGAGGATAAGGGGATCCCTATCGCTGTTGCGGGAGGGAAGAAAAGGGGTGAGGGCGGAAGTGCGGGAAGTGGGTTGGACCCGGTTGAGGGCCCTGTCGACAACGGTGCTGGGAAATCCTTGGTTGAGGAAGAAGGTGGACATTTCGGAGGCTCCCTTGCCAAAGTTGTACTCATTTCCGACAGAGTTGGAGGAACTGAGAGAATGGGATGGAGTCTTTACAGGAAGCAGTGTGTGAGGATGTATAGTTCAGGTAGCTATAGGAGTCAGTGGGTTTATAGTGGATATTAGTGGCTAGTGTATCCCCAGAAATGGAAACAGAGATGTCGAGGAAGGGAAGGGAAGAGTCACAGATAGACCATGAGTTGGACAAAGGGTCTGTTACCATGCTGTATGACTCTATGACAGACCTATGAAGAGAAGTTTGGGAATATGGGCCTGTATTCTTTAGAGTTTCAAAGGATGGTGTGATCTTATTGAAATATATAAAATACTTTAAGATATAGGCTTGGTAAATGCAGGTAACATGTTTCCCCTGGTTGGGAAGTATAGAACTAGGAGGATTCAATTTAAAAATAAGGAGGATGCCATTTCAGTCCGAGTTGAGGAGAATTTTTTACTCAGACAATAGCGAATTTTTGGAATTTTCTATCCCAGAATACAAGTGACTCTCAGCCTTTGAATATGTTTAAGGTATAAATTTATAGATTACTGATTATCAGTAGCATACAGGGATATGGGAACAATGGAGGTAAAAGGCATTGAAGTACATAATCAGCCTGGATCATATTAAATAATGGAGCAGGCTCAACAGGCTGAAGTGTGTATTTATGTTGCCATATTCCTATATTCCTATGCTCCTATATTCCTAAATGCTTTACAATTTCTCATAAAAGGACAAAAGGAAGGTATGATAAAGGTCACAAGGTTGTTATCTTCCATTCAACTGACAACAAGGAACTAATTGCCAACTAATATCAATACGGTGTTTGGAAAATAAAAGTTTTGTTCCCAAAATAAATGAAAACTTCCCTTCAAATAAAGGTGGTCAAAGCACTACAATTATCCTGATGTTATGAGCAGAAGTTCCATGTCCATCTGATCAAAGGATCCACATGGGGGTTTGACACAGTGTAAACTATGACTCCCTAGAAATAGGATATATCAATAAGTGATGAGGATCAGAGGGCTGTCTTCGACAGGAAATCGGCATTTTTAGATGGAAGGTGAATCAGAAGAGATTAAGGAAAGACCCAAGGAAGAGTTCCTTAACAATTCAGCGGGAGACCAGGATGTTAACTTTACAGCTCTACTGAGATCCACACACTCTGTGCTATTGTGCTGTTCATCATCTGGCATCAGTGAACCATCCTCACTTGTCACAGGTTGAAAATTGTGTTAAAAAAAACCGAAAGAACTGCGGATGCTGTAAATCAGGAACAAAAACAAAGTTGTTGGAAAAGCTCAGCAAGTCTGGCAGCTTCTGTGAAGGAAAAAACAGAGTTAAAGTTTCTGGTCCAGTGACCCTTCCTCAGAACTGCAAACTTTGAAAATTGTGTTGTCCAGTTAACTAATGTATTAAAACTTAACTGTTGCTTTTGAAACAATTTAATAAATTATCTGAAAATTCCTTACAACTGGTCAACTGTCTATGTGAGATAACTGATCACAATTCCTCAAAATCTAACAATAAGATCAGGCCAGCAGTCAGCAAAGTAACATGATCTCTAATTATCATCATAGATCATACAAAAGATCAGCTGAGAATAAGAAACAAAAGAGCAAAGAAACCTTTATTTACAAATCACAGATCACTGAAGGTGGCAGTAAAAACAACAAAGGCCACAAATGGACTGAAGGATCCTTTGTTTTGTATCTAAAATAAATACAAAAGCAAGGAGGAAAGTTGAACTTAGACAAAAGACCTCAGTTAGACTGCACCAGGAATATTGAGCAAATATTAGTATTGTTTTAACAGACATAAAATCAACAAAATTTTAGCAAAACTTCGTAATGGTATGAGCTTTATAGCAGGTGATGCTGCTTGGCCTGCTGTGTTCATCCAGCCCTGCACCTTGTTGTCTGAGAAGTTAAGGCTGCTCTAATTAGAACCAAGTTTTAAAGCCAAAAAATAATGTTTTGGGGAGAAATGATGCCCTCTAGCCTGAATTGCCCACTGATCACAGTGGACTTCAAGCAGTGGGCAGACACCATGTGCTCAGCGCAGGTACACCCCAACACAGACATAACCATGAGAGAGTGACAGGCACTCAGTTTTAACAGTCCTCTCCATGGCCCGCTGCCTGGACCTGTTAAAACTACATTGGCTATGTCTGGGAATAGACCCACGAGGAAGTTCTCTGATCCATCAGCACCCTTCCGCACAGTATGGCCAAGGTGTAACAGCATGGGGTGGAAGACCATCCAAAAATTAAGAAGCAGCTCCTTCAATTAACATAAGTGTTGTAATGCATCACACGCCATGTATACATGAAATATGTAGGCAACACAACATACAGGTGAATAAAAACCGAAAGAACTGCAAATGTTATAAATCAGGAACAAAAACGAAGTTGCCGGAAAAGCTCAGCAGGTCTGACAGCATCTGTGAAGAAAAATCAGAGTTAACGTTTCGGGTCCAGTGACCCTTCCTCAGAAAGATAGGATTTACATGTATTTGGAGAGGCAATGATTGATTGTGGGATGGTCAGCATAGCTTTGTGCAAGGGAAATCATGTCTCACAAAGTTGATTGAGTTTTTGAGTAAGTTACCAAAAAGATAGATGAAGGCAGAGCAGTAGACATTATTTTCATGGGCCTGAGTAAAGCCTTTGATAAGGTTTCGCATGGTAGACTAATTAGTAAAGTTAGATCATGTGGGATTCAGGGTGACCTTGCCAATTGGATACAAAATTAGCTTGACAGTAAGAAACAGAGGGTGATGGTGGAGGGTTGATTTCTGGACTGGAGGTCTGTGACCAGCAGTGTTCCGCAGGGATCAGTGCTGGGCCCAATTTTGTTTGTCATTTATATAAATGATTTGGATGAGATTATAGAAGGCATGGTTAGTAAGTTTGTGGATGACACCAAAATTGGTGATATAGTGGACTGTGAAGAGGGTTACTTAAGATTACAAACAGATCTTGATCAATTGGGTCAATGGACTGAGGAGTGGCAAATGGAGTTTAATTTGGATAAATACAGGCATTGCATTTTGGTAAAACAAACAAGGGCATGACTTATACAATTAATGGTAAGTCCCTGAGAGACCTAAGACGTCAGGTTCATAATTCTTTGAAATTTGCATCACAGGTAGACAGGGTGGCTAGGAGGATGTTTAACATGCTTGCCTACATTGCTCAGCCCTTTGAGTATAGAGTTGGGACGTCATGTTGCTATACAGAATATTGGTAAGGCCTCTTCTGGAGTACTGTGTACATGGTTGCCCTATTATAGGGAAGATATTATTAAATTGGAGAAGATTCAGCAAAGATTTACCAGCATGTTGCTGGGAATGGAAGGTTTGCTTTATAAAAAATAGGCTGGACAGGCTGGGGCTTTTCTCACTAGACAGTTGGAGGTTGAGGAGTGACCTTATAGAGATTTGTAAAATCATGACTAGCTTAGATAGCAAGGATCTTTTCTCTAAGAAGAAAGGTTTAAAAAGGACATGAGGGGGTAACTTTTTACAGAGTGGTTAGTGTGTGGAATGGACTGCCAGAGGAAGTTGTGGGTACGACTACAGGGATAACGTTTAAAAGACATTTGGATAAGTACATGAATAGGAACGGTTTGGAGGGATATGAGGCAAACACAGGCAAGTGGGACTAGTTTAGTTGGGAACATTCTTGCGGTGGACGAATTGGATCAAACAGTCCGTTTCCATGCCATATGACTCAATGACTGTAATTTTTCACTTTTTAGACATTTGCCTGATGCAGGCTGGGAAACTCTTCCCTGATTCAGCGGCAAGCACTTCCTCTGTTGGTGCTACTTTAGCCTCAGAACTATCAGCCCTCTGATTGAGCTAATAACACCAGCTACCTGCCCAGCACTCATAATTAGAGGTGGCCCCTGAAGCAGACAATTATGAGACTGTCTATGATTGGGAAAATCCATTGCTTTTAAGTGTGGCTCGGGGCCTGTTTTGCATCATGTTATTGATTTCCAGCACCAGTGGATATTTTGAGTTATTATCCATGTATTTTCTACGCATATCAAGTTGAAATAACCGACCAGAAACTGCAAGTTTTGTCCTGAGGTCAGTCATACTTAGGTATTCTGACTCTGAAAATCTGCAGTTTTCCCAATCTCCTGCTGTAGCTGTAAAAGGAGATTGACAAAATCCACAGAGATATACCAAACATCCTATATTTTTTGACCACGTACAACCTTTTCTTGGAAATTCCTTGCCTCTGCTGAAGAACCTGTAATTTTGTAATAATGCTACTTCATAGAATATTTAGATAAAGTACTGGAAAACGATGGGTTTTCAAAGTTCTTGTCAATGACAGCAAGTTTATGAACCGTTGGAATGAAATGTGTTTGGTCGCTGTTCTGGGCAGGACATGATGCTTCAATCTGCACTCACATCAAACATTGTCCTTCCTTACAACTGGCTTCTGGGGTCATTCACTGACAGATCGTGAGGTATTTTTATCTTCTATATATAGAGCATTTTATTTCACTCCAACATGTTGTGGTGTAAAGTTGATAACACTGAAATCCAAATCACATACCTCAGCTCAGGGAATCTGACATATGTTGCTCTCCAACGTAACACAAGCCACTGGCACTAAAAAAAAGGCAACCAACAACAGCCGGTCGAAAACCGAATTAAACTGCCCAAATAAACTTCAGCCAATTTGTATTATAAGAAATACTACAAGTTGGACTGCATTTCCAGGATGTAACATATGTTGAGGTTCAGATGACATTGATAAACTACTCAGGCTTTGTTTTCCTGCTTTACAACACCATCTGGACCCTTCAAGTTGTTATAACCTTTTAACACGATTCATTGCATAGATCAGGGTTATATTTCGGACATCATTATTTTGTTTTCTGTTTTATTGGGGAAAAATAAGGCCTCTCATATGGTGATTTGGAAGGAATAGTTCCTTGATTGAGGAAAGATTCAACTTTATTAGGAAATATGTAAGAATAAAATTGTTTTATTAATTCCCTCACAAATCACAAAACAGATATCATGAAAAAATACAATGACTTTTACTTCCTTGGTTTCCTCCAGGATTTCCATGGTAACACTGATTAATACCAAGGCACTTTTCAACCATAGCTTTCTGGTATTCTACTCAATTTTCTTGGATGAATATAAACAGTTCTATAGTACTTCTCACATGGAAGGAGACGCAGGAACATTTGGAATGGTAATAAGGCAGTCAGCCACTTAAGTCTTCTTCCTAAAGTATTCATCATTAGGTCAAAGCAATAAAAAGGCCAGAAGAAGAAAATGGAGAGAGATAAGAGGGAATTAACATAAATGTCTAGTGGAGGAAAATCAAAAAGGAGATGGGATGTTGAGGGAACTGGGCAGAGAGCCTTAAAGAACAGGAGTAGAATGACTAGTGATAGACGAAAGAGTGATCAAAGACAAGGAGAACCTAGGAAAGCAGCAAAGGCTCTATGTGTAATGTAACAGAGTAAGATGACATTGAAGTAAGGTAAGGTATGCCATGGGAGGGATTTTAAAACAACTAGTATAATTTCAAAGTCAACTTGCTAGACCTCCTTGATGTTGAAATCAATTTCTTCAGCAAGAGCCTTTAGATCATTGAAAGATTCAGAAAAGTGGAGCAAGTGCCACAACAAATGGAAGAAAACTGAAGTCGTACCTTCTAGTATGAAAGGGAGTAATAAAGCCGGTGAAAAAGAGGGAATGTCCTGGATGTGCTGCTTAATGCTAAAAAGTTTTTTTTTTGACAGCAAGAATCCTTTCCAGGATGAGTGTTTGGACAATAGTCCCAAGAGGAATTTTTGTTGATTTATCTTCCCACACTGAGATACTGAGATCACTTGTAGTGCCACTATTGAACTTGGTTAACTGTGTAAGGATTATGGTAATGTCCCTGGACTAGTAATCCAGAGAGCAGGCAAATGTGCTGAGGGCATGGGCTCAGGTTACACCATGGCAGATGGTGAAACTTGAATTCAATGAAAACTGAGTTGAATGGCTGACCATATTAAGTGTTGTTGTGGTGTAGTGGTAGTATCCCCTACGTGTGAGCCAGGTGGCCTGTTTTCAAGCCCTACTTCCTCCAGCAGTGTGTAATAACATCTCTAAATATGTTGATTAGAAAAATTAATTTTTTGATCTGCCTACCACTTGACCACTATGGTTCAGTACAGTGCGTACCACCTTTTGCAAGATTGGGGCAATTCAACTATCTCATTCTTTTATGAAAAAGAAATGTAACAGACTAAGCAGAGATGCACAAGGCACAATATTGACACAAAGTTCAGGTTGCTGGTGCTGTAAAGATACACAATCCAGAAATAACCTCCTATTCACCTCAGGAAAGAGGCCGGTATTGAAGTCCAGTAAAAACAAAGGAGGTGATAGTGGTCATTTATTTTGGGGCAGAACCATATCTGCTGAGTTTCTTCTTAATTTAATCCAGGCCCAACATGACAATTATTCCCCTTGTGTTCCTAAGTGCTATCTCAGCAATGCCTTGGAAATATCCTTTTGGGGTACTCTAGGAATTCTGTTCTTGCATACTAACGGTGGCCATCTATGTAGGTTATGTCATCAGGAGATGATTCAGAATTTTTAGTATAGTAACCAGTATGTGCCATCTCTACACCATCTAATTTTCACCAAATCTGTTGTTTTACCTTGACAACAAGGTGCAGGGCTGGATGAACACAGCAGGCCAAGCAGCATCATAGGAGCAGAGAGGCTGAC
>NC_063332.1:54952377-55007383 GCF_021869965.1 Rhincodon typus | reverse complement strand
CGCATCCCAAAACCAGTCCAGCTCGTCCCTGCCTCCCTAACCTGTTCATCCCCTCCTCCCACCTCAAGCCGCACCTCCATCTCCTACCGACCAACGTCATCCCGCCCCCTTGACCTGTCCGTCCTCCCTGGACTGACCTATCCCCTTCCTAACTCCCCACCTACACTCACCTTTACTGGCTCCATCCCCGCCTCTTCGACCTGTTTGTTTCCTCTCCACCTATCCTCTCCTCTATCCCTCTTCTATCCACCTCCCACTCTCTCCCTATTTATTTCAAAACCCCCTTCCCCTCCCCCTTTTCTGATGAAGGGTCTAGGCCCGAAACGTCAGCCTCTCTGCTCCTATGATGCTGCTTGGCGTGCTGTGTTCATCCAGCCCTGCACCTTGTTGTCTCGTACCCACCTTTTGTATCTTGTTTTGCAAGGTCTCAACACCCATGATGTTTAATGCTCCAATGCCTGTTCCTAGCCCTCCTAATACAGTATCAAGCCCCCGCTTCAGCCTGGTCTTTTGCAGTCGCATAACTAAAGGTTTAATTTTACATACAGTAATGTTTCAAGGTCATGCAGCTGTCGAGTAATATCATTAACTTTCCCAGCCTATTTTCCCATCCTATACAGTGATTAACTCAGGGACTCCTGACTGTTTCTTTTTGACCACCCAATCTCACCTGTTCTCTTCATCCCAAGGTAGTCTTAAGCAGCTAGGGAAGCACATCCATAAGCATACTATCCATGGGGTGGCATGGTGGCATGGTGGCTCAGTGGTTAGCACTGCTGCCTCACAGTGCAGTGAGGGACCTGGGTTTAATTCCACCCTCAGGTGACTGTTTGTGTGGAGTTTGCATATTCTCCCTGTGTCTGCGTGGGTTTCCTCCCACAGTCCAATGACATGCAGGTGAGGTGGATTGGCCATGCTAAATTGCCCATAGTGTCCAGGAATGAGTAGATTAGGTGAGTTATAGGGGGATGGGTCTGGGTGGGATGCTCTGAGGGTCAGTGTGGACTTGTTGGGCCAAAGGCCCTGTTTCCACACTGTAGGGATCCTATGAATTCTTACTAATGTAGTATAGGGATATTAGCTGTTCCTAAAACTTTCTCAAAACCCACAGCTCAAAATATTCATGTGCATATTGTTATCCAGCAGGTAGGAAATATCCCAGAGCTCCCCCATGGAATGTGATGCACATAAGATGGCAGTGGGGCAGTGGGGGTCGGGGTGTCAAAGTTTCCTGCCATGCTTTTATCTATTAGATAATTAAAATTTCTATTCAATAGAACAAGGAGGAGGAGCAGTTTACAATCATTCTTTATTTGCTTGTAACTTCAAATTCATATATTCCCATCCACCTCTGATCAAGTTTCACTCACTTGTATAACAAGAATCTCTTTACCTCTGTTTTAAAGTTACTCAAAGACTCCACCTCCACCGCCTTTGCAAGAAGAGTGTTCCAAAGACTCATGACTCTCTAAGAGAAATAATTTTACAACTTCTCTGTTCTAAATGGGTTATACCTTTCTTTTTAAACAGTGGCCTCCAGTTTTAGATTTTCCCATAAGAGGAGAATCTTCTTCACATCTCTTTGTCGAGACCTTCCAAGATCTCATATGTTTATACTCTAGATGTTATTTCATCTGAACCCTAAACAACTGAAGCATTCCCTCCCTATTTTTGGATTCAATTCCCCTCACAATACGTAATAGTTTCTGATAGCTTTCCTATTCATTTGCTGTCCATGCATGCTAACCTACAATGATTCATGCTATAAGATCCCCACACCTCATTGCATCTCAAAGCTCTGCAAACGTTAACCATTTAGATAATAAGCTTTTATTTTATTCTTCCTGCCAAAATGGGCATCTTTACATTTTCCCCACATTATGTTCTATTTGCCAGATCTTTGCCCACTCACCTCCTTCCATCTTTTGGTACCCTCCTATGTCATCTTCACAATTTACTTTTCTACTTTCTCTTTGTCTCATCAATAAAATTGATAACCATATCTTCCATCATTTCATTCAAGTCTTTTATTTCAATTGTAAACAATTGGGGTCCTGTCACAGTGGGAAAGGCCTGTATGAATTTGGCAAGGATGCTGGTGAGTACAAGAACGTGTTTAATCCCATTATGACAAGGTAAAGGACCACAACGTCTGTTGCAAAAACCTCTAGAGGTCTCTCGGCAACCAGTGATCCCGTGCTGGAGTCAAATCACTTCCCTGCAGTGGGCAAAGTACATGCCTCACAATTCCAAGAGTGTTGGACGGTGAGTAAAGTGTCAACAGCTGAATAACCAGCCAAGGGATGACCTATAATCCGATTAAGAGAGGCAGAGACATAATTACAAAAAATTAAAACATAAGGTGGTACTGGAGACAAATGAAATGACCGGAATCGCACGCCAAATTCAAAACTATACAAACTATTTAAGGTAGAGAGATCATAACAATCTATCAAGATGATGCTGTCAAAACAGGACAGTAAGGAAAATTTTGCAGGTGCAGAACAGTGTGGTGGGGTCACCTGTAGCGTGACATGGACCCAAGATCCCGGTTGAGGCCATTTGCATGGGTACGGTACTTGGCTATCAGTCTCTGCTCGGCGATTCTGCGTTGTTGTTTATCTCAAAGTCTGCCTTGGAGGATGCTTACCCAAAGATTGGAGGCTGAATGTCCTTGACTGCTGAAGTGTTTCCCCATTGGGAGGGAACATTCCTGTCTGGCAATTGTTACACAGACTCTATTCATCCGATGTCGTAGCGTCTGCATGGTTTCACCAATATTCCATGCCTCGGGGCATTCTTGCCAGCAGCATATGACATAGACAACATTGGCCGTGTCACATGAGTATCTGTCGTGTATGTGGTGGGTGTTGTTCTCATGTGTGATGGTCGTGTCCATGTTGATGATCTGATATGTCCTACAGAGGTTGCCATGGCAGGTTGTGTGGTGTTATGATCAAGGTTGTCCTGAAGACTAGGTATTTTGTTGCATACAATGGTCTGTTTAAGGTTTGGTGGTTGTTTGAAAATGAGAAGTGGAGGCATAGGGAAGATCTTGGCGAGATGCTCATCGTCATCGATGACATGTTGAAAGCTGTGAAGAACATGATGTAGTCTCTCTGCTCCAGGGAAGTACTGGATGACGAAGGGTACTCTATCGGTCGTATCCTGTATCTGACTTCTGAGGAGGTTGTTGCAGTTTTTCGCTGTGGCACTTTGGAACTGGTGATCGATGAGTTGAGCATCGTATCCCGTTCTTACGAGAGTGTGCTTCAAAACCTTTCGGTGTCAGTCCTCCTGTGTACGCGCAGGGCTTGTTCGTAGGGGATGGCTTCTTTAACATATTTAGGGTGGAAGCTAGAGAAGTGCAGCATCATGAGGTTATCGTGGGCTTGCGGTAGAGTGAGGTACAGAGGTGTCCATCCTTGATGGATGTGCATTTGCTCAAGAATGAGACTAATTCTGAGGAGTAGTCCATGGTACGTCTGATGGTGGACATTTCAGCATTCTACACCAGCATCCCCCACAATGACAGCATCGCTGCAACAGTCTCAGCACTCAATACCACCAACTGCCAATTTCCAAACACTATCCTACAGCTCATCCACTTCATCCTCAAGCACAACATCTTCACCTTTTACAACCAGTTCTTCATCCAGACATGCGGAACAGCCATGGGAACCAGATTTGCACCCCGATATGCCAACATTTTCATGCACAAGTTTGAGCAAGACTTCTTTGCTGCACAGGATCTCCAACCAATGCTATACAGCAGATACATTGATGACATTTTCTTCCTTTGGACTCATGGCGAGGAATCACTGAAATAACTACATAGCGATATCAACAAGTTTCGTCCCACCATCAGATTTACCATGGACTGCTCTTCAGAATCAGTCTCATTCTTGGACATACGCATCTCCATTAAGCACCATTCCTTTATTTTTATTCATTTGTGGGATGTGTGCTTTGCTGGCTGGGCTAACATTTATTGCCCAACATAAGCTCTGAGCCAAAGCTGCTTAATCTTCAAATACTTACTGTAGACATTATTAGCCCTTCCTAGGGGAGCAGAGTGGGTGTAGGGCAGCATGCCATTGCTAGAGAAGAGCCTGGCAGTGGGACAACAGGTCATTGCCAGGGGCAGAGTGTGTTGCGAGGGAAAAGAGTGGGTGTGGGGCCCCAGGCCACTGTGATGGGAAACAGTCTCCATAAACAGATTCCAAGATGGTGTCAGCGAGGATCAGTGGGCGAAGGCAGCTTCGGTGGTGGCGGTGGGAGTAAGGACTCGGCTTTGGATTCATGATGGCAGCAGCAAGTCAATCACAGCAGCAGCGGCAGTGTTGGTAGACCCTGTGCAGGATGCATGGCAATGGCAGCTGCGAGGCAGCGATGGTTAGCCCCAGGCCTATGGCAAGTTGGAGGAGCCCACAGAGTGCTGGTGGAGGCAGTGGAAACAAAAATTCTGTGAGCTGTAACAGGAAGGAATGTGGAGGTGAACTCTTTTACTTTATTTTTTGGCTTTGTATTCTATGTCTTGCTTTATTTTATGTACTTCAAGATGGCGGCAGACAGTGGCGACACTAAATGACAGTTTTCACTGTATTTGTAACACATGTGACAATAAATAAATCAAATCCAATCCAATCTAATCCAACTTAATCCTGGATCACACTGGTGTCTAGAGCTCCCATATTCTGCAGCTATGACACGTCACCCATTCTGCCATCTTTAATGTACTCTAAGAGATTGTTTAATTACTTTATTCAATTATATATTCATTTACTTTTTAATATATTTTAATAACCTTACCACCAGTTTCATGATAATTGTGTTACATTGCCTCAAACAGTCTTTACCTTCAAGGACTACATGTGCTGTGTATATACAATGTCGTGACTCTGTTGACCAGTCAGTGTGTCTGGGGAGTGTGTAGGTTGCGCACACTGAAACTAGTTGCTGTGCTATAATGCCTGCCAACCTTATAAAGGGTGTTTTTTTTTTCTGCTTTAAAGGGACGGCAATGGCCTAGTGGTATAATCACTGGACTGTTAATCCAGAGACCCAAATAATGTTCTGAGGACCCGGGTTCGAATACCGCTGCCATGGCAGATGGTGGAATTTGAATTCAATAAAAAATCTGGAATTAAGAATCTAATGATAACCAAGAATCATTGCCAATTGTCGTAAAAACCTGTCTGATTCACTAATGTCCTTTAGGGAAGGAAACTGCCATCCTTACCTGGTCTGGCCTATGTGTGACTGCAGACCCACAGCAATGTGGTTGACTCTGAACTGCCCTCTGGGCAATTAGGGATGGGCAAAAAATACTGCCTAGCCAATGATGTCCTCATCCCATTAATGAATAAATAAAATCAAATCCAGATGAGTTAACAAAGCAGAAATTGCTGGAAAAATTCAGCGGGTTTGACGGGTGAAGGGATAGATAGAGATGGAGCCTAGAGAGAGAAAGATATGAAAGAGGTAACTAAAATGGAGAATTAAAAACTGAAAGATCTGCGAGTGCTGTAAATCAGGAACAAAAACAGAAGTTGCTGGAAAAGCTCAGTAGGTCTGGCAGCATCTGTGAAGAAAAATCAGAGTTAATATTTTGGTCCTAGTGACCCTTCCTCAGAACTGAGTGCAGTCAGTTCAGATGGCGATAGGTTGGATTGGGGGTTGGGGGTTGGTGAGGACAGAGAAGCTGAGGTGACCAATGTCACATTGACCGTTTTAAATGCACAGACTGAGTGCAGGTAAACAGTCGGAGGGAGAGTGTCAAAACTGGGTGAAGGGTTCTGAGAGACGGTCACCAGACCTGAAAAGTTAACTATGATTTTTCTTCACAATGTTGTCAGACCTGCTGAGATAAAAAAGGAGATTGCGGATAGCAGGCCAGGACAGAAGAAAAGCTGAATAAGTGATGATAAGAGCTAAGAGTAAGGGAAAATGGGTAAGCTGTGCTGAGTGCAATCCATTTAATGTGATAAACGGTCCTAAGAGCAGGTGACTGTGTTAAGAGCAACCAAAGCATAATAGGCCTGAGGCTGGAGTGGATAAAAAACACAGAAGGATGGAATCAGGCTCGAAAGCTATTGAACTCGATGTTGAGTCCTAGATGTTCCAGGGTCCCCAAGCAGAAAATGAGATGTTGTTCTTTAAGCTTGTGCAGAGCCCCGTTGGAACACCACAGCAGGCTGGCAATAGAAATGTTGGAGTGGGAACGTGTGGTGTCTTGGAGTGGCAGGCAACTGGAAGCTCGGGGTCATTTTTGTGGGCAGAATGTGGGTGGCACAGTGACTCAATAGTTAACACTGCTGCCCCTCGGCACCATGGACCTGGGTTCAATTCCAACCTAGAACGACTGCCTGTGTGGTGTTTGCACATTCTCCCCGTATCTGCGTGGGTTTCCTTCAGGTGCTCCAGTTTCCTCCCACAGTCCAAAGATGTACAGGTTAGGTGGATTGGCCATGGTGAAATGCCCATAGTATCCAGACATGTGCAGGCTAGGTGGGTTAGCCATGGGAAATATGGGGTTACAGGTAAAGGGTGTGTCTGGGTGGGATGCTGGTCAGAGGTGGTCTCGATGAGCCAAATGGCCTGCATTGCCACTGTAGGGATTCTATGTAGGTGTTCCACACTCAGTGCTATGCACTGTCATGTGCACACTCTTGAGAGTTAAATATTTTGCATATAGTTGATCAGTTTATATTGGATTTGCCTTCTTGGAATGTGTACACAAGTCAGTAACATAGTGGAGTTTTCATAAAGGTAACCCTCCACTTGGCAAACCAAATGTTCCTTTTCTTTAATCATTTCCACTATTGTAGCAGATATAAAAATATTGATTAAAGCATGGGCAAATATTACACTTTAATGTTAAACTGTCATGTAATTTCCATCAGTGGTCTTCACTGATTCACAGCTAAGAACTAGGAGTTACAAATATTTTGCGTGTGTTATACAGTTTGTGAATATCTAAGTTATTGTGGTAGAGGTGAAGATTAAGAATGTACTAATTATGTGTTTCTGTCACTGACGCACACACTTTAACCTTGAGTTCTCACTTTGAAAATTTACAAGAACCCAGGGTGGAAATGACAGGTCAGAGGCATAAGTACACAAGCTGCACATCCACACAGTCAGATTCCATCCTTCGCAAACTCATGGACGTCTGCAAAATAAATGACACTAGGATGAGAATATTTTAAAACATTGTGTCTTTTGTTGTTTCTGAACAAAGCACTGGAGCTTTGAAGGAATATTCCCGTTTACTTGACATAATTCACTTAAACGCATCTTAGTCTCATTGAAAATGTCTAACTTGCGTCAAAGAGAAATTCATATTCTTATAAATTACTACTTTCCAACTGTAAACTATCCCTGATTGATAGAAAATAAATAAAAAGAGAAATTCTCCCACCTTTCAAGACATCAGAATGTCCAAAACGCTTTGTAACAAAGGAAAAGTGCTTTTGAAGGATAGTCACCATTCTGATGTAGGAAAGCTGGCAGTCAATTTGCACACGGCAACCCACACAGTCAGTAATGTGATAATGATTAGATAATTTGTTTGTATGATGTTTATTACGGGACATTTATTAGCCAAGACGTCGTGCATAACTGAACTGTTCTTCCTCAAAATAGTGCTATGAAGCTTTGTTCAGCCACCTTAGAAGATAGACAGCACCTCAGTTTAACACCTCAACCAAAAGACTGAGCAACCTTCCTTCACCACTGAGTGGAGTATCAGCTTGATTATTGTACTCAATTCATGTGTCAATATATTTTAATATTGATAGAGTATGATCTAATGAGTTTAGCAGCAGTTCAGAGCAAAATATTTTTGGTTGCCTTGTGTTCCAAAAGGACAATTATTTAATTTGTTCATTGATATTGAAAGAGATGCTTGTACCATTAGCTTGTGGGCCAATGTTATACAGAAAGCTAGGAAATCACGTAGAAAGCCACAAAGTAAAACTAGAAACTTACACAAATTAAAAGTCGAATCAATGCTGCCTGATGCACAAATATGATGTTAAATTTTGATTTTTCGAAGGTCCAGTTCTTTCATGATATGCTCAGTAATGGAGTACCAGCATATGTACACTGAAGACAGACTATATGCAACTTAAAATTCTGACACAAGTTAGTAATCTACTGAAACACATTACTGAGTTTAGTACAATATGAAATGCATGAGTTGCATCATCAGCATTAACGGAATCATCCAATCCTACAGTCATCTTTTGAAAGCCATGCTTGCTAGATAAAAGAACAGTGTGGTTTACCAGGCCACCATGCAGCTCTAGTCAGCAGTTTGCCCCCAGCATTACACACCATCTGGAAATTTATAGTATCCTTTTTTAATCACACAAGCAAACTCATCCTCATTAGAATCTTTAAAGGCAATGTGGGTACAATCAATTTTCCCTAAGGCACTGGGTATGCCAGACACTCTATAAAACTTGTTTTATCCTGTGCTGTGATCCTTCATATACAGGATATTTACTGGCATCAGATGCCCTTTCAATGGGAGCTTTAGTGAATGACTAACAGATGCTCACCAATGCCCATATACAATATCTCCATCGAGTAGACTGTGAGTTGTGATTATAAGGGAGCCACATGTCCTGTCTGAGATGCCTTTTTGACAGAATATTCATTAATACCTTTGAGGTAATTATAGTGATATAGTAAATGCCTACACTTAAAAACAAACTGTCTATACTAAAATAAGCCATGCTGATACAGGAGTTGCTCCATGAAAGTGATATTCCCCTCCAAAAAAAAAAGCAATATCATTGTTCAAAGTGAAAAAATACCCTTACCACAGCAAATGCATTTGTGTCTTTCAGCACATGATTAGAGAAGACATCCCTCAAAAGATTTGATTTATCAAATTCACAGAATTCATCATTCTGAACTTTACAGCATTATCTTATATTTCTGTAGTTTCTCTGTCAATAATTTAGCTTCTGAAAAGTGTTCAGACACAATAATTTGATACCTTATGTGTACTGAGGCAAAATAAAAGATACTAAAGCATTGCCCTTCGAGAGAAATTTAGGATAAAGATTAAGAAACAATTATGATTATAACTTTGATTAGAAATTAAAGACGTATGATTAGATTAAAGCTAATTTCAATCATGCTAGTTCAATCAAGGTTTATGTATGGGAGCCATATATTATGTGTGTGCCATGTGTATCTGAAATGACTTTGTTCTGATTGTAGTAAGCCCAAATATTTTCCCAACACTTTTAGCTCCTCTCTTGAAAGCATTTCCTCAGGATCTGGTTCCATATGGGCTAGCAGCTACGTTAAGTATTGCTCAAACAAAGAACAAATGCAACATGCATTTATAAAGCATCTTTCATCGCCTCAGGATGGTCCAAAGTAATTGAAAGTCTGTTAAAAACCATATCTATTCCCAGTTGTAATTCAGGGAATCAAAATATTCCAAAATATGCGCAAAAGTTTGCACAAGCTGCAATTAGACATCAAGAAGATTATCTGGCTTTGTAATATTGGTTCAGGATAATTTTGCACCAGGTTATCAAGAAAATTCCAAGTCTTATCAAATGGCACCATGGAATTTTTTGGATTTACAAGAGAAATTAGTTTTAAGTTCCAAAGTACTGGAGCATCTCCAATTTACCCAGCGCTGCACTGAAATGTCAGCCACGGCTATGAACTCAACTCTGGAATGAGGCTAGAACCCACAGGTGGAATCTTCACAGCTCCTAAATGATGTGGTCTATAGTGGGAAATACAAGGAAATCTGGAGAAGTGTTGAGCAAGACCCTTCTCAAGAAAGAAACAAAATGTTACATTTTCCAACCAAGTTTGAGACATCAAGATGAGATTCTTGCTAGTGGATGGGCAGAGGCGAATTAACATGGATCTTGCCTCATTAAAGTAAGATCTCTCAACCCCACATGTCAAATGCACCGCATGTGCTTTAAGAAAACGACATGTCACAAAGTCTAAGGGGAGTAATCCAGAGAAGTTTAAAGTTTTAGCAAAGATCTGTAGCTTGAGTTGTGGGTGAGGTTGTTGACTTGCTCGCCGAGCTGGCTTGTTTTCGTTCAGACGTTTCGTCACCATGCCAGGTGACATCATCAGTGGGGCCTCCGATGAAGCGATGTTGTTCTACTCCGCTTGGAATTTATACTGTTCGGTCTGTTATAGTGAGTGGTGTCATTTCTGGTTTTGATCTGTATGCGTTTGTAAATGGGTTTCCCATTGTTGGTTACTTTCTCCACGAATGCCTCAGGAACCAGGTACTGCGTACAGCATAAAGTACAAACCTCCACTCAACAACCCACAGGCATATAAAATAGCTGAACAGAACAGACGCAGAATGCTACAAGCAATGATTAATGATGCCCATAACCGACTCCACAGGTACGAATGGGAAATTTCGCGTCAAAAATCACAGCATCTAAACACTACGGACCAGCAATGGACTACAACTCTAGGACAGGCCATCACCATCAAACAATATAAGACCAAAAGTAAGAAGAGACACAAGCTACAGGAGAAACTCACCAAACTGATCCATCACAAAGACAAGGACAACAACAAACCGGACACATGGATAAGAAACCTATCCAGCAGACAACTCACAGAAACTGAGAAAGCTGTCCTATTACACAGACGGAACTATAACCACAAAGATGTGAACAGAACAGACTTCATGGCCACCCTGGAGACTACATTAAAAGACAACAGACTCATGGACGAAACACAACCAGCCATCCGACAAACTATAATCCCCACACTACACAGAAGGAATGAATGGTTCCACCCCTGAACACATCAGAGAGAAAAGCACTAGATAAAGTCAAGAAAGACAACAACATCATAATCCTACCAGCGGACAAAGGGCACATGACTGTCATTATGAACAAACCAGAATACGTTAAGAAAGGCCCTGAAACTCTTTATAAACTTCCTTGCTACTCTGATGCTGCCTGGCCTGCTGTGTTCCTCCAGCTCCACACTGTATTATCTCTGACTCCAGTATCTGCAGTTCTTACTATCTCTAAGAAAGCACAGATATTGCTCGCAGATACAAACACTTACCAACAGGTGGTGATAGACCCAACACCGCAGCTCAATAATAGGTTCACCCAGACAGTGAAGAGACAAAAGGATGCAGGACAGATAACCAGGACGGGTTACATGAGAATGAAACCAGAACACACGAACACCTCCTGCTTCTGTGGACTTCCTAAAGTACACAAAACAGACATCCCCCTCAGACCCATTGTTTCCCCTGCGGACACACTTGCACACACACCAAGGACCTACAACAGAGTTTGAAACACCTTGTCGATGGATCACCCCATTCCAACCCAACCCAAGATTTCCTCAATACCCTCAAGAATATAAAAATCAGCGACGACGAGATTGTGGTATCCTTTGACGTCACAGCATTATTCACGTCAATTGACATCCCACTCACCAAAGAAACGGTGGCTACATTACTAGAGGAAGCAGGAACACAGACCAGCAGCTCCAACAGCAATGACAACATACTTAAACTACTAGACCTGTGCCTCACCACATACTTCATCTTTAATGGTCAAGTACACAAACAGATCAATGGTACACCAATGGGGTCACCCATCTCAGGACTCATAGCAGAAACAGTCAAGCAAAGACTAGAACACACCTCCTCCACATTCAACCTACACTGTGGATTCGGTAAGTGGATGACGCATTTGTCATTATTAAACATAACAAACTAGAAGAGCCCCACCACCTCATCAACAATGTATTCATGGGAATTAAATTCATAAGGGAAGAAGAAAACAACAATCAGCTTCTGTTTCTGGATGTCAGAGTTGAACATATGACCAACGAAGTGTTCCAAACCTCAGCATACAGGAAAGCAACCCACACTGATCAAATCCTCAACTTCCACAGCAACCACCCCAACGGCCACAAACAAAGCTGTATTAGGGCACTATTTAAACATGCTACCACTCACTGCAACACGCCAGAACTACGCAGGAAAGAGGAAGAGCACCTATACAAAATCCTCGCTATAAACTGATATCCCCGCAAATTCATCTGCAGGTGCCTACTAAATAGACAACACTGGCCACAATGCCCTACATCAAGAACATATCAGAACTTACAACAAGACTCCTACGACCACTAGGAATCATGGTAACACACAAGTCCACAGCCACTCTACGACAAACACTTACAAGGATTAAAGACTCCATTCCCACAACATGCAGAACAAACGTGGTTGACATAATACCTTGCAATGACTGCCACAAACATCACATCGTACAGATAGCAAGGAAACTAGCCATCAGAATATACAAACTTCAACTAGCAGCAAAACAACACGACGAACTTTCCTTAATATCAGTACACTTGGACAGTGAAGGCCATCAGTTTAACTGAGATAACATAGCCATAGCAGCACAAACCAAAAATAGACACGCATGGGAATTCCTAGAGGCATGGTTCTCAACCCATAATGCAATCAACAAACACATAGAATTGGACCCCATATACAAGCCCACACAGAACAGAACTAGAAATGACACTACTCTCCATAACAGACAGGACAGTGTAAATTCCAAGCAGAATAGAACAACATCGCTTCATTGGAAGCCTCACTGATAACATTACCTAGCATGGTGACAAAACGTCTGAATGAAAACAATCCAGCTCAGCGAGCAAGTTAACAATCTAACCCAGAGAAGGTTCGTTCGGTTGGTATCAGGTCTGAAGGGACTGTCTTATGATGAAAGTTTGAGTAGAGTGTGCCTGTAATCATTGGGATTGACTGAGGAAACATCTCTGGACTTGAACCATTAACTCTGCTTTCTCTCCACAGATGCTGCCAGACTTGGTGAATTTCTCCGGCTACTTCTGTTTTTGCACTGTGTGAGTGGGGAGATTGGGGTAAAAGCGACTGATGGAAAGTGTTGCTTGCAAGAATGAGGGAGTTAGTGCATGAGCCTTAGTGAGAGGTAGGTGAAGCAGCAGAGATAAAATAAATGTGAGGTTGCAGAGGAAAGACAATGGCACTTGCCCTTCACAGAGCTGAAATGGTCATTGACCTTCCTTTGGCACTTCTGGATGTCTGTTTGGACCATGGAGACTGTACTGACCCATGTGGCAACTTCTGGTGTCTTGGCCTCCTCTGCCAATCCTGGTTGAAGAGGCCAAGACACCAGACCCTGTCAAGCCGGTCTGAAGTTGCCACATGGATCAGTACAGTCTCCATGGTCCCTCTGCAACAACCAGGACCCCCAGGTCCAAGTTCACAATGCAGGGCAGCAAATGTCCCTTGTTTTCCATGTCTTCCAGCTGCCAGCATTTGACTGGGTGCACGACATTCTTCAAATATCATGCTGCAAGGGATCCTGGAATATCCGTGCCATTGTGTGTACTTCTGCCTATGGCAAGTGGGAGAATCCAGCTCATATTGGACTTGCAGCAAGAAACCATCCATGAAACTCAACAAAACTGACACTTAGCCAATTAGTGACAGAATCAGTCCCACAGGCTTGTACCATAGTATCACATTGAAGTGAAAGCTTAGCTAAATACTGCCAGTGGCATCTGGCTCATTTTCTTTATGCTTGTAAAATCATGTCATGTCAAGGGCGTTGCAGGACTTTGACCCAGCAACAATAAAGGAATTGTGGTATTGTTCCAAATCAAGATGGTATCTGTCTTGGGAGGGAAACTTGCAGGCAGTACATAGAACATAGAACATAAAACAGTACAGCACAGTGCAGGACCTTCAGCCCATGATGTTGTGCTGACCTATTATCCTACTAAGATCAATCTACCCTGCATACCCTACATTTTACTATCCTCCATGTGCCTATCCAAGAGTAGCTTAAAAGTCTCTAAAGTATCTGACTCCACTACCACCGCTGGCAGCGCATTCCACACACCCACCACTTTCTGTGTGAAGAACCTACCTCTGACATCTCCCCCATACCTTCCTCCAATCACCTTAAAATTATGCCCCGTCATAATAGTCATTTCTGCCCTGGGAAAAAGTCTCTGACTATCCACTCTATCTATGCCTCTCATTATCTTGTACACCTCTATCAAGTCACCTCTCATCCTTCTTCGCTCCAATGAAAAAAGATCTAGCTCCCTCAACCTTTCCTCATAAGACCTGCCCTCCAGTCCAGGCAGCAACCTGGTAAATCTCCTCTGCACCCTCTCTCAAGCTTCCACACCTTTCCTATAATGAGGTGACCAGAACTGAACACAATATTCCATGTGTGGTCTGACCAGAGTTTTACAGAACTGCAGCATAACCTCATTGCTCTTAAACTCAATTCCCCTGCCAATGAAAGCCAACACATCATGTGGCTCAGTGATTAGCACTGCTGCCTCACAGCGCCAGCAACCTGGGTTTGATTCCACCCTCGGGCGACTGTCTGTGTGGAGTTTGCACATTCTCCCCGTGTCTGCGTGGGTTTCCTCTGGGTGCTCCAGTTTCCTCCCACAGTCCAAAGATGTCCAGGCTAGTTGGATTGGTCATGCTAAATTGCCCAGAGTGCTCAGGGATGTGTAGATTAGGTCAGTTACAGGGGAATGGGTCTGGGTGGGATGCTCTGAGGGTCGGTGTGGACTTGTTGGGCTGAAGGGCCTGTTTCCACACTGTAGGGGCTCTATGATTCTACTCTATGATACACCATACGCCTTCTTTACAACCCTATCAACTTGGGTCGCAACTTTGAGGGATCTATGGACGTAAACCCCAAGATCCCTCTGTTCCTCCACGCTGCTGAGAATCCTGCCATTAACCCTGTATTCTGCATTCAAATTCAACATTCCAAAATGAATCACTTCACACTTGTCTGGGTTGAATTCCATCTGCCACTTCTTTGCCCAGCTCTGCATCCTGTCAATGTCGCATTGCAACCTGCAACAGCCCTCCACGTTGTCCACAACTCCACCAACCTTCATCGGCAAACGAACTCACCCACCCTTCTACTTCCTCATCCAAGTCATTGATAAAGATCACATGCATATGCTATCCATATCCTTTTAGGCATTAGAGGGTGTGTGTTTGGAAGGTGCTTTTGAAGAAGGCTTAGTGAATTATTGCAGTGCATCTTATAGATGGCCCGTGCTGCTTTGGTGAGGAAGCTGGTGGAAGGACTGCCTCCCAAGTGGGCTGTTTTGCCTTGGATAGAGTTAAACTCTTTGAATGTTGTTGGAGCTGTGCTCACCTGGGCAAGTGGGGAGTATTTCATCACACTCTTGACTTGTGCCATGTAGATGGTGAACAGGCTTTTGAAAGACAAGTATTGAGTCTCTAACAACAGAATTCTTAGCATCTGACCTGCTCTTATAGCCATTGTATTTACGTGGCTAATCGGGTCAACGGTAGTAAACTTCAGGGTGTTGATAGTAGGGGAGTCACTGATGGCAGTGCATTGAATGTGAGGAGTTGATACATATGTCTCATTGGAGATAACTATTGCCTGGGAATTGAATGTTCTGAAAGTTGCAAATGGACACTGACTACTTTAGAATCCGAGGAGTCATGAATAGTCATGAAATTGTGCATATATCACTGAATTCTGACATTATGATCAAGGGAAGGTTAGTGATGAAGCAGCTGAAGATCATTGGACCTAAGAGACCAGCCCAATGAACCCTACAAAGATGGCCTAGGACGAAGAGAATTGACTTCTAACAATCCCAAGCATATTCTTTGTGCCTGGTATGACTCCAAGCAGCAGATAGTTTTCCCCAAATTTCCATTAACTCCAGTTTTGCTAGGGCTCCTTGAGGTCGCCCACACTCGAAAGCAGCCTTAATGTCACAGGATGTCACTCTCACCTCACCTCTGGAATTCAGCTCTTTTGTCCATGTTTGAACCAGGGCTGTAATGAGGTCTGGAGCTAAGTGGCTCAGTAAAGAGCCAAACTAACAGTCAATAAAAAGGTTAGTCCTTTGCATATGCTACTCAATAGCTCTGGCGATGACCCCTTCTATGATCAATGATACACTGATAGCGTGTTAAACAGTTGGATTTAACCCTTTTTTCGTGGTCAGGACATACCTGGGAATTATTCCCATTGTTGGGTTGACAATAGTGTTAGATTGTTCCCGGAACAGCTTGACGAGGGGCACAATTAGATTCACTGCATAAATCTTCAGTATGTTTGATAGACTGTTGTCAGGTCTACAAGGTGGTAGTAGATGGAAAATATTCAACATGGTGCTCAGTTACGAGTGGTGTACCACAAGGATCTGTTCTGGGTCCTCTTCTATTTGTGATTTTTGTAAATGATTTGGACGAAGGAGTGGAAGGGTGGATTAATAAGTTCGTGGATGGGGTCCACGGTGGGTCGAGTTGTGGATAGTGCAGAGAGCTGTTTTAGGTTACAAAGGGACGTTGATAGAATGCAGAGCTGGGCTGAGAAGTGGAAGATGGAGTTTAACCCTGAAAAGTGTGAGGTGATTCATTTTGGAAGGACAAATTTGAAAGCAGAATACAGG
Source organism: Rhincodon typus (assembly GCF_021869965.1). Classification (NCBI taxonomy): domain Eukaryota; kingdom Metazoa; phylum Chordata; class Chondrichthyes; order Orectolobiformes; family Rhincodontidae; genus Rhincodon; species Rhincodon typus. The sequence goes on along the minus strand of NC_063332.1, from coordinate 54,990,868 downwards.
GTTAACGGAAAGATTCTTGGCAGTGTGGAGGAGCAGAGGGATCTTGAGGTTCACGTCCACAGTTCCCTGAAAGATGCCACCCAGGTCGATAGAGTTGTTAAGAAAGCGTATGGTGTGTTAGCTTTCACTAATAGAAGGATTGAGTTCAAGAGCCGTGAAGCTATGCTCCAGCTATACAAAAGCCTGGTTCGGCCACATCTGGGGTATTGTGTCCAGTTCTGGTCGCCTCATTACAGGAAAGATGTGGAAGCGTTGGAAAAGGTGCAGAGGAGATTTACCAGGATGTTGTCTGGAATGGAGGGGAGGTCTTACGAGGAAAGGTTGAGAGAGCTAGGGCTTTTCTCTTTAGAACGACGAAGGATGAGAGGTGACTTGATAGAGGTATACAAAATGATCAGAGATATAAATAGAGTGGACAGCTAGAGACTTTTTCCTAGGGTGGAGGTAGCTATTATGAGGGGGCATAGTTTTAAAGTGAGTGGGGGTAGATATAGGGGAGACGTCAGAGGTAGGTTCTTTACTCAGAGAGTAGTAGGTGGGTGTAATACATTGCTGGAGCGGGTAGTGGCATCAGCCTCATTAGGGGCATTTAAGCAGCTATTAGATAAGCATATGGATGATAGTATAAGGTAGGGGTGGAGGTTACATTGACCTTAGGTTTAGGGTAAAAGTTCGGCACAACATCATGGGCCGAAGGGCCTGTACTGTGCTGTACAGTTCTATGTTCTATGTTCTATGCCTCCAGTCCTTTTCAGTGTCCAGTGCCTTCAGCTATTATTTAATATCATGTGGAGCAAATCAGATTGGTTGAAGGCTGGCATCTGCGATGTATGGAATCTCAGGAGGAGGATCCACTCAGCACTTCGGGCTGAAGATTGTCACAAGTGCTTCAGCTCTGCCATTTGCCTTGGTGGGAACTATAGAGAGGAGGAGAAATGTCATCCACTCAAAGGAGGCTACGTCGCCTTCCAGCCAAATGTTTGAAGGTAGTGTCAGAAAGATAATACCAGACCAAACCGGTAATCTAGTCTCGATCTGCAGTGCCATTAGAATTTCAATGACCCCTATGAATGGCCAAGGTCAATGAATGCATTTTCAAATGCCACAATTCATCAACTGCACCACCAGCCTCAGTCATTGGTCAATGAATCACAACCCCGTCACACCTACCAACATGTAGGCAAATATCTACAGTAAGCAAAGCTCCAGAGCAGGCAGGCTCCAGCATCAGTGAATGACAGAATACAGAGAAGATATTTTCCAACAATAGGCACCATCTCAGACCAGACAGACTTGGTCTGCTTATGGAGCAATCTGACTCCAGTCGTAAGCAAACCTTGGAATATGTGGACTTCGGTAACAGGAACAACTGACAGGCAGTGGAACTGGCAGACAGTGAGGATTATGGATGAGCCACCCCAGAGAAGTGGCAAGGAATTCATGGAACACAAACTCATTGTCCTCCCTCAATCCTCATTCATTCTCATGCCACTGCAACCCTGCCAGTTTTGTGATTGTTGCTCGATGGGTAAATAGCTGAGACCTGCCAAACTGCTGCAGTCTAACACCAAGCCACTGGAGATCATTCCCAAGGCCAATTTCAGTCTCCCACCCCCACACCTATGCCCTCATGAAAGTCAGCAGCTCTCCATCAGACATTTTGCAGCCACTGGGGGAACATGGTGAAGAAGCACTATGAGAAGCAACAACTCATGGTTATTTTCTGCATCTGTCCGTGACATTTTAATTTGCATTTCTTTGGTCCTCCACTGATTTAAGCTGTTCATCGTTTCAAAATCTATTAATTTGCCTCTTCCTAATTTTATACTTACAAATGATGCAGCTTCTCTTTGGTTCATCACCAAAACTAAAATGCAATGTTCTATCCAGGCCCAGATTTCCACCTTGGCCACACAGAATCGGGAGAACTCCCAGCTCAGCAAGTCCTAAAAATGGCTGCTCAGATATTCAGACTTGTAGTTTTTTGTAGGGGAGGAGTGCAGAGGTCACTGGCTACATTCCATCTTTGGGCAAATGACCCCACCTTAGAGCAGAGGATGCCAGCTGCAGAGGCAGGCTAGACAGAAGAATATGCACCAGTCAATTAGAATATTTACCTATCATCTCCTATTCATTACCCACTCATCCAATCTCACTTTCAGGTGCAGGGATCCCACTCTGTATCCACCCCCTCAATCCTGGGCATCCAGAAATGGACAGGCAGACTATCTTTACTGTTCCCATAACAGCCCACAAAGCAAAACTCAATTTGTTCACAGATAACACAGTGTGGAGCTGGAGGAACACAGCAGGTAAGGCAGCATCAGAAGAACAGGAGACCAGAAGAAGGTCCTGACCCGAAACATCAACTTTCCTGCTCCTGTGATGCTGCCTGGCCTGCTGTGTTCCTCCAACTTCATACTGTATTATCTCCGACTCCAGCATCTGCAGTTCTTACAATCTCTCAATTTGTTCACAATTGTTTTAAACTATAAGTGTTAAACACATAAAACAATAAATGAGACAAAAACACAAGGAATATTTCAGAGTCTTGAGTCTCAATGCTTTCCCTGCACATGTAGGAAGAGATTAATCAATCATATAATATTAGGGGGAAAGGAACTTAATCTCAAATAAAAAGTTAACAAAAAGCAAAAGACTTTGTGAGATGTAATACGCAAGTCATCTTACAATATGTTTACTCAGCTAAAAGTTGAACAATAATCTTTGCCTACATATTCTTGAATGCTTTTTGATGACAGTCAATTGTTTAAACAATGTATGTGGAAATTGCATTTCTAATCATTCATAATTCAAGCAAATAACTTTCTCGCTGACTCTGAAAGGATGTTTGCTCTTATTAGCAAGACTGGAACAAGGTGACACAGTTTAACGATAATAGGGTCCCACATTTAAAAGGGTGATGTGAAGTTTCTTTTTCCTCTCTCAGAAGGTAGAGACACTTTGCACCTCTCTTCCCCAGGCAGCAGTGGACATAGGGTGATTGCATAGTTTTAGGGCTGAGCTAGATATATTCTCGACTAACAAAGGAATCAAGTGAAAAGTGTGAGTCACCATAGTCCCAGAGTGAGAGAGAGAGAGACAGCTGGTTTCCTAGGACAATATTTTAAAACTCTGTATAGTCCCATAGGGAACATATGACCATACAAATCTGGAGCAATAGTAGGTAATTGAGCCTCATCAATTCCTCCATTTGTTGAAAAAATTAGATCAGAGTTAATCTGATCGAGTTTCAACTGAGCAGCACCATGACTCAGGTGAGAGGCAAAGTTAGAAGGCGAGACTTTATAGCGACAACAATCACTTATGGGATCATTCATCTAGGCATCACTCTACATTACAAACCAGCAGTCCAGCCAGCTGAACTAAATGATCAACAGGCATGGGGATACACAGGAGAGTCGAGCCTGCAATCAGATTAACTCTGATCTCATTTTTTCATCAAATAGAGGAATTGATGAGGCTCAATTACTTACTAGTGCTCCAAATTTGTATGGTCTTATGTTCTATATGGGACTACACAGAGCTTTACCATATCCTCCTAGGAAACCTGCAACCAAGATGTTAAATCTATCATAGCATTTTATGTACATACACTAATGCTGACCATTTTTGCCTCCAACTCCTTCTAGGCTGAGCATGCAAAAGTGAGGAAATGATACTTCACTTATACACAGCCTCTCTTCTGCGAGACTGCAATTAGTCTTGGTCACCACACTTCAGGAAGGATACATTAGTCTGCGAGAGGGAGCAACATGGGCTCACCGGAACCACACAATCATACCGAGAAGGTGGAATCATGGTGAAAGGTTTAGAAATCTGCCTTGTATTCCCTTGCAAAGAAAACTGAGGTTATCTTAAAATGATATGGAAAATATGTATGTTATTCATTTTAGTCAGAAATACATTTTTAAAAAGATTATTTTTATTAATACAGACTGGAAAATGTTTGCATTCAGAGGATGTCCTTGTACATGAATCATACAACCCCAGCGTAAAGATACAACAAATTAGGAAGGAAAACAGCATGTTAACTTTTGTTCAAACGCATTGGAACATAACAACAAAGAGTCCTTACTACGATTATACAGGGCACAATACAACAGCTGGAAGATTGTTTTTTTTTGTCTCCTTTCCTAAGGGAAGATATACTCGACCAAGAGAGAGTTTAACGGGGTTCATTAGACTAGCTCCTGAGATAAGGAGATTGACCTATAAAGAGAGATTGAGGAGATTAGGCCTATTTCTCCTGGGATTTAGAAGTAACTGAAGTGATTGAACCATATGAACTTCTGAAGTGGACTGATTGGGTGGACACTAAGCAAATATTTATCCTTGCTGCAGAAACTAGAAAACAGGGTTGCAGTCACAGGGTTGGCCATTTCAGACAGAGATAAAGGAAGATTTTTTCACTCAAAGGGATGTAAACCTTTCACATTGTCCACACTGGAGAACTGTGAATGCTCTGATATTAATAATTTTCAAGGCGATGATTATTAATTCTTTAATTACAAACAGAATTAAGGGCAACAGGAAATTTAAGCATACATGCTACAAGTAAGTTATAAAAAACAAAGGATTCTTAATTCCACTGGCAATGAAACTTTACAAACATCAATTAGAAACAGCAACTTAGAGCAACAATGAATATTTGCCAATGTTACAAATCTCTTTTCTGAAGCCTCACGACATGAGGAAGATAGGGATTGTGCAAGAAGGTGGAGCTGAGGTAGAAAATCAGCAATGGTCTTGTTGACTGGTTTAAATCACCAAGTGACCAACTCCAGCTCTTATGATTCATAAGAAAAATACAGAAAGCTGAATCTTGCTTTTTTTGGCTAAGTGTGAGTTGCATCAAGTTTCTTTGGACCAGAATCTTATCATACTTATGTCATTAACTATCGCCACCACATCATGGTGTCAGTCATGTCTGATTCCAACCACATTTTACCATATACTGTTTTCAAAACAACTCGCCACTCAGCAGATATCTGTAGAAAGACCAGCATAATCTTTGAAAGGTCGCTGTGTACCTGGATGTGTGTTGCATTGCTGGCATTGCTCCTAACCAGCAACATAATGGCACAGCCTGAGTCAACATTGTGTCTCACTCATCCCCAGGATTACTACATCTGAGATGAAATACTAAAACAGCACACATCCACACAAAAATAAAAGTTTTTAAAAAACTGATCAGTTGCTGAAATGTTCGCAAGGAGCAGATAGTTCAATCTGATCAGATCCTGCATGAGAAATTGATAGTGAAGGTAAGAGCCCATGGGATCTAATGGAATTTGACTAATTGGACCCAGAATTGGCTGAGTGGCAGGAAGTAGACGGTGATGGTCAAGGGACATTTTTCCAACAGGCAGCAGAGTGACTCAGTGTTTAGCACTGCTACCTTATAGAGCCAGGGACCTGGGTTCAATTCCACCCTCTGGTGACTGTGTGGTATTTGCATTCTCACTACGTCTGCATGGGTTTCCTCCAGTGTTCCAGTTTCCTTCCAAAGTCCAAAACTGTGCAGCTTGGGTAGATTGGCCATGTTTAATTGCCCATAATATCCAGGGGTGTGCAGTCTAGGTGGATTAGCCATGGGAAAGGCAGGGTCATACGGATAGGGTAGGGGCGTGTGTCTGGATGGGATGCTCTTTGGTAGGTTGGTGTGGGCTCAATGGGCTGAATGGCCTGCTTCCACACTCTAGGGATTAAATGAAAAAAAATGAAAAGAATGTCTGTGTCCAGTGGGGCTCTGCAGGGATCAGTGTTGGAGGCCTTACTAACTATGGTTTATATAAATGATTTAGACATGAATGTAGGAGGGTTGATTAGTAAGTTCACAGATAATACAAAAATTAATAGATGGTAAAGTGAGGGGGATACCCTTTGACTACAAGAGGATATAGGCTAGTCAGATGGGCTGATCAGTGCAAATAGAATTGAATCCCGATAAATGTGAGGTAGTGCATTTGCACAGAACAAACAAGGTTAAGACAATACATGATGGGCAGTGGGAGCCTGGGAAGCACTGAGTTCTGGAGGGACTTTGGTGTGCATGTCCCTTAAGATATCAGGACAGGTAGATAAAGTTGTTAAGAAGGTATACTTTTCTTTATTAGTCAAAGCATCGAGTTTAAGACAGGGAGGTTACACAATAACTGTATAAGACATTGGTTAGGCCATAGCGAGAAATATTGAGTGCAGTTATGGAATCCACGTTTATATTTGCACTGCAGAGAATGCAAAGGAGATTTACCAGGCTATTGCCTGGACTGGAGAGGTTCAGTTAGGAAGAGAGATTGGACAGACTAGCATTGTTTTCCTTAGAGCAGAAGAGATTGAGAGGGAACATGACTGAGATATATAAAATTATAAGGGGCGTAGATCAGGTAGACAGGAGGAACCTTTCCCCTTTGATTGTGGAATCAGTGACCAGGCAGCATAGATTTAATGCAGGCGGAAGAATGTTTAGAGGAAATGTGAAAAAAAACCTTTTTCGCCCAGAGTGATAGGAATCTGGATCTCACTGCGTCTATAGGTGGCAGAGACACAAACCCTGATTACATTTAAGAAGCATTTAGATGTGCAGTTGCAATGTCAATGCAATCAAGTCCAAGTGCTGGGAAATGGGATTAGAATAGTTAGCTGGCTGTTTTTGACCAGAACGGATGGAATGAGCCAAAGGGCCTTTTCTGTGATATAGACCACTTTATAATTACCAGAAGCATTGAGGTTGAACAGTTGGTTTCACAATCCATAGTTTTGCAGATTGGTTGAAATTCTGACTCCTTTCAACTGTGATTGAATTTCACCATCCGTGGTGAGTGAATGAGTCCTTGTGTAGTTCTATTTCCTTCTTTAATTTTTGCAGTACTCACAGTGAAAGAACATCTTTACCTGCAACATAGGGGTAATTAATGGATGGCTATTCAACTGTGACATTTAAAGCATGCTTATGTTTAAACCTAGGCTGGTGCGTATAAGAAAATTCTGTCCCACTGTTACACTCTAGTGGAGTTGAAAATAACTTTTTAACCATTGTTCTTTTGCTTTCTTCAAAGAACGATAACAAAATATTTCCCCATTTCTGAAGAAGAGTCCTGACCCAAAGCGTCAACTTTCCTGCTCCTCTGATACTGCCTGGCCTGCTGTGTTCCTCCAGCTCCACACTGTGCTATCTCTGACTCCAGCATCTGCAGTTGTTACTATCTCTAACAAAATATGTCTGCTGTTTGGGATGTTATCTGCAGAGGGTGGCTCATGTTGACCTGTTTTTTGCCAGCCTCTCATAATTTTTGTAGTCACAAGAAACTATAGTGCAATCTTTGCTGATATGTCTCTCCCTCGTTTTAAAGGGATGTTATTTGAATTTCCATTTGTACCCAAGGGAAGGAAATTCTATGAATGCCTTTCTTTCTCTCTCTCTCTCTCTAATAACCTTCTCCTGTTCCTTGTGTTGCTATGTCCCATCAGATTTCCTAATCTTTTTGCCAACTGGACAGGGACAATTTGCCAAATTAGGGCAGCCACAAAAATAGCATCAGTCCCACTTCAATTTAATTGAGCTGGTACAGCACAAACCTGGTCATCAGTTTGCACGGGACACACAAATGTTTCCTGTGCTGTTAACAATTTCTTTAATAAGAACTACTTCAGTTGAAAATGTGAATGAATTTAGAAGCTGACTCAAAATTATCCTCACACACGTTCTTTCACGCATTGCCATAGAAAGTATATGAACTTTTATAAGATGTAGGATCAGGAATAGACCACTCTCCCCTGAGTCTGCTCACAATTCAATAACATCATGGCTGATTTGATTTTAACCTCAACTCCATGCTCCTGTGTCCCTATGAAGGCCATTCACACTCTTGTTTCTCACAAATCTATCTAGGCCTTAAAAATATTCAAAGAAACTACCCTTACCGCTTTTTGAGGAAGGGCTTTAATGACTCATAACCCTCTGACAGAAAATAAATTCTTCATATTGCTGTCTTAAATGAGCTCCCCTTATCTTGAAACAGTTTTCCCACCAGAGGAAACACTCTTACAAAAACAAGAACAGAACTTGCTGGAGAAACTCAGCAGTTTGGCAGGATCTGCAGAGACAGAAACAGAATTAACATTTCAGGTCTATTGACCCCTCCTCAGAACACAAGAGGAAACATCCACCCTGTCCTTCAGATCTTATTTGTTTTAAAAAGGTCACCTCATACCCTTCTAAACACCAGCAGATACAAGTCTAGCCTATCAGCCTTTCTTCATAAGACAACTTGCTCATTCTAGGCTTTAGATTAGTTAACTTCTCTGAACTGTCTCCAAAGCACTTACCTCCTTTCTGAAACAAGAATACTAATAATACTCCAGATATGGTCTGACAAACGCCCTGTAATCCTGAAGCACAACCTGCTACTTTTTTTAACTTATACCTTCCTCCTCATCTGAAAAAAAAGCCACCCAAGCGGTAATATATTGCCAAAGTTGAGCCACATCACTTTGATCTGCAGATTTGTGAAAGTGTGTGACGGCAACTGTAGGTAGACAGCATATCAGTGCAGCCTGACCTCCATAGCATCTATTGTCAGCCATGTGCACAATGTGGTGTATTGTGTATATTGGAAGCTGCATATATTAATACACAAGACCCTGCACTTGCAGAAAAAAGAATACGCACACATGATGCACCTGTTTCAACTCAACAAAATACCATTTGCTAGTTCATTTCTGGAGCCAGTGCCTTAATCAATCAAAGTCAAGCTGCTTTGTTTAAAATGTAAACAAACCTTGGCAGTTAACTGTCAGTCATCATTAACTGGTGCATGTTCCATAGCAAAACCTTGACAATCAGAGTTCACTTGCCAAACGATCAACACTCTCCTCTCACGCAGTCTCGAAGTTGTTTTCCCTTTACATTGGTGTTCTTGGGAGTTTTCCTGATTAGTGCAAGACTTGAACAAATTGTGGCTTTTTCAGTACTATGAAAGAAAATACCTGATTACACTTAGCATAGTAGTCCATGGCACGTATACTTATAACTGGTTACAACAATAACTTTCTCTCTAACATTGGCAGATGTTTGACAGGAGCCAGGCTTACTAGCATAAACTGGCATTCCATTGATTCTGGTGGTGCAGCAGGAGAAGTGCTGAGGAAATAGCAGCGATTCACTCACTCATTTAACTTCTTGTTAATTTCCCTCCATACCTCACCAAACCTTTTCTGGTACTTTCCAAGAAGATTGATCACATTTGTAACACAAATGAAGCTGGAAAAGCTGCAAAGAAATTCCTGGTGCAGGACTCGAATGGACATGCAAATGCGCTGATTGTCAGTGGCCTCTGTCAGATGCACAGCTTCTTCTATTTACCTAAAAGTAACACAATTCTTCCTCGAGAATTTCAACCCTCATCCTTCAAATGCTTTATGTTTCACTATCTGAAGCGTATTTTTAAACTTGATTTTCAATGAGGCTCCAATTTTAAGGAGGGAACCCTTCTAGCTGTACTGTTTGAAAATACTGTGAAAGTGTTGGTGTGATGCAAAGGAACAGGAAAGTGTTATTATTCCTGGAGATGACATCATTTAAAACACAAGGCAAACTTAATGATTGTGGAAGGAGTTGAGAAAGTAGCCATTAATTTAATGAGTATTTGAGTCAAAGATCCCTATAAATGTGACTCTGGACATCCCATCCCAATTTCAAGTGTATCAAGTTTCAATTGGCACTGACAGGAAGATTTACAGAATGGTCTCATTGATGTAACAAAGAGGTTTATAGGCTGAGATGATCTAAACCATTTTGGCAGTTTTCATGAGCTGGATTTTCTGTGATCAAACAATCCCTTAAATACTTGTAGGAGGATATGTTGCTCTCCCCTTCACTCCAAGCTGTCAAAAAAGTCGTTAACAGTGTTTGTGGCTATTTGGTTTCTGTGTTTTAAGTTTTATAGACAATATGTCTTCCCATTAATTTGTGAGCACCCCTATCATGCAAAGGCTGATGGTTCACAGAAGGATTCAACCATAACTCTCAGACCGACAAACAAAAACATCCTGCTTCAAACCATTTTTTCACACCTAAACCAAATTTTCCTGAGTTGAAGTCATGCCCTGTTATTTATTTCTCTTCTTTATCAAAAGCATGCGATGTCCAACTCAAACTAAAAAGCAAAAAAGAGGTCATGGTGTGGTGAATGATTGCTGATTGTAACAGTATACTCACTCAGTCAGATAGGGTTGATTCCATGCTGTATGTTTGGCTGAAGATGCTGTTAATATGTTCAGCTGAATAAATGTGACAGAAGTAAACACTGTTTATTTTGGCAGCCCTCTGTTGATTGCTCATAAATGACTGCTGTACCCGTCTGGTATTTCCAGGTTATGCCTAACGCATCGCTATCATCTTTGCTTAGTAATAAACAAAAAGATTATTTCCAGGCTACAGTGTTTTGATGGAATAGGTTGGGGTGAGAGCACAGCACGTACAAGTTAAGTTCAATTCTTATTCTTTGAAGGAATGATTTATCCATGTTGAAAAATTATAAACAATATCAACTTGTCATACAAAAGGCAAAGAGTAAATTTTTTCCTTAAGATTTGCTGCAGTAAAAGTCTGGTTTAAATTGTCACAAACCATCTTTTTATGATTGAGAGTATTTCATTAACAATGTATGTTGCTCCTCAAGAACTTAGGAAGTAAATATGGTGCTTGGTTAATGCTGAGATTGTGTGCAGTGTTGAGATATAACAATTGCCCTCAATGACCCTGGACTTTGGAGGAGCCATGATCATAATCATAAGTAGCATTTGTGTGAACATCAGATGAGGAAAGAGCTGGGCTTGTCATAACATCCGAGGTCTGCCAACAATCAATGGAAGAAGAAAATGAATCAGTCTGTGTTGTGTCATTTGTAAATTGTGCGTTGCATACTGATAAATATAAAATGTGAACTTATCTGATGATTACTAGTTGTCATTTGCTGCATGAAATCTTGCATAAGTAATATAGATAAGATGCTAGTGTTATAGAAATTGCACACTACAAAGCAACCCAACCAATAAATGATAATTAAATACTTACAAAGTCATGGTCTGATATGGCCTGTCAGATTATGAATGCTGTAAAAGTCATATTGTGTTGAGACCTGATTTTTTAAAAAAATTTTCTTTACAAATGTCGCATATCTTTTGGGAGGGTTTCTTTTGCTGATTGGTAAGATGGAAGCGGAATGACCTGCCACCTCTGGAGCTTCTTAGAGGAGACTGCTGAGGGGGTTAAGTATGGTTACTCCTATGGCTGTGGGTATCCTGACACTGCTCTGTCTCCTTGTGAGGAAGAGGTACTTGGAGAGCATACCAGGTTCCTCATTGCACTGTTACCATTCCTTCATTCCTGGCTCACCATGGCAGCTGCCCATCTGACCATGGAGGCAGACAGATAGTGGCATGATTGGCTGCACTACTGAAGCTCCTTACCAATATGGACCTGACAATCGATCCCAGAAGCTATTCCTTTAAGGATCATTACAGCAAGGGTTGTAGTGGAAAAGTCAATGCAGTTTTTTTAACTCATTATGGGCAATCAATTGAAATACAATTTGGTTAGGGTTTCAACCTTCCAGAACATCATCAGCAGTTTGAAGTCAACCATATATCCTTCCAAGACACAGGAAACTTTGGAGAGATACCTTCAGATTCTCAAAAGTATGACTGAAGCATACCACCACAAATAACCACACAATTGAAACAAAGGATTAGGTTTCTTACCATCTGCTGCTGGATCTTCCCCAAATGAATTGACTGGGTTTCCTTCATTACAATTGGCCTACGGCCGGAAGATTAGAGATCCAGTAAAACAGATTAAGAGAAATTCTTAAAACACAAAGGCGAATCCTCAGTGTTGGATTACATGTCCATATTTCTAGGAAGCCTCAAGGAGCATGTACGGTAGCACAAGAGCATTTAATGGTTTAACAATGAGAATGAAAAAATTGGCAGATAAGTATTCAGCAACTAGAATGTTTCAAGTGGAGGATGAAATATTTAGATTTAGATGTAAACTTGCGATGCCAAGACACAACAAGTGCTAGAAAATGGAATTTGAATAGGTATGTACAAAAAGAGAAGTTGCTGGAAAAGCTCAGCAGGTCTGGCAGCATCTGTGAAGAAAAAAATCAGAATTAACGTTTCAGGTCTGGTGATCCTTCCTCAGAACTGATTGGTGGTTGTTTTCAATTGCTGCAGACTTGATGGGCCAAAGAGTATTTTTCTGTGCTGTCGATCTCTATGATTCTGACTCTTTTGGCAATGTGGTCTTTCAGGTGAACCTCTGAAAGCATGATTTAATGGTCCATACAAATTACTTAGGAGGCTTAGTTAAGTGATTTATCTCTTAGATACACTTGATCGTCAAAAGAAGAATCAGTTATGTCACAGAACATGTTGAAATGTTAACACAAAAAAAGAGAATAAGGAGGTGCAAGTGTTGCAGCTCGTAAAATAGGAGGATGTCAGAAACAATAAGACTGAGGTAGCAAGCAAGGTTGACAGTTCTCAAAGCAAACTTCCTAGAATTCCATTGGCTGACATAGAGAAACTGGGACAGTGAGACACTGTTTTCTCAAATTTACAGGGACACAGCAAGAGGATCTTGTATAAATACTTAGGAAGTACAAGGTAATCTGTGCAGATCCAATACATTAGCTGGGCATAGCAGATTCTGAAATAATAAACCAGCGTGCTTATTAGTGACAAGTCCTTCTTCCCCAGGATCATTCTTGTAAACCTCCTCTGGACCCTTTCCAATGCCAGAAGGTCCTTCCTTAGAAACTCCACCCAAAACTGCTTACAATATTCCTAATGTGGTCTGACTGCAGCCATATACAGCCTGAGCAGTAAGTCCCTACTCTTGTGTTCTAGCCTTCTTGAAATGAATGATAACATTGCATTTGCTTTCCTAAATACCAACCAAATCTGCATGTTAAGTTTAAGAGAATCCTGAACCAGGGCTCCTAAGTCCCCATGTACTTCAGATTTCTGAAGTTTTTCCCCATTTAGAAAATAATCTACACCTTTATTCTTCCTATCAAAGTGCACAACCTCACACTTTCCCACATTGTATTCCATCTGCCACTTCTTTGCCCACTCTCCCAGCCTGACCAAATTCCTCTGCAGCCTCCACAGTTCTACAAGACAACCTGTCCCACCAACTATCTTTGAATCATTTGCAAACTTAGCAACAATGCCCCAGTTCCTTTGTCCAGATTGTTAATGTATCACATGAATAGTTATGATCACAACATTGACCCCTGTGGAATTCCACTAGTCACTGGGAGCTATCCTGATAAAGACCCTTTTATCCCACTCTCTGCCTTTTGCCAGCCAGCCAATCGTCTATGCATGCCAATACCTTGCCCCTAAAACCATGGCCCTTATTTTATTTGGCAGTCTTTTATGTGGTACCTTGTCAAAGCCTTCTGGAAATCCAAATAGATCACATCCACTGGCTCTCCTTTGTCTAACTTGCTCATTACCCCCTCAAAGAATTCTAACAGATTTGTAAGGCATGACCTCCCATTGACAAAGCCATGCTGACTTAGCCCTACTTTACCATGCACTGTCAAGTATTCCATAATCTCATCTTTAATAATGGACTGAAAAATCTTACAATGACAAAGGTTAGGCCCACCAGGCTATGATTTCCTGTCTTCTTCATCCCTCCCTTCTTAGTCATTTTCCAGTCATCCAGGAGACCCCCTTACTCCAGTGATTCCTGAAAGATCTACACCAATGCCTTATTTTCTCCTTAGTATGTTTCTTGTTCCTTGGGATGAATTTCTTCTCTGCCACCTTTCTAAGATTGATCTATTAAAGGGGTACAATCAAATGCCATTAACATCAAGGTCAGGAGAAAAAGCTTTTATCATATCAAATGGATTATACAAATGTTAAAATATGCCAATTGAATTAAAGAAAGCCCAGGCCCATTCTAAAGGCTACTGAATCAAGTACTGACTGAATTTCATAAATGTATAGTTATTTAGACGATGCCATAATATATAGTAACACATAAGATGAGCTTGTAAGGTAATTAAAAGATCTATTTAAGCAATTGCAGTTGGCTAACTTGGTAATAAATTTAGATAAAAGTGAATTTGCGAAAGCAGGAGTAAGTTACCTAGGACATGTGCTCTGAAAAGAACAAGTGTTATCAAGAATAGCAAAAGTGAAGGCTTTAATTGAATTCCATGATCCTAAATCTAATTGGGAAATCATGAGATTTTCAGGAAGGTGTGGACTTCACTAGAAATTTGAGTATAATTTCAGCACAATAGCTGTACCTTTAACAAATACGTTAAGAATATATACAAGTCATACAGTTAGTAAAATGCCAGGCAGCCTTTGAGAAGCTGAAGGCAATCGCAATAAAAAACTAATGGTGGCCAATCCTGATTTTTCCAGATCTTTTAAAATGGCAATTAATGCTATTAACTTGGGGTAGGTGCAGTCTTGTGGATGATGAGTCAGGACTAGTGAAGGCAGTGGAGTACTTTTCTAAGAAACAAAAACACTATCATAGGTACTACTGTATCACAGAATAAGACACTTTGGTATTATTATCAGCTCTTCAGCTGGTCTACAGTTAATAAATATGAATGCACACAAACCATAATCCATTGACATTCATTGAAATGCTTAATACTCAAAATGTGAGAATATTTTGATTGAGTCTGTACTTTCAACCATTTGATTATTCACAATTCTGGAAAAGGCAATGTGATGACAGATATTTTGTCCTGAGTGTAAAATGATGCATGTTAAAGGCTGTAAGAAATGCTGAATGAGTGTACAAGGTTGTACAAGGGGTGGGGAGGAGGAAAGGTGAATGATATAAGCCGTCTGTTTTGTTGTTTGTGTGGGACATGTGTTGTGATGAAATGCATTTTATGAAATTATGTTTCATATCTTATCAGAATGGAGGCATGTAAACATCGCATCTTTTAATTTTTTTTTATTTTTTATACTGGACTAAAATGGGAAAAGGACTGGGTGAAGGTTTTGAAACCAAGAATGGTGAAAGGAATTGCTGAACTTATAAAAGCAATTTGCTGGAACTCATTGTTTTTACACAGTTACTTTGCATACATTGTGAAGGAGAAATGCCATGGCACCAGTGTGTATGCAGAGTGAGATTAGCCCATGCACAATTTGCTGATTGGTTCCTGCAATTGTGAACAGTTATGGATGCTGAAAGTCATCAACTTGACAATAGCTCTCTGATTAGCTCCTCAGCCAGTGCACAGCTTGGGTTTTTAACAGTAGAGAGAGAAGCCACCAGACTGCTGAAGAGATGGTAAGAACTGCCAATGCTGGTGTCAGAGATAACATAGTGTGGAGCTAGAGGAACACAGCAGAACAGGCAGCATCAGAGGAACAGGAAAGTTGATGTTTCGGGTTGGAACCCATCTTCTGAAAAGAAGGGTCCCAACCCGAAACATCAGCTTTCGTGCTCCTCTGACACTGCCTGGCCTGTTGTGTTCCTCCAGCTCCAGACTGCTGAAGAAGTAGGGTCTGCATCGCTATCTCTCTGTAATAAAGGCAACTAAAGCCTAAGAAAAGTTAGTTGTCTTCTCCCATCAGTTGTGAAAGCTTATGCCTTTAACTGATAATTCACAGCCATCACATTATTATTCTGTTAATTGCCCTATGCCCCTGTGAACAGGAGAAACAAATCAGAAAGGACATCAAAGGAAACAAGAGGAACATCTCATCAAATACTGTGGACTGGTGTTACTTAACAGTGTTTCCCCAGTAATTTTCCCTCCACCCATAACCCCAATTTTTTTGGTTGTCTGCGTCTATCTGTGTGTGTGTGAGTGTGTGTGTGTGTGTTTCGGGGGTGGGGGGAGGGGGGGGGGGGGTGGGGGGGGGAGGGGGGGAAGGAATCTTAATAATGAGTTAAAGTTTCAACTAGAAGAGTTGTATGTTGATAATTCATAGGTTTGTTTTTCCTGTGGTTAGTTTTGTTTTGCAATGAATAGTAATGCTTGTTAAGTGCAGGATCCTAATCTGTGTTTTCTGTTAACCTGAGTCCATCAGACAGGTAAACTGGGAGTTTTGTGTGTATTGATTAAATCATTATCTTCAGTCAAGAAACTTGGGGCTCAAGTATCAGCGCACTTTCCCAGATGAGTTGTAACAACATGCTGCCACAGGATAGCAATGGCTATGAATACTACATGATGACAAGACGGCCTGCCACTGGATTAATCCCAGCCCTGTGGGCTGAGACCTTACAGTGGCCCTTAATTAACCATTTAAGGACTTCAACTGGTGATGGGGCAGGAAGGTCAAAGGTAGCCCTTCCTACTCAGAACATAATTCTGGTGGAAGTAAGAAGGTGGCATGATTTGGATATGTCAACCTTCCTGTCTCCCAGCTTACCAAGAGATAGCAACAACTGCAGATGCTGGAGTCAGAGTCAATACAGTGTGGAGCTGGAGGAACACAGCAGGTCAGGCAACATCAGAAGAGCAGGAAAGTCAACGTTTCGGGTTGACACCCTTCGTCAGGATTGGTGACGGCAGTTCCAGGCAATTAACTCTGTTTCTCTCCCCACAGATGCTGTCTGATATGCTGAATATTTCCTCATTTCTGTAGATTTCACTGATGATATGCTCTTAATTTAAAACTCCAATAAACACTTCAAAGTAATGCAAATATTTGTTTGAGTACCAGAGACAAAAAGGCATCTGATAAAAAAACACTGAAAAATTACAAACTAAACACAGAGCTTTGGCAAGTTGCGGAAAGCTCTTATGAGTGTTGCACTCCACACACATTCATCTTAAATGTTAACTGCATTTGTCAGTGTTCACTTCATGTCAACATTTTTGATTAAATATTTATAAAAAGCAAATACTTTCAGTACTAGAAAATGTAAAATGAACTTCAGAATGCTAACAAATAAAAGCGCAGTTATTTTCGGTTTCCCACTTTGCTGGCTGTTAGTTTTGGTCACTCAAATCATTGATGTTTCTTCAAGCTAAAGATAAGCCCTTGCAACAATTTATAGATTGTGCAGAATCGCCAATTTTCAGATTGAAGTGTTGGGCCTTACTCAGCCATTCAGATCAGTTAGGTTTCAAAGTGAATCCATGAATTACATGGAGTTGCAAGACTCAGTGAAGATCACAAAGTGGGGACAGGCTCAATACAACCAGGAATAAGGTAAAATCAGTGAGACGCTTGCATTCCTGGTTTCTATTAAAAACCCAGAAAATTCATTTGATGATGCCATGTAAAGTCAGAACTATGTTCATTCGTGGTGCATCTACGGTTCAAGAACAGTCTAAGTCATGCTCACTCAGCGTGGATAGCCTCCACACAGCAGTTATCATCCAACGATTATTGTGCAGTATGGGCCATCACTTCAGGAGAGGAAAGGTATGCGTAGAAATTTAAATCAGAAAGAAATATACGTGATGTTAAGATTTTCCAGCAATTTCTGTTTTTGGTTCTGATTTCCAGCATCTACGGTTCTTTCGATTTTTTGTTTAATGTTTAACTCACTGCCACATCTCTTCCAGGCATGTCCATCTTGAAGAATTTCTGCTCCTGGTTCGGTCACATCTGGAGTATTGTGTCCAGTTCTGGTCGCCTCATTACAGGAAAGATGTGGAAGCGTTGGAAAAGGTGCAGAGGAGATTTACCAGGATGTTGCCTGGAATGGAGGGAAGGTCTTACGAGGAAAGGTTGAGAGAGCTAGGGCTTTTCTCTTTAGAGTGACGAAGTATGAGAGGTGACATGATAGAGGTGTACAAAATGATCAGAGATATAGATCAAGTGGACAGCCAGAGACTTTTTCCTAGGGTGGAAGTAGCAATTACAAGGGGGCATAGTTTTAAAGTGAGTGGCGGTAGATATAGGGGAGAGGTCAGAGGTAGGTTCTTTACTCAGAGAGTGGTCGGGGCATGGAATGCATTGCCGGAGCGGGTAGTGGAGTCGGCCTCATTAGGGGCATTTAAGCGGCTATTAGATAGGCATATGGATGATAGTATAAGGTAGGGGTGGAGGTTAGATAGACCTTAGGATTAGGGTAAAAGTTCGGCATAACATCGTGGGCCAAAGGGCCTGTACTGTGCTGTATTGTTCTATATTCTATGTTCTATGTCCTCTCTCCAACATGATTTTGTTTCTAATCCTTTCTTTGTTCACCATTATTAATTTCACTGTCACTGATGGTGTTTAGAGTCAAAGAGATGTACAGCACTGAAACAGATCTCCTAAAAAATCTGGTCGTATTTGCCAGCATTTGACCCATATCTCCCTAAACCCTTCCTATTCATATACCCATCCAGATGCCTCTTAAATATTATAATTTGTATCAGCCTCCAACACTTCCACAGGTAGCTCATTCCATACACGCACCACACTCTGTGTGAAAAAGTTGCCCCTTAGGTCCCTTTTAAATCTTTCCCCTCTCACCTTAAATCTATGCACTCTAGTTTTGGACTCCCTTACCCTGGGGAAAAGATCTTGGCTATTCACCCTATCCATGCCCCTAATGATTTTATAAACCTCTATAAGGTAACCCCTCAGCATCCGACCCTCCAGGGAAAATAGCCCTGGTCTATTCAGCATAAAAACTGAAAGAATTGCGGAAGGTGTAAATCAGGGGAAAAGAAAACAAAGTTGCTGGAAAAACTCAGCACGTCTGGCAGGATCTGTGAAGGAAAAAAACAAAGTTAACGTTTCGGGTCCGGTGACGCTTCCTCAGAACTGAGGAACCAGCAACTTTGTTTTGTTTTCCCGATCTGTTCAGCTTCTCCCTACAGCTCAAACCCTCCAACCCTGGTAACATCCTTGTAAGTCTTTTCTGAACCCTTTCAAGTTTCACAACATCCTTCCTATAGCAGGGAGACCAGAATTGCACACAATATTCCAAAAGTGGCCTAACCAATGTCCTGTACGGCCACAACATGTCCTCCCAACTCCTATGCTCAATGCACTGATCAATAAAGGCAAGCATACCAAATGTCTTCTTCACTACCCTGTCTACTTGCGATTCCACTTTCAAGGAGCTATGAACCTGCACTCCAATGTCTGTTTGTTCAGCAACACACCCCAGGACCGTACCATCAAGTGTATAAGTCCTGCCCTGATTTGCCTATCCAAAATGCAGCACCTCACATTTATCTATATTTACCAAAACTCATTTCCACAGCCACATCACATTCCACAGTGACTGCCTTTGGTTCAGGCTCACCCCATGTGATTCCAACTCAAGTTTCATCCTTCCTGGTTTGAATCCACCCAGGATCACAGGTATCTCCATGATGTACAACGTTCCTCAGACAGCTGATATCGGCACATCCTGAGATCCACACTCAGTGCCATACATGGCCATATGCACACTCTTGACCTCTCTCTCCAACAGCACCACTTCACACTGGCTCAGAGCTGCACTGCTCCCCAGTTCCACTTCACCTTCTAACTCATTCGTGTTCTAACTTTTGCTTTTCCTTTCAAGCATTCAGGAGCACAAGATGCATCGACTCAAAGATACCCACACCCCTCTGGAACCTTCCTCCCCTCCCCTTCCCTCTGGCTGTATCCCCTCTCCTTATCCCACCTTGCGTCATCTAAGTACTATCCCTTCTGACCTACCACTCTCTGATGCTGAACACCTGTACTCAACAAAGGCCTCAGTTTTATCCCTCTGCATCCCCACTTTAATGAATTTTGGGCACAAAATAATGTTGAACTCATCTTCTGTCACCTTTGCCTCTGTGCCCATTTCCTTGGACAAGAGTCCTCCCCCCATCCCACAGATCCCTTCGCCCACCTCCAACTCTCTCCCTCCACCTGGACCCATCCCTCTAGCCTTTTGCCCGCATTTGACCTGTTCATTGAGAACTGTTGACACAACCCACGACTCATTCCTACTTATGTCCCTCTGAACTGACTGTTCCAACACTCACTTTATAACCAAGCCTGCTGATAAGAGTGGTGCTGTTGTAGTCTGGTGTACTGACACCTACATTGCAGAGGCTGAGTGCCAGCTCGCAAATACCTCCTCCTATCTGCCCCAGATCATGACCCCACCATGGAACACCAGACTATTTTGTCCACAATCTCATTTCATCTGGTGATCTCCCCTCTAAACTGCCTCTAAACTGATACTTTGTCAACCCTGCACACATTGCTTCTACCTCCTTCCCAAAATCCACAAACAGGACTGCCTGGGCAGACCCACAGTTTCTGCCTGTTCCTACTCCACAGGACTCATCTTTTCCCATCTTGACTCGATTTTTTTCTCCCCTTGTCCAGTCCCTTCCCACTTACACCCACAATTCCCTCTGACACTTTATGTCAGTTTCAGAGTTGCAGCCTCCAGCTGCCTTCTCTTCACCACAGACATGCAATCACATTACACATCCATTTCCCATCAGGATGGGCTGAGGGCTCTCTGCTTCCTCCTGGAAAGAAAGCCTGAATCTTCCCCATCTACTGCCACGCTTCTCCACCTGTCTGAGTTCATCCTCACTCCAAACAACTTCTCTTTTAACTCCTCACATTTTCTTCAAGTCAAACGTGTGGCCATGGGTACCCACTCTGACTCCAGTTATGCCTGTCTCTTTGCTGGTTATGTGGAACACTCCTTGTTCCAGTCCTGCTGAGCCCCCCCACTCACAACTCTTTCTCCGGTACCTTAATGACATTATCGGTGCTGCTTCCCTTTCTCGTCCGGAATTTGTAAAGTTTATCAATTTCACCTCCAATATCCACTACGCTCTCACCTTCACCTGATCCATCTCTGACGTCTTCCTACCCTTCCTCAACATCTTCATCTCCATTTCTGGGGATAGGGTGGCCCATCTATTGCTCCACCTCTTGCTGCATCTGTTTTGAGGATGCTACCTTCTAGGGGGCCTCCAAAATGTTCACCATCTTCCCCAACCAAGGATTCCCCAGCACTGTGGTTGACAGGGCCCTCAGTTATGTCTGACCCATCTCCTGCACTTCAGCCATTACCTCTTCTTTTCCCTCCCAAAACATCCAGAACCAGTGGATCTTTAACCACCATTTCTGCCACCCCCGGCATGATGCCACCACCAGACACATTTTTCCCTCCCCTCCCTTGTCAGCCTTCAGCAGAGACTGTTCCCTCCACGACACCCTGGTCCATTCCTCCTCCTCTCCCAATGCACCCCCACAGCCCCATTGCACCTTCCCATGCAATTGCAGAAGGTGCAACATCTTCCCAGTTACTTCCTCCCTCTTCACTATCTAAGGCCTACAGACACACCTTCCAAGTGAAGCAGTGATTTACCTGAACTTCATTCAATCTGGTCTATTGTATTCACTGCTCATAATTTGGCCTGTTCTACATTGGAATGATGGAACACAGACTGGGTGATCACTTTGCAGAACACCCACATTCCATTGGCAAAAATGACCCTGAGCTTCCTGTTGCCTGTCACTTCAACACACTACCGTGTTACCTGGCTTGCTGCAGTTCTCCAGTGAAGTTCAACACAAGCAAGAAGAACAATATTTTCTGCTTGAGAACCCTGCAGACTTCCATACTCAATATTGAGTTTAATAATTTTAGGGCCTGAGCGCTTTCTCCTGTGTCCTTATCCCAGCCCTCAAATACCAGGCCTTGTCAGCACATGGGCTGCTACCACAAAAAATGCATTGTCAGCCACCAATGGCTCCCATTAGCATCTATTCATTCTCCCAGGTTAACCTTTAGCCACTCCTTTGTTGGCCCATTTTGTCATTCTGTCTCTCTCCCTGGGCTTCATCCTCACCTACCATTTACTCCTCTTCCCCATTCCAACACCTCAATTTTAGCGTGTATACCAATCTTTTCTTAGTGACAATCGGTTCTAAAGAAGGGTCACTGGACCCGAAATATTAACTATGTGCATTCTCTCCAGAGATGCTGCCAGATATGCTGAGCTTTTCCAACAATTTCTGATTTTGTTTTATATATTATGTTCATTTAGCATGGTCCATTTATAAGAAAAAACTGAAAAATCTGTTATTACGGAAAATCAGCAATTTAACGTAAATTTATATAGTATCTTTAACACAGTTAATATAGTGTGTGTCTGGTAGTTGTTGTGATAAAGTTTTTTCAATGCTTTGCTCGCATTAACATCGTAATATACTATAGTTCCTTATCACAGGAAGAGACTTGGATAAAATGTTGCTGTTCATAATCATTCTTGCCAATACTGCTATCTGTGGTATACAAAAAAACAAAATCAGGGCTTTAATGAACTTGATATATTGGAATGTTCATAAATGCAGAGGCAGGAAATAGAATCTATAAACAAATGATGGAGTAGCACAGAATTGAAGCCTCTGGGTAAGTGGAAAATAGAGCTGAACTGCATGAGGAAAGAGTGGGGAGGACTGATCTGTTTGCCATCTTAGGGGATCTTTGCTGGAAAACAGTAGAGCACCACACCTAATGACAGAATAACTCAAGGCTGGAAGTGACCTTGACTTCCCCTGGCAAAACTATCCCGATAGCGCAAGTGGTCGCAGATGTTCTTACAATAATTGGGCATAAATCGGCACCTGATCTGTGCTGACTCAGAGTTTATGGAGCCAATACCTCAGGATCCTTGCCAGGCATTGTGCCAAACTTTGTAGATATCATTAAAGAATGTTGGCACATGCCACCAATCATTGTGATTCCTGTTGATTTCCCTGGTTTTGTCCTAATTCAAATATTAAATATAGCACTTGATATATCTCCAAAGTAAACCATGCCTCTAAGTTGAATGTAATTTGTTAACCACCAAAGACCCATTATTTAGATTCTTTATGCTGTTGTCAATTTCAATAGCTGTTTCTGTTGTCAGAGCTTTTTGCTCAATGTCCCTTTTTTTGGCATTTCCTATTGTGCTATAGATTTGAATCAATTTCAGTTAGCTCAAATTAACAATCATATTCAATTTCTTTATAATCAATGTAGACAGATTAACAAAGAGAAAGAAAAAGTCTCCAAAAATAATTAACAAAAATGGATAAAATAATTCAAAATATGTGCCAACTGGAATACTGGAAGCCAGACTATATGATTCCCCAAATTCTATCTTATTTTCTCCACAGCAATGCAAAATGAGAAATTGAAGCATTCAGCCAAAGGAAGAATTTCCTTTTCAATAGTAAGATTTTCTTGCATCTAATCTTGGAGTTCAGAGACTGGAAGTCTTTCTCAGATTTGACTGTAATGTTAAGTCAACTTCGGCTTGAAGAGGAATTGCAAATCATTGAAGATAGGTTTAGAATGTGAATTTCTCTGAATGTTGTAGATCTTTTCCGTTTAACGTATCTATGGGACAAAAACATACATTTATCTGCATTTTCTAATGTAACAGAAGCTGACAAAATTTTATTACAGACAAATTGTTTCTGTGCTCGGAAATAAAAAGTTTATGCACAATGAAATTCTATCACCTCTGCAGATATATTCAGCTAAGTTTTGAGTAAGAAGCTGAGTTGCAAATGATTAGATGAATACATTTGATAAATGTTTGTGATATTTTCTTTAGGGCAATAAATGGGACTGCTTGTGTAACAGTAACTTAGCATGTCATTGTCATTTGATACCAATGATAGAATTCTGATAGGATTTTAACACTTTAGCACACTTTAAAAACAAATCACTTTAGTAAACATTTTGATTCTCTCTGAGTAAATTACAATATTTTTTCAATTCAAGGGAGATTCTTTGTTAAAGTAACAGGTACTTCATTCTTTCAACATATCTGAAGAGTTTGCAGTAGGAGTTTAGTGGGATATTTTAAGCAAAGTATTGCCTGCATTTATTTTCTTCATCTGTTCATTAGTCACCTTTTCAGTTTGACACATGAAAATGATGGTAAAGAATGACATGTTCAAATCTGAGAAGTTGCTACATCAGTCTGACAATGTCAAGCTTCTGACTTGCTTTGAAAAATGCCTATGGAAGGAGACTTATGTGAAACAAAACCCTTGTATTAAGAATGAGAGAGATAGTAGGAACTGCCGATGCTGGAGAATCTGAGATAACAAGGTGTAGAGCTGGATGAACACAGCAGGCCAGGCAGCATCAGAGGAGCAGGAAAGCTGACATTTCGGGTCCGGACCCTTCTTCAGAAATGAGGGAGGGGAAGGGGGTTCTGAAATAAATAGAGAGAGGGGGAGGCGGATGGAAGGTGGATAAAGGAGCAGATAGACGGAGAGGAGACGGACAGGTCAAGGAGGTGGGGATGGAGCCAGTAAAGGTGAGTGTAGGTGGGGAGTTAGGATGGGGGTTGGTCAGTCAAGGAAAAACGGATAGGTCAAGGAGGCGGGGATGAGGCTGGTAGGTAGAAGTTGGGGGTGGGGGTTGAGGTGAGAGGAGCGGATAGTTGGGAGAAAGGACAGACAGGTCAAGGAGGCAGGGATGAGCTGGGCTGGTTTTGGGATGAGGTCGGGGGTGGGGGCGAGCTGGGCAGGTTTTGCAATGTGGTCGGGGGCGGAGAGATTTTGAAGCTTGTGAAGTCCACATTGAGACCATTGGGCTGCAAGAGTCCCAAGTGAAATATATGAGGTGCTGTTCCTGCAACGTTCAGGTGTATTAAGAAATTGCTCAGAAATGAGGCAGTACGATCCAGGATGTGGAGCAAAGTGTTAGCTGTATGTTTATTCTACAGCAGTTACTGAACACTTGCGTAACAAATCATGTTGTAATAAAGTTAAAGCAAAATGGAACTTGGAAAGCAGACAGCCAGACGATCACATGATCCGCTCCACTCTTGACTGACAACACCACAGGATCCTCTTCTGCCCAGCGCTGATCAGGTGTCTACAAGTCCACAGACTAGTGGCCTGCAGAGCTATCACAGTGAGGTGTTCACCAGATTGGTCTTCCAAAACTTTCTAAGATTCATGCCCCCCTCCAAGGGCTCACTATCTGGTTGGTGGGTATGTAGGAGGCAAGTTTTCTGATGCTACCCATGAGGCCTTGGTGCTCTCATCCTGAGAGGTCAAGGAGGTGGCTTCAGAGAATCATAGAATCCCTACAGTGTGAAAACAGGCCCTTCGGCCCAAGAAGTCCATACCGATCCATTCCCTGAATCTACGCATCCCTCAACACTACGGGCAATTTAATGTGGCCAATCCATGTAGCCTGCACATTTTTGGACTGTGGGAGGAAACCAGAGCACCCAGAGGAAACCTACGCAGATACGGGGAGAATGTGCAAACTCCACACAGACAGTCACCCGAGGGTGGAATCGAACCCAGGTCCCCAGTGCTGTGAGGTAGCACTGCTAACCACTGAGCCACTGTACCACCATTCTGGAGAGCAGCTGTTTCACTATGGAGGTGGGGAAATGTTAATGGCACCTACAAAACAAAAGGGAGAGAGACTGCATTGCGGCCAATAGTTAGGAGTAGTGTATAATGAATGACACTGACATCAGGCAATGATGAATGATATTCATTGGTTGGTGGGACATGGATGTCTGAGCATTCCCGCAGGAGCAGTGCTGATCTTCCCCATGTGAAGGCCAAGATTCCCTCCTCGTAGAAGCAATCAATAGTCAGGCACTGCTCCTCCTATCCAGGCCCTTTCTGCCCTGCTCTCGGCTGTCTTCTCTGGGAATGAGAGAAAAGGAGGGACTGCGTAAGATGAAAGTAGGCGACTTAGCTTTTAGTACTACTGCAGATGGTGGGAAAGTGGCGATCTGTCCTGGGTGAGTGAGTATGCAGGTCAGCAGGCATGAAGGATTAGTGCATTGAAATGTTCGGGGTAAATGAAAGCGAGTGAGGGAAGATGTTGCTAGCAATAGTCAGAGTTGTAAGCATGCACCTTGAAGGGAGGTGCAATAGTAGTGATAGAGTGAGTGTGAGGTAACAGAGAGAAGAATGTGGCAGTTACTCTGGCTCAACAGAGATGGTCATTGACCTTCTTACAGAAATCCTGGACATTCATTCCAGAGACCACATCTTTCCAGATGGGCTTCTCTAATTTCAAATCTAATGTGACCTCACTTTTGTGCATCTTCTGTGCAATCATAATCTTGTATGCCTCACTCTGTCTAAGCACTCGATGATCTGTATGTCCTTGTTTGCTATGATCTGCCTGTACTGCTCACAAACAAAATTTTTCATTGTACTCAGGTACATGGGACTACACCAAATCAAATCAAATCATATCAACCTTGGACCAGGCTTCAAGCATCCAATGGCTGGGCCTTCTGTATTGGTCCTCCAGGAGGGCCTCTCTCCTTTGCACAACCCCATTGACCAGGACCTTCAAGCCCTTATTGGGGCATTGGAACACCACCCTCTCCTTCTCTGATTTCTTTGAATCATCTTTGACCAAAGAGGGTACTTCAGAATGCCAGTGGCATGGGTGCCAGAGATGCTGGTCTTCCAGTGAATATCCAGTGGGAGATGTACGTTAAGATATGGCTGGAATCGGGTGTGAGAGACACGATAACAGTGGGTGGATAGTTAATGAGGTGCGTTTGGTAAAATAAGGCGAGAAATCTCGCGGGTCAGAATCCCTCCAAAAAACTCAACACAGCTCTCACTTAACCAAAAACAGATAAGATTCAGCCCTATATTTCCAGCCCTCTTTCCTTCACAATCCCATTTGAGGATCTGACTGAGGGTCCACCAATATTTCACCGAACCTGTAGCAACCAATCAAAGAAATTATCCAAAGTACTTCCTGCTGAAATGTGCATTTCTTGATTGAATATCAAAATGCAATCAATGGTTTGGTCTTAAAAATTATCTGCATCAAACAGGATATCTGTGTTATTCTGCAACTTTAGTAGGTCATTTCAAAAATGAGTAGGTGAAATCGATGGGACAGCACTCATTTCATCTTTCCATATTTTACAATGGGCTTCAAAAGAAAACATTGATGTTTGCCCTGCTGGTATTACATTTTTAAAATCTATCTCAAAGTTAACTGATTTAATCTTTGATCTGTTTGGTCGTTTTACCACACTGTCCCAAGAAGTCTTCTCAAGTTATCATTCAAAATATTCAGAAATGCATACTTGTCGTTGTTACCTTTCTGCATGCATATGTAAACAAAAGACAGTGGTTACATCTGTGACTTTTTAACTGGAATAAAATTCTTCAGAGTTACTAAATGATTATACTACAGTACATGGAACTGGAAGAGTCATCTGATCCTAATCCATAGTGTTTTTGCGCATAAATTTCCACAGGATTTGTATTAGATTCTGTTTAATGCATTTTTCACCAGGCCTTCCTTTGATAGAAAACTTCTCATCTGTCAGTCCAACCTCTCAGGCTTTTCTGATGCACATAAATAGCCAAAATGACCAAGTTTTAGATAAATAATGGAGATGAGTAACGAATTGGAACGATGAAGGTAATGATCAGTCTGTGTTCATGCCTGTTGAAAGATTAACTAGTTCAGATTTACAACTGTAAGGACATTTCAATTTCTAACAATAGTCCTAGGTTTAAAATGGGTACTTAACCCTCTGAGACTGAACAAAGCAACAGTGCAAACTAGTCCCATTTGCCTGTATTTGGCCCATATCCCTCGAAGTCTCTCCTATCTGTGTATCTGTCTACATCTCTTTTAAATGTTGTAATTGTACTCACCTCTAGCACTTCCTCTGGCAGCTTGTTCCATATACACATCACCTTTTGTGTGAAAAAGTTGCCCCTCAGATCTCTTTTAAGGAAATTGCAAGTGAAAAACAAAGATTACAAAACATTACCGCAAGTTCTATGCAGGGGTAACCACTGCTCTGGAGAAATTGGTAAAAGAAAAAGTTTCATTGAAAGTGGAAAATGCCCATCTTTTGTTGAAATGGTCAAAGCTTGAAGATCACTGTGAATTATCAACTGTGGAAAATATTCTGCTGAAATCAACAAATGATGATCTTACATAGAGTCATAGAGATGTACACCACGGAAAAAAACCCTTTTGTCCAACTCATCCATGCCAATCAGATAGCCTAAATTAATCTAGTCCCATTTGCCAGCGTTAGGCCCATATCCATCTAAAGTCTAGGAACACAGCAGGCCAGGCAGCATCAGAGGAGCAGGAAAACTGACATTTCAGTTCTGAAGAAGGGTCCCGACCTGAAACATCAGCTTTCCTGCTCCTCTGATGCTGCCTGGCCTGCTGTGTTCCTCCAGCTCCACACTGTGTTATTTCTGACTCCAGCATCTACAGTTCTTACTATCTCCCTCCAAACTCTTCCTGTTCATATACCCATCCAGATGCCTTTTAAATGTTGTAATCATACCAGTCCCAATCACTTCTTCTGGCAGCTCATTCCATACACACACCACCCTGTGCATGAAAAGGTTGGCCCTTAGGTCCCTTGTGAAACTTTCCCTTCTCACCTTAAACCTATGTGCTCAATTTTGGACTCCCTTACCCTGGGGAAAAGACCTTGGCTATTAATCTTATCTATGTCCCTCTCAATTTTATAAACATCCATAAGGTCACCGTCAACTTCCTACACTCCAAAGAAAAAAGTGCGAGTCTATCCCATCCTCTCCTTATAACTCAAAACTTCTAGTCTCTGTAACATTGTTGTAAATCTTTTCTGCATCTTTTCCAGTTTAATAACATCCTTCATATAGCAAGGCAACCAGAATTGGACATAGTATCCCAAACATAGCCTTACCAATGTCTTATACAGGTATAACATGACATCCCAATTCTGTACTCAATGCTCTGACTGATGCAGGCAAGCACGTCAAACGCCATCTTCACCATCCTGTCTACCTGTGATGCCATTTTCAAGGAACTATGTACCTGCATCCCTAGGTTTCTCTGTTTGACAACGCTCCTCAGGGCCCTACCATTAACTGTGTAAACCCTGCTCTGGTTTGTCTTACCAAAATGCAATACCTCACATTTATCTGAATTCAACTCCATCTGCATTTCTCAGTCCACAGGCCCGATTGATCAAGATCCCATTTCATGCTTAGATAACTTTCTTCAGTGTCCACTATACCAACAATTTTGGTGTCATCCACAAACTTACTAATCATGCATGCTGTATTCTCATCCACATCATTTATATAAAAGACAAACAACAGTAGACCCGGAATCAATCCTTGCACCGCACTGCTGGTCACAGGCTTCTAGTCTCAACAACAACTCTCTACCACCACGCTTTGTCTCCTACTGTCAAGCCAATTTTGTATCCAATTAGTTAGCTCTACCTGAATCCCATGTGACCTAACCTTACTAACCACTCTACCATGTGGAACCTTATTGAATGCCTTGCTAAGGTTCATGTAGACAACGTCTGCCGTTCTGTCTTCACCTATCTTCTTGGCCACATCTTCAAAAATCTCAATTTTGTGAGACACAAAGCCATACTGACTACCCCTAATCAGTCCTTGCCTTTCCAAATGCGTGTAGATCCAATCTTTCAGAATCCTCTCCAACAGCTCATCCATCACTTATATTAGGTTCATGAGTCTATAGCTACCTGGCTTTTCCTTGCAGGCTTTCTGAAATAATAACAAAACGTTAGCCACCCTCCAGTCTTCTGGGACCTCACCCATGGCTGTCAATGAAACAAATATCTCTGCTAGGGGCCTTGTAGTGCCTTCCCTAGCTTTCCACAGTGTGCTGGATATACCCGATATGTCCCTGGGATTTATTTACCATTGTGCATTTTAAGACATCCAACACCTACTATTCCGTAATATGGACTGTTTTCAAGACATCACTATTTATTTCCATGAGTTCCCTAGCTTCCATGTCTATCTCTAAGTTCTCACATATCTTCCATACTTGCAGCCTCAGGACAAAATTATCCTGTATATCTTTCCAATCACCTTATCTACTGTCCTAGTACCCTCAGATAAGCCATAAACACTTTTTTAGAACAATTAGTCTTTTATAAGGGAGCCAAAATTAACCACAAGCTGGAAATTTCATGTCAGAACTCCTCTGCCCTAAATCCACTAGTATCACTGAGCCTTGCAGAAAGTCCCAAAGAAGAGAAGTACCAACTTTGAAACATTAACTGTGTGTCTGTCCACAGTTGCTGCTAGATCTGCTGAGTTTCTCCAGCAATTTATGGCTTTATTTAAGATTTCTCATTGGCTTGGTGTTTATTCCTCATTCTAGGTTTGCTCTGTCTCTCAGAGAAGATGGACATTTTAAGAAGATTCAACATTCCCATATCCTGGTTCAGGACAATTCTGTAGGGTCAACAGTTTGGAAAGTAAGGACCAAGACACAGAAAAGTTGTCCTCCAAGTGTTACTCTCCCCAGAACGCTATCTGCATTGTTCTACAACCAGCTACTGAAGAGTTCACATTATTTTTCCAGGATGTTTCATATGATCTCCATCGGGCACAGGAACAGAGGGAAACCAAATGATCATCCTTATCCCTCATGAAAATCAGTTAGACAAACCAATTAGGCTCAATGATGTTATGGATTATCCACTATCAATGAGCAGCCATTCCCACAACTAAGTTCAGGGAGAGATAGACGGTGGAGACTGGAATAAAAGCGGCCTAGGCAGCAGCTTGCAGTTATATTTTAGAGTCAAAAGGGGTAATTCCGTTCCTTCTGATTTCACAGGTACCATGTTTTGGGGCCTTTTTTTGGAGTGGTCTGCAGTGGATTTTTTTTAAGGCACTCTGGTTGAGTACCCAAAATCCCACAATACCACGCAGAGCTTGTTTTCCAGTTTTATTCTTGAAATGAGTTCTACAATTACCAATTAAGAAAACCTCCAACTAATTTAGCAAATAATGTACTGGACTCTTCCCTGCCAAATTGGTCATTGTTGCAACAATTATAGATCTGTAAAATCTGTCCAACCATGTTGAACATTGACCCTAAACACTCTTAATCAGTGCAGATTGGCTGATTTCAGGGATCAACTATAAGCGGAAACACTCACATTCAGGCTTTTCATTGCTCCAGGAATTGTATACAAGGGGCGCTCCACTTCGGACTGTCGGACTGTCGGACTGTCGGACTGTCGCAGGGAATGCATTCATATTCTCAGTTCCGTTGAAATACCAGGAATGTATATCCTCTCCTGACTGGAATTTACACTCCCCTGCTGGCAGATTTGAAACTGGATTGTGTGTTTAAATCCAGTGACCAACTACCCACTTCCTTTCTATCTGCCCCTACCAACACTGCAATTTTACCAGTGACAGGGGACCCAACCACCACTGAATCCATTGAGACTCCTGTAGTAGAAAATGAAAACCCACTGCAGGGCCTTAGTCCATCATTGCCAGGATCTGACAGCAGATAAGGCCCACATAAGTGGAAAGTCCAACAAATTTCCTGCACAGCCTAGTGGTGGATGTGATAATAGTAAGGGTTTTGCGTTAATTGGCCCCTTGGGTCCATTGTAGGGTCCTTCAAATTTCATGCTCCTGAGATTCCCAAACTCCATAAGTTTTTAAGACCCCAGCTCCCAATCCCTTTCCTAAATCCCTTTTAAACCTCTAAAGACTTACAAAGCTCAGATCTGTCCCTGAACATTTGTTTATTCTCAGATACAATACCAGCACTTACCACTGCTCAAGGTGGCGCTGCTGGTGTGTAGAGCTGGCAGCCTCTGATTGGTTAGCAGCTCGCAGAGGCAGAATGTCGAGTCCCTGAGGGTCAAAATCTTGTCTCCAGTCTAATGACAATAATTCATGGCTGTGGGGCATTCAGAATAGCCAATGTTGTACCATTATTTAAGAAGGATAACAGGGTTAATCCTGGAAATTACAGGCCTGTGAGTCTCACATCAATGGTAGGGAAATTATTGGAAAAGATTCTCAGGGACAAGATCTATATGGATTTGAAAGCAACTGGACTTATTAGCGATAGACAGCATGATTTTGTGTGGGGGAGATCGTGCCTCAGTAAATTGATCAAGTTTTTTGAGCAGGTGACGAAGATGATTGATGAGGCAAAAGTGGTTGATGTTGTTTACATGGACTTCAGTAAAGCCTTTGATAAGGTCCGTTGTGGCAGACTGGTATCAGGGGTGAGCTGGCAAGATGGATACAGAACTGCCTTAGTCATGGGAGACAGAGGGTAGGAGTGGAAGTATGTTTTTCAGAATGGAGGGTGTGACTATTGGTGTTCCACAGGGATCAGTGCTAGGGCCTCTGCTGTTCATGATCTACATAAATGATTTGAACGAAAACATAGCTGGTCTAATTAGTAAGTTTGCATATGATACAAAGATTGGTGGAATTGCAGATAGTGAGGAGGAACGTCAAAGGATACTGCAGGATATAGATCAGTTGGAGGCATGGGCAGAAAAATGGCAGATGGAGTTTAATCCAGATAAATGTGAGATGTTGCATTTTGGAAGGTCAAGCACAGGTGGAAATAAAGCAGAACACTTAGGAGTATTGATATGCAGAGGGATCTGGGTGTGCAGGTCCACAGATCACTAAAGGTGGCAGCACAGGTAGATAAGGTAGTAAGGAAGGCCTATGGCATGCTTGCCTTCATTGGAAGGGGCATTGAGTATAAGGATAGACAAGTTATGCTGCAGCTTTATAGAACTTTAGTTAGGCCACACTTGGAATATTGTGTACAGTTCTGATCACCACACTACCAGAAGGTTGTGGATGCTTTGGAGAGGGTAAGAAAAGGTTTATCAGGATGTTGCCTGGTGTGGGGGATTTTAGTCATGAAGAAAGATTGGATAGACTGGGTTTGTTTTCACTGGAACGCAGGAGGTTAAGGGGCAACCTGAAAGAGGTTTAGAAGCTTTTTCCCAGGGTGGAGGGGTCAATTACTGGGGGACACAGGTTCAAGGTGCAATGAGGGGAAGTTTAAAAGAGATGTCCGAGGAAAGTTTTTCACACAAAGGGTGGTGAGTGCCTGGAATGTGTTGCTAGAGGAGGTGGTGGAAGCAGACACAATAGCAGCATCCAAGAATCACCTGGATGAACACATGAATAGGATGGGAATAGAGGGATATCAATCCTGTAAGTGAAGACAGTTTTAGTAAGGATGGGCAAAATGTGTTGGCACAGGTTTGGAGGGCCGAAGGGCCTGCTCCTATGCAGCATTGTTCTTTGTTCGACTCTTCCCCTGGGTGGACTCCCTCAACTCTTCGGCTGGGAGATCTTATATTAGTTTACAATCTTGGATAATATATATCTTTTTAATTGCAAATCTTGGGCCATCCCTAATTTTAATCACTGCACAATTAGTGGCATGTCTTTTACATGAAGAACTGGAATTCCTTCCCTGAACCTCTCCCTGTCTTCATTCCTTTAAGACACTGCTTAAAACCAGGCCCTTTGACTGAGCCTTTAAAATGATTTCTCCTTTTATCTCTTTATGTGGCTCTATGACAATTTTATGTCATAGATTCTCATGCAAAATGGGGGTGTATTATGATTTGCAAGGCAGTAGATCTATAATCTAAACACATGCAGTGTGGAATATCTTCAATGTGGTTCTATCAGTGCAACAGCTTCTTTTCCCTGTGAAAAGCTAAATGAGTTTATTTGTTTTTCCAAGCAATTTGGAAACATGCAGGAAATTCATTGGAATGTCAACACCCGCAAGTTCCTCTTCCAGCCACTCACCATTCCGACTTGGAAACTTGAAGACGTCAGTCTCGCTGGCTTAAAATCCCAAACTCCCTCCCTAACAGTATTGTGGACGTGCCTGCGCTAAACAGGCTGGAAAAGTTCGAGAAGGCAGCTCATACCACCTTCTCAAGAGCGATTAGAGATAAGCAATGAATTCTGGTGGAGCCCAGTAGTGGGTGTGGTAGTATAAGGGCTGTCCTTAACTGGCCTCTAAATCCATGAATGAATAAAAAAAATTCTGATAAAAATGCATGCTATAACTTACAATAAGGACTCAAGCTTTAATTGATGCAAGGATGAAAAGTGATTCTATACGGTACATATACTTGAAGTTTGATTTTAACATACAGCTTTTGCCTTGCTTGCCATGATCCTAACTTGCCTAGAGGTGTGAAAACAAGGGTCTGAATGTCCAGCACTGGTGTCATCCAGCTTCCCTGAAACAGTGTGTGTGTCGGAGTTTCATACATCCACTACCACTGAAGGCATGTTGTGTGCTTGCTGATCCATAATGAGTACAGACTCCAACTCCACATTTTCTGACCTTATTTATTAATCTATCATGGAGCACTTTATT
Source organism: Rhincodon typus (assembly GCF_021869965.1). Lineage (NCBI taxonomy): Eukaryota > Metazoa > Chordata > Chondrichthyes > Orectolobiformes > Rhincodontidae > Rhincodon > Rhincodon typus. The sequence continues at coordinate 54,956,667 of NC_063332.1, read as the reverse complement.
GGAGACCTTTTGAAGTTCAAGATAAAGTACATCTAGTGCATTTCATTGTCTGTTCTCTCTGTTACCTTTTCCAGAGGTTCAATACGAGTAGTCAAACATGATTTTCCTTTTTGAAATCCATGCTGACTATTCTGTTGTCTAGATGCTCCGCTAATGCCTTCTTTAGCAGCAATTCCATTTTTTCCCCAACCACTGTTGTTAAGCTAACCATTCTGTAATTCCCTGAACAGGTCATCTTAAATATAGAAATAACATCATCTATCCACCAGTCCTTTGTCAGTATACCTTTCTGTATTGAATAATGGACAATGAGTAGTTATGTCCCTGCTCTTTCTTTCCTAGATTATTTTAAAATAAATGAATACAATCCATCTGGAGTCAGGGGTTGTGATCTTTAAGTACATTCAGTTTTTGTAAATTTAATTAGACTTACCCTCATTACTCATCTTGTCATTCAATGTCATGTCTGCCTTTTTTTAATGTCCCTTGTAAATATCAAAGCAAAAGAATTATCTTAGGTTTATGCCATCTCTATCATTATGTATGAAATTATCCTGTCTATCCTTCAACTGTCCCATTCCCATCATTGTCTTTCATTTTTTTACTGCTGTGCCTGTAAACTATTTTACTATTTTGTTTTATGTTCCTTGGTAATTCCAGTTGATAGTTCCTTTTGCCTTCCTAATTGTACTTTTTTACTTCTCTCCATATTGTCTGTGGTTATGCACCCCTCTGCTATCTATTCACTTAATATATGCTTCAAACCTAAGCCTCAGTTGGTAATCTAACTCTGGGTCCTTTATTATTCCTATTTTGAAAAGTGACTCTTGCCTTGTTGGGTTGAAAGGTGTCCTGTAAGAACCCTATTCCCTTATCCCCTTTACCTACCTTCTCTGACTAATTAATATCAAAGTAGTTGAAATCACTCATGATTATTATTCTGTCTTTTACTCAATTCCCTACTTTATTTGCAAGTTTGCATATTTCTTCCACTACCTCCATTCCATTATTAGGTGATCTATTGACTACACCTCCATACCTCTAAGTGCGATTGATCCTCTATTGTTAAATGATCTATTTCTGTTTTGCTGATGATTGCATCCCTTTTTTCTACTAGCATTATATTATTGAAAATAAATACAGCTACTCAACCTTCAATGTTCCCCTTCAATCTGTACTAAATATTTTGTGTTCTGCAATATTTTATTAGAAACATGTACAGACATTTCAACTTATTTTACAATCCAATTCTATTTAATTCAATTTTGCTTTATTGCCCATTCTGAAATTCATTTCAAACAAATTTTTCACCAAAAAATACATGTAAATGAGTAATAACGATAAAAAGAAAGAGGATTACCCTATTATAGAACTTAGTTTGAATATACAGTAAAATGTTTTCCAATGCTTTAAAATAATAAATCAGTCAGTTAGTAAGTGCATATCTTCATCAATTCTTTAAATGCTGTTAACAGTTCTTATACTGAAGTGCATATAAAAGTTTAAGAAACAATTTGTCTTATATCTGGAAGATTATAATCTTTTCCATGAAAATATTCAACAGTAATACTAAGATAAGAGATTCTCGTTGTTCCTAATGCTTTATTGTATCAAAGTTCTTTGAGATTAGATTTTGTCAAGCAAATACCATGCATCAAATACCCCATCTGCACGGTTCAATAATCTCTGTACCTTTAGAGAGTCTACTTACCACAGACCAATATCAGGACAGACATCCAAGAAAGATAGCTCTCCATTACAACCATAAAAAAGAATTTCATGATCGTGGGATCAGATTGAAAGGATTTTAATTTTCCAGAGTAGTATAATTGTGTTTGTTTCTTAGCCACCACATCTGTACACTGTTCTCTCCAATTCAAGTTATCATCAACTTTGATACTTAGATACATGTAGTTAGTAATAATTTCAGTGTCCATACCATGAACTTCCTGGGAACAATATCATTAACTGGCCTTTTTCTCAAATCTCAAACTGGTTACTTTGCCATGTTCGGTATAAGAGAATTGTTATTGCATCATTTTGCAAACTTCCCTATTCTGTTTCTATCATTTGCTTCATTACTCCTTAGAAGATCAACAAGTCCCATATCATCACCATACTCCAGGATCCATGTATCATTGAGCTCTGATTTACAATCATTCATTAAGATGGACTACAAGTGGAATCATAGAATCCTTATAATGTGAAGGGAAGCCATTCAGGCCATTGAGTCTTCACCAACCGTCCGAATAGCATCCAGCCTAGACCCAACTGTCCACCCTATCCCTCTCAGCCTGTATTTAACATGGCTAATGCAACACCTAGCTGGCACATCTCTGAACACAATGGGGCAATTTAGCATGAATGGGGCAATTTAGCATGGCCAATCCATCTAGCCTGCACATCTTTGGGCTGCGGGAGGAAACTGAAGCACCCAGCAGAAACCTACACAGACACCGGGAGAATGTGCAAACTCCACATAGACAGTCACCCAAGAGTGGAATTGAACCCTGGTCCCTGGCACTATGAGGCAGCAGTGCTAACCACTGAGCCACTGTAAATCCTAGAGACTTTCAGCTTGTGCAAAGTGTTGTGAAGTAAATCACTGATCCAAAATCAGAGTAAGATTGACAGTGAGGCTTTTCCAAACTCACAATTAGCTTGAATGGTTGTGTGTTGTAAAAAGCTGAAAAGAAAACAACAAGTCATCCTAATTTCTAAATTTATATGTCTATGTTTCTACAAGGTAACATGAGCATAGTTGTCAGCTCTATCCACCTGTTGCTGCATCAAATGAACCAAGTTCAGAACAACATTGTCTTCTGATTTATGAGGTTATAAGCAATCTTTAATTCTTCAATGTGTGAAATAACGGGATATAAAAGGCACTTTGACACAACGCACTTAGAACACTTCCTGACTATTAATGTAAGAGCTACTGTTCAGAAATCGTTCAACTCAGCATTTCTTAGTAACTGCAACACCAAGGAACATTAACTGTGTTGAATGACTTCTGAAAGACCAGAAAAAAAGGAACTACCAAGAACTGAACACATTCCTTAAGAATTTTTCCACCGATCTGCTCTAGACTATGGGTTTCCTATGCATTCACTCATTTGAGTTACCACTCTCCCTCTCATTTATTAACAGTAACACATTGTTGCTCTAATTGATGGTGAAGTCTGCTGCCAAAGCACATGTTCCTCAAATTCATCATTTTCAAACTGGCTAAAAAAAAAACCTGTGCAATTCACGCACAACATCATTTTAAAAGGAGTTGCCCTCACCGTCTGCAAAACCATCACTTTAGTCTCCTGTTTTAGGATCAATTTATTCCCACACTTTCATTGTCTTCCCTCACTTTATACCTTTCTATCCTCTCCTGCTGTGTTTTGTTTGAATTTAAGCTGTTTAATTTTTTTTTGTTTAATCCTTTCCTCCATTCTACTGCAAGATTTGTTACCCTTGCTTACCCTTCCCACACTCAGGCAGGAGACCCATCCTGATTCAGGTGGAACCCATCCCACTGGTAAATGCTCCTTCCTGTCCCAGAACTGGTGTCAGTGTCCCATGAAAAGGACTGCTTCCCCCAACCCCACTCCCACTGACACCCACACCCATTGTTCCTGCACCAGTCCTTCAGTCATATGGTAATTTTCTGATCTGTCTGTTCCTGCATCAGTTAGCATGTGGCTCGGATACTCCAAAGATTACTATCCTTGAAGTCCTGCATTTTAATTTTGAGGCAAAACGTTAATACTCTTTCAGCAGGAACCCATTCTTGTTCCTTTCCATGTCCTTTTCTCCAAATGGACTATGACAATTGGATTTATCCCCTTTTTTTGAGGTCCCTCTCTAGTCGCCATGAGTTAACATTTGACTGGACATTGGACTGTCAACAGAGAATCTTTGAGTTTCGCTGCATGGGATGCTATCTACTCACCTAATTAGAAAGTTACCTGTTATGATAAGATTTCTAATCTGCTGTTGTCCTTATCTCTGGGGAACAGCCTTCTTGATCTATGAGTTGCTTTGGCTGTCATCCTCACAACCTCTTTCCTTGTTCTCAGAGTTAGTAAATAACAGCTCAGCTGTTAGACAGAAGCAGTGTGTGAAGAATCTCCCTTTCAACCTCTCCTCAATTGCCATTACCTGACTCCCTGTTAGTCCCTACTTCTTGGGCGTTAGGTTTCCTCGGGGATAGTAGGAACTGCAGATGCTGGAGAATCTGAGATAACAAGGTATAGAGCTGGATGAACACAGCAGGCCAAGCAGCATCAGAGGAGCAGG
>NC_063332.1:54909799-54947377 GCF_021869965.1 Rhincodon typus | reverse complement strand
AAACAACTGCACCTCCCAGTCGCGAACCATTTCAACTCCCCCTCCCATTCCTCAGACGACATGTCCATCCTGGGCCTCCTGCAGTGCCACAACGATGCCACCCGAAGGTTGCAGGAACAGCAGCAAATACATTAGCTTTGGAAGGTTTTCATTCTGATTTCGCTGATGTCCTTTGCCTATAAGTAGCTCTTTAGGAGCTGTGGAATTCCCTCCCAAAACTTGTTGATGTTTAAATCTCATTACATCTTCTGTAAAATGATTTCCCTGACTGGAGCTGAACATCACTTTAATTCATGCTGACAATGGCCACCTCCCAAGACACAACATCCCTGTAATGTGGATGAGAGCAAAAAGTCACTTTGGACAGTGTAACAATGTAATTTGGCACCAGTTCACATGGTTTGGCGGGTGTTCTCACCAGATGGATCAAGCAATGCCTGAAAATCTGCTCAGGAGAGTACTGGTTGGCAAGTTGCCTTTTTGTAATTTTCTGATCAGCAAAATCTACTGCAAACTTTAGCTGCAGCTATGCTAGTTTTCTCTGTGCATCATTTTAGACAGTTTGCTTAATGTAAGTTGGTTGACAACTGCTTAAAAGTAGAGTATTAGCATATATCTGAGCATTGGTGATCATAAATTATACCATAAAGGTTTCAGTTTTTGACTATGTTGTGTTCCATTGTACTCTATGTTGTTATGCAATGTATATTTTATCATTGTTACAATAATGGGAAATATATTAAAGTTTAACTATTATTCATCTGATTATTGCATTTTCATGGATTAAAATGTTTTTTTAAATGATAAATATTGACATGAAATGATCACCTGACCATAGATTAAGGCAACTCTGGGGGACCAATACGGTATAAACAAAACTACCTGCATTGGAATGATTATTTTACCCATTGACAAGACTGAGCATCAAAGACTTTGTATCTCCTGTTTTAATTCACATCTGTATGATAAGTGCAGATTTTGGACATTAAATGTTCCCTGTAACATGTTCAGCTTGGAAAGACAGTGGACCTTGACTTCGAAATATACAGTCATATTTCAGTTGCTGCTTTTGAACAACAGAACAGATAGAAGAAGAAACAAACTTAGAACAACAAGACCTGAAAGTTTCTCTCTGTCCCTGTTTTACTCAACCTGAGAATGCAATGCCTGGTGAAAAGGTAAATTGGAAAAACGACCATTCACTGAGAAGTCAAAGATATCTACAAACTTCACTGTGGCTGGGAATCCAAGTCAACCATTAAACACCCCGATCTCAAGTTATAAATGTAATACCTTCTAAACTCTAAGGACTTTCAAACGGTGTAGCCTTTATTCTTCCTGTATGTAGCAGGCGCCCTATTTTTTTTTTAAAAAATAAGTATTACATGTGTTTGTTTGTGTGTTTAGTATCAGGTTTTATTATTTTGTCTTGGGATTATCAGGTAATAAAATATTTCTCTCTTTCAATCAAGAAAGCCTTGTAATTGACTCCTTAATTGTGATTATTATGACATTTAGTTGAAGTACAGTAGTTGTGTGCTCAAAAAGAAATGAAAATATTTGTTGTGACCAAACATGAGGGGTTAAAAGAGAGAAACCAAACCACTCTTCCTCAGTTGGTTGATACCATCTTAGTATGTGAATTAATATGTATTTTGTGTTGTAATACGACATGTCATATTATTACATAGCATATATTCTACAGATATATATTACCATTTTAGTACAGAGGTTATCAAGTATCACGTGTTCCATTTCATCCCATGCTATTGAATAATATATTTGTACCATTTGGTCAATTACATTTCTCTTATGTTTCATTGCTTGCCATGGCATTATGCATTAATATTTCATTGTTTAATGCAAAAATATTTATTTCCAATAATCATGAATAATAAGGATGAAATAAGTTATATTTGAACTGATATACTATTTAACTAATAAAATAATAAAATCTGCTTTAAAATGGATAAAGCAATAAGCAAAATTACCTGAGGGTAAGGTGCCCTAAAATAAATTTAAAATAATCAATTTTCATTTCATAGCCCTTTGAAATAGAGAGAAAACTAGGTTTTATATGTTCTTTTTATGTTAATTTATAAATTGTCATTAAACAACCCTTCTTTAAAAGAGATTTCAGTCATTTTGTTTCAGATTTTATTAGGAACAGTCAAAGGGATTTATTTCATCAGAACTATGAAGATTTATATCCTAACAGTCATTAAACACAGCAACATATAAAAATCACAGCAGACTTGATCCGTATGTTGCCATCTTTGATCTTGTTCCACTTGTTGCTTTCTGAGCAGTAAATTCATAACAAGATCTGTGAATATTCTGTTTGCAGGGGACAAAGCAGGGCTGCTAGAAATCCATCACCATTCTTTTTAGGTCCACTTTTAATTGTTACACTAAATAAAAAAGAACAGCAAAGTTCTTTTTTTAAAAAACACCCCTCAAGCAGTTCAAGATACTTGGACATTTGTTTATTGAAACTCTAAGTACCAAAGCTCTTCTCAGTTATGATAAAAAATACACAAGCGCACTTTCTAAAATCTAGAAGCCAAAAAAAATGTTTGCATATCATTACAGTATTTCCAGGAAAGAAATAGGCGATTCAACTACTCCTGTGGCACACTGGCTCAGTGGTTAGCACTGCACAGCACTAAGGATGTGGGTTCGATTCCACCCTCAGGCAACTGTCTGTGTGGAGTTTGCATATTCTCCCCATGTCTATGAGCGTTTCTTCCAGGTACTGTGGCTAGGTGGGTTAGCCATGGGAAAGCAGGTTACAGGAATATGGTAGGGGTGGGGTGTGCTTTAGAGGGTTGGTGTGGACTCAATGGACCAAGTGGCTTACTTCCACATTGTAGGGATTCTATCATTTGTTCAAGTTTATCTAGATTCTATGCTAGTTATTCAAATCATAGAAGATAGGAGCAGGAGGAAGCCCTTCTAGCCTGTTCCACCAATCATGGCTGATCACACAACTCAATAGCCTAATCGTGCTTTCTCCCCATAACCTTTGATCCCATTCTCTCCAAGTGCTATATCTAGCTGCCTCTTGAATACATTCAATGTTTTGGCATCAACTACTTCCTGTGGTAATGAATTCCACAGGCTCACCACTCTTTGGGTGAAGAAATGTCTCCTCATCTCCGTCCTAAATAGTCTACCACAAATCCTCAGACTGTGACCCCTGGTTCAGGACACACCCTCCCTGCATCTACCTTGTCTAGTACTGTTAGAATTTTATAAGTTTCTATGAGATCACCCCAACCCCCCTTCCCCATTTGTCTGAACTCCAGCAAAAACAATCCCAACCTAGTCAATCTCTCCTCTTATGTCAGACCCGCCATCCTCAGAATCAGCCTGGTTAACCTTCGCTGCACTCCCTCGAGAGCAAGAGCATCCTTCCTCAGAAAAGGAAACCCAAATTGCACACAATATTCTAAGTGTGGCCTCACCAGGGCCCTGTATAACTGCAACAACACATCCCTGCTCCTGTACTCAAAACCTCTCACAATGAAGGCCAACACACCATTTGCCCTCTTTACCGCCTGCTGCATCTGCATGCTTACCTTCAGCAAATGGTGCACAAGGATGTCCAGGTCCCGCTACACACTCCCCTCTCCCAATTTACAGCCATTCAGGTAGTAATCTGCCTTTTTGTTTTTACTTCCAAAGTGAATAACCTCACATTTATCCAAATTATACTGTATCTGCCATCGATTTGCCCACTCACCCAACCTGTCCAGATCATGCTGAAGGATCTCTGCATTCTCATAACAGTTCACCCTCCCACCCAACTTGGTATCATCTCTATTGAGTTATTAGTGACCATTTTATATTTACTGCCTTTACTTCTGGTTTTCCCCATGAGAAGAATCATTTTCACATCCACTCTATCCAGGCCTCTCAGTATTCTGTAAGGTTGAATCAGATCACTTTCCCACATTGTATTCCATTTGTTGCTTCTTTGCTGACTCTCCCAGCCTAGCCAAATCCTTCTGCAGCCTCCCCAATTCTTCAACACTATCTGTCCCTGCATTTATCTTTGTGTCATTTGCAAATGTAGCAACAATGTCCTCAGTTTCTTTGTCCAGATCATTAATGTATAATGTGAATCATTGCGGTCCCAACACTGACGACTGCAGAATGCATTAGTCACCAGATCCTTTCATCTTGACCCCTGTCTTTTGCCAGTCAGTTAATCCTCTATCCATGCGAGTACCTTGCCCCTAACACCACGGGCTCTTATTTTATTTGTCAGCCTCCTGTGTGGCACCTTGTCAAAGGCCTTTTGGAAATCCAAAATAGATCATATCCACTGGCTCTGCTTTGTCTAACTTACTTGTTACCTCCTCAAATAATTCTAACAGATTTGTCAGGAATGAACCGTCTTTGATGAAGCCACGTTAACTCAGCCTTATTTTACCAAGCACTTCCAAATTCACCATAACCTCATCCTTAATACTGGACATTAAAATCTTATGAATGACCAAGGACAGGCTAACAGGCCTATATTTCCCTGTACTGAAAACAACAAATGCTGGAGATTACAGTGGGTCAGACAGCGTCCATGGAGAGAGAGAGAGCAAGCTAATATTTCGAGTTGAGATGACTTTTCATCAAGGTCATCTAGACTTGAAACATTAGCTTGGTCTCTCTTCATGAATGCTGTCTGACCTGCTGTGATGTCCAGCATTTATGTTTTCAGTACAGGTTGCAGCATCTGCAGTAATTTTACTCCTATAATCTCCTTCTGTTTCCCTCCTCCTTAAGATCATATGACTATAAGACATAGGAGCAGAAATTAGGCCATTCAGCTGATTGATATCTTAAACAGGGGTGTTCCATTAGCAATTTTGCAGTCCTCTGGGACCCTCCCTGACTCCAGTGATTCCTAAAAGATTATCATTAATGACTCAACAATCTCCTCAGCTATCTCCTTCAGAACTCTGGGTGCAGTCCATCCAGTCTGCGTGATTTATCTGCCTTCAGATGTTTCAGCTTACCCAGCACTTTTGCCTTAGTGATGGCCACTACAATCACCTCTGCCCCCAACTCTCTTGAAGTTCTAGTATATCATTGGTGTCCTCCACCAAAAAGACTGTTGAAAAGTACCGATTCAGTTCTTCCGCCAGTTTTTTATTCCTCAATACAACTTCATCAGCCTCATTTTCCAGTGGTCCAATGTCCACTCTTTCTTACCTTTTAGATATCTATAAAAACCTCTTGCAATCTTCTTTTATATTATTAGCTAGCTTACTTCCAAATTCCCCTCTTATCGCTTTTTTAGTTTTCCTCTGCTGGTTTTTAAAAGCTTCCCGATCCTTGGCTTCCCACTAATTTTCACTACATTATATGCTTTTGCATTTATGCTGTACCTGACTTCCCTTGTCAGCCATGGTTACCTTGTCCTCCCCTTATTATGTTTCCTCTTCCTTGGGATGAACTTCCACAAATTACTCCCAGAAATTCCTGCCATTGCCACTCCACTGTCTTCCCTGTTAGGCTTTCCTTCCAATCAATTCTGGCCAGTTCCTCCATCATGTCTTTGTAGTTACCTTTACTCAACTGTAATACCGTTACATCTGATTCCAGCTTCTCCCTCTCAAACTGCAGGGTGAATTCTATCATATTATGGTCAGTGCCCCCAGCGGGTTCCTTAAGCTCCCTAATCAAGTCTGCCTCATTACACATCACCAAATCCAGAATTGCCTGTTCCCTAGTGGGCTCCACCACAAGCTGCTCCAAAACCCTATCTCATGGACATTGCACAAGTTCCTTCTGTTTTGATCCACTACCGACCTGATTTTCCCAGTCGACCTGCACATTGAAGTCCTTCACGATTATCATAATAGTACCATTCTTACATGCCTTTTCTATCTCCTGATTTATTTTCTGCCACACATATTGACCTCTGCAAGGAGGCCTGACACATCTCCCATGAGGGTCTTTCTTCCTGTGTAGTTCCTCAACTCTACCCACTCAGGCTTTACGCCTTCTAACTCTATATCACTTCCTGCAATTGATTTAATTTCATTCCTTACTAACAAGTCAACCCTGCCCTCCTCTGCCCATCTGCTTGTCTTCTCCATGGGATGTGTTTCCTTGGATATTTAGTTCCCAGTCCTGATTGTCTCGCAGCCACATCTCTGTGATACCCACAGCATTATACTCACCAATTTCAATCTGTGCTACAAGCTCAGTTACCTTGTCTCGTATGCTGCACATATTAGAGGACAACATCCTCAGCCCTGTGTTTATTGCCTCCCCTCTTTTCTTAGTTATTCCCTTACTTGCTGAGTCTGAAGTTAGTGTCCTGAACCTTTCCATTCTCTGTCCAAATATATGTTCTGGAAACTTTAATAAGCTCTGCTGAGGCCTCCCCTGCCTTAACAAGTTGAAAGTCCTTGTGATCTTGATTTACCTGGAGTTGCAACATCAGTTCATCAACCTTATTCTGAAAGGAGTAAGTAAAGTGAGCTAAAAACTAAAAATGGAGAGTTACGAACCATTCACAAGGAAGTGGCTGATGTCATTAATAAGCACTTTGTTTCTGTCTTCATTCTGCAGGACACAGGAAAGATGTTGGTAAAGACTAGAAATCAGGAGGGGAGAGAGGAATTTAATGAAATTATAATCGCCTGGGAAGTACTATGCAAACTGATGGAATTGCAAGCTGACCAGTGTCGAGTTCTAGTTGACATTATCCTATAGTCTAATCAGACGTGGCTAATGTGGTGGTACATGTATTAGTGTTTTCAACATTCCAAATTATAACGACGGACTGAAACATTAATGAATCAGCCATGATCTTGTTCAATGGTGAAGCAGGTTAGATGGTCCATATGGTCTACTGCTCCTGAGTTGTGTGTTTGTATCCATGGTAGGTAGGCTGCAGCAAACCAGGGAATGAGTTACTTGCCAGTGAATACTTAGCCTCTGACCTGCTCTCATAGACACAGTATTTATGTGACTGATTCAGTTAACCTTCTGGTCAGTGATAACCCCAGGATGTGTTGAGGGGGAGGTGGGGGCATGGATTCATTAATGGTATTGTTGTTGAAAATCAATGGAAAGTGACCAGAATCTCTTTTTAATTAATTACTGTCACCGTCTGGCACTTGAGTGATACAAATATTATTTGTCACTGATCACCAACAACCTGAATACTGTTCAGGTCTTGTTGCAAGCATACTTGTACTAATCTGTCGAACTGCAAATGATGCCGAACATTGTGTGACAATCAGGAAAACTTATGACCTTATCTTGTGGAGACAGTCATTGATGAAGCAAATGAATTGTGAACAAACTTGCTGCCTTGTTTGCTACAATTGAACAATGATTACAATTCAATAGTATCTCTTGAATGTAAAACACTTTGATATGTTCCTGTAGAAGACAATATAGAATGCAAGTCTTTCTTTATTTAATCTTTATATACGACATCGAGCCATGCATATAAATTGCTACAGAGATTAAAAGCTTAGAAAGTCCTAATATAGAAATGAAGTCATCAAACAGCTAACTGTTCCCTATCTTACAGGGGGGAGGGTACATGGGAAATGTTGGTTGAAGGGCAACAAGCCAGATTTGAAAAATTAAAGTGTGAAAATTGATCAATATTCAAGAGTTTTGCCCTTGGAGGATCAGGAATTTGTTATTTAGAACTTGCCCTTAAATTATGGTTTATCATAGTTCAGTATCCACTGTCGAGTGAAGGAGCAGAGCCAACTAGATGGCCCAAATGGTCTTTTCTCTTTCTCCATTTTTTATTTGTTCTTTTATGACTCCTTGACATGGACTTCAATTACATCTGGGTCTTAATTGTGAATTCTTCACATCAGGTCCCTTTCTACATTGTCTCTTTCACTTTTAGCTATATATTCAAATGAATTTGTGAAAAAAAACCTCAATTGTAATATTGTTTGAAATGCAATACTTTACGTCCTGAACCATATTATATACCGAAATAGGCGAGCAGGTGATTTCTGAGTAAAAAAAGGTCATGAGGCACTGTTCACTTGCGCATGTAGAGTATACAACTAATACTTCTCAGTAATTTCCTTCGCATCACATTCCACTCCTTAGGAATGTTTCTTGTATGTGGTTTTAGGATTATCTGACAAATGAATGTTTGCAGCTTTGTAGATATCGGAGTGGTATTGAATGAGTTATGAAAAAAAACTCAATTGTAATATTGTTCTAGCTATGAAGAGAGGTTGAGTAGATTAGGATTATTTACATTAGAAAGACGGAGGTTGAGGGGGGACCTGATTGAGGTCTAGAAAATCATGAGAGGTTTAGACAGGGTGGAGAGCAAGAAGCTTTTTCCCCAGAGTAGGGGACTCAATTACTAGAGGTCACGATTTCAAGATGAGAGGGGAAAAGTTTAAGGGAGATATGCGTGGAAAGTTCTTTACGCAGAGGGTGGTGGGTGCCTGGAACGCATTGCCAACGGAGGTGGTAGAGGCGGGCACGATAGCGTCATTTAGGATGTATCTAGACAGATACATGAATAGGCAGTGAGCAGAGGGATACAGATCCTTGGAAAATAGGCAACCGGTTTAGATAGAGGATCTGGATCGGCGCAGGCTTGGAGGGCCGAAGGGCCTGTTCCTGTGCTGTAATTTTCTTTGTTCTTCATTCTTTGAGTTAAATTCTTGACAAAGTATTTAATTTTGCAGGCAGGAGCAGGATTTTACAGTCATACTGCCTTTCCCAGTTGTTGAAAGGTCTGTTTACATTAGCAAGTGGAATCACTCCAGAGCATAAAAATGGGATTAATTAACTTCACAGAGGCCTCTGGCACTATTTAACGATCTGAGGCCTAGTAGCTTTCCTGCCTTAAATCCCTATGTTTGACTTGACATGGTTTGCACTTTGGTTTATAAAAATAATTTTATTAACGTGATTTTCATTGGATTCCTGAAATAACAATGCAGCAATATAGTATTTTCCTCAAAAGAAAAGCAAATTTAATTTCAAGACTTAGTTGAAATGAACACTTGACTATAAAATAAAATTCTTTGTTCTCAACTCTCCATCAACGTACAGAAATGGATAAATGTTTTACACTCAGCATGATACATGCCTGCTGCATCCAAGTGCAATCATATTTTTCAAATAATCTTGATTTTGGATAAAACATCACTAAATTGTTTGCATATAACAAAGAATTTCAATTCAGGATAGGGATGCTGAGGGAATATAAGTCTGTATTCAAGGAAAGGTGATGATTCTCCTTGCGATCATAAGAACAAAAGAACCAGGAGCAGGAGTAGGCCATCTGACCCTTCGAGCCTGCTCTGCCACTTAATATGATCATGGCTGATCCCTTCATGGCCTCAGTCCCACTTACCCACCCTCTCACCATAACCTTTAATTCTTTTAGTGTTCAAAAAATTATCTATCTTAGCTTTAAAAACATTCAATGAGGAATCCTCAACTGCATCACTGGGCAGGGAATTCCACAAATTCTCAACCCATTGGGTGAAGAAGTTCCTCCTCAATTCAGTCCTAAATCTGCTTCCCGTAATTTTAAGGCTACGCCCACTTGTTCTAGTTTCACCTGCCAGTGGAAACAACCTCCCTGCTTCTATCTTATCTATTATCTTCATAATTTTATATGTTTCTGTAAGATACCCCTCATTCTTCTAAATTCCAATGAATATAATCCCAGTCTATTCAGCCTGTCCTCATAAGCTAACCCATTCAACTCTGGAATCAACCTAGTGAATCTCCTCTGCACACCCTCCAGTGCCAATCCATCCTTTCTGAAGTAAGGAGACCAAAACTGCATGCAGTTCACCAGGTGTAGCCTCACCAGCACCCTATATAGCTACGACATAACCTCTCTGCTTTTAACCTCAATCCCTCTAGCAATGAAGGGAAAAATTCCATCTGCCTTTGTAATTACATGCTGTGCCTGCAAACCAACCTTCTACAATTCATGTACAAGGACACCGAGGTCCCTCTGCACAGCAACATGCTGCAATTTTTTACTGTTCAAGTAATGGTCCCTTTTACTATTATTCCTACCAAAATGGGTGACTTCACATTTATCAACGTTGAATTCCATCTGCCAGACCTTCACCCACTCACCTACACTATTTATATCCCTCTGTAAGCCTTCAGAGTCCTCTGCACACTTTGCTCTACCACTCATCTTAGTGTCATCCGCAAACTTTGACACGCTACATGTGGTCCTCAACTCCAAATCATCTATGTAAATTATAAACAATTGCAGTTCCAGCACTGATCCCTGAATCACACCACTAGTCACTATTTGCCAATCAGAAAAGCACTCATTTATCCCCACTCTTTTCTTCCTGTTAGTTAACCAATCCCTCTATCCATGCTAATACATTGCCTGTATCGCCGTGCACCTTATTCTTATGCAGCAGCCTTTTGTGTGGCACCTTGCCAAATGCGTTTTGGAAATTCAGATACACCACATCTACTGGGTCCCCATTGTCTACCATACTCGTAATGTCTTCATAGAATTCCAGCAAATTAGTCAAGCATGACCTGCCTTTCATGAACCCATGCTGCGCCCACCCAATAGGGCAATTTCTATTGAGGCATCTTGCTATTTCTTCCTTGATGATGGATTCAAGCATTTTCCCCACTACAGAAGTTAAGCTAACCAGCCTATCATTCCCCATTTTTTGTCTATCTCCTTTTTTGAACAGTTGAACACATTGGCTGTTTTCCAATCTGCTAAAACTGTCCTAGAGTCCAGTGAATTTTGGAAAATTACCTCGAGTACATTTGCTATTACTCCTACCATCTCTTTTAGTACTTTTGTCTATCTTTAGCTCCATTAGCTTGCCAAACACTACATTTTTCGTGATAATGATCATGTCTAGGTCCTCACCTACCTTAGTCTCTTTGTCATCAGTTACTGGCAAGTTATTTGTGTCCTCCACTGTGAAGACCGACACAAAATACCTGTTCAATGCCTCAGCTATTTCCTCATTTCCCATTATTAAAACCCCTTCTCATCTCTTAAGGACCAATGTTTACCATCGCCACTCTTTTTCGTTTTATATATTTATAGAACCTTTTTGCTATCTGTCTTTATATCTGAGCTAGTTTAGTTTCATAATTTAACTTTTCTTTATAGCCTTTTTTGTGGCTTTCAGTTGACCTTTAAAGTTTTCTCAATCTTCTAGTTTCCCACTGCTCTTTTCCACTTTGTATGCCTTATCTTTCAATTTGACAAAGTCTCTGGACAAGTGGGATATTAATTTTATTTGGGATGTTGAATTCTAAATGTTTTTTTATTGGAAAGAAACCTAAATTGTATTTTGGCCATTGCTTGAATATGATTTTGAGCATTAAGCTGTTAAAAGAAACATCTGGTACTGTACACAGAATATTAAATGGCAAGGTGATAGAAAACTCTGTACTTCAAGCCATGAAAGGATTCCCAGTTTCCCATTTCACTTACTAGTGCTTGGAACTTCATATTGAACTTTAAAGCTTGCATACTAAACAACACTAAATGCACATAGATGTGAGATAGCATGCTTGCACATATAAGCTATAATTTGAGGGATTTCTAAATCCAGAGACTTTGTAGTCAACGGCAAATAACTGGATAATTATCAAAGGGTTAACTTTAAAGTCATTTTGTCAATTAATAACTAAGTTAATGAGAAAAGGATATGACCACACCTGCCTAAAATGATGTTCCAGTTTCCTGGCCATGCTGCACAAAGAAGCTACTAACACTAGGGTTTCTTCTTGGAACAGTTGTAGCTGGATAAATTCTCTTTGCTTTAAATGGAAGTGCAGATTCCAATATTTCTCTCCAGGAATACTCCATGAATAGTATATATGACTTCTTGTTGCCCTCTATTTACACAATTTTGTTGAGGAATTTTGATGAAGAAAAGAGAGAGCGAGTAATAGGATCTTGCTTCAAACCAGTCACAAACTGAGCCCTATGATTCCTCTGTGAAAGTTCAATGGAGAGTGCAGGAGGACATGCTGGGAGAAGCACCAGGCATACCTAAGAATAAGGTGTCAACTTTGTGAAGCTACCAAACAGGACTACTTGCATGCCAAAATAGCATAAGCAGCAGGTAATTGACAGAGCTAAATGATTTCACAACCAACAGATCAGATCTAAGCTCAGCAGTCCTGCCCATCCAGTTGTGAATGGTGCTGATCAATTAAACAACTCACTGAAAGAGGAAGCTCCACAAATATTCCCATCCTCAATGATGGGGTGTCAAGCACATCACTGCTGGTGGACTGGAGGGTTTGAGTTATAAGGACAGGCTGGATAGTTGGGACTTCTTTCACTGGAGCATAAGAGGTTGACAGTGACCTTATAGAGGTTTATAAAATCATGAGGGGCATAGATAAACTGAATAGCCTATGTCTTCTCCCTAGGGTAGGGGAGTTCAAATCTATAGGGCATATTTTTTAAGGTGAAAGGAGAAAGATTTAAAAGGGACCTGAGGGGCAACTTTTTCACACAGAGGGTGGTTCATATGTTGGAATGAACTGTCAGAGGAAATGGTAGATGCAGATACAGTTAAAACATTGAAAACACATTTGAACAGGTACATAAATAGGAAAGGTTTAGAGAGTTATGGGCCAAACACAGGCAAATGAGACTAGTTTAGTTTGGGAAATTTGGTCAGCATGGACTAGTTGGACCAAAGGATCTGTTTCTGAGCTGTATGATTATATGACTCTATGACTTATTTGTAACATTTTCCAGCCAAAAGGCCCAAATGGATGATCCTTCTCAGCCTCCTCCAATGCTCCCCAGCACCACATATGCCAGTCTTCAGCGAATTTGATATCAATAAATAGTTGGAGGCACTGAATACTGCAAAGACTATGGGACATGACAAATTCCAGTAACATTAATGAAGGTTTATGGTCCAGAACTTGCCAGTTCCCTAGCCAAGCTATTCCGGTACAGTAATGACACTGGCATCTACCCAACAATGTGGAACATTGCTCTGTTATATCCTGTACACAAAAGCAGGACAAATTGAACATAAACAATTGCTGACCCATCAAAATACTCGTCATCATCAGTATTTTGTGAAGCTGTCATCAATGGTGCTATCAAGCAACCCTTACTCAGCAATAACCTGTTCACTGTTGCTCAGTTTGAGTTTCTCAAGGGTCAATAAGCTCCTGACCTCATTACAGCCTTGGTTCAAATCTGGTCAAAAAGCTGAAGTCCTGTTGTGGGATGAGAGTGACTGCCCTTTACATCAAAGCCATATTTGACCGAGTGAACATAGAACATAGAACAGTACAGCACAGTACAGGCCCTTCAGCCCACAATGTTGTACCGACCTATTATCCTACTAAGATCAATCTACCCTGCATACCCTACATTTTACTATCCTCCATGTACCTATCCAAGAGTCGCTTAAAAGTCTCTAAAGTATCTGACTCCACTATCACTGCCGGCAGCACATTCCACACGCCCACCACTCTCTGTGTGAAGAATCTACCTCTGACATCTCCCCTATTCCTTCCTCCAATCAACCTTTCCTTAGAAGACCTGCCCTCATTTCCGCCCTAGGAAAAAGTCTCTGACTATTGACTCTATTTGTGCCTCTCATCATCTTGTACACCTCTATCAAGTCACCTCTCAACCTTCTTCGTTCCAATGAAAAAACCCCTAGCTCCCTCAACCTTTCCTTATAAGGCCTGCCCTCCAGTCCAGGCAGCATCCTGGTAAATCTCCTCTGCACCCACTCTAAAGCTTCCACATCTTTCCTATAATGAGGTGACCAGAACTGAAAACAATATTCCAAGTGTGGTCTAACTAGGGTTTTATACAGCCGCAGCATAACCTCATGTGAACAAATAGAGATGGTTGATAAATGTTATCTCAACCAGTGACACCCACATCTTGTGATTTTTAGAAGTATTATTATGTGCTACAGACCCAAACATTGATGATGCTCCGGTAAGTCAATATTTGGAAGAAAGTACTGTGGGGCTGTGATTCATTGATTAATGTACTTGACATATAGTTTAACCCCAAAAGAAATTTGAGAGAAAACATGGGTGATTTAATGACTGATTTCAGCATTTGAGAGAATCAATAGAAGCCTTTCTGAGATTTATATCATCTTGTAGAATTTGGGCTTGGAGCCTTGAAGGATGAATTAATTCAAAATCATATTGTGGTCAGGGTAAGGTAAGGATTCAGAATGTCTTCAGTGCAAGGAGCATTAGTATGTGTACACATGATCCAATTTACTATATGGGTAGAAATCAGGGACAAAAATCAATCAGTATTGCAAAGAAGTATCAGATTTATCTGACAAAATCTAATGAGTGGGCCCTAAAGTCATATTGTCACCTTCCTGAAAGCTTGCCCTAACATCAGAAGAGTGAGATCATATTAGTGATCTTATTAGTTTGTAGAAGACATGGTTCCAAACTGAATAGCAAGGACAGTGAATGCCCAACAGGGGTCCTAAGTTTTTTAAGTGTAATTTGTAGTACAGAACTTGAGTATTGCTCAGAAAAGACACATTTTGTGGAAAATTTTAATCTGGCATTCATCAGGACAATTCACAAGAATACCAGTTTATACTGTATCAGAAAAAAAGTTGCTTGGTTGGCTAGTGGACTCTGGTAGAGATGTGGCCATGGTGAGTCCACAAGTTAATGATGATTGGCAAATAACTGCCAACCTTTGCTTAAATTTTAAACCAGGTCATTTAACTCTGATTGGTCAAGACATTGCCCTGGGAAATTAACCAGCATATGGTTGTCATTTATTCTGTTGAGTTGAAACAGGCTCTGCATGCACATTTTCATTCTATCTACAAAGAATATGTATGTGTATTCATATATGCAGTTTCCAGTACAAACTGTGTGCTGCACTGAAAGTTCAACTAACAATCCTAAATTGGTTGTCACCATAATTCTTTTCACACGCAGGATTATCCAGTAATTATTATTATTTTTATTACTACTACAAGGATTATTGCATGTATGGAATTATATCACTGCTCTTTCAGTGGTGCTGGGTTTAACTCCTGGAATTCTTTCCCTGCCAGTGTGCAATTATTACACATGGACTACAGCACTTCAAGAAAGAAGTCTATCACCACCATCTCAAGGGTTGGTAATAGATGTTAGCTGTATCAATGTTCTTCACAGGAGCATTATAAAACAAAGAATGACGCTGAGCCACATAAGGAAAATTAGGTCAGATTATCAAATTATTAAAGAGAAGCCAATGCGTTAGAGAGGTAGGAAATTACATTTTTACACGACTGGACAAGCTAATTTTCTGGTTAATATTGAACTCCTTCCCCACCACCCCCTAGGATGTCCACGAAGCAAAATGCAGCAGCGGTGATGCCTTTGAATGTCAAGATGGTTAGATTCTTTCTTGTTGGAGATAGTCATTGCTCGATACTAAAGATGACCAGTCAATTTTCGATCCATAAAGATCTGTTTTGTAGGCATAGCTCCATCAGGCATGTCACACGTTTGTCAATTTTCCATTCACTGGCAAAGCCAAAGTAGACCATCTTTTCTCCAGATGTATCTCAATAAGTAAAGCTGCAGGGTGGATGTTATAGAAAAACAAAAGTGAGATC
Organism: Rhincodon typus; assembly: GCF_021869965.1. Lineage (NCBI taxonomy): Eukaryota > Metazoa > Chordata > Chondrichthyes > Orectolobiformes > Rhincodontidae > Rhincodon > Rhincodon typus. The sequence goes on along the minus strand of NC_063332.1, from coordinate 54,931,760 downwards.
ACCACTTACATAGCTGACCTGAGGAACCATCACTCAAAACTCGAGTCACAATTGCTTGGTCAATTTATGCAATAATCTCACCAGAATGTGCACATACATTATAAAAAGAGAGAGGTACTAAGCATGATCTTAATCATTTCATATGTGCTTTTCAAATAGATTCCTGAATGAATTGTTAAGAAGTCTGAAGTGAGATTGTAAGTCGGAAGCTGTTGCTCAGTTCAGACTTCGCAATGAGTCTGGAACGCTCAAAACAATTTTTTATACCTGACAAAGATTGTAATTCACCATCTGGTGCAAAAAAGAAGATCTAACTCAATATGTTTCACAGCCTTCTTTTAAAAAACAACCCAGTAAAACTCAGAACTCATTTCATACAAAGTGTTCAATTTAATATTGGTCTGGACAAATTGATATCCATTGCCTGATCCTTTGTGATCTATGCTTATTAATGTTAACTATATGTGGCTGTGTTTTATTTATTCATGTTCCAGCCTTTGTATATTTATTATGCACGTTCAAGTCACGTATTTGCCAGCTGTTCAGATTTAATCTGGACAGCAAAGCACACATTCAAAATCTTGTATGTGAGCCAGATCTGCAATAATTTTGTCCACGTTTTCAAGAATTTGCCTATAATTTTCTGGAAGAAATTTGAAAATTGTTGGAATTTTATCAGCACTCATGACAAGTTTTACAATATAATAAATTACTCCAAAGATATTTTAATTTGTTATATGTGAAAATGCCAAAGAAAGGGGTTGGCTTTTTAATGGCTATTGGCCTTACGAGTTCTGCACCATGGCATCTATTTATCACAAACACGTGGAACTCAAAAGCATGTACCATTCCAAATAGCAGATGTAAAATGTCAGGAATAATGCTAAAGAGAAACAAAAACCTGCACTGACACTAAACAAATTGTTATCAACCAAAGTTTACACTTTGACATGCATGTTGAAGGCTGGAAGAATTTGAAAGATTTATTTTTGCATCTATCAAATGCTCAATTAAATGTCCATTTCTCTCCCAACCTGCTGCATGTATCGAAATAAACTTATCAGGAATGAAAGGCCTAATGTTAACATTCAGGGGTGTTGGGATTTATGCAGCAGCTGATTGGCTGTCTAAAATATAACCTCTCCTGTTTGGCTGATTTACTGATGTATAATTTATATCATCTCAACTTAAGATCAGTCTTCAAGAATTTTATTCACAACATAGTTAAGGATAGAACAGGATATTCAGTCCTTCTTAGTTAATCCATCCACAAAATGTTCTTCAATTTCAATATCTTATAGTTTCTTAAATGGTTCTAGAGCTAATGAGAAGTTTCTTCAATCAGAGGGTGATGAACCTATGGAATTATTTATGGCACAAGGCTGTGGAGCCCACGTCACTGAATACATTCAGGAATAAAACAGATGGATTTCTAGAGGTTAAAGGTGTCAGGGCTATAGGAGAAAATAGCATTGAGATAAACATCTAGCCACTGTCATGCTGAATGACAGGGTGAGCTTGATGGACTGAATGGCCTACTCCTGCTCATATTTCAAAAACATTAGACCAAGGAGAAGAACTGGCCATTCAACCCATCAAGTCTGCTCTGCCTTTCAATGAGATCATGGTAGATCTAATAAGCCTCTTCTCCACTTTCCTTTCTTTCCCAATAACCCTGGATTTCCTTATGATGAAAAATTTACCTCAGCCTTGAATATACTTAATGACCCAGCCTCAGCAGCCCTCATTGATAAAGAATTGTACAGATTCACTACCCTCTGAGAGAAGAAATTTCTTCTTATTTCTCTCTTGAATGAGTCAACCCTTATTCTGAGATGATACCCTGTGGTCCTGGATTCTTCTACAAGGAAAAACAACCTTCCTGCATCTATCCTGCCAAGTTTGCCTAAGCATCTTGCATGTTTTAATAAGCTCATCTCTCATTCTTCAAACTGCAGTAAGTGCAGACGTAACCTACTCAATCTTTTCTCACAAGAAAATCCTCCTATACTTGAGTGGCACAGTAGCTCACAGTGCCAGAGATCCAGATTTGATTCCAGCCTTGGCTAACTATCTGTGTGGAGTGTGCATATTCTTCCCGTGACTGCCCGGATTTCCGTCGAGGGCTCCAATTTCCTCCCACAATCCAAAGAGCTGTGGGTTAGGTGGATTGGCCATGCTAACTTGCCCCATAGTGTCCAGGTATGTGCAGAGTAGGTGGGTTAGGCATGGTAAAAGCAGGGTTATGGGGATATGTTAGTCATCTGGGTCTGGGTGGGATGCTCTTCATTGGGCAGCCTCATGAACCTTCTCTGAACTACCTCCAATGCCAGTATACCATTCCTTAGATAAGGGGCCCAAAACTGTTCATAGCATTAAAGCTGTCATCTGGCACATGTCTTGTATAGTTTTAGCAAAATCTCCCCATTTTTGGACTCAATTCCCTTTGAAATAAAGACCAATATTCTATTTTCCTTCCATATTGCCAAACTGAACTTGGATGCTAGCTTTTTTTCATGCATGAGAGCTTTCAAAGCCCACCATACTGTAGCTTTCTGCAGTCCATCTCCATTTAAATAATATTCAGCTCTTCTATTCTTCCTGCCAAAGTATATAACCTTGCATTGTCCTACTTAATATCCCTTCTGCCAAAATTTTGCGCACATGCTTAACCTGTCTATGGTCATCTGCAGATTCTTTGCGTCATCCTCGCCACTTGTCTTTCCACCTTTTTCTTGTGTCTTCTGCAAACTTGGCTATAATACATCCAATTTACTCATGGAAGTCATTAATATATATCATAACTAATTGTGGCTGTAGCATTGACTCCTGTGGCACTCCATGAGTTACAGGTTGCCATCCTGAAAATGATGTCTTTATCCCAACTCTCTGTTTTCTACTCATTAGCCAGTCCTCCATCCATGCTAATATACTACCTCCAAGACAATGGGCTGTTATCTTATTAAGTGACCTATGTGTGGTAGCTTATCAAACACCTTCTGAAAATCCAAATATACTGCATCCACTACTTCCCCTTTATCTATCCCGCTTGTTCGCTCCTCAAATTTGTCAGGCATAATTTTCACTTTGTGAAGCCATGTTGACTCTGCTTGATCATATTATGTATTTCTAAATGCTCTACAAAAATATCTTTTGTAATAGACCCTCATATTTCCCTATAACAGACATTAAGCTAACTGGCCTACAATTACCTGACTTTTATCTCCTTCCCTCTTTAAATAAAAGTGATATATTGACAGTTTTCTAATTGTCTGGATTTTTTCCAGAGCATGCTATGATTTCTATTTCCTTATGTTTCAAGCAGCTGAAAAATAGTACTCCAAAATGAAAGTTTATCACTACGGAATAAACCCAGCTGGAAGGACTGTAGGCTGAGGAGGACATAGCTTGACACACTAACAAAGTTTTACATTCTACCATCTGCCAGGCAGAAACTAGACGCTGAGAATTCGAGATATAAAAGTCAGAGTGTTACCTTGCAACCCCAGCTCACCACTTGCTCCTCCGACTTCCATCTTGGATACCAGTCACCAACATCTCAGGATATGCTTCATAGGCAGGGACCACACGCACCCCACATCCACATTGTCATCCAATGCCTACTAACCTCACCAATCACTCATGACACATCTCAATCCACTTACAGTATCCTTCCGCACTTCAATGTACACGTTGGAACATACTAGCACCTTTCATTGTAATGATGCTGCCAGGTCAGTTTGCATGCAGGGACAGCTCACAGATTAGAGCAGGTTGAATCTCAAGGATGTGTGCTCACTCTCTTTGCACTCACTCACTTTGTGCCCACTTCAATGTTCACTGCATCCCTGCCTTGCCTTGCTGTTTGATGCTTTGCTCCCTCAAACACAATTTAAAGTCTCACAGAACTTCCATCTTGCCATGCTGTTTGGTGAAGACACAAAGCCAAGCAGCTTGTCATGGTTGTTAGTAGTGATCAGTCAAGGGGGTGGATATGTTGCTCTGTAGCACTGTGTTGTGGAAATCTCATAACTACAGCATGTGCCAGCAGCTTACATGGCAAGTACAATGCATGTGCTTCAACCAAATGGCTAAGTCTCAAAGGCTAAGGGGAGTCATCCTCAGCAAAATCAAAGTAGGGTTCTGTCATCAGTGTATCCCACCGCAGTCAAGGGCCGTTCACAATCCAGGGGCTTGGGATGTTTAGTTGTCCACTTGGAGCTGACAAGATCATAGCATTTATATCACTAAAATCTACACTGCGAGTGGGTCAGCCAGTCAGTCCTGCGGATCCAGTACATTTTATGGCTTTCCCGAATGTGACAGTCCCACTTTGAACAATAATAAGATGATGGGCTACACTGGGCATTGAGAAAGAGTGACATTGGCTTAGGGAGGGCTGCATATGGGTTACGGCTAAGAACAGGTACATTGTGTGGCCTGGTGTTTGAACAATGATTGGGTAGGACTGCACAGTTGTACATGCAAATAAGTGTTAGCTGAGCCACATATGTGCCATGAGAAGTGTGGGTTTGTACCATGGGGTCTACTAATACAAGACTCCATTCACGGTGGAGGGCAACGCTGGACTGCCAATGCTAGATCCAGTGCGCAGCTGGGCCTCAAGGATGGCGTCTAAGCCAGAAATATCAGGTTATCCCAGCAGTGACTTCCAACCAGGAGAATTGGGCTACGATCAGATGAGTGTCATGGGATGGGATACCCAGTTAATTGGGAATGATAACATGGGAAAACTCACTGGGCCTCAGACAGAAATCCTCTGTAAAACCTGACAAAAATCCAGTTCTTGGCATGAGTTTATATGTATCCACTATTAACATGGGCACAGATTTGAAATGGTTACATGAAAATTAAAATGATTACAGATGGAGCACATTGAAAAAAGGAAAGACAACACTGATCAAAAGCAGCAGCTGCTTTGTTTCTTTACTCTCAGCAAATCACCTTTTCACTGATACTTGGCCTCAGAATCTTCAAATATGTTACTGTACTTGCACCAAGTAAAGGTGATCCCAATATCTAGCAAAAAATATACTATTAGCTGTAGCCAGAAGTAGTTGCTCCTATATTGTTGGAATTTTCTCCTGATGATCAGTCGGACCCTTTCTCTCAGAGCTCCTCTAACAGCAGTGCAGTTTTATTATTTTGACTTCAGTGCAGCCAATCTGTGAATAAGTTGGGTCCATTCGGCACCAAGATGGCAAGGGTAGAGCCAGAGGACATTGGTAGAGTGTTGAACCAATACTTCACATCCATCTGAGAGTCATAGAGATATACAGAATGGAAAGAGACCCTTCAGTCAAACTCATTCATGCCGACCAGGTCTCCCAAATTAATCTAGTCCCATTTGCCAGCATTTGACCCATATCCTTTCCTATTCATATACCTATCCAGATGCCTTTTAAATGTTATAATCATACCAGCCTCAATCGCTTCCTCTGGCAGCTCAGTCCCTACACGCACCATCCTCTGCATGAAAAAATTGCTCCTTAGATCCTTTTTTAAATCTTTCCCCTCTCACCTTAAACCTATGCCCTCTAGTTTTGGACTCCCCCATTCCAGGGAAAAGACCATGTCTATTTACCCCATCCATGCCCCTCATCATTTTATAAATGTCTATACCCCTCAGCCTCTGACACTCCAGGGAGAATAGCTCCAGCCTATTTAGCCTCTCCCTATGGCTGAAACCCTCCAGCCCTGGCAACATCATTGTAAATCTTTTCTGAACCCTTTCAAGTTTCACAACATCCTTCCTAAAGCAGGGAAACCAGAATTGCTCACAGTATTGCAAAAAGTGGCCTAAACAATGTCCTGTACAGCCACGACATGACCTCTCAACTCCTATACCCAATGCACTGACCAATAAAGGCAAGCAAAGCAAATGCTTTCTTCACTATCCTATCTACCTGAGACTCTGCTTTCAAAAATATATGAACCTGTATTCCAAGGTCTCTTTGTTCAGCAACACCCCCCAGGACCTTACCAATAAGTGTATAAGTCCTGCCCTGATTTGCCTTTTCAAAATGCAGCACCTTATATTTATCTAAATTAAACTCCATCTGCCACTCCTCGGCCCATTGGTCCATCTAATCAAGGTCCTGTTGTACTCTGAGGTAACCTTCTTCACTGTCCACTACACCTCCAATTTTGGTGTCATCTGCAAACTTACTAACCATGCCTCCTATGTTCACATCAAAATCATTTATGCAAATGACAAAAAGTGGTGGACACAGCACCAATCCTTGTGGCACACCACTGGTCACACCACTCGATCTGAAAAGCAATCCTCCACCACCACCCTCTGTCTTCTACCTTCAAGACAGTTCTGTATCCAAATAGCCAATCCCCCTTCACCCAACAAAATGAGGATGAAGGCATGGAACCCAGGGGGAGAGACTATGAGATATTTGAGTAATTTGACATAGGGAAGGACAAGGTATTGGTGATGCTGGCAGGCTGAAAGTGGACCAATCTCCAGGTCTGGATGAGTTTATCGGGGGAAGCAATGGCCTAGTGGTGTTATTGTTAGACTGTTAATCCAGAGAATGAGATAACATCCTGGGAACCTGAGTTTGAATCCCACCACAGCAGATGGTAGAATTTGAATTCAATAAATATCTGGAATTAAGAATCTAATGATGACCGTGAATCCACTGCCAATTGTCGGAAAAACCCATCTGGTTCATTAATGTCCTTCAGGGAAGAAAACTGCCATCCTTACCTGGTCTGGCCTACGTATGACTCCAGATCCACAGCAATGCAGTTCACTCTCAACTGTCCCCCCTGGGCAATTAGGAATGGGCAATAAATGCTGCCTAGTCAGTGACACCCTCATCCTGCGAATGAATAAAGGGAATTGTGTCTCAGGCTGCTGTGGGAAGCAAGGGAGGAGATTACATGGGCACTGACCAAAATTATTAATTCCCCTCTGGCTACAGGGGAGGTGCCAGAGGACCGGAGAACAGCTAATGTGGTTCCAGCATTTAAGAAGACTTGTAGAGATAAGGTGGAGAACTACAGACCTGTGAGTGTCACGTCAGTGGTCGGGAAACTATTGGAGAAAATTCTAAAGGAGAGCATCTATCTCCACTTGCAGAGGTGAGGTTTGATCGGGGATAGTCGCCCTGGCTTCATCAGAGGGAGGTCATGCCTGACAAATTTGATTGGATTTTTCGATGAGGCAACCAGGTGTGTAGATGAGGATAGTGCAGACGATGCGGTTTATATGGATTTCAGCAAAGTCTTTAACAAGGTCCCATATAGAAGACTCAACAAGAGGGCAAATGTACATGGGATACAGGATTGATAAAGTGGATTCAAAATTAGCTCAGTTGTAGGAGATGGAGGGTGAGGACAGGAGGCTGCTTTGGTGACTGGAAGGCACTGTCTAGTTGTGTCTCCCCTGGGTCTGTACTGGGTCCCCTATTATTCATCACATTGATGCCTGTGTAGGAGTTGGATTGGTAAGTTTGCAGATGACACAAAAATTGATTGGGTGGTTAACATTGAGCTTGAGTGTCGTGGGCTGCAAGCAGATATAAATGGGATGGTGAAATGTGCAGATAGATGGTGGATGGAATTTAACAGTGAAAAGTATGAAGTGATATTCTTTGGAATGAGTTATTTGATGAGGAAGTGTTCAATATACAGAATGACATGAGGACATTCTGAGGAAAATTGGGATTTTGGAGTGTCTGTCCATAGATCTCTGAAGGTGGCTTAGTAGAGTGGCGAAAAAGACATATGGGACACCTGCCTTTATCAGATGAGGCATAGATTATAAAAGCAGAGAAGTTACGTTGGTATTGTATAGAACGTTAGTGTGACCACAACTAGAGTACTGTGTGCAGTTCTGGTCACAACATTATAGGAGAGAATATTCACCAGCATGCTGCCTGGGATGGAAATTTTAAGCGTCTAGGCCTGAAACGTCAGCTTTCCTGCTCCTATGATGCTGCTTGGCCTGCTGTGTTCATCCAGCTCTACACCTTGTTATCTCTGGAAATTTTAAGTTATGAGAAAAGGCTGGAGTGGCTTGGGTTGTTTTCATTGGAGCAGAGAAGACTGAGGGACGATCTGATTGAGGTGTACAAGATAATGAGGGACATGGACAGAGTGGATAAGGAAGAAGCTGTTCCCCTTGGTTGAAGGGTCAGTCACAGATTCAAAGGGACACAGGTTCCAAGTGAGAATAGGAGATTTAAGAGGGATGTGAGGAAAACCCTTTTCACTCAGAGGGTAGTAACGGTCTGGAATGAGCTTTCTGGGAGAGTGGTAGAGGTGAATTGCCTCACATCCTTTAAAAAGTACCTGGATGAGCACTTGGCATGTCATTAAAGTCAAGACTATGGGCCAAGTTTTAGTAAATGGGATTAGGTTGAAGGTCAGGTGTTTCTCTTGTTGGTGCAGACTCAGTGGGCTGAAGACAACATGGTGCAGAGCTGGATGAACACAGCAGGCCAAGCAGCATCATAGGAGCAGAAAGGCTGACATTTCGGGCCTAGACCCTTCTCTGCACCTTGTTGTCTCGGATTCTCCGGCATCTGCAGTTCCTACTATCTCTGATTCAATGGGCTGAAGGCCCACTTCTGCACTGTATGACTCTATGATGTGATCAATCTTTTAAACCCGTTTTTCAGGGTTTGTAGCTGGACTGTTATATTGACAAGCAATACTTTTCTATGAAGATTCTTTTATAAGCACATTATCCAATTATATTCTGTGTTTCTTAACGACCGACTGGGCAATTAGGGATGGACAATAAATACTGGTCTAGCCAGCGATACCCACATCCCATGAATGAACAAAAAAAATTAAACTACAGAGAGCACCAAGCCTCAAGCACGTACCTAATTAAAAATCAACATAGACAGCGATTCCATCTCAACCTCCTCCAGTGCTCCCCAGCATTACAGATACCAGTCTTCAGCCAATTTGATTGACTCCACGTGATATCAAGAAACAGTTGGAGACACTGGATACTGCAAAGGCTACAGGCCCTGACAACATTCTGGCAATAGTACTGTAGACTTGTGCTCCAGAACTTACCACTCCCCTAGCCAAACTCTTCCAGTACAGCTACAACACTGGCATCTAACCGACAATGTAGAAAATTCCCCAGGAAAGTCTCTAGACGTCATTAATTACATTGTCTATGGACTCCCCTGAAAGTTGAATTCTTCTTTTAAATCTCATCTGTTTAGTCATTTTGTTTGTGACAAAATTGAAACTTTTAGGACATTAGGTCTTTAGGACATTGTCAAAAGTATCTGTACATATCTTAAAATTTAGTTAATAAATAACATTACCTGCAATACCTGAATACTTCTTAGTGTTTAATTTTGAAGCAATTCTTTAAGTTAAGAACTGTCTCCTCAACAGTGTCCAAAATCATGTTAAGTATGCTCATCTTGACCTTGAATCTTTCGGGAAGTCTCATGGCTTCTTCCATTTCACAGAATTATACAGTACAGAAGTGTCCTTTCAGCCGACTGAGTCAACACTGACAAAAGCTACTCCAAATCTACACTCGCCCACTTTCTAGCACTTGGCCATAGCCTTGAATGTTATAACATTTCAAGTGCTCATCTGCGTACTTTTTGACAGTCTTGAGGTTTCCTGTCTCAACTATCCTCCTAGGCAATGCATTCCAGATTCCCACCACCCTCTGGTTGAAAATATTTTTCTTCAAAACCCCTCTAAACCATCTGCCTTTCTCCTTAAATGTATGCCTTATTGTTATTGACCCTTCAACTAAGGGGAACAGCTGTTTTCTATTCACGTTGTCCGTGCCCCTCAATCAGGTCCTCTGCTCAAAAGGAAACAACCTGAGCTTATCCAATCTCTCTTCATAGAGAAACTGCTCCATCCCAGGCAGCATCCTGGTAAATCCCCTCTGCACGCCCTATCCTTCCTATAGTGCACTAACTAGGAGCGTACACTGTACTACAGCTGTGGCTTAACCAAGGTCCTGTACAGCTCCAATATAACCTCCCTGCTCTTATAACCTGTGCCATGACTTAATCAAGTGTCCTGAGTGCCTTCTTAACTACCATATTAATCAGTCCTGCTACCTTCAGGGATCTCTGGACAAGCACCCCAAACTCCCTCAGTTCTTCTGAGCCTCCTAGTGTCCTGCCATTCATGGAGTACTCCCTTGTCTTGTTACTTCATCCAAAGTGCATCACCTCACGTATATCAGGGTTAAATTCTATCTGACACCAATATGGCCAATCTGTCTAAATCCTTTGGTAACCTGAGACTTTAATCCTCACTTTCAATCTCCCAGCCAATCTGTGTGTCAACTGCAAACTTACTTATTATCTCCTCCCCATATTCTTCTATATCATTTATCTATATCATGAAAAAGAAGGGACTCAGCACTGATCCCTGTGGTATGTCACTGGACACATGCTTCAAGTCGCACTAATACTAAGTCTCTTACCATCCAATTTTGCAACCAACTTGCCAAATTACCATGGACCCCACATTCCTTTACCTTCTCTAACAGTTTCCCATGTCAAAGGCTTAGCTGAAATCCATATAACCTATATCAACTACACTACCCTCATCAACACACCTGGTCACCTCCCCAAAAAATCCAATCAAATTTGTTAAGCATGACCTGCCTCCATGCTGTCTGTTGTTGATCAAACCTTGCCTCCGAAAGCGGAGATTTATTCTTTCCTTCAGAACTTTCTCTAATAGTCTCCCTATCACTGATGTGAGACTGTCATTCTCTGGCTTATCTCTACCAATCTTCTTGAAAAGTGGAACCACATTAGTTGTTTTCCAGTCCTCTGGCATCTCCTCTGTGACCAGAGAGGAATTAAAACCTTGAGTCAAAGCCTCCATAATTTCCTCCTTCATCTCCCACAGTGGCCTGGTGTAAAACAAATCTGGATATGGGATATGTCTATTATTAAGCCTGCCAAAACCTTCAATACTTCCTCAATCCCTATGTCAAACTGCTCAACAACATCACAGTCCCTCTTCATACATTACGTACTTACCTCTTACTTCTCCCAAGTGAAGACAGATGTGAAGTACAGATTTAACGCTCTAAAAATATCCTCTGGCTCCACAATCAGATTGTCCTCTAGGTCCCCAATGAGCCCAACTCAATCCCTGTTTTGTGATGCAGAATGATGCCAACAGTGTGGGTTTAAATCCTGCATCAGCTGAAGTTACCATGAAGGACTCTCCTTCTCAACCTCTCCCCTTGCCTGAGGAATGGTGACCCTCAGGTTGAATCACCACCTGTCATCTCTCTCTAATGACCTTAGGCTGACAGCTAAAAGCTCAGATATTGGTGCAGAACCTGACTTGAAAGCTAGGATAGAGTTAGAATCAGTAACATGAACAAACACTGACATGAGTGAGCTGTTGCCAGACTGGGATAAAGGATGGTTTATTTGCCAGTTCACAAGACAACAAAGATGCAGAGTTCTGTTAGTTCTGCAGCAGGGATTCAGACAATCGAGTTGTATGCAGAAGACTGTTGATGTGCAGGCACACCAACGCTCTGCATGCTTTGGCCCTGTCAGACAGCCTCTCATTACTGCAAAGAAGCATAGAGCAGTCTGGCTCAGACTTGGCCAAATGCATTATACAGATCTCGCCCTCTCAAAGCCTCTGCAAACACAGGAATGTTGTAACTATGCACTTATACCTATTGCAGCCACTCTGTTATCGGCACAAAATTCATGTACTACCCGCAACAGAAGGTTAATATATCGGTTCATGGTGCATCATGATCTCCATATCTGTTTTCAGGAGATATCCAATTTTGCTCCCTGTATCGATTACAGAAATGGTAATGTTGTGATACCACAACAAAACTTTGCGATGCTGATGATCATCCAAGCTACCTTCCTTTTAATCATTTGTGGAACATGGGCATCAGTGGCCCATTGTTATGCCCATCCCTTTCAGAGGGCAGTTAAGTATCAACCACATTGTCGTGTGTCTGAAGTAACATGTAGGCCAGACCAGACAAAAGCAAAATGGAAAATTTCCTTCCTTAAAGGATAGTTGTGAACCAAATAGGTTTTTGGAACAAGCAATCATAGCTTCCTGGTCAGCATTACCGAGACTTGCTTTCAATTCAAGATTTATTCAAAGAATTCAAACCAAAAAAAAACCCAAAAGAACTGCAGATGCTGAAAATCAGAAACAAAAACAGAATTCCGAACAGTTCTGAAGAAGGGTCACTAGACTCAAAATGTTAACTGTGATTTCTCTCCACAGACGCTGCCCGACCTGCTGAGTTTTTCCAGCAATTTCTGTTTGTGTAGGATTTGAAACTGTAGCCCGAGAACATTAGCCTGAGCATCTAGATAACTAGCTCAGTGACATCACTGTAAAGCCACCATCTCCTCCTCAGTGAGCTCAATTATTTCTCTCTTGCGATAGATTCTGAGCCGTCCGACACTCTCTCTAAATATAATTCCTGTGCTCTTCCTTCCATTTTGCTTGAAGCATACTTAAAATTAGAACAGCTCCCATTTGTTTCCTCTCATGGGCAACTAAATATGATCCAGCAAGGTTAGGGATAGGGAATCAGACTGCGCAGTTTATAACAACTGTCAGATTCCAAAACTGCAATGCTGTCAGGTCAAGAACTTTGGATATTATTTTGACTAGGTCATGTAACTGCTGAAAAAAAAAATGGTTTCAATAAGAGTTTAGAAAATTGGTTAATGTCGTGTTTCCTGCTGTTTTCTGACTTGCCTTAATCTTACCAGAAACTCATTTCCATGTCAATTGCTAGGGCCACTGACCCCATTCCACTAATGACCTCACCAATTATTTGGTGCCACTAACTGAATCAAAATCCTCTTCCAAAGAAGAATCCTTCTGCCCTGTTTTCCTAATGACATTTATTTCATCTGCACCGAAGCAGTCTGCAGACATCAGCACATTGATCTTTGATTAATGAGAGGAACAAAATAAAGACTGGTATTATATAGAAACAGGTCAGCCAGCTACAGGAGGCCATAGGCTCAAGGACCATAACCTTGCAAACAATTGCATCCAATTCCAAGACCAAGATTGTGTCCTAATGAGAGGAATCAATCTTCCAAATTTTTCAAATACGGTTTCAGGTCCCCCCCAGTAAAGTAGACAAATCAGAGCAACTCAAGCTATTGGAGAAAGAAGTGCATACATAAGTCTTTCCATAGAGATATTAAGATTTTAATTAAGAGAGCTGGGGTGAATTTTCCAACGCCATTTTAAGCCTTATTTAGGGCAGCAACGGAATGGACAAAATGTGAAATTGATGTGAATTCTGACCAGCACATTCACATCTACACCAATAATAATTTTCTACCAGAACTGAGAGCAAGAACTGGAAATGATTGGCCAAATATAGACCATTGTGGTGAAGGTTTATAATATTTTATTATAATTTAGGAATTTGGTTTATAAAGTAGAGATAAGTAGATTTTTGGTTTTCAGTTTTGTGAAGGTGACATTTTTGCTTGAGGGTCAGGTACATTTTCTTTTACTAGTGGGTCAAAGGGAGCATTTCTGAGGTATCACACGAGCAGGACCAGGTATATCTAAACATGAGGTGTCAACCTGGTGAAGCTTTAACATGCATGTCAAAAAAGTGGAAGTAGCAAGTGACAGACAGAGATAAGTTGTCCAAGAACTAACTGATCATACCCAAGCTCTGTCATCCTGCCATATGCAGTTGTGAATGGTTACAGACTATTAAACAGTTCACTAAAGGAGGAGGAAGGTCCACAAATATCCACATCCTAATGACAGGATATAACAGCATTTCAATGCTAAAGACAAAGCTTAAGCATTTCCATTGAATTTCAACCAGAAATGCCAAATGGACGATCCATCACTGGATACTGAAAGACTGTGGACCCTAACAACATACTGGCAATAGTATTGGTGATTTATGCTGCAAAACTTGCTATGGCATAGCCAACTGTTCCACATGAATATAAAAATGGTGCCTACCAGCAATATGGAGAATTACCCAGGTATATACTATCCACAAAAAATAGGACAATCGCAACCTAACCAATTACCACCTCGCCAGTCTACTCTCAAACATCATAAAAATGATGGAAGTTATCTTAGATCTTAGATAATGCTATCCAGACACTGCTCACTGACATTCAGTATGGGTTCTGCAAGGCCCACTCAACTCCTGATCACATTACAGACTTGGACCAGATATGGACAAAAGAGAAAAAGTGAAGGTTACTGTCCTTGACACCAAAGCAGCATTCATCTGAGCGTGGCATTAAAAAGCTCTAACAAAACTGGAGTCAATTGGAATTAGGGGGAAAAAAGTCTCTGGTGGTTGGAGTCATACCTGGCAGATAAGAAAATGGCTGTGGTTAGTGAGATCAATCGTCTCAGCACCAGGACATCTCTGCAGGAGTTCCTTAGGGTAGTGTCTTTTGCCCAATCATCTTCAGCTACTTCATCAATGACCTTCCCTCCATCATAAGGTCAGAAGTGGGGATGTTCGCTGATGATTGCACAATGTTCAACACCATTCACGACTCCTCAGATACTGAGGCAGCCCATGTCCAACTGCAGCAAAACCTGGGTAACATTCAATAGAAGGCAATGGTCTACTGATTTTTTCACTCACTTATAAGATGTGGGTGTCGCTGGGCTGGCCAGTATTATTGCCCATCCCTAGATGCCCTTTAGAAGGGGGTGGTGAGCCTTCTTGAAACACTGTATTCACGTGCTGTAGGCAGGCCCACAATGCCATTAGGGAGGAATTCCATGATATTGACCAGTGAAAGTGAAGGAACAGTGATATATTTCCAAGTTAGGCTGGTGACTGGCTTGGAGAAGAACATACCATTTTTATCAGCAGTGTTCCCATGTATCTACAGCCTTTGTCTTTCCCAGATGAAAGTGGTCTTTGGTTTAGAAAGTGCTGTCCAAGGATCTTTGGTGAATTTCTGCAGTGTATCTTGTAGATAGTACTCACTTCTGCTACTGAGCGTCGGTGGTGGAGGGAGTGGATGCTTGTGGGTGTGGTGCCAATCAAGCGGGCTGCTTTGTCCTGGATGGTGCCAAGCTTCTTGAGTATCATTGGAGCTGCACTCATCCAGGCAAATGGGGAGTATTCCCTCACACTCCTGACTTGTACCATGTAGATAGTGGCCAGACTTTGGGGAGTGAGGAGGTGAGTTACTTGTTGCAGTATTACTAGCCTCTGCCCTGCTCTTGTAGCCACTATGTTAATATGGCTAGTCCAGTTTCTGATCAATAGTAACCCCCTGGATGCTGATAGGAAGGGATTCAGTGATGGCAATGCAATTAATCAGAAGACAAAGAACGGTGGATGCTGGAAATCTGAAACAAAAACTGAAACTGCCAGAGAGACCCAGCTGATCTGCAGATTTGTGCAGAGCTCAGAGTTCTGAAGAAGGGTCACTGGACCTGAAACATTACACAATCATCAGCAAACATCTCCATATCTGACCTTACGATGGATGGAATGTTATTGATGAAGCAGCTTAAGATGACTGGGCCTAGTAAGAGGCAAGAAAAGAATCCAATCAGCCCATCATGTCTGCACTGGTTGTATAAACTAGCTACACATTCCACGCCCACTATCTAGCTCCTGGTCTGCACTGTTTTAGATTACAACACTTCAGCAAGTAATCCAGAGGCCCAGGCAATGTTCTGGGGATCTTTGTTCAAAACCTAGAATGACAGATGGTAGGAATTTGAATTCAATCAAAATCTGGAGTTGAAAGTTTATTGATGATCATGAAATGTTACTCATGGAAACACCAGCACCTACAACTTCCCCACAAAGCCAAACCTCATCCTAACATTGAGCTACATCGCCGTTACTTCAGTCATTGCATCAAAATCCCGGAACTCCCTCCTTAACAGCATTGTGGGTGTACTTAGACCAAATCAACAGTGGTTCAAGAAGGCAACTCACTACTGCCTTCTCAAGGGCAACTAGGGATAGGCAATAAATATTTAACTAGCCAGTGATGCCTCTGTACTATGAACAAATACATTAAACAGTTTCAGCACTCTGAATTCTCTCAACGTTCAGGTAACATCCTTTATTTTATTCTTTCTGCTAAAATGGATGATTTCTCATTTCCCCTCAGTTTACTCAATGTGCCAAATCTTTACCCATTCACTACTTATCTTTATCCCTTTATAATCTCCTTATGTTCTCTTCAAAACTTGCTTTCCTGCCAATCTTTGTCATCAGCAAATTTAACCACACAAACTTACCACCCCTTTACCCGAGCCATCTGAATTCATGGTTGATGTGATTTGCACCTTCAGCCACCACTCATTCATCACTTTACCTATCACCCATCCCACCACTGTTTGACTCAACCACTTTTCTGGAATTTACTTTAACACCCTCATAAACAATCCAGCAGAATTTGTTTGCCTTTGTTCATGATGAGTGCTGCTTCTTTGTCCATCTTTTTTCCTGATTCTTCCAAGCTTCAAGTTTTAGCTCTTCACCCATCCAACCAATTCTGTTTGTTGAGGAAAATGAAGGTGTCCAACACATGAGAAGAACCTCCACAAAAACCACACAATGTTTGCTGAGGCTCTTTCATAAGGCAAGCCATAAAGTATTTTTTTAATAAAAAAGACTTCCATTATATACCACCTTTCACAATCTGAGGATGCCTGAAAATGATTTGCAGCCAATGACATAATTTTGGTTGAGTGGTCACAATAGGAAATGCAGGACAGAGATGAAAAACCAGCACGAGAGACCTGTTCCTGGAAACCAGCACAGGTCTGTCTACAGCTGTCCAGGTGGCAGCCACACATCCCACTGCCAACACTGGTTCTTACCATAGCAGACAATTTGCACATTGCAAGCTCCCACAGTGAGCAATGTGATAAGGATAAGGTAAATTGGCTGGGAAACTGTGATCTACTGCCATATTCTTCTTTAAAATATAGCCATGGAATCTTTACATTCATCTGAAAGGGCAGGTGCATGCTCAGTTTAATTTCTCGTCTGAAAGATGGCACCTCCAGTACAGCAGCACGTCTTCAGTAATGTACTGGAGTGTCAGTCTAGGTCATACTGACACTGAACCTACATTCCCCTCCATCACGAATACTGTTATTTCCAATTCCTATAAAAGTCGCATGAAACTGAACACCAAGTACAAGGAATTCTGGACTGCAGTGACCATTCACATGACTATCTTTGGTAACCCTATCAACAAGTATCAACAGGAAAGATGATAGTTCATTCGGTATTGAGTTTATTTTAGACCAACGTAATAAAATCATGCTTACTTACCCAGGTCTCATGCTCACTTACCCAGGTCCTTCCAGAATTCAAGATAACAAGGTGTAGTGCTGGATGAACACAGCAGGCCAAGCAGCATCAGAGGAGCAGGAAGGCTGACGTTTCGGGCCTAGACCCTTCTTCAGAAGACCTTTAGTTTGAGACATTCCATCATTTCACCAATCTAGGCAAGTGTTTGGGTTTATGCTAGGAGATTAATACGACCTTCTAAAACACAGCTTTAATAAGGTCTGGACAATTAATGTATCAATTGTGGCTTTGCTGGTATCACACTCACTGCTAAGTCAGAAGGTTCTAAGTTTGGGTTTATTGCATTCCCCTTAATGGGCTTTGCACGTAAATTGAATAATTGGAAACATGGGTGATTTAATGAAAATTGCCACAGGTGATTTGGAGGTAGGAAAAGCCATTTGGTTGTGTGTGACAGCATTTCCAGACATTAAAAAGAAGAAAGCTGTTGGTTCTCAATTTAAAGTCTAAGCATAAATGTCAAGGCTGACATGGCACTGTGTTACTGAGAGACTGCTGCACTGTCATAGGTGTCATCTTTTGGATTGAAATTAAACCAAGTTTCCAGTATGTGTGAGCTAGACCTAGACTGACACTTCAGTGCAATACTTAAGAAGTGTTGGAGGTGAAATTGTTTAAATGAAAAATAAAACCTAGACTCTCTCTGCCCTCTCAGGCAGATATTTGGATTCTATGACCATAAATATTGGGCATAAATATTACCCAGAGCAACAGGGATACCTGATCCCAATACACTGTTTTGAAAACGAGTCAGGGAGCTATCCCTGTTGCCTGGAGTAATATTTATGCTTCAATGACCATTACAAAATAGATCATCTGATCATTATCATTTCATTGTTTGTGTTTTGTGTAAATTGCAGGCCACAGTTCCGACATCAAAATAGTACCTATACTTCAAAACTACTTGATTGTAAACTGGTTTGAGATGAGTGATGGTAGATTCAACATGATCAGACAGTTGCACTCCCAGGATATAGTGTGTTCCTGGATCATCTTGGCCAGGGTGAGAACTTATGAGAAGCCTGTGGTATGATCCAAGATTGACATCAAAAATTGTAGTGGTGTGCAAAACATCTCTGTAAATGAAATTGTATAGGAGCAGCACAGTGATTGAATGGTCTACAACGGATAACTATTTATCAGTTAATAGAGACAAATTACCTTCCCCTTGTGGGAACGAGTCTATCTCTATTTCCACCTTTTCCAAACCATAAATAAGTTGATAAACAAACACGCGTCTACCACAATATCCACAGTTACATTCCTGCCTTTCCACCTTGTTTATAAAGGTCACCATGAAAGTTTTGACACATTGACAAAGAATAGATTTTCCTTACATAAGCTGAGAATGTGGTTGCTGCAGGTTAGTCAGTCATGCCTTCATCCTGTTAACAGATTACTGGAGCTCTGAGATATAAATTCACCTCAAAGGGCTTTATACTCGGCAAAACATCAGAATCATTTAAGGAAGCATCTGTAATACAACAAAAGCATCAGGTACCAATTAACAATTAATGTTTCTATTTCACCACCAATTGGCCACTTGCACATTTTAGCTTATGCTTTAGGAATTAAGTGCCATAAAAATATCACACGCACAGCAACAACAATTGGTTTTGAACTCTAAGGAAAGTTCCTGCCAAGATCCTAATCATACTCTGGAAATGCATCAAGAAAATGAAAAGACTTGCAGACATGTAAGGAAAGTGAATATTGAGTGGGCTGGGAGCATTGTAAAGAGGAACCAAAGGGAAAAAGAAGGAAGTAACACAGAGGTACAGGAGGGGAATGTATTAAAAAAAAACTTGCAAGGAATACTAAAGATGCCAGTAAGATACTAAAGAAAAGGCAACATGGACCCATTAAGGCAAGGATATATAATGGCCAATAAGGAAGCAGCCATTATCAGAGTGGAGGAAGAAGGCAAAATATCAGTGATAACAAAGAAGCTTAAAATTAGCTAAGGGAAGGAATTTGGCAAATTGAGTACAAATAAAAATATGTAAAGAAAATAATGACAATTGACATTGACAATCTCCGTGACCAATGGTTTCCACAAAGGGTATCAAGAAGAGTGAGCAAATTATACATACACTAGTCATAAGGAAATAGTTTCACCGTATCCATCTTGTCAAACTACTTTATGCTTTTAAATCACTTAATTAGATTCCTCAGCAATCTTCTAAAGTGGAGATGTTAAAACCAATTATATTTGGTCAGGCCTGATATCCTGGAATCTGTCACGAACCTGCATTCAGAAAAGTCATCCGGAGAGAGTGGGTAGGAATTGGGGTGAATTGAATGTAAACCAATAGTTATGGAGGATCTGTGAGAGAGAAACAGTTACCATTTTGAGTCCAGTCAAAGTCTTCAGAATGTGAAGTACATCAGGCTCAAAACTTTAATTGTTTCTCTCTTCACAAACGCTGCCAGACCTACTGAGTTCCACCAGCATTCTCTGTGTTTGTTTCAGATTCCCAACATCCGTGGTATTTTGTCTTCATTCAACAGTGATATTTATCTGATTATTTGGTATAGGAACCTACAGCTAATCCTCTTAATTCACCTTAATGCCAGTCCCTTGTCTTCTTCCCTTGGCCCAGCAATATTTATATCATGTACTCCAAAAGCAATTTATACTTGGATCCAACAGGACGACAAAACAGAATCAAAGCCACTGCTACACAGGATATGCAACACTAATGTACACAGGATTTTAAAAAAAATCCTCTATCTTAAAATTCTGAAAAAACCATTTAGCCCTATTTTATTTTTATAATTTTATATCATATTTATTGAATATATTTCCAGCTCTTTCATTGTAACTCAGATTTGTATATCTTACTGTATTCTTGAAATCCTGCACCAGTTATTGCGTAATGGTATAGGAGCAAACTGATGCACTTAAAACACTCCACTAAAACTCTGAAGAATTAAAGTTTTTTGCAAAATTTGCAATGTTGATTTTTGAGTTATTTCTAACTGACTTTGACTGTATTGAACACAAAGATCATCAACCTTTTTCATTTTATGATATAACTGCATAGGCTTTTCAATTATCCACGTTGATAATTGTGGAAGGAAAATCACAGACGACTCAATTGTTTCAAGATGTTTTTAGGTTGGATTTTGTTGATCAATGTCAAAAGGCCACTGCACTTTGGTTTATTGTCATTCATTTATCAAAAGAGCTTTGGTCAGGCATTTGTCCAATTTAGTACATACTCCCAAAGAAAGCACAGTAGTCACAAATACATATAACAATATAAAGAACATCTATTAAAATAATTCTAGGCATGGTTTGTGAAAAATGGTTTGGGAATGATGTTGACAAGACTATTGTGTTAAGTTCAAACCTGCCCACTTTCCCTCAAGATATAAAGGCAAGAAATTGCTTGCTTCTGACCTGCTTCTCCATGTCAGTTACCGTTATACATCACACACTGTGCCCTCTGCAAGTCCCCAGACACATGGTAACTGGGTCATCAGCCCAGTTGATTGGACAACAGGATAGCAAAGCTGGGTAATGGAGGTTTGAACAGCATCTGAGTTGTAAAGTGAAGAAAATGGATCCAGCAGTTAATGGGACAGCCACGTTATTGCAGGTAAGATAAATTTGCAAAATCCTTGAGACTGGAAAGTCTCTGAATGTATTCTGGAGTCTTGGTGGATTTTGGAGGTCTTTTGGTGCAACTACAAAAGAGTGCAACAGAGGTGATCTACCAATAACAGGCACAGGGGCAGTAGCAGCAGTGTCTCTACCACCAACAGAGACATTCTGTGTTAATCCCTCTACCAAGCCAGACTGCTCCACGCTCCTTTATAACGATGGGAGGCTGCCAGGCAGATCAGCCCATGAAGCCAGCAACTTGCTTTGTTTGCCCATCGATGCTATCCTGCTTGATACCCCCTCAAGGTCCTTATTTCAGCGGAGGGAATTGTTTGGGGGTGGGTGGTTAGCAGGGTGTGAAGTAAGTTGTCAATGCTTACAATTCCCAGCATGTCAGATAGTGGTAGCAAAGTGTGCCAGAGCGTTAGTGTAGGAAATGCAGGTCCAAATGCCACCCAGGAGATACTTTCTAATCAGCCTGTTCAGATATTTTATTATGTGCTTCTGAAGCAGGTGGGACTTGAATCTGGTCTCCTAGTTCAAAGGTAGGGGCACTACCACTGCACCACAACAGCCCTATCAGGATTCTACAGTTGCCGACTGGCTGTCTCTCTTCTGTCCTTACATTTGTGCCCGGGTATCCTTGGAGGTGGAGCGCGCAGTGCCCACTGATGCTCTCAATGCGTTTAGAGGAAGGTGGGCACCACAGAAGGTGGAGTGCTTTATCACCATCTCCAATTCCATTTTGATTAAACCCTCTCTCTTCCTCTAGCTATCTCTCCCTCACCTTTCATGTTACTGCATTGCCCTTAATGGGCTCTGCAGGTAAATTAACCAACTGGAAACAAGGGTGTTCAGAAGAAGGATCATTGGACCTGAAACATTAACTCTGATTTCTCTCCGGCCCAAGTGCTGCTCCAGGGCTCACGGCCCATGTGCTGCTCTGGGCTCACGGCCCATGTGCTGCTCTGGGCTCACGGCCCATGTGCTGC
>NC_063332.1:54804998-54909399 GCF_021869965.1 Rhincodon typus | reverse complement strand
TCAGAACTGAGGAAGGGTCACCAGACCCGAAACGTTAACTCTGTTTTCTCCTTCACAGATGCTGCCAGACCTGCTGAGCTTTTCCAACAACTTTGTTTTTGTTCCTGATTTACAGCATCCGCAGTTCTTTTGGCTTTTATCATATAGACATGTCCCTAGTGATCTGAAGAATGCACAAGGCTTGGCAGCTCTCCATGAGGCACTAGGCGAGATATGTGACAGTTGCATTTACAAAGGAGCAAATTAACCAACCACATGACTTATTCTGTGGTGACTTAAAATCCTGGCTCAAGTGCAACTGTAGAAATATAGACTACTACAGCCCTCGACTTTTACCATTCTAAATCCTTCTAGTAGTCATGGGAAGAATATGCAGGATTACTCAAGTGGCAGGTCACTGTTGGGAAGCTCATGAGATGTGGAATGTCCTGTGGGAGAGCAAAAGAGACAGTCATTACACTTTTTCGGGAAGTCTAGTTTTGCAAGAGTTTTGGGAGGGATCAATGCAAAACGTATCACACTAATGGCTTCTCATCAAAACAAAATGGACAAGTATGCCCATTGATCGTCTATGTCAGATAACAGCCTGGGAAAGTAGAATGCATATCATCTGTCATGGCACTTTGTTGCTATGGCTGACAACATATTTTCTTGTCCACAGAGTGACCTAGGAAGAAGAGGGATATGTGCGTCCAAACACCTGGGTGAGGAGACTTTTTTTTATTCATTTGTGAGATGTGAGCATCGCTGGCTGGCCAGCATTTGTTGCCAGTCCCTAGTTGCCCTTGAGAAGGTGGTGGTGAGTTGCCTTTTTGAATTGCTGCAGTCTACCTGTTGTGGGTTGACCCACAATGCCATTAGGGAGGGAATTCCAGATTTTGACCCTGCAACAGTGAAGGAGCAGTGATAAATTTCCAAGTCAGGGTGGTGAGTGGTTTGGAGAGGAACTTGAAGGTGGTGTATCTGTTGCCCTTGTCCTTCCAGATGTAAGTGGCCGTGGGTTTGGAAGGTGCTGTCTCAGGATGTTTGGTGAATTTCTGCAGTGCATCTTGTTGATAGTACACACTGCTGCTACTGAGCGTCGGTGGTGGAGGCAGTGAATGCTTGTGGATGTGGTGCCAATCAAGCGGGCTGCTTTGTCCTGGATGGTGTCAAGCTTCTTGAGTGTTGTTGGGGCTGCACTCATCCAGGCAAGTGGGGAATATTTCATCACACTCCTGACTTGTGCCTTGTAAATGACAGACAGGCTTTCGGTTGTCAGGAGGTGAGTTGCTCACATCTGGCCTGCTCTTGTAGCCACTGTGTTTATGCGGTGAGTCCACTTGAGTTTCTGGTCAATGATAACACCCAGAATGTTGATAGTGGGGGATTCAGTGATGGTAACACCATTGAATGTCATGGGGTGGTGGTTAGATTGTCTCTTATTGGTGTTGGTCATAGCCTGGCATTTGTGTCGCACAAATGTTACTTGCCACTTGTCACTCCAAGCCTGGATATTGTCCAGACATTGTTACGTTTGAACACGGACTCCTTCAGTATCTGAGCAGTTGCAAATGGTGCTGAACGTTGTGCAATCATTGGCGAATGTCTCAACTTCTGACCTTATGATGGAGGGAAGGTCATTGATGAAGCAGCTGAAGATGGTTTGGCCGAGGACACTTCCCTGAGGAACTCCTGCAGAGGTGTCCTGCAGCTGAGATGACTGACCTCCAACAACCACAACCATCTTCCTTTTGTATGACTCCAACCACTGAAGAGTTTGCACCCTGATACCCATCGATTCCAGTTTTGCTAGGGCTCCTTAATGCCATGAGGCAGATGGAATTTTGTCCTTCATTGCTAGAGGAATTGGGTTTAAAAGGAGGGAGGTTATGTTATAGCTGTATAGAGTGCTGATGAGTACTGTGTGCAGTTTTGGTCTCTTTACTTCAGAAAGGACATACTGGCTCTGGAGGTGGTGCAGAGGAGATTCACGAGGTTGATTCCAAAGTTGAGAGGGTTGGCTTATGATGAGAGACTGAGTAGACTGGGATTACATTCATTGGAATTTAGAAGAATGAGGGGGTAATCTTCTCGAAAGATACAAAATTATGAAGGGAATTGGTAAGATAGAAGCAGGGAGGATGTTTCCACTGGTGAGTGAAACTAGAACATGTGGGCTTGGCCTCAAAATTAGGGGAAGCAGATTTAGAACTGAATTTAAGAGGAACTTCTTCACCCAATGGGTTGTGAATTTGTAGAATTCCCTGCCCAGTGAAGTAGCTGAGGATTCCTCATTGAATGTTTTTAAAGCTAAGACTGATAATTTTTTGAACAGTAAAGGAATTAAGGATTATGGTGAGAGGGTAGGTAAGTGGAACTGAGGCCATGAAGAGATCAGCCATGATCAAAAGGCCAGATGGCCTATTCCTGATCCTGGTTCCTATGTGCTTATGAATGCAGACTTGATATCAAGGGCTGTCATTCTCACCTCACCTCTGGAATTCAGCTCTTTTGTCCATGTTTGAACGAAGGCTGTAATGAGGTCAGGAGCTGAGTGGCCCTGGCGGAACCCAAACTGGGCGTCACTGAGCAGGTTATTGCTGAGCAGGTGCTGCTCGATAGCACTGTTGATGACACCTTCCATCACTTTACTGATGATCGAGAGGAGACTGATGGGGCCATAATTGACTGGGTTGGATTTGTCCTGCTTTTTATGCATAGGATATACCCGGGCAATTTTCTACATTTTCGGGTAGATACCAGTGTTGTAGCTGTACTGGAACAGCTTGGCTAGGTGAGTGGCAAGTTCTGGAACACAAGTCTTCAGTACTATTGCCGGAATGTTGTCAGGGCTAGTAGACTTTGCAGTATCCAGTGTCTCTAACCATTTCTTGATATCACATGGACTGAATCAAATTGGCTGAAGACTGGTATCTGTAATTCTGGGCACCCCTGGCGCAGGCCAAGATGGATCATCCACTCGGTATTTCTGGCTGAAGATTGCTGCAAAAGCTTCAGCCTTATCTTTTGCACTGATGTGCTGGGCTCTTCCATCATTGAGGATGGGGATATTTGCAGAGGCCCCTCCTCCAGTGAGTTGTTTAATGATCCACCACCAATCAGTTATGGAATCCTTCAGGCGTTTACATGGATCTTGTGATGCACTTCAATAATCCTCAGGGATGATAGTCAGAACTGCCACCATGCCTAATGTCAACCACAACCAGGTCATGTTGGAAGGCATTGGGAGGGGGAAATTGATCCAATCAGAAAATGCTGGACTCCGTGGAGCTGACAGGCATGGTGCCCCTGCTGAAGCCATTTCTTTGAGAGGGCAAAGAAGTCAGAGGTCGCCAGATGGTTATAGTGCAAGTTTATACCCAATGCATGACCCGACAGGAGTTAGAGCAAGAAGAGCCAGGGCATGGTTCTCTTTAACTTCAATGTCTTCATTAAATTATCTCCCATCATTAGTAAGCATCAAGGGTTGAATTGTTACAAACCATGGCAAATTCTCACTGCAGACAGTTAAACTATTATTACGAGATTTCAGCAAATTATTACAAGAACTCCAAAAGACCTTAGCAAGATCATAAGAAACAAGTTTTCATTACAAATAGTATTTCACAGAGACGTCAAACTCTCAGAAATTTTAAAAACTATTTTCAATAATCACCTTTTAATGAGTCTTAATCAATGCTCGAAATTGAACTGAGTTAACCTAATGCAAACTTTAGCAAATGTTAAAACTTTGGCAAATACAGATGAAATTAAAAAAGGAATTAACATCTTTAAGTCAATGCTGTTTAACTTATCAGCGATAGCATTTCAAAAAGAAAGTAGTCATTGAACAACAACTTGCCAAGAGCAGCTCTACACAAACCTGAAAATGAGATATCAACCTGGTGAAGCCATAACATAGGCTTGCATTGCAAACAGTGGAAAACAGAGCTGTGTGATTCTCCACACAATAGATCAGACCAAACATGGAATTCAGAGCAGAGACTTGCTGGCTTCAGCTCACTCCTGGCTGTGAGGAGTCTCCATGTTGCTTAGCATCAAACAGCGTCTCAGGGCACAATGCCTGGACGCCAGCCACATACATACTTCATCCACGGACATTGGCATCCAACATTTGCCAACTCCTCAATTTCCTCAAGGTACCTCTCCAGTACACTTGCTGAGGAAGCAGAAGTTCACATTACAGGGCACATCGACAACTAGCACTGAAAGGCTGCTGCCAGGATAGTTTGCACACGGAATCATGGACTGACCCACTCTCCATTACACGGCTGCTCACTTGTCACCTACCTAAATGCTTGAATCATCCAGGACTTGTCTCACCTGTTAACATGACAATGCTTCAGCCTGAGCCTAAAGAGTGCCGTACTGATGTGCTCTTTCACACAGACACACAGACAGGCTGCTTGTCAGCAGGGATCTATGTGGGAGGTGGGTCTTGCCTTACAGCAAACGCACTGCAAATTTATTTTGAGGCGATTTTAGAAATTAGGCAGGGGTTAGTCCTCAGTCCAGTCAAGGGGGTGGAGGGTCGGGGGAGGAGTCTGTCTGTCAGGGGCTACTGTTCCTGTCAGTCATGTGCACAGAGACTGTAGACAGTCCAGGGGCTTGGCCACAGTCTTTACTGCTTGGGTGTGGAATATGTCCGACTGGGGAGTGGGCACTGCTCAGTCCTGTAGGACGAGAGCCAGCAGTCAGGAGTCAGGACAAATTTGAATCATCTTTCGGGGAGATGCGAACACAGCGGTCAGGCGTCTGGTCAGCCAGAATCCAGGGGCTGCTCATCCACACTGGTCAGAACTCTGGGGCAAATGCAATCCTGGTGGTCAATCCATAGAACCTTCAGAAGGGTGTAAGGCCACCCTGTAGGGGTAGGTGGGACCATTACCAAAAGAGACAAAAATGGGTGGTTAGGTTTGGGTTGGGAGGACAAGGAATTTGTGGAGGTGCTGAGAAGGATGGTGAAGAGGGATCACAAAACTCTCTTTTTAAACTACTTTCCTCCAGCCAACTTTGAGTGAAATAACTCCACAGACTCCGACATCCAGTCACCAAGTCACCTTTTATTTACAAATGCGTAGTACTTGACACTGGTCTGGCTTCCTCAGGGCCAGTTCTCAGAGTGAACAGAATCTTTGACACTCCTGTTCTTATCTGTCAGCCAGGGCTCCCTGATTGGACGTGATTAACAGCCGCAATCAGGGAACTCATATTCTATGATGTCTACCTGGCTGACTTTGTTACAATCAACATGCTGAATATCTTCCCTAAGCATCCCAAAAATTCCAGAATCTTCTATCTGAAAGTTTAATGCATTAGACAGTTTACTTCATTCGCGCATAAACTGTCCCAATGTAAATAAATTCCCATTTGCCTCCAAATCTACTTCTCTCAGTCTGGTTTTTAAAAAAAGAAATCACCAAAGCTACAGAAATACAAATTAATCAGTAAACCCCTTCGGTTATAGAAAACTCATACAGCATTCATTCAAATTCAAAAATTCAAAATCAAAAATAAATTTCATTAAAATACTAATAGATATGACACTCATCAGATCACAACACAAAAACAATGACTGAAATCCCCCACTATCAACATCCTCAATGTTACCATTGCACCAAAAATGAACTGAACCCGCCAAATAAATACTGTGGGTGCAAAAGCAAGTTAGAGGCCGGGAACTTTGAAGCAAATAATCCATCTTCTGACTCACCAATCTCTGTCCATCTTCTACAAGGCACAAATTGGGAGTGTGATGCCTAATTGCCTGGATGATTGCACTTCAACAACAGTAAAGAACACTTGCTTGATCATTTGCCAATCCACCACCTTAACCATTCACTTCCTTCACCAATGACACACAATAGCAGCAGTGAATGCTTTATCCTGGATGCACAGCAGCAAGCTTTCTTCAGTAACATCCTCCAAACTTTCAGTATCTATTGCAGTTCCTTCACTATCACTGGATCAAAATCCTGGAACTCCTCTTAACAGCAATGAGCATCTGCCTACACCATATAGACTGCAGTGGCTCAAGATGGTAGCTATTCACCAACTTCTCGAGGCCAATTAGGGATGAGTAATAAATGACGGTCCAGCCACATATCATAAAAAGAATTTTATAAAATTATATAGTAGTAAAAAGTAGTACTAAAATAATCCAAGGCATTTCATACAAGCATTATCAAACAAGTGGAACGTGCAATTGTGATCACACTATTCCAGGCAGACAAATTCTCTCTTTTACAAATGAAGGAGGACAATGGAGAGCTGGCAGGGGCAAAAATTAGACTCAGAACCCTGCACCAATCTTCTTCATCATACCTGTTCAGCTGAAATACTTTGATGAGTGTTTGTTTGACTGCTGCTCTGTGCCACACGCAGTAAATGCAGGATCAGTAACATGTCAGGTTGATGAATCATAATCCCATATTCAGCTAGTGGCGTTAGGCTATGGGAACTGCAAACTCCAGTCCGAGAGGGAGTGAAATCTTAAGAGGCCTCATGCTTCAGCTACCGACTCTGTGCTCTGGCTGGTTGAGAACGTTGGCCCTTAACCAGCTCTGCTACAGTCTCGGTTTGCCATTCCTATTGGCAGCCATCAGATTTCACAGATCCTCAGTGATGGTCTGCAAACTATGATTCAATTTGTCTCTTAGTCTGATACCTAAGCCTCAAATATGGATATCTGAATTTCTAACACAGTTTTTGAAGCCCTGACCCATCCCCTACCAGGAGACCTGCTACGAAACACAGGGGAAGTGGGAGTTTACTGGGTGAAGTTGGGGAGATCGAGGGTCTAAGGAGTGAGGTTAGAGGGTGTGAGACCCTACTTGGTGAGACTGGGGAAGGAGAGTGGGAGTCTGTCCAGTGAAGATAGGGGAAGCGAGGTTCTAGTGGGTGAGGCCAGAGGGGAGAACGGGAATCTGTCGAGTGAAGAGGGGAGAAGCGAGAATCCTCTGGGTGAAGCTAGGAGGAGCAGGAGGTTACTAGCTGAGACTACAGGGAAAAAAAATCTAATGGGGGAGGCTGGGGGAGGTGAGAGTTTGCTGAGTGAGAGGAGAAGTGAGTGCATAGATAGCAGAGGAGGAGAGAAAGAGTGGATGCAAATAGGCAAGGGGGAGAACCAGTGGCTACAGAGGGGGACAGACAGGGAGTTGCTAAAGGCAGCCAACAGTTTTAAACATGCCAACAAAGGAATATCAAGAGGCTGTAAGTCACTGAAGTAATGAATTCTTTGCAAATTAATATACCTTTTACAAAGTGCGTGCCAATTATTTTGAAAAAACAATTTATTACCAAATGAGATGACAAGGTGTAGAGCTGGATGAACACAGCAGGCCAAGCAGCATCAGAGGAGCGGAAGGCTGACGTTTCGGGCCTAGTCCCTTCTTCAGAAATGGGGGAGGGGAAGGGGGTTCTGAAATAAATAGGGAGAGATGGGAAGGCGGATAGAAGACGGATAGAGGAGAAGATAGGTGGAGAGGGGACAGACCGGTCAAAGAGGCGGGGATGGAGCCAGTAAAGGTGAGTGTAGATGGGAAGTTAGGGAGGAGATAGGTCAGTCCAGGGAGGACAGACAGGTCAAGGGGGCGGGATGAGGTTAGTAGATAAGAGATGGGGGTGGGTCTTGAGGTGGGAGGAGGGGATAAGTGGGAGGAAGAACAGGTTAGGAGGCAGGGACGAGCAGAGGCTTGGGGACCGCTTTGCAGAACACCTACGCTCAGTTCGCAATAAACAACTGCACCTCCCAGTCGCGAACTATTTCAACTCCCCCTCCCATTCCGCAGACGACATGTCCATCCTGGACCTCCTGCAGTGCCACAACGATGCCACCCGAAGGTTGCAGGAACAGCAACTCATATTCCGCTTGGGAACCCTGCAGCCCAATGGTATCAATGTGGATTTCACAAGCTTCAAAATCTCCCCTCCCCCTACCGCATCCCAAAACCAGCCCAGCTCGTCCCCGCCTCCCTAACCTGTCCTTCCTCCCACCTATCCCCTCCTCCCACCTCAAACCCCACCCCCATCTCCTACCTACTAACCTCATCCCGCCCCCTTGACCTGCTGTGTTCATCCAGCTCTATACATTGTTATCCCAGATTCTCCAGCATCTGCAGTTCCTACTATCTCTGAAACATTATTGCCAAATGATGCCAGTTGTCTTATGCCAATTTAAAAGCAAAAAGTTTGATCCCTACGTATGACATTGGTTCTCACAGCTCAAACATTACCCCATACAGATATTGGTGCTGAACATTAACCCAGACTTAAAGATAAAGTTGCTAGAAGATGACTCTCAAAAACCTCATGGTGCTTTGATAATTTCTGGCAGATACACCAGACCTGCTACACCCAGTTTGCACCCTACTGACTCGGCAAACCATTGTGATTGGATAACCTATGGTCACTTTTTGATCCATGATAATCAAGTATTTTTCACCACAGTGACTACCTTTCTGCATTATGAATCAACTGTGAGTTTTCACTGCAAGGTAGTTGATCAACGTGAAATATTTGAGCACATGCCCACAGTGAGCAAGGGAGAAAGAGTAGTGAATGTCTGATCTTTCCTCTTCAGGGAATGGAATTACTTGCAATTCTGCTCCACTGTCTTGGCAACTCTAGACATGTGGGGTAAGTATCTTTGTCACCTCCATGCACACACGTGGTCTGTGATGTAGATCAGCTGAGAACCCAATCTGAGCTTCCCACTCTTTAGTTCAGGAGAGTTTATATCTTGTCTTTGGCAAAGGCCCCATTGTCAGCCTACTGCGAATCTCTTGTTGGTCAAAGAGCTGTGTGTGGTGGATCTCTTACTCCCAAGTTTCAAACTGACTGGGGGAAAAGGTCTCCCTCTTGGATTGTCCTCCACTCTAAAATGTTGAAGCCATAGTGGTTCTGTTCCAATTACATTCAAACCGCGCTACCCAATTATATATATTTTACACTCAACTATTTGCTAATGGAATGGCAAGAAATCTAAGTTCAACTTGACATTGACAGAATGGTCATAAATTCTAGTTCAACTTCCAGGCCAATATGTTTTTCCCGATGATAAATGAGGGAGCAGTGTTGGCCAGGACATCTGGACAGGCCCTTTGCTCTTTTGAAACTAGTGCCAGAGGACTTTTATGGGCACAAGAGTCTCATTTGAAAGACAGCACCTACTGGGGACTGAAATTATCGGTCTGGATAATGAATTTACATTATGGTTTTGTAATTCTGAGGGAAGTGTGCCACAAGCTGAGCCAAACTGGCACTGGGAGGAATCTGAAGTCCAAAAATTACAGTTTTTCTCTCTCAACAGGAAAAGAAGGTATTATATATGTCTATCTGCGATCAAAGAGCTCTCTTGTGTGGCTGACAAATGAACCAAAGTGTTCAACCCAATTAAAATTTCACAAAAAAATGAATCGCAAAGTAAAACTGAATGTGTTAAAATTTCTGTAATTTGATTAATTCAATCAGTGGCTTGACTGTAAACCAATATGGAAAATTACAGGTTACAACTCGCATTTATCTTATGCTTCCAATGTAATAAAATTCCCAAGGTGCTTCACAGGAGCATTCTAAGGCAAAATCTTACACTGAATCACAGAAAACTATATTAGGCTAGATAGCCAAAAGCTTGCCAAAGAGATAGGTCTTCAAGAACATCTTAAAGAAGGAAAAACAGGAGAGAAAGATTTTGAGAGGGAATCCAAGGATTTAGGGCCCAGTCGACTAAAGGCATATCTGGCTACGTAATAGAATAATTAAAATCTGAAACCAGAGTTTGATGACCTTGGATATCTCAGAGGGCTACTGTTTTGTTTTATTCACTGGTGGGACATGGGCATTTATTGCCTATCCCTAGTTCCCTTTGAACTAAGTGGCTTCCTAGGGCATTTCTGAGGGTAGATGAGAGTCAACCTGATTGCTGTGGGTCTGGAGTCACATGTAGGCCAGACCAGGTGAGGATGACAGATTTCCTTCCCAAAAAGGGATTAGTGAACCAGAGACAACAAGGTGCAAGGCTGGATGAACACAGCAGGCCAAGCAGCATCATAGGAGCAGATTCCCCAACAATTGACAATGGTATTGTGGTCACCAGAAAATTCTTAACTCTAGATTATTACTGAATTCAAATTCCACCATTTGTCATAGTGGGATTTTGAACCCAGGTCCCCAGAACGTTACCTGAGTTTCAGGATTAATAGTCTAGCGATAATACCACTAGGCCATCACCTCCCCAGAGGTGATTACAAAGTCCTAAGAGATGATGCTATGGAAGAATATGGGAAGAAAGATGAGAACTTTAAAATCAAGGTGCGGAATCTTGTAGGCTTTGAAAGCCGTGGGCTATGACAAGATTTGTGGCAAAATTTGGCAGAAATCTGGCATGACCCATTTCAACGTTAGGAGCAATTTACTGCATCTTTTATGCATTTGCCTTGAGTGACTTAAAGAGGTCAGCCAGCTGGATGTCATAGAATATCAGTTCCCTGATTGACATTGTTAATTTGGTCCAATCAGGGAGCCCTGGCTGACAGATAAAAAAAAGAGAAGAGTCATAAATACTGACATTCTAGTACCTGACTCTGAATCAGGCCATACTAAAATCAAAGATTGTTCATGTGTAAGTAAAGGGAGACTTGGTGATGGGATACCAGCCTCTGTGAAGTTATTTTATTACTAAGTAGCTCTATCTTCACAAAAGTGGACACAAATAGCCTCCCAGAAGTCTTAGAGAACCAAGGGTCTAGTGAGAATGTAGAAGTGAAGGAAGTCTGTATTATGAAGAAAACGGTACTGGAGGAATTAATGAGATTAAAGCTGACAAATTCCCAGGCCCTCTCTGATAATCTCCATTACATAGTACTAAAGGAAGTGGCCCTGGAACTACTGGATACATTGGTGACCATCTTCCAAAAGTCTATAGACTCTGGAGAAGTTCCTATAGATTGGGGTGGGCAAATGTAATCCTACTATTTAAAAATAAAGAGAGCAAAAAACAGAATTACACACCAGTTAGCCTAATATCAGTAGTTGGGAATATGCTAGAGTTTATTATAAAAGATGTGATATCAGAACACTTTGAAAGCATGAATGGAATTGGTCAAAGCCAGCAGGTTTTATGAAAGACAAAATATTCTCAAAGAATCTGGAGTGTTTTTCTTTTGTGAATGTAACTAACAGGATAGATAAGGAAAACCAGTGGATGTGGTGCATTTGGCTTTTTATAAGATTTCACATTACAGGTTAATGGGCATAATTAAAGCATATTGGAGAGGGGATAATATATTGACATGGATTGAGAATTGATTGACAGACAGAAACTAAAACTAGGCTTTGTTCACTAGGCTAATACCAGGGATGGCAAAACAGTCTTATGAGGACAGATTGGTTGGGCTAGCTCTGTATGCACTAGAGTTTAGAAGAATGACAGGGGATCTTATTGAAAAGTATAACATTCTAACAGGGCTGAACAGACTAGACGTAGGGAGATAAAGCGGCAAAATACGTGGATGCTGGAAACTGAGACAAACATACAGAATGCTGAAAAAACTGAACTGAATAAGAGTCGTACTGGGCAGAAACAATAACTAAAAACCGAAAGAACTGCGGATGCTGTAAATCAGGGACAAAGACAGAAGTTGCTGGAAAAGCTCAGCAGGTCTGGCAGCATCTGTGAAGAAAAATCAGAGTTAACGTTTCGAGTCTGGTGACCCTTCCTTAGATCCTTCTGAGGAAGGGTCACCGAACCCGAAATATTAACTTTGAACTTTCTTCCCATATGCTGCCAGACCTGCCGAGCTTTTCCAGCAGCTTCTGTTTTTGTTCCAGAAACATTAACTGTTTCTCTCTCCACAGATGCTGCCAGACCTGCTGCGTTTCTCCAATACTCTTTGTGTTCATTCTAGATGCAGGGAGGAGGTTTCCCTGTTTGGGGGAGACTAGAACCAGGGCTCACAGTCTCAGGATATCGGGTAGGCCACCTAGGACTGAGATGAGGAAAAAATTCCTCTCTGTGAACCTGTGGAATTCTCTACCACAGAAGGCTATAGAAGCCAAATCACTGACGAAATTCATGAAAGATACAATTTTAGGTATGGGGAGAAAGCAAGAACATAGCATAGAGGGAAAGGATCAGCCATGATCATACTGAATGGTGGAGTAGCCTCGTTGGGGTGAATGGCCTACTCCTAGTTTCTATGTGAGGTGAGTTTTACACTAAGGCGGTTGATAGTATGTTAAACACCTTATTCACCTCAGCTTCATATTTTAGTTTAATTGTCATATCATAGCTTAATATTCAACTTCGTTTTTTTGTATTCATCATGGTATGAGGGTATCACCGGCTAGGCCAGCATTTAGTGCCCATGCCTAATTGCCCAAAGGGCAGTCAACCACATTGCTGTGGGTCACATATAATCCAGACCAGGTGAGGATGGCAGTTTCCTTCCCTAAAGGACATTAGTGAACCAGATGAGTTTTTTCCTGACATTAGAATCTTAATTCCAGATGTTTATTGAATACAAACTTCACAATCTGCCATGGTGGGATTTGAACTCTGGTTCCCAGAACATTACTTGAGTCTCTGGATTAAAAGTCTACTGATTAATACCACTCGGCCAACATTCCCCCGTGAGCACTTACAAAATGCTCTGAACAAGGTTAGATGTGGAGAAATCTCAGCATGGCAGTCAGAGCGGATCCCTGGTGACTTCAGCTCGCCTCAGGCTGTGAACAGCCCCATGTTGCTCAGCACCAAACAGAATCTCAGGTCACAATCCAGAAGCACCAATTGTATACATTTCTCACCCACTGACATTGGTACCCAATATTTACCAACCCCTCATGACCATCGTGGCACCTCTCCAATCCACCTGCAAGACACTTAGGAAGCACAGGTTTGTGCTGCAGTGTGCACCTGCAACTGGCACTGAAATATTGAAGTAAGGACAGTTAAAGAGCAGGAACAGGCACCAAACTCACGAATTGGACCGTGCTGCATTTCAAGGCTGCTCCCTTGCTTTCTTAGCGCTCACTCATCTTGATGCTTATAGCATCCTTGCGTTACCGTGTCTTGCCTTGTCTCTTAGCAGTTAAGTAACCAGGCAACTTGCCTTGCTGGTCAGTAATCCTCAGTCAAGGGGACTGACATCTTGCAGTTTGGTAGTGTGGAATGTCAATCTCACACCCGTACCATGTACCAGCTGCTTTCATGGCAAACAAGTAGGCAGCCATGTCTCAAATTCTTAGGGCAGTAGTCCTCACCGAAGTCTGTGGAGACACCCATCATTTAGGGCATCCCTGGTCTCTGCAGCAAACCCTGAGGGTGTTGGACCTGGTTCTTCACCATCTCCTGCAAGTTTCCCTTCAAATCACTCAGTATCCTGCAAATACAGGGGTCAGAATCATGGAATTCCTTTCCTAATGACACTGAGAATGTGCAAGCATCATAGATTCTGCAGCCATTCAAGTAGGTGGCTCACCACTGACCACTCCAAGGTATTAAGGCTGTGGAATAAATGCTGGTCTAGCCAGAAATGGTCACATCCAGTGAAATTAAAGTAGTTAAGTCTGGAAAAAGCAAGGGCATAGGTGAAGGTTTTGGTAAATGAGGGGACAGAGTTAGCTAAGTTATGGACATGGAAAGATTCAATCATTTTTAATGCACAGATATGTGCTTGCCAGCTGATCTTGGGGTCAAATTTGACACTCAGGTATACCATACACAGTTCTAAGGAAGGGTCACTGGACCTGAAACGTTAACTCTGTTTTCTCCTCCACAGATGCTGCCAGACCTGCTGAGCTTTTCCATCAACTTCTGTTTTTGTTCCTGATTTACAGCATCCACAGTTCTTTTGGTTTTTCTCAGGTATACCATAGTTTGTCCTACGGTCCAGTTTCAGGTAGATGCACGTACAGCAGAGAGAGACAGCAATAAAATCGCAGTTGGCAGTCAGTAAGACAACTTTTCTTTTATTCACATATGGGATGTGGGCATCGCTGGCTGGGCCAGCGTTTATTGCACCGATGAGTGGCAAATGCAGTTTAATTTAGATAACTCTGAGATGCTTCATTTTGGTGAGGAAAATCAAGGCAGGACTTAGATGCTTAATGTTGAGGTTCTTGGGAGTGTTGCCGAACAAAGAGATCTTGGGGTACAGGTTCATTTTTCCTTGAAAGTGGAGTTGCATGTAGAAAGGATAGTGAAGAAGGCATTTGGTGCGCTTGAAGGCATTTGGTGCGCCTGCATTTATTGGTCAGCACATTGAGTATGGGAGTCGGGATGTCATGTTACAGCTGTACAGGACATTGGTTAGGCCTCTTTTGGAATACTGTATTCAGTTCTGGTCTTGCTTCTATAGGAAAGATGTTGTTAAACATGAAAGGGTACAGAAGAGATTTACAAGGATATTGTTGGGGTTGGAGGGTTTGAGCTATAGGGAGAGACTGAATAGGCTGGTGCAATTTTCCCTGGACTGTCAGATGTTGAAGAAGGTCCTTATAGAGGTTTATAAAATCTTTTCCTTAGGGTAGGGGAGTCCAAAACTAGACTGCATAGGTTTAAGGTGAGAGGGGAAAGATTTAAAAGGGACATAAGGGGCAACGTTTTCACACAATGGATGGTGTGCGTATGGAATGAGTTACCAGAGGATGTGGTAGAGGCTGGTCCAATTGCAACATTTAAAAGACATCTGAATGGGCACCTGAATAGGAAATGTTTAGACGGATATGGGCCAAATGCTGGCAAATGGGGCTAGATTAATTTAGGATATCTGGCTGGCATGGACGAGTTGGACCGAAGGGTCTGTTTCCGTGCTGTGCATCTCTATGACATCCCGAGTTGCCCTTGAGAAGGTGGCCATGAGCTGCTTTCTTGAACCGCTGCAGTCTATGTGCTGTAGGTTGTCCCACAATGCCAGGGAATTCCAGACACAGGATTAAAGATTCTAAATATAAGATTAAACCTCCACTCCCCTTATAAACGAATCTAACATATGTGTAATGTAGTTAAAAAGATATCAATGAGAAGTTTCAAGGTGGCAATATAATTCTTGTCTTTAAATGTTACACAGAGATCACTCAAGTCAGATTACTGTCTTTCAACCATGTCCAGTTATTTGTTTTAATGCAACCAGTATTCAAAGACACTCCAAGATTTTGCATTGATTAAATGATCAGAAGGATCAATCACAAAACTGAACATTTTTTTTTCTTTATTCATTCATTCATGGGATGAGGGCATCGCTGGCTAGACCAGCATTTATTGCCCATCCCTAAATGCCCAGTGAGCAGTTCAGAGTCAACCACATTGCTGTGGGCCTGGAGTCACATGTAGAACAGAGCAGGTAAGGATGTCAGTTTCCTTCCCTAAAGGACATTAGTGAATCAGATGGGTTTTTCCAACAATCAACAATGGATTCATTGACATCATTAGATTCTCAATTCCAGATTTTTTTTTTATTTAATTCAAATTCCACCATTTGCTGGGTGGGATTCAAACCCAAGTCCCCAGAACATTATCTGGGTCTCTGGATCAACAGTCCAGTGATAATACCATTAAGCCATCACCTCAACTGCATTGATTCTCACTGGGGCAGTATTGATGGCACTAGCTTGATCTCATAGATGGCAGGTTGGGGAGGGGAAGAGGATGATGAGTGGTGTTGTCAGGCTTTCCAGTTATCTCTATTGCTAACCTAGCCAGGGAGCAGAAATGGGGGAGAAAGTGATCTGACAAAAGTCTGCTCAGATCTCAGTTGTAACAAATAGCCTGCCAAAAATCACCACCAAGATGGATCAGTGAATAACATCCATGAGTGTGAGGTGCACCTGGGTGCAATGTAGAAACATATAATAGGAGAAAAAGTCACTGTCTCATATCTAAAATAAAGATGATTTATTTTTATAAAGCAGCTTTAGTGTTAAGTCATCCACTCACCCTGGTAATGAAGTGTAACTTGTGACTGTGTGGGCAGACTATGCTGTAAACTCCTGCACTCTTAATTTCACAGGAGACCCTCCACAGCCAAATGCAAAGCCTTGAACTGACTTGTCTGTATTGGGCTGACGCCGAGAGGCCAGTCTTCAAACCTTGCAAACACCATCCACTTCTCTGCAATGCAGTATTTAATATTACTTTAAAGGAAAAGGCATATTAAACAAATTATATTGATAAATATCATTAATAGATGTTTTAACAGTTACTGCACTAATGTCAAAATATTTGCTTTAATAAAAACAAATGCTAGTTAGGAAGTTCGGTCAGGGTCTTTCTTAATTATTTTTCACTAAGAGCCCAATGCAAAGACTCCTGTTGTTTTCTTATCCAGTAGCACGCTGACTATAATCTGTAAAATAGCAAATCCAATGTCCTTTATTTATAAACGTAAGAATGTAGATATATTGTAAGCAAACAGAACTTTGAACAACATGTAGCACCTTTACATCTACTGATCTTTAAGTAACCGAACATTTTACAGCCAGAATGATCTAAAACTCTAAGCATTTAAACCTTAACATAAATATTTGTGAATGTTACATTTTGTTGGATGGAATTTTATCCCCTTTTGTTTATAGAATGGATTTGTTACACAATGCCCTGCACTGTAAACTATTCTGTGATCTGACCACAGAACAAACTGAACAGTGCAACACACTAGTTAAAACTAGCAGCCGTTTTACTGTATGATGGGCCTTACAATTCAAAATTGAAAATGTAATTTAAGGAAACTCATCACAATGACTAATATGCCAAAATAATTATTTGACAGTAAACAACATAAGTGGCATTCATAAAGAAATTACCATTGCTACAGATTATTTCCAGTTGGGCAATGTGAATTGGTCTAATAAGAAATGTAAGGGATAACCATCAAAATATCATAATCGACCTGTTAATAAAATTTTACAGGAGGTCCCAACATATAGATATTGGTTATGTAAACATATTGCCCTGTGGTAATTTTAGAAGTTCCTCTAATATCTAAAATAAAATTTTACATTCTATACTAATCTCACATAAACAGTCATATCTTTGTCTCTCCCATTTCCACAATATACACAATATGGCTTTATTACCAATTGGCCACTTTCTATTGCAACAATGATGCATCTTACAACTCATTTTAGGTTGGAAATCAATTGAAAATGCAACACTATTTTATCAGTAGATATACAGTAGTAATTTGGCTCAAAGCTTTTTAATGCTTTATAAAAAGATGGTTCTATTATTTTGCTGGCTGACATCTATGTGAAAAGAAATTACTTTTGAAACATGTGGTTTGTTGAACATGTTTTGGCCTATGGACAATATTTATTCTTTGGCGTATATTCCAAATATTGCTAGTGAATAATTTCTGGTATTGAGGTTTTTAATACAATATAGAATAGATCTTCTTCGGTGTCCATGCAATGGGGGTTTGAGTGCAAGGGACACATTGTGTGGTCCACATCATATGGTGTCTCAAGTTAAGAGGCTACCACAAGCATGCTTGCTATTTAGTATGGTAAAGTGGTCCACAGAACTTCCAGATAAAAATTCACTTGCCCATACCTCATCACGAATCTACTTAAAATATATTGTGAGCAACTATTCTCCTTGGTAAAAAGAGCAAGTTTAATTTCCAGTAGTGTAATTCTGTACAGTGTCAACTGTACGATTTCCATTCGGAAGTATAAAAGCATAACAAGTACATAAAAATAACAAGGGAAGCAATCAATTCAAATATGTGTACACTATCTTTCTCTTTCAAAATTTAAGACTTTAACAGGATAAATGATAAATTTGGTTACTTTGAGTCTTGCTTTCGATTAATAATAAAAAAGCTCAAACTTTTGCTTTAAAATTGCAGAGCATTCCATTGGATTTAGCTCGATTTGGCTGATTCTCTGAGCTTCGCATGGAGGGCATCGCAAGTTTTCTTTGCATCACCCAGCAGCATGGCAGTGTTTGGTTTGTAAAACACTGGATTGTCAACAGCAGCATAGCCGACTCCCAGAGATCTCTTCATCACAACAACCTGGAAAAAAAACATCAGTCAGAAGACGGTAACTGTCTGTCAATAAATAAATACACCTGTAATATCCAGGTTTGATCCCCAGCTGTTGCTGAATTTTCTTGTCTCAGCCTGGGCAATAACTGACCAGAATTACAACTGACCAGAATTTGAACTGATTCAAAACAGAAGATCAGATCAGAGGCAAGGAATTCTACAGCAAGTAACTCATCACCTGGTTCTGCTATGCTTGTCCACTATCTACACGACACACATTAAGAATAAGATGGAATACTCTCCACTGAGCTTGATGACTGCACTTAATGACAGCACTCCAGAAGCCTAACATCAGCCAGGACAATGTGGGAAGGTAATAGGCTAGTGGTATGTCACTGGACTAGCAATCCAGAGACTTAGGAAATGTTCCGGTCCCTCTACTTTGAATCCTTCCATGGTAGATAGTGAAATTGAACTCAATAAAAATATTCAGGAGACAAAAGTCTAATGATGGTCATGAAACCATTGTTGACTCTGAGGGGAAAAATCATCTGGTTCATTACTGTCCTTTTAGGGAAGGTAACTGCCATCCTTCCCTGGTCTGGCCTACAATGTGATTGACTTTTAAATGTCCACTGAGTAATTAGAGATATGGAAAAGATGCTGGACTGACCAGCAATTTCCACATTCCATGAATGAATTTTTAAAAAAGCAGCAGTGTGTACCATCTACAACATGCAGCAACTTGTCAGTGTGCCTTCAACAGTAACTTCCACATCCGCAACTGCTACCACTGGATGGACAATGACAACAGATAGAACACCTGCAAGTTCCCTTCCTAGCCATAAACTATCCTGACTGGAAAACATATCATCGCTCCTTCACTGCCACCGGGTCAAGATTCTGGAACCTCTTTCCTATTTACAACCAATGGTCTGCAGTGGTTCAAGAAAGGCAGCTAACCACCATCTTCTCAAGGTTAAGTAATGATAGGCATTAAGTGTTTTCCTTGCCAATGATACTCACATATAGTGAGGACATATGACAAAAAGGAGATGCGATGCATGTTAGGACTGAGATCAGGTATCCTGGTCTGAGGGGAAATAGCAATGTCTCTTAGTACCGTTTACCTTTACCACTGAAAGATGGAATGACCACTACATGCACCCATCAGATAAGGGCAGAATCTGTGCCTTCAGCTGTGATGGTCCCCAAAATTAAACTAGTTGCTCATACTCATCATGCACCTTTCAGAATTGAAGAATGATCGACGGACACGGGAAGAATGCAAACTTGACACAGTCGGCCAAGGATGGGATTGAATCCGGCTCTCTGGAGCTGTGAGGCATCAGTGCATTAAGGACCAAGCAGAAAATCTGTGCATTAAGCCAGAAGACACTGGTAGAGTGTTGAATGAGAGCTTCACATCTGTTTTTCACACAGGAGAAAGAGGATGCAAGCACAAAATTTGAGAAGATGGACTGTAAAGTTCTTGAACAGATTGAAATAAGAAGCGAGGAGGTATTGGAGGCTTTGGTGCATTTAAAAGTGGATAAATATCCAGGTCTGGATGAGTTGCATCCCAGGCTGCTGTGGGACATGAGGGCAGAAATAATAGCAGCCCTGACCCAAATTTATAAATCTTCTCTGGCCACAGGTGATGAGTCAGAGGACTGAAGGACAGCTAATGTGGTTCTACTTTTCAAGAAGGGGTAGAGAAACTGCTGCAGACAATTCTGAAGGAGAGAATTAAACTCCACTTGGAGAGGCAAGGTTTGATCAGGTATAATCTGCATAACTTTGTCAGAAGGAGGTCATGCCTAACAAATTTGACAGAAACTTTCAAGGAGGTGACCAAGTGAGTTGATGAGGGCATGGCAGTTGATGTAATTTGTGTGGATTTCAGCAAGACCCTTGACAAGGTTCTACATGGGAAACTGGTAAAGAAGGTAAAAGCTCGTGGAATCCAGGGTAACTTGGCAAGTGGATCCAAAATTGGCTTCGTGGCTGAAGACAGAGGGTTGCGATAGAAGCCTGTTTGTGAGACTAGAGCCCAGTGTGCAATGGAAACCACAGGGATCATTGCTGGGTCCCTTACTGTTTGTGATATTTATAAATTACGTAGATTAGAATGTCGGGGGTGATAATATGTAAATTTGCAGATTAAACAAAGAATGGCTGGGTGACAGGTGGCACAGTGGCACAGTGGTTAGGACTGCTGCCTCACAGCGCCAGGGACCCGGGTTCGATTCCAGCCTCGGGCGACTGCCTGTGAGGAGTTTGCACATTCTCCCCGTATCTGCGTGGGTTTCCTCCGGGTGCTCCGGTTTCCTCCCACAGTCCAAAGATGTGCAGGTGAGGTGGATTGGCCATGCCAAATTGCCCATAGTGTTCAGGGAGGTGTAGATTAGGTGGGTTATAGGGGGATGGGTCTGGGTGGGATGCTCTGAGGTTCGGTGTGGACTTGTTGGGTCGAAGGGCCTGTTTCCACACTCTAGGGATTCTATGACAAGTGAGGAGGAAAGTCTCAGGTTACAGGAGGATATAGACAATTTGGTCAGATGGGCAGATCAGTGGCAGATGGAAGGTAACTCTGATAAACATGAAGTGATGCACTTTGGAAGAAGCAACAAGACAAAGGAGTATCAATGAATGGTAGAAGAGTCAGGAACAGAGGGATCATGGGGTGTTTGTCCACAGACCTCTGAAGGTGGTAGGACAGGTTAATAGGATTGCTAAGAAGGCATACGGGATGTTTGCTTTTACCAGTCAAGGCACCAATTATAAGGACAGGAAGGTTAGTTTGAAGCTGTACAGGACTTTGGTTAGGCCACAGCTGGAGTATTGCGCACAGTTCTGGTCACTACACTATTGGAAGGATGTGACTGCACTAGAGTGGGTGCACAGGAGACTCACAAGGATCTTGCCTGGGACGGAGTATTTCAGCTATGAAGACAGATTGGATAAGTTACAGTTGTTGGAGCAGAGAAGGAGGCCGAATGTGATAGAGATGTTTCAGACCATGAGGGTCACAGAGAAGGGTGAAGAGAAAGCAGCTGTTTCCATTGGCTGAAGGTGACTTGAAGGACTTTTAAAGTGAAAGGCAGGAAGGTTAAAGGGGAAAAGATTGAAAGAAAGATTTTTCACCCAGAAGTTAGCGGGATTCTGGCACTGCCTGAGACAGTAGTTGAGCCTGGTAATGTCACAACCTTTAAAAAGTACTTGGATAAACATTTGAACATTCAAGGCTATAGGATGAATGTGGGAAAATGGTACTCATGTTGCTAGTCGTGTAAAATTGGCAATACAGACTGTATGGGCTTCTTCACACATAACTGTATGATTCTAGGTGTGCAACCACCTTCTCAAAGTAAGGAATGTACCCTTGTAAATGTTAACCACACGCTGGAATCAAACATTTTTAATAAAGTTACACACTGGATAATTTCCCTGTCACTTTTCCAAAGCAAGATACTGATATGGAGACAAGACCACTTGCCGCCTTATCCAAAACTCTACCAATGACCCAAAAAAAAATTACATCTTACAAACATTGCGACAACACCAATTTCTAGTGGTTTTGTCTTCTAATCGCCTTTCAGCTTATTCCAAATTGATTTTGTGGACAATGGGTGGTGGTGAATGATGCAGCTGGAGACTCACCCCACAATCTGCTTAAATTAATTGTTCTGCAAAATTGTCAGTCAAAAGCCTGTCAACTATTTAAGACACAATATTTGCTTAGATTTTGTATAAAATATCAGGCAGACTTTTTTGAGCTGTGGGATTTAGATGACTGAAGGAAGAATGCAGAACAGTTTTTCCCTTTAGAATACATCTGTATCCATACACGTGTTGATAATATATTTCATTTGGACCACAGTAAGTGTGAAATAAATCAGATCACTCATCAAGTTTTATATGTAACTGCCACATTAAAAGCACATGTTACTCCAGCCAATATTTCCACTCCCTTGCCATTAACTTTATTCTTCTTCCGGCTACATTGTTTGAACTGTTTTACAATCTTTGCAAAACCTCAAGCACTCTATTCCACGCAGTTGAATTTCAAATCAAAATCCTGGCCACCACTAAGGACTGCATAATTCCACTATTGGATACATTTGCCCATATGTGACCATCATTGTGGCTGAAGCGCTCAACAATGCTTTTGTGACCTCTAAACTA
This sequence comes from Rhincodon typus, assembly GCF_021869965.1. Taxonomy (NCBI): domain Eukaryota; kingdom Metazoa; phylum Chordata; class Chondrichthyes; order Orectolobiformes; family Rhincodontidae; genus Rhincodon; species Rhincodon typus. The sequence continues at coordinate 54,887,218 of NC_063332.1, read as the reverse complement.
GATTTCTCCAATTACTTATCCAATGGCTGCCCAAACTGTGCAAGTTCCAATGTGTCCAAACTTTATCGCCTACACACTGTCGTATACAAAGCCCCTGTTAGTCATCATTCCTCTGACAAACAATGTTGGCTCACAGTCCTCTAATAGTATGTCAGTCTTAAATGTTTTGTTGTAACATACAAATCCCCCCAACTATAATCGTACCCTATCATTTCAACTTTCTTATGCCTTAGATCTCTTTCACTGAATTCAGTATGGCCTTCTGTTCTTCCCACACTTCTCCCCAAACCTCCTCCAATACCCACCTAATATTCTCCCACTCCAAAATTGATGGAACAATGTTTAGCTATCTTAGTCCCACTCTTGGGGTCTATCTCCGACATCTTATTTCTATATTCACCTTTGACAGTCCTCTGAAGAGCCGTTGTCAAAGTCTTTGGGCACTTCAGTTAACCATGTTAATTTGTCCCATCTCAACAAAGATCCTAGGTATATCTCCATGCTAAAACAGTGGTCCAAATATTTATTATTAGTCGTGGCTCCACAGCTACTGGCTTTTTAAAAGTTAATTCATGGGATGCAGGTGTTGCTAGCTAGGTTAGCACTGATTGACCATCCTTATATGCCCAGGGCAGAGAAAGGTCAATCACGTTGCTGTGTGTCTGGATTCACTTGTAGACCAGACCAGGTAAGGATTTTTTTTCATTCATTCATTCATGGGATGAGAGGCATCACTGATTAGGCAGCAGTTATTGCCCATCCTTAATTGTCCAGCGAGCAGTTCAGAGTCAACCACATTGCTGTGGGTCTGGAGTTACATGTAGTCCAGACCAGGTAAGGATGGCAGTTTCCTTCCCTAAAGGACATTAGTGAACCAGATGGATTTTTCTGACAATCGACAATGGATTCATGGTCATCATTAGATTCTTAATTCCAGATTTTTTATTGAGTTCAAATTCTGCCATGTGCCGTGGCAGGATTCGAACCCAGGTCCCCAGAAAGTTACCTGGGTCTCTGGAATAACAGTTCAGCAATAATACCACTAGATCATCACTTCCCCTAAAGGATGGCAGATTGCTTTCCTTAAAGCACATTAGTGAACCAGATGTGCTTTTACAACAATCAACAATGGTTTCATGGTCATCATTAGATTAGACTAGCTTTTTAACTGAAACTTCTAATAAATTCAAATTTCATCATCTATAATGATAGGATCCAAACCCAATTCCCCAAAACATTAACCTGGGGTTCTGGGTTATAGTCCAGCTTCCCTCTTATTCATGTGTAAGGCTCAAAAATAAGTCAGATGGTGATACCAGAGAATATTGCAGTTTGGACATTGGTCAGAATTTGAATCCCTGGTTGATTCTTCCCTCTGTAAGCCAGACCACATAGACCAAAGATGACAGATAGAAAAACAAGCCTTATCAGACTGTTTATTAAGTTATCAGGGAATATACCTCAACAACCTTGTAGCAGAAAGAACTGTGAAACTTTGCAGTTTCCAACATAATTCCATCATAAAATTTTACCTGTTCTAAAGTATATTGTGACGAAATGAAATCCAAAAGCAACATTGTGACCAATAAAATCGTTGAACTAATTAATATTTCTAATTTGAAGCTTAACAAGTCTATTGGCTGACAGAAATTAGAAATGAATTAAAGTGAATATATTTGCATTGACAATTGTTACAAAATGTTTGTTGCTATCTTACAGAGGAGGAGGCTGGCATCTTAGTTTAGTGACCAAAGTAAGAGAAAGAAAAGTAAATTATTTTAGGTAGCTTTAAAATGTTTTTTGTCATTATTATTTGATTTTTCACTATCTAATTACGGACAACAGCAAAATAAATTACTGTGCATTGTTGAATATAGATGGATTGGGATTTTCATGGGATAGGGTATAATGTATTAGCACGAATTAAGAATTGGCTAATGAATGAAAGCAGAAAGTAAGAATAAACAGGTCATTTTAAGATTGGCAGGCCGTAACTAGTGGGGCAACACAAAGATCATTACTTTGCCCTCAGAAATTTACAATCCACATCTAATGATTTAGATGAAAGGACAAGTGTAATGTGTTAAGGTTTACTGGAAATGTAAGCTGTGGGAAGGATGCAAAAGGGATATAAAGGGTTATGGTTTACACAGTTAAGTGATTGGAAAAAATGTGGAAGATAATGCATAATATTGTATTGTGTAAAGTTGTTCATTTTGGTAGGAATAGCAGATAAGCAAAGTTGTTTTTAAATGGCGAAAGATTGGAAAATGTATGTATTTAGAAGGTCTTGAATGGTCTTGTAAATTAATCATACAAAGTCAGCATGCAGCTACAACAAGTAATAATGTAATCAAATGGTATGTCAGCTTATATTACAAATAGGCTAGGAGTGCAAGAACAAATAAATCTTATTGTGATTGTACAGGGCCTTACTGAGATCATACCGAGAGTACGATGTATAGTTTTGGTAAGCACTTCCTAAGAGAGTACATATTTGCCCCAGAGTGCAATGAAAGTTAATTAGGCTGATTCCTGAGATGACGGTACTATCAAAGAGGAGTAATTGAGTAGACTAGATTTATGTTCTCAGGAGTTTAAAAAATGAAAGGTGATCCCATTGTGACATATAAAATTCTTAAGGGGCTTTGCAGAGTAGACGCTGGGAGAATGTTTCATTTGTTTTGAAGTAGGGGTCATAACTATCAGAATATGAGGTCAACAAAGAGTTGTGGACCTTTAAAATTTTCTGTCTCAGGGAGGTGTGGATGTTCAAATGATGAGACTATTACGGCTCTTGAAGAAGTAACAAGTAATGTGGATAAAGGAGAACCTGTAAGTATACAGTATATATGGATTTCTAAAAGGCTTTTGATTAGGTGTCAGATCAAGAGTTACTATGCAAAATAAGAGCTCATAGGTGCACCAAAGGTATCACCATGGATAGAGAATTTGTGGGTTAAAGGCATGAAATAGAAGGGACAAATGAATCACTTTTGAGTTGGCAAGCTGTAACCAGTGGAGTGTCACAGGATTACTGATGGCGTGTCAACTATTTACGATCTATATCAATGACTTAGGTGTGTGGTTGCTAAATTCATAGATTGCGTAAAGATGGTAGAAAGGTACCTTGTGAGAAGGACATAAAGATTTTATAAAGAGATTAAGTGAGCAGCCAAAAAATTGGCAGATGAAGCATAACGTATGAAATGCAAAGTTGTCCACTTTGGCAGGAAGACAAGAAAAGTAGCATGACTATTTGAAGAGATTTCAGAATTCTGAGATTGAGGGATCTGTTGATGGTGGCACACAAATCAAAAATGTTAGTTTTCACGTACAGTAAATGATTAGGAAGGCAAATGGAATGTTGTCGTTTATTGCAAAGAAAATTGAATATAAATGTTGGGATATTTTACTGTGGTTGCATTGGCAATTTGTAAGGCCACATCTGGTATAGTGTGAACACTTTTGGTTTCCTTACTTAAAGGTTTTAATAACATTGGAAACTGCACAAAGTTCACAAGACTGATTCCTAGGATGACGGGTTATCTTATGAGGAAAGATTGGACAGGTTGGGCTCATTGGAGTTTTAGAAAAATGGGAACTGATCTTGTTCAATCATATAGATGTTATTTGGTGGAACTGATTGGGTGGAAGCTGAGAGGATATGTCTCGTTTTGGGAGAGGTCAGAAATAGGGAAAAACAGTTTACACCTATTTCTTCCATTGAAGAAAAAATGAGTTTTTTTTCTTTCAGAGAGGCATAGAATTATCGTCCCTAGTGAGCAGTGGAGGCCAGGTAATTAAATAATCTTCAGCCTGAGTTAGGGAGATTTTTGATTGACAAAGGAGTCTAGTGTTAGAGGGGGTAGATGGGAAAGTAGAGTTGAGGCCACAATCAGATCAGCCATGATCTTATTGAATAGTAGTTCAGGCTCAAAGAGGCAAATGGCCAACTCTTGCTCTCAATTTGTGAGTTCCTAAGTCAGAGATCAATAGATTTTTAAACACCAAATGAGTCAAGAGATAGCGGATACTGTGGAAAGATGTGGCTCAGGTATAAAATCAGCCACGACCTGAATGAATGACCAAGCAGGCATGAAAAGCCAAAAAGGTATATACCTGCAGTTTCTTATGTTCTTAAACTGAAGGAAGAGTCTGTAGGTCAGCCCATTATCCTTAGTCGTATAGTGATGTACATACAAAGTACCCATTTTACAATTTAATTGAAAGTCTGAATGGAATTAATTTGTGTAGTGAAGTCATTGTTTGTTCTTATTCATTCTTGGAACATGAACACAGTTAGCAAGGCCAGTATAGTCCATAAAGCATAGGAGCAGAATTAGGTCATTCAGCCTATCCAGTCTGCTCTGCCATTCAATGGCTGATTTGATAATCTCGAGTCCATTTTCCTGCTTTCTCTCTATGATTCCCTTACTGTCTCAGCTATGAATACACGAAATGACCTATCCTCAATAGCCCTCTGTAGAAAAGAAATCCAGAGATTCACAATCATCTGAGAGAAGAAATTGCTCCTCATCTCTGTTTTGAATGTGTAACCCCTTATTCTGAGATTATACGATCTGGTCCCAAACTCTCCCACCAGGGCGAGCAACCCTTCCAAATCCTGTTAAGTCCCCTTAGGATTCTGTACGTTTCAATAAAGTCACCTCTCATTCGAATAAATTCCAATGAGTACTGACCCAATCTGTGCAACCTCTCCTCATCGAAAACCTTCTCTGGACTGCTATCAATAGCAATACTCTTCAGGTAAGGGTACTAATCACAGTATTCCAGCTGTGGTCTGACTAATGCTTTGCATAGTTTTACCAAAACCTCCCTACTTTTAAACTCCATTTTCTTTGAAATAAAGGCCGATATTCCATTTGCCTTCCTGATTAACCTCTGAACTGGATGCAGGCTTTGTGTGATTCAAGTCCCTCTGCTGGGTAGCTTCCTGCACAGTTTTTGAATTTAAACAGTATTCAGTTACTCTATTCTTCCAAAGTGCATAACCTCACATGTCCCCACACTATATTCTATTTGCCAGGTTTTTACTTGCTCATTTAAGAGTTATAGAGTCATGCAGCACAGAAGAGACCCCTTAGAAGAGACCTATCCACACCAGTCCATTGTCCAGTACTTGGCCCTCAGCCTGGAACGTGATGATATCTGAAGTATTCATCCAAGTACATTTTAAAGGTTGTGAAGCTTCCTGCCTCTACGGTACTCCCAGGAACTGCATTCCGGATTCCCACCAGAAAATTTCCTCAAATCCCCTCTAAACCTCCTGCCTTTCACCTTAAAACTATGTCCCCTTGTTATTAACCCTTCAACTGAAGGGAACAGCTGCTTTCTATTCACCCTGTGCATGCCTCCCCATCTTATATACTGCTATCAGGTCTGCCCTCTACCTTCTCTGCTCCAAAGAAAACAACCCGAGCTGATCCGGCCTTTCTTCAGAACTAAAGTGCTCTATCTCTGGCAACATCTTGGTGAATCTCCTTTGCACCTCCACCAGGGTAATCATGTCCTTCCTATAGTGTAGTGAGCAGAACTGCACACAGTATTCAGGCTGAGGCCAAATCAAAGTCCTGTACAGCTCTAACATATCCTCCCTTCTCTTACAATCTATGCCACAACTGATAAAGGCAAGTGTCCCATATGCCTTCTTAACTACCCCATTAACCTATCTTGCTGCCTGAGAGACCTAGCACTGATCCCTGTTGTACAGCACTGCACACTGGTTTCCAGTCACACAAACAACCTCCTGTATGTATCCTGCCGCCAGGCCAATTTTGGATCCAACTTGCCAAATTATCCTGGATACCATTATCCATTACTTTCTTTATCATTCTCCTATGTCGGACCTTGTCAAAGGCCTTACTGAAGTCCACATAAACTACATCAACTCTACTACCCTCGTCTACACTCCGGATCACTTCCTCAAAACATTCAAATTTAGGCATGACCTCCCTCTGACAAAGCCATGCTGATTATCACTGATCAAACCTTCCTCTCCCCTCCTAATCCCCTTACACTATAACTACTGCAATCAGCATTGGGAAGTCGAAATGCCCTGACATAATCATCTTATTGTTATTTTTTTTAGACACCTTAATGAATTGTCTGCATATCTGCTCCTCTATTTCCTGCTGGACATGGGGGAGCCTGTCACACTCCAAACTATGTGTCTGTTGCCTTAGTATTCCTAAGCTCTACCCACAAAGCCTCATTTGAAAACTTTTCCATGATATCATCCCTCCTACCTGCAGTAACTGACTCCTGAATTAATAATGCAACACCACCTCCTTCTTTATACCCCTCCCTATCTTGCATGAAGATCCTGTACCCTGGAATTTTGAGTTTCCAGTCTTCCCCTTCCTCAACCACACCTTTGGGATGGCAACATTATGAGATTTCCACATCTCAATCCTCGCTTTTAACTCATCTAATCTACAACACTCCTAGAATGAAAGTAAAGACCTCTCAGCCATGCCTTACTCCCTTTAAATCAACAGTACTGAATTCCCATTATGTTGGTTCCTTTACTAAAGCATGCTGTATCCCTATTACACAAAGGCTTTGTGACCACTTCCCCACCAAACTAGTTTAAACCTCTAAGATTTTAGAGTAGATTTGTAGCTCGGGTTGTGGATGTTGTGGTTGGTTGGCTCGCCGAGCCGGTTTGTTGTTCCGCAGGCATTTCATTACCCTGCTGGGTAACATCATCAGCGCGGCCTCTGAAGAAGTGCTGTTGTGTTTTCCCGCCTGTTATTTAAACTCTGGTATCCATTGAGCTGGATTACCTCACTTCCAGTTTTCCTTCGCAATGGAGTGTATACGGGGTCCAGCTCTATGTGTTTATTGAAGGCTTTCTTAGTGGAGTACCAGGCTTCTAGGAATTCCAGTGCTTGTCTCTGCTTTGCCTGTCCCAGGATCCTGGTGTTGTCCCAATCGAATTGGTGGTTTTCCTTACCCATGTGGATGGAGATAAGTGAGTATTGGTTGTGTCTTTTTGTTGCCAATTGATGTTCGTGTACCCTTGTGGTTAATTTCCTTCCTGTTTGCCCAATGTAATGTTGTCGCAGTCTCTGCAGGGAATCTTGTATATGACAATGGTTCTGTCCATAGTGGGTAATGGGTGTTTGGTCCGGGTGAGCAGTTAGCGCAGTGTTGATGTGGGTTTTTGTGCTACTCTGATGCCCAGTGGTCGTAGGAGTCTTGTGGCCAGTTCAGATGTATTCCTGATGTAAGATAGTGTGATGAGTGTGTCGGGGAGTGTAGTATCTTCCTGGTGTCGTGCGTGTGATAGGCATCTTCTGAACCAGTTTTTTGGGTATCCCTTGTCTTTGAATACTTGGAAGAGGTACTCTTCTTCTTCTTGGCGTAGCTCTATGCTGCTGCAGTGTGTTGTTGCCCATTTAAATAATGTTCTCACGCAACTTCGCAACCCTCCAACCTCAGCAACACTCTTGTAAATCTTTTCTGAACCCTTTCAAGTTTCACAACATCCTTCCTATCGTAAGAGACCAGAAATGCATGTAGTGTTCCAAAAGTGGCCGAATCAATGTCATGTTGTACAGCCACAACTGACGTCCCAACTCCTATATCAATTCACTGATCAATAAAGGCAAGCATACCAAATGCTTTCTTCACTATCCAGTCTACTTGCGACTCCACTTTCAAGCAACTATGAACCTGCAGTCCAAGGTCTCTTTGTTCAGCAACACGCCCCAGGATCTTACCATTAAGTGTATAAGTCCTGCCCTGATTTGCCTTTCCAAAATACAGCATCTCACATTTATCTAAATTAAACTCCATCTGCCACGCCTCAGCTCATTGGCCCTTCTGATCAAGATCCCGTTGTACTTTGAGGTAACCTTCTTCACTGTCCACTCCCACTACACCTCCAATTTTGGTGTCATCTGCAAACTTACTAACCATACCTCCCATTTCACATGCAAATCATTTATATAAATGATGAAAAGCAGTGGATCAAGCACCGATCCTTGTGGCGCACTGCTGGTCACAGGCCTCCAGTCTGAAAAGCAACTCCCCACCACCACCCTCTGTCTTCTACAGGGCCAGTTCTGTATCCAAATGGCTAGTTCTCCCTGTATTCCATGTGATCTTGCTAACCTTGCTAACCAGTCTACCCTGATTCATAATTGTATTAAATGGCATAGCAGGCTCGAGGAGCTGAACTGACTTCTCATAGAATTCCTACAGTTTGGAAACATGCCATTCGGCCCATCAAATCCACATCAATCCTCCAAAGAGCATCCCACCTACCCCACCCTCTACCCTAGCCCTGTAACCCTGCATTTCCTTTCGCTAACCTACCTAGTTTGCACATCCCTGGACACTATGGGCAATTTAGCCTGGCCAATCCAGCTAATCTGCAAATCTTTGGGCTATGGGAGGAAGCCCACAGAGACATGGGGAGAATGTGCAAACTCCACACAGGCAATTTCCCGAGGGCAGAATCAAACTTGGGTCCCTGGCTCCGTGGGGAATCAGTGCCACTCCTGCTCCTAGTTCTTATGCTCTTAGGTTCAGGTGCAGACCATCCCACTTGTACAGATCCCACCTTCTGCAGAAACAGTCCCAGTGATCCAGGAATCTAAAACCTCCAATCTGCACCAACTGTGTCGATATCACCTGTCAATATCCCTCCGCAGCCTCATCACTTCCCTCCTCATCTATTTTGATATCATCCACAAACTTGACAATAGTACATTCATTTTCTTTATCCAACTCATTTACATACGCTGTAAGTAATTGTGGTCCCAGCACTGATTCCTGTGGAACTCCACTACTTACAGGTTCTCATCCCTAGTTGTCCTTGAGAAAGTGATATTCTTTTACCATTGCAATCTGTGCCATGTAGATGGCACAGTCTTGTCAAGGGAGTTGAACCATTTTTGACCCAGTGAAAACTACTTTAGGCAGTCTATGACTTGGAGAGAAACTGACGAGTGGTGGCATTCCCCATACATCTGAAACTTTGGTCGTGTTATTTTAGGAGTTGGAAGCTCCTGGTTTGTAAGATGTTTTCAAATAAACTTTGGTGAGTTTCTGCATGCACATAGGGTACCAATCCAATTGACTACTTTGTCCTAATGGTTTCGAAGTTCTTGAGTGTTGTTACAGCTATACTCATCTGGGCAAATGGATGATTTTCCCAAGCACTCCTGACTTGTGTCCTGTAGATGGTGAACTGACTTTGCGAAGTCAGGAGATGAGTTACTTGTTGCAGGATTCCTAGTCTCTGACCTGCTCTTGTATTCATGGTACTTTTACGGCTAGACCAGTTCAATTTCTGGTTAATAGAGATTCCCAAGATGATTCAGTGTTGGTGACACCATTGAATTCAAAGGAGATAGTTAGATTCTCTCTTGTTGAAGACAATCATTGCCTGACACTTATGCAGCAAAACTTTTATTTGGTACTCATCAGCTCAAACCCAGATATTGCTCAGGTCTTGCTGCAAATGGACAGGGACTTCTTCTTTATCTGAGAAGTCACAAATGACACTGAACATTGTGCAATCATCAGAGAATGTCCCCACCGTTGACCTTATGATAGAGAGAAGGTCATTGATGAAGCAGCTAAAGGTGGTTGGACGTGGGACTCTATCCTGAGGAACTCCTGCAGAGATGTTCCGGAGCTGAAATGACTGACCTCCAACAATCACAACGACCTTGCTTTGTGCTGATATGACTCCAACCAATGAAGAGTTTACCCCAATGCCCACTGACCTCAGATCTGCTACGGATCCTTAAGGCCATACTGACGTGCTGGGAGCCTCGATCACTGAAGATGGAGATCCCTGTACAGCCTCCTGTCCTGTTAGTTGTTTAAGTGTTCACCACCATTGGCAGCTGGATGTGGCAGCACTGCTGAGCTTGGATCTGATCCACTGGTTATGGGTTCACTTAGCTCCCTCTACTGTATACTGCTTCCACTGCTTGGCATGCAAGCCCTGTTTTGTACCCTCATCATTTCTTGGCATGGCTGGTGCTAATCCTGGTATGCCCTCCTACACTCTTCATTGAACCAGGGCTCATCTTCTGGCTTGGAGGTGACAGCAGAGTGGGCCATGACTTTACAAACTGCAGTTGAATAAAATTCTGCTGCAGTTGATGGTCCCCAGATCCTTTTGGACATCTGGTTTTAAGTTGTTGGATCTGTTCAAAATACAATGGTGGTGGTACCACATACAGGGTAGAAGAATGTAGGATATTTTTATTTATCTGGTAAAGGCTTAAAAGTGGTTCAAGAATTTTTATATGACAGTATTCCATAAATTGGATGAAACAGACAACTGAGTGTCAAAAGCAAAGGCAGATTTTTGGTCCTTAACATCCAACCCAAGTTAATGGCTTTATTTTGGAAATTCTAGATGCAACAAGGACTACTTGGTTCTCTTCAAACGTGATTAGACTATTTTCATGGCTGCCAACTGCTCTTCAAGTTTCCCCTCCTACGCAAACGTTCTCCCTACACATTGTATCTAAAGTCATCAACTCTTTTCTGAAGTGTAACTATCTTCTTAACATTGCCATTTGCTCATTATACATACCAGGCATAGCACCACACGGATAATTCAATGGCATGTTATTTCAACCATATCACATCAATGACTGAAAATCCTTTAACATTCATTTCTTGCCTTTTGTACTCACTTGTTTGGATTTCCAGACTTCCAGCACAGGCATTCCAGCAATAATTGAATTTGGATCTTCCTGAGCTGCTGAGTTGACAGTGTCATTTGCTCCAATAACTAACACCAATTCAGTTTCTAAAAAAAAAACAGGAATTATTTAAAGGTAATTTGCAAAACAAAAATCAATACCTACATTATCCCTTTCAAGCTTGTTACATCTCACTGGGGTAGCATGCTGAAAATCAAGAACTGCCATTCCCAGAGTCATCAAAAAAAAAGATTTATACAAGTACAAGTGAGGAAGTATAAAATTTCCCAACTTACCTATCTTTCAGACCTAGGTTGACAGACCAGGTTTCTGTACTTAACAAGAACTATTATTTATTACAAATTAATAGATTCCACTTAGAAGTAAACAATTATGAACCCACGACATTAAACTTTACCAAGTAAATCTCTACCCCCATATAAAACTCTCCCTATACGTACAGACAGACAGACAGACGCAAAAACACATTGGTGTTATGGGCAGAGGGAAAGACTGGGAAGGCAGTTCAATGTGCCCTGTTCACGGGGTTTGCTGAGATTATCCTTCTACCTTTTCAGGACTTGTTGCTTCTTAATCTTCCTTCCTCAGAAACTTTCACTTGCTTGCAGGATGGACAGAGCAACTGGTTCACAGTAATAGTGTTTTCAACTTATTAGTTAAAATTCACTGCTTATAGCAACTGATGAAGGGAAATTAGCTGGCTTTCTTCAGGTTTGGGTTGTTTATTCCAGTAGATGGGCGCACATTCCCTTCTTTTCCAAGACCCAATAGTTTCTAACCAAACATTCACAACCACAAGCTGTGCAGCTACCTGAGACCCAATCACATGGTTTTTGAGAGGCATAAGGACCTTGTTATTAACAACTGGTCACTATTCCGCAGACCAACCAGCAACCTGTTGCTGGATGAATCTTCCTTCATACATACTCTTCGGCTCCAGTTCGTTTACAACTAAATCTCCCCCACTGCTTGAACAAATAGCAGTGTAAACAGTACTTATAATGAGTGTTGCCAACCTGCTTTTAACAAATACAGTTATCTGTCCCACAATACTTGCTTTTAAAACAGTCATTTTCCCATTTAAGTCCTCAATCAAAAATATGGAAAAATAAAAAGATACTGTTTTTACAACCTTCAGAAACAAAAGGTGGATTTGGATATTGTTATCAGAGATTTATTCAGATGGCAACTCACTGTAGTCTCATAATCACAGCTCATTATAAAGATGTCTTGGTGGGGGGTAAAGAGACTCATGACAAACCTATTCACAATGATAAGAAAACCTGGTTGAGGGAAAGGGAATGAAACAGCACACTTATTCAGAATATTATCGAGATTTCAGGACTACTAAAAACACTACACAGCCAATAAAATAGTCTGGTGAAAGACTGACATTGATAGTTTCACATGGACAAGTTAGCTGTATTTCCACACAGGAGTCTTACAAACACCAAATCAAACATTTATCTAATTAATTAACTTTTTGTGAAATTTCTGGGGAAGAATGTTGGTCAGGAAGCACAAACAGTTTTTTGGCCTTTTTTGCGTGATGCGATAGGAGTTGTTATATCCACTTGAAGAGGCAGATTGGAGTTAAATTGAATGTTTCATTTGGACGTTGCACTGGAAGTAATAGAATACTATCTCAGTGCTGCAACAAAGTGACAGGAAGGAAAGAATTGCTGCAGTGAACCTACTGGTGACAAAACTCAATGCTTCTCAGCTATTCCTTCAACTATCTATTCAATTCTTCTTTGCTTTATTTACTATACTTTTCTGCTTCCATTAAATGAACAGGGCGAAGTATAGTTTAGGAAGGGACCATCTTTTAATATAGGTTAGACCAAATTAAACACATTGTCACATATACAGTAGGTCAATCAAGATCCCGAAGAGAAAGGCAAGTTAACATTTCTGACTTAATCCTTCATCCATCAAAGGGTTGTACTTCAATGATTTTTACTTTCAAATGCTGATTCACCTGGGTTTCAAATATAATGAATATCACATTTGCAGATTATCTTCCCTTCCCCTACCCTGATCCTTTATTAATGAATATATTTGTATGCCAAACAAAGCGCTCACTTGGTAATAAACAATTTTACAAAAGCTAGAACATCAGCTTCAGTACCTACAGCATTTACCTAGAGCTGGACTTATCTTTCCATTATGAGATGGTCACATATGAAGCAAATGAATCAGACAGGCAGAAAAATTGAGATTGTGTCTTCAAGGTTTAAATTTTATGATCGTACATGCCAGTCCAAAAGAAAACTGGTTGTACTATGCACGCACAATTCAGAATCAAAATGAAAAGCACAGCCAAGTACTCAGTCAATGCAATTTAAACATGGTATGTTGGCCTATATTTGCCTTGCTGTAGTCTAATAAAATTTTTACCGAGTTAATAAAATCTGACCTATTCATTACACAGAAAAATAAATAAAATACATTTTTCTTAAGAAGTTCAGTTCAAGAAGTACACAAACAAAAATGCCTGGGTAACCACAAGATTTTAATTCACTCTGTCCCATTCCCCCCCGCCAAAAAGAGTACTGAAGTTTTGTGAAGAACACTACAGGCCTGAAATCCGCAAGCTGCAGCTGTTGCCTGGTGTTTAAGTTAACTGTGGATGAACCAGAAAGCACAATATAGCCCTTGGACTTTCAGGACTGTCGAATAATTCAGCCCAAGCAGTGGAAAAAATTAAGTAGGTTTGTATAACATTTCATCATTGCCACCTGACTGTACTTACGAGAAAATACTTGTGAGTTAGTAGATATAAGGGACAAATAGGGCACAGTTTTTAAGGGTGAGGGAATGATGGTTTGGGTATGTGTGAAGAGTTAAATTCCCTAAAAGTTACTTGAGGCCAGGTTCCCAATACATTGCCATCCTCTTCCAGGTTTCACTTAGTTGAGTTTGAAAATGGGAAGGGAATCCCATGCAGCTGTCAGATGAGGCACTTAAATATTCAATTTCATTAAGATCTGTTCTCAAATAAGATTTTGGCTTCAATAGAAAATTTGCCAGAAGCAACTGTACAGTGAGGAATGGATCTTCAGTGAAATTGATAGTTTTGATCAGTGAAACTGAAGGGCTCCAGCCATGGTTAAGTACGTTACTGCTCCTCAGAGTATGTTTTCACTACTTGACAGAGATCACCAAAACCTTGGTGTAGTGATTATAACAAGGTCAACCAGGTGGGCATCATAGAATATGAGTCCCCTGATTAGGGCCATTAACCTGGTCCAATCAGGGAGCCCTGGCTGACAGATAGAAAGACGAGTGTCAGACATCCTGGTCACTCTGAGAGCTGGCTGTGAAGGAGCTGGATCAGTGTCAAGGACTTTCCACGTGTAAATAGAGGATGACTTGGTGACGGAATACCGGCTTCTCTGGAGTTATATCAATGGACATGACAGAAAAACTCACTCCTGAAAAATTTGTTCACGGCAGTTGTCTTTGATTTGATGTAAGCATTTCAGGCATCATGCTTTTATTTGGGGAAGCTTGACAAATCTGATTCTGCTGTCAAAAACTGGGCCTAGTTGTGGAAAGACTGCGTTTTTGTTTCCAGGTAAACAACATTGAACCAGATGAAAAGCAATGGGTATTTATCCTGACAGCTTGTGGACCCACAGCTTTTTTGGTTATTAGGAGCCTGTCTTTTCCTGAGGCACCAGATAATAAAAACCTTTCAAGAGATGACAGATTTGTTTAAGGAATATTACGACCCTGAGCCTTCCCTAATTCTGTGATGCTATTGGTTTTACTTGGCAGTTCGAAAACTGGGGAATGCACAGCAGGACTTTTGATGAGGTTAAGATGACTGGAAGAGGCATGTGACTTTGGATTCATCCTTAATGAGATGCTGAGAGACCATTTGGTATGTGGGATTAATGATGTAACCATGCAAAAACACCTACTAGCTGAGCCCAACTGGACTTCAAACAGGCACTACAACTGGCTTTACCAATGAAAATTGCAGCAAGTGGAGCTTATGAGTTGGAGGGTATTCCAATGGAAGTGGACATTCTCACCAGTCCCACTGAGCTTGTTGGGGAACACCACTTGAGTGAAGGCAATTGCATAGCCTCACAGAGGACATATCCTGAACAGAGGGACTCCAGGTTAGCCTGCAGCAAAGCCCCAAAACAAAGCCAAGCCTCAGTCAAATGGTTAAAATTTCTTCAGGATCCCAGCCGGCAGGCCATTGTGGTTGCTGCCGGTATGCAGGCCCGAGACAGCAAAGAGGCCCACTAGGTCTAAATTGAGTCAGTGAACTCATAGGCCAGTATCCAGGACAGCGCACACCCTGGAAAGTCCAGCTACATCTGGTTTGGAACAGTTAATTTGCTTAGCTACAATCAAATCAGAACCAATCAAAATAAACGCTTGGTTAAACGGTCACCTGGTTGTAATAGAGATCGATACCGGTGTGGCTGTATCAGCGATTACAGAATCAGTCTTTACCAAAGTTCACCTTGGACTCCAACCCTTAAATTTGCACAAGACCTCAGCTAGACTGAGAACCTATACCAAGGAACCTTTATAGATTAAAGGTGCAACTTTGATTCTGGCCTCTTATGAGAAGCAGCTGGTTCAGTTACTACTGACTGTAATAAAAGGCTTGGGCCTAAGCTTAATGGGGCTAAATTAGTTGATAAAGATTCACATACATTGGCTCAACATTTTTCAATTAAAAAATGGCTGCCTGAATGAAGTCGTAATTAAATACCCAGATGATTTCCAGGAAGGTCTAGGAACTGTCAAAGGAGCCAAGGCCATTTTGCATATTGACCAAGAAGTAATTCCATGATTCTGCAAGGCCAGCCCAGTGCCATTTGCTTTATGGGCAAAAGAAGAGGCAGAAATCAGGAGGCTGGAAAGCCAAGGAATAATCAAACCAGTACAGTTTGTGGAGTGGGCAGCACTGGTCATACCAACTGTGAAGCCATGTGGGTCAGTTTGCCCTTGTGGGGATTGCAAACAAATGATAAAGCACTTTTTGCAGCTGGATAAATACCCAATTCCTCACATAGAGGATTTATACGCAGAGCTGGCAGGGGGTGCTGTCCTTCACAAAGCTGGATATAAGCCATGTGTGCTTGCAATTGCCATAAGATGAGGATTCCCGGAAGTATGTTACGATTAATGCCCTTTAGGATTTGTATCAATATACAAGACTACCATTTGGGATATTGCCAACCCGTTCAATTTTTCAGCAGATGATGGAGAACATTTTGCAAGGTCTACCCCAGGTCACCATTTATCTAGATGACGTGCTAATAACAGAGAAGATCAATAAGGAGCACTTTAAGAACTTAGACGTAAGGCTTAAACATTTCCCCCAGCCTGGCTCCCATGTCTGTACCAGAGCTTAAGTCTTTCCTTGGGCTTGTGAATTATAGCCTCCATCCTGGCACCTTTGCATCAACTCTTAAAAAAGGATCAGCTTTGGAAATGGTTGCATAGCCAAGCCATAGCTTTCGGGGAATTGAAGGAACAGTTATCATCCTCTAAGGTATTGGCACACTATGATCCCCAAGCAAGATCTGGTATTGACATGAGATGCCTCTCCATCTGGCACTGGGGTAGTATTAGCTCATAGGTTACCCAGTAGAGAGGAACACCCAATAACGTACACATCCAGGATTTCGGTTAATTCAGAATGAAAATACATCCAGAGAGAGAAGGAAGGTTTGGCAGTTATATTTGGAGTCAAGAAGTTCCACCAATGCCATCACTGATGTAAATTTGTAATAATAACGGATCACAAACCCCTGCTAGGTCTAGTTAAAGAGGACAAGGCAGTGCCGCCCATAGCTTCAGGCTAAATTCAGCAGTGGGCTCTAATACTAAATGCATACACTTACAAGTTGGAACACCGTCTGGGAGGCCAAGTAGCAAATGCTGCTGGCAGATACACACTGGTCGTGCCGCCACTGGAAGAGTCCATAATGGTTTTACATTTTCTGGACACACTTCTGGTCACAGCTGACAATGTCAGAGTTTGGATGTAAAAGATCCAGTCCTGGCAAAATTGAGACAACTAATGGTAATGAGGGAATCCAAAGGGCCACCACAACCAGAACTGAAACTTTTTTGGATCTGGAGAGACCAGATCACAGTAGAGGAAGGTATATTATTATAGGGAGCAAGAGTGATTGTCCCAGGCAAAGATTTCTGCCAGAGACTAGCTGAACTCCACCAGGGTCATCCAGGGGTTTCCAAAACAAAAATATTGGTGAGAAGTTATGTCTGGTGGTCAGAATTGAATGCAGACAAAACCACGTTGGTGGGCAGTGCCCAGAGTGCCAACAAGGATAAAAATTACCACCAGTAGCTCCCCACATTCGTGGGAATGGCCAGGTAAACCTTGAATTTGGTTACACATCAATTATTCAGGTCCTTTCGTGGGCTCAATGTTCTTAGTCATTATGGAAACCCACTCAAAGTGGTTTGACAGGCATAGAGTTCATTCGTCAAATACAGGTACGACAACAGAAAAACTGCGTGCATCTTTTGCAATACACGGACTCCCGAAAGTATTGATCACACGAATTGGGCCATTGTTCACCCAGTGGGGAATTTGAGTATTTCGTAAAGTCGAAGGGTGTACGTCATAAAAGGACACCTCCATCCCATCCATCATCCAATGGTCTGGCAGAAACAACAGTCCAAACTTTAAAGGCAGGTTTAAAGAAATGGCCTACACCTTCACTTAATACCAAATTATTTGATTAGAAGACTATCCCTCATGCAACTACAGGGATAGCTCCAGCAGAGTTGCTAATGGGGAGGAAACTCCACATCAGTTTAAATCTGATCCTCCTGGACCTGGGATAAAATGAAATTGCATCAGGAACACCAACGTTAGACACAAGATGCCGCTAAGTGAGGAGACAGTTTACTTCAGGGACAAAATTTTATGTAGAAACCACGGAATGGTCCTGCATGGGTAAAAGGCATGGTGATATACAAAATTCGAGTAGGTATGATGGTCCTGAACAAGCACGTGGACCATATGAATGCTGCAAACTCACAAACGGTGCAGGAACAAAATGTGCCCAGCTCCTTGATAGCCTTTCCACCTGTTCCGGAATCCATGGGTTCTCTGTCTCCATCAAGTGTTGAAGATACCTCGAAATCTGAGATGGACACGGCTGATGTCAGCGCCTCAATGCCTTTGCCACCTGAAGAAGAAAATGATTTTCTTCCGAGGCACTCCAGGAGCAAGAGGTGAGCTTCTGTGCATTACACACTTCACATATTTGAGTCTGAGTTGGAGAAACCTGAAATGCCCTAGGAGGAGCTACAAAAAAAGAGAACCAGCCTATATCCTTGGACTGAAAGGGGGAGGGAGGATTGTAACAAGGTCAGCCAGGTGGACCTTATAGAATATGAGTTCCCTGATTGGACCAGGTTAACAGCCCCGATCAGGGAGTCCTGGCTGATAGATATAAACAGGAGTGTCAGAGGTTCTGTTCACTCTCAGAGCTGGCTCTAGGGCAGCTAGATCAGTGTCAAGGGGCCTCCATTTCGAAATAAAGGGTGACTCAATGATTGGATACAGGCCTCCAGGGAGTTATTTCACTTGGAAGTCATTTTACCTCTCTAGTACTCACTCCTACTGAGCTGCATTTCTCTGATGGCAAACTTCACCATGGTATAGAAACAGCCTATGGAGCACCATCTTGCATCTCTAAAGGAGAAACAACACCAATGCAGGAGCAACATCACCAAATCAGTTGTTTTCTCCTTGGCTATATGCCTTTTCACAGGGTATAAATAGACACAGAGATGCAGCTCAAAGGAGGTGAGACTCCTCACAGAGTGTCTACAGAAGACTATTAGTTCTCACTACATGTCTGATCACTAAGGTTTCAGGAAGTTCAGGTTTCTGTAGCAAGCCTTTGCTGAAATCTGCAACTTTCTAAATCAAGACCTCCTTCACAGTGAACCGAGTGAAAATGCATTGGCAGTGGCTATCAAGATCGATGCCACTGAGTAGCAACCACCTCTCTGAGCTGCTGCCTCTCCCTGGAGTTCTGCATTCACTTCTGAAAGGAGAGAAACCGCACAGTTGTGAGTCTGCACAATGTGTGGAGAGGCAGGAATGACAACATTTGTGCAAGAGAGCGAGAACAGGAGATGAAATGTCTGGTAAAGGATACATAAAGTGAGCTCAAGGGTGCTATCTGCAAATGTTGAGCAATTCAGAGTGTGATTGACAGCACTTCTGAAGTGTTCTGGCACTCAGCTTTCCACTATCCAGATCTTCTTGATCCTTCAGGTACTCTGCCTCCAGGTTAAATGCAGCGTATTCCTGCCGTTGGTCATTTCTTTCTTAGGTCACTTCTCACCATGCCTTGTTTCGTTGGAGAGGCTTTCCCCTTCCTCCCGTCATAGGGAGAGCTCACCTCACTACAGCCCCTCCAATCCTGCAGCAGGATCTCCAGGTAAGGATCAGCATTCCCAGTGCTCCTTCCATCCCTATGGTTACCGGAGCCTCACATCCATTCACAGGCAAGGTATCGTAACTCATAGTGGGGTTATTTGAATTAGAAATCCTTCCTTTTGAGCACCTTAGCCTGTCCATCTTGCCAAAATGGTTAGTGAATCTAGGATTCAAATACTGTGGAACTAGCAGTAAAATTCAACTGGTTTCCAACTTTCCAACTGTCCTGCCATTTCAGTAAGGGTTATCTTTTGAAGTTCTGCCCACTGTTTTTGAAGGTTGAAAAAATCTTTTGAAAACATTCTTTAAAAAGTATTTTACACCAATTCTTTCCTCTTTACTTTTTACTTTTTTCCTTGATTCAATTATTTTCATAATTGTTCATTTGTACTTCTGTATGTATGTTCAGTCTGGTTTCACTTTGTTTCCCTACCAGTTTCCTTCCAGCAACTCTGAGCATTTCCAAGATTCTGACACAAGGATTTCGAGACCATGACTCGTTATAAAACATTACCAGACATCGTAAACCTAAAAACTGCCATTTTCCAGTCCCTTCCAATTCTGACAAAGTCATATCAAACTCAAAACAACTCTGTTTCTCTTTCCACAGATTCTGCTAAATATCAGTTTCTAATGAATGAATGAATTAGCTTTATTGTCACATATACTCAATGAGTACAGTGAAAAGTATATACGTCGCCACTTACAGCACCATCTTAGGTACAAAGGTACCTAGGTTCAGTTTCTTTAGTTAAAAGATCTTAGAACATAGAGAAATAGAATGTCCAGCATTGCAAAAATAAAAGTCCAGAACAGCGGTCTTCCAATCCAGACTACTCTGGCACCTTGCCTCCAGTCCGCCCTAGCGCCAGACCACATCGGGCTTCACCTCGAGGATCGTGAAGCTGGGAGATTGCTCCAGACCGCCATGCTGAGCCAAAGACGCTACAACACACTGGGAGGCTGCCACGAAGGCTGGGAGGCCATCACACCATGCTGTGAGGCTGCCATGGGAGGCCAAAAGGTCTCTAGGTCGGGAGGTTGCCACATCATGAAGGGAGGCCGCTAGACCAGGCCGGGAGTTGTCAGAAGCTGGGAGTCGTCACCAGAGGCCAGGAGTTATCAGAGGTTTGGACAGAAGAAGGGAACAAAACGCCAAGAGGGAAAAAAAAGGAAGAAGAAGAACTGGCAGAACAAACGAATGCTGGCTGATGCTTCCTACGCTGCTGCCACCTTGCATTCCAGCATCCACAGTATTTTGCCTTTAGTATGGTAATCTAACCCATCAAGTAAAAAGGTAAATTTGCCATAGTCCTACCAGACCATAGGGCTGCTCTCTCAATAGAGAACGAGAACTGGTAGTGTTTTAACCTGAAGAATACCATGCCTCAGACAAGGGGAGAGATTGAGAAGGAGAGTCCTTTATGATAATCTCCGCCAAAGTGGGAAATGAACTCATATGGTTAGAGTCATTCTACATTGCAAACTGAGTTGTACAACCAAGTGGGCTAACTGGACCCCGTACAGCTCCTTCAATGTAATTCTATTGGACACAAATACAATCATTTCCATTTATCAGTTTGTCCTAAAACATCAGACTTCTCAGACAGCAGTACTTCTGACACAATTCAATAGTCAAATGTTCAAATTGTTTTTTACTACTTCCACTGCCTCCTCAGATAGGCAATGTCACATGTTTATCACGTCCTGCATGAACATTTCAGCAAGTATTCACAGTTGCTTTTCCACGTCCCTTACAGAGCATTCTGGGATCCAGTTATCTATTCCCTTGGAGGTGCTAAAATATTTCAATTATGTCACTTCTACTACTCCTGTTCACCAATGTAAGTATTCAAAGCACTTTTACCTTTTGCTTATCACTCAGTTGTCTGAAACCTTTGATCAAATTATTCGTCATTTTACACATTCCCTCCAAAAGTGAGTAAATCCCCTATGGTGTTGCACTTAGTATATTACATAATGCTCAATGTAGGGACCAACCAGAACTCATTATCACTTCCTGGGATCTTTGCTTGAGCCTTCGCATTACACACCTTATTCAAAATCCTCACCTCTGCTGCACCATATGTTTATGGCTGTTTATGCCATAACTGCAGCTCCTTCCCGATGTGTTGTTCCTGTCTTCCTGCTTCCCACTTCCTGCTCTGTGACTGTCTATTTTCCATGCTAAATTACATTTCTTGTTTTGATCCAGTTCCTCGGGGTTCAGGCACATAGCTCCTTAAAAGTTGCGTCAAAAGCAGACAGGGTGGCTAAGAAGGCATTTAGCACGCTTGCCTTCATTGCTCAGACCATTGAGTATAGGAGTTGGGAAATCATGTCACAGTTGTGCAGGACACTGGTTAGACTACTTTTGGAATACTGTGCACAGTTCTGGTGTCCCTGCTATGGAACGCTATTATCAAATTGGAAAGGATGCAGAAAAGATTTACAAGGATGTTACCAGGACAGGAGGTTTTAGATATGAGAGGCTGGATAGGCTGGGACTTTTTTCACTGGAGTGTAGGACGTTGAGGGGCGAGGGCCGTAGATAAGGTGATTAGCAAAGATCTTTTCCCCTAAGGTGGGGGAGTTCAAAACTAGAGGGTGTAATTTTAAGTTGAGAGGAGAAAGATTTATAAGGGACCTGAGGGGCAACTTTTTTCACACAGAGGGTGATTCGTGTGTGGAATGAACTGCCAGAGGATGTGGGAGATGCAGGTCCAACATTTAAAAGACATTTGGACAGTACATGAAGAGGAAAGGTTCAGAGGGATATGGGCCAAATGCACGCAAATGAGACTAGTTTAGTTTGGGAAACCTAGTCAGCATGGATGAGTTTAAACGTAGGGTCTGTTTCCATGCTGTATGACTCTATGACTCTACAACCTGTCTGGCCTCCTCTACAATTAGCCCATTACTTAACGCTACCCAAAACATTTCCACTTTGGTTTTAATCCTACCATCCCTTCTTTTGAAATGTTAATCCTTGTTGAAAATAGACAGGATCTCTAGCGTAACCATCACCACATTCCCGGATGTTTGTAGACCTATAAGCTGTTGCTCAGTTAATGATTATACTTTGAATTTGCTCACACATTGGGCTATGGTTTTATCTTGAGGGTAGGAAATAGAGGCCAGGGCTGTCTCTGGTCCCAATCCCACCATTTCATGGTTCCCTGTTCAATGAAGGGCATCAAGCGAGCTTTCAAAGTAGGAGGACGAAACAGAGGCCTTCCATTTTTAGAGGAGCAGCAGCTTACAGGGAAGGACAGGTAACCAAGAGCGCGCTTCAACATGAAGGTGCTCTATTGACTAACTTCTGTTTTTAAAAATTACACAAGTAATAGTAAAAGCAGCTAAGCTATTGTTTCTTTATAAACCACTCGTGGGATGTGGGCGTCACTGGCTGGCCAGCATTTATTGTCCATTCTAAGTTGCCCTTGATAAGGTGGTGGTGAGCTGCCTTCTTGAACCGCTGCAGTCCACCTGCTGTGGGTTGACCCACAATGCTATTAGGGAGGGAATTCCAGGATTTTGACCTAGTGGCAGTAAGGAACGGGATATATTTCCAAGTAAGGATGGTGAGTGGCTTGAAGGGGAACTTGCAGGTGGTGCTGTTCCCATATATCTGCTGTCCTTATCCTTACGATAGAGGGAAGGTCATTGATGAAGCAGCTGAAGATGGTTGGGCTGAGGACACTACCCCAGGGGAACTTCTGCAGAGATGCCCTGGAGTTGAGATCACTGATCTTCAACAACCACAACCATCTTCCTATGGTAGGACTCCAACCAGCAAGGAGCTTGCCCACTGATTTCTGCCGATTCCAGTTTTGCTGGGGCTCCTTAATGCCACACTCAGTCAAATGCAGCCTTTATCATCAAGAGTGCTGTCACTCTCACCTCACCTCTGGAATTCAGCTCTTTTATCCATGTTTGAACGAAGGCTGTAATGAGGTCAGGAGCTGAGTGGCCCTGGCGGAACCCAAACTGGGCATCACTGAGCAGGTTATTGCTCAGCAGGTGCTGTTTGACAGCCCTGTTGATGACACCTTCCATCACTTTACAGATGATTGAGCGTAGACTGATGGGGTGGCAGTTGGTTGGGTTGAATTAGGACTTAACCAGCTCCATCAGTAATGCTGCTGCTGAGCCATTCTTGGTGGTGAACATTGAAATCCCCCACACAGAGTAATTTTGTGCCCTTGCCATCCTCGGTGCTTCTTCCGAATGTTATTCAGCATGGAGCAGTACTGATTCATCAGCTGAGGGAAGGTTGTTTGTGGTAATCAGCAGGAGGTTTCCTTGCCCATGTTTAACCTGAAGCCATGAGACTTTGTGGGGTCCAGAGTCAGTGTTGAGGATTCCCAGGGCAACTCGCTCCCGACTATATACCACTGTGCTGCCACATCTGCTAGGTCAATTCTGCCAGTGGGACAAGACATATCCAGGGATGGTGATGGTAGTGTCCGGGACATTGTATGATTCCATGAGTATGACTATGTCAGGGTGTTTCCTGACTAGTCTGTGCGACAGCTCTCCCACTAGCTTCAGATGTTAGTAAGGAGAACTTTGCAGGGTAATCAAGGCTATTTCTGCTGTTTTCTTTTCTGGTGTCTGTGTTGATGCCAGGTGGTCCATCTGGATGGATTTCATTTCTTTGTTGAGACTTCATAGCGACTGATACAACTGAGTGACTTGCTAGGTCATTCTCAGAGGGCAGTTCAGAGTCAACCACATTGCTGTGGGTCTGTACTCACATGTAAGTGACCAGGTGACCAGACCATGTGAGGAAAGCAGATCTGCTTCCCTGAAGGACAATAGTGAGCCCATTGGGTTTTTCCCTACAATCAACAATGGTTTCATGGCCATCAGTACATTCTTAATTGCAATTATTTTTACTGAATTCAAATTTCACTATTTGCCTTGATGGGATTCGAACCCAGATCCCCAGAGCACGAGCTGAGTTTCTGAGATTAACAGTCTAGTGATAATACCACTCGGCCATTGCCTCCATCCTGCAGAGGGTGGGATTCCTTCCCTCTTCTAGTGTGGGGAGGAATCCTGTTTCAGGATGGTGTATGGCTATATTTGGCCTCAGTCAGGAAAAGAGGGTCAGAAAGCTATCCTGGAGCACTGACTTCCAACCTGTCCCCATGGCACTGGAAAACCAAAGGCCAAATCCCTGCCGACCTCCTCTGTGTCCTTAACAGGGTTTTTATGACTAAAATTGGCTGTTTGCTTCATTGGTACAGATTTCCGGGCACTGAATCCTCCTGTGTCCAAATGGCTCGTGCCAGCTGGGAGTTCAGGAATCCTCAGCATGCCAAGAGGCAACAGTATTTCCCTTCCCTTGTTTCCATTCCCAACCTGGGTGGACCCTGAAAATTCTGCCCAAGGATTATGTATTTGTTAATAAAAGATGCAAGATTTAAAACACTTACCTGGAAAGTCTGCATTGATTTCATCCATTTCCAGTACGATATCATATGGAACTCCAGCTTCAGCAAGCAGCACATTGAGTTGCCCGGGCATGCGCCCTGCAACAGGGTGAATTCCAAACCTGGCCACAGAGGCAACACAAACAAATGTGAACATTCCAGCAACTCTTTCTTGTATCCCCCACCTTGTAAATACAAAGAATCTTTCAAATGTTTAAACAGAGGAGTTTTCCCCATGTCATCTGCTAGCCTGACCATGTTTTTAAACATGTATTTAAACTACTGAAACTATCTCATAATGTGAAGGTAACAACACAGCACTAACAACGAACGCACAGAGTTAGGGATTTCATGTATTCTTCCCATTAACTCAAATTGAAGAGACTCCTGATATTGCAAAGATGTGGCTACACCTTGGTCTTACACTTACAAAAAACTCTGGCCAAATTTATTTATCCATCTGTGTTCATTTATTGAAACTCCAAATATTTAATAACAATGTTAGGAAATACAAGTGGTTAACAGAAAGGAGGCAGTGTTTGCTATATGAGTCCGTTGGAGAACTCCTTGATCCACAAGAACCTCAAAGCTCAACGTACCACAGAGGATTTGATCCCTGTTCTGTGGTGCATGAGCTGATTTCAGCTAGAGTGCTAACATAGGGATTACTAAATCTGCCTCACTGCCTGGGGTTCATACTCACATGCTCATCATTAGTACTCCAAGATTATTTATTGCATTATGACTAGGGGGAGGAGCAGTTGAACCTCCAGCTTACGATTCCCTCACAATTAATTCCTACATCATTGTGTCCTCAGAGATCTCTCAAATGCTTCATAAACCAGCGAACTGGGGAAAGACAGTGGTATAGCAGTAATGTCACTGCATTAATATTCCAGAGGCCAGGCAAACTTAAATTCAATTACGATGGAAGGTATGAAACTGGACAAATTCTGATTGAAAGGAATTTTAATCATGTGGTTTCTGGAAAATAATCCAACAGCTTAATGTGTGCTGTACCGCTATCTATCTGCTGTTTACAGAAAGTCATGGAACTTTGGAAAAAAGACAGGCAATATTTTTAAGGAGGTAAGGGATGGGGTTTATTTGCTGGAAAACCCAATTTTGAAAAGACTGCGCCACTGTGTTGGTTGCCTAGCAATGTTTTCTGGACTTCAGTTCTGTTTTCACATACCTAATTAGTCCTAAGGAAAAAAAGGCAAGTATCTCTCCCTCTCTCTCTGTAGAACTTCATGGAAACCTGACAAAATTTTCAATTATCAATATTTCTAACAACTTGCTAAACCCTTGCAAACCTGAAAGGTGACCATTTTCCAAAGACTCAGATCCAGCTTGATTTCAATCTGAAGATCTTCCATTGGTCTACAGCGGTCAACAATTTGATTTTCTCAACAAGAAACCCAGTGGACTGTGAGAAGTCATCAAATTCTCTTTTTTGTTTTCAGATCCTTGACCAACATGGGTGCTTTGTGTCTGCCCTGTTTAAAAAGAATCCTCTCTCCAAAGGCTGTCATCTTGTGTGTTGTGAGTGCTGTGCATTTGGAATTAAGGCGATATAGTTCTAAATCTATATCACAGATATAGTCAGTGTTTGCGATGTGTTTGAAGAATAGGTTTTGTGTTATATTAAAAAGCTTATTTTGAGTTCATTAAAGAAGCCTTGTGCAAGTCTCTTTTACTCTGGGTAGCAGTACAAAAAGGAATCAATGGTTATTTTAGAGACTGAACCAAATGTTTACACTAATGGTATGACTGGTGGAGTACTGGGGCTTGAATCCTCATGCATTCCTCCTATCATAGTCATCAGAATTAATAAATCTGAACGTGACGCTGGTCTCAGTTATAGTGACCGTTATAATTAGCAGCGATGGTTGTAAAGACTGATCTGTTCACTGATGCACTTTAGGGAAGGAAATCTGCCATACTTAGCCAGTCAGACCCACAGGTAACTTCACACCAACAGTAATATTGTTCACTCTTAATTGCCCAATTGAGATTGGTCTATCAGGCTACTCATTTCAACAGCAATTAGAGATGCATAACAAATACTGGCCTTGTCAGTGATATCCATATCCCAAGAAAATAATACTTTAATAAAGTGTCATATGCAACGAGGCATTCCGTTGGTTAAGGTGAATATTTGCATGGTGCTCATTTTTCAATCAGTTTCAATAACCTCCCTTGCATTCAGAACGAGGTAACTGTCTTAAAATCTTGAGTTTTAGTGGGGAAACAGACTTCAAATAAACTCAAGAGTTTAGAACAAAAACATAATCATTTCTCACCCTGGGCACACATTCTGTGGTTGTGTCGTTGCTGAATCACATTAACTTGAGGCCAGCATCACTTTGAGTTCTGGCTGAGCTTCATTAAGATATAGTGACAAGTGTTGATTGCATCTTCCAGGGAGCCCAATGACTTAGTGACCTTACTGAAGATTTATTATCTTGTTAAGTTAAATTTAAAGCATAGATGGCTTGAATCTGTCAATGTAGGAAGCCGAGTTGTCTCTGACACAAGACTCTCTCTGTAATTGTATTCTGTTGACACTTGAAAATGTTGCTGCAAGGCCAATGTGCCCCAGCGTGGGGACACAGAACATTCAACAAAGCAGCTGTTTTTACAGAGCTGCAGCTTTTCTTAAGATTGAAATTTGTGGTGGTGAAAGAGAGGTGGACTAATCGTTCAAAATATTACAGCAGAGAAGTCATCAGCATGTACTTTGGATGCTGATGAGCTGGAGGTCTTTCATCGGGAAGTACACTAATGGAGGAGCTGACTGCTGTTCAACAACTAAAACACAGCTCCAAGCTTCATGACGATAAATCACCAACTGAATCAATTCAGTCACTGAGTCTCTCAGACCTGCCTCCGAAAGACGTGCCTCCTCCCTGTGCTTCTCCATTTTGAATATATTTCTGGTGATCCTCCAGAAAATGTGAGGTGAGGTACTTAGGCAGGACAAACAAGGTAAGCGTATACATGACCAACGGTATGACTTTGGAAAGCACCAACAATAAAGGGACCTTGGTGTGCTTGTACACCAGTCTCTTAAGGTATCAAGACAGGGGGGTAAAGTGGTTAAACTGGCATAAGGGATACTTCCTTTATTAGCCGAGGCAAAAACACTCATAAGGTTTAAGAAGTATTTAGATGTGCACCTGTCATGGCTAGGCATACAAGGTTATGAGCCAAGTGTTGGAAAATGGGTTTAGAATAGTTGGTTGTAATTGACTGGTACAGACATGATGAGCCTTTTCCTGTGCTGTAGATTTCTATGTCTCTAGAACAAAAATAACTTAGGAAATCTTATCTTTGCTGGAAGGTACCTATCTCAAAAACTGAACATCATCGTTGCCTTTATTTTCCAGACTCTACCAGTAAGTCAAAACTATGTGGCACCCTCTTGTTAAATGTGAAAGTGGCAGTTATGGAACAGACAACAGTACAAAGAAATCTTGCCATTTTTGCAATGGATACGGAGAATGGTCATGTTTCCTAACAGCTATCAAATGGCATTTTTAATCCATCAAATACTGTGTGCTTCTTAATAATGTGAAGCCTGAAGTTTCTCACTTCCAACACCAACTATTCAGTCTCTGAACAAGTCTCGTGGGTTCAAGTAAACTGCAAAGATACTCAAAATACTTACACCCAAATCAATGCCCTTTCAACTCCTTGCATTTTAGGGCCTCGTGCCACCTACACTTTGGTCCCCCAGTATTGTCCTTTGCAAATACTGGAATTTGAATCTTGCTGTGTGTGTATCAGCTCTGTGTGTTTACTGCAAATACTCAATGAACCAAATATTAGTTAATGTGGTTTGGATGGATCCATCAGCAAAGTTTTGTTTTTGCACGAGGAGCTGTAAGCAGCCATACTGCAGCAAGTGGTACAACCCAGAGAGTGGTGAGAATGTAAAACTCACCGCTACAAGGGGTAGCAGAGGTACAAATACATGTCATGGGAAGCTGGATAAGCAGATGAGGTATATGCTGAGAGACCTGATGTGGAGGTGCTGGTGTTGGACTGTGGTGGACGAGGTCAGACATCACACGATACCGGGTTATTGTCCAACAGGTTTATTCGAAATCACTAGCTTTTGAAGCACTGCTCCTTCATCAGCACTCCGAAAGCTTGTGATTTCAAATAAACCTTCTGACCTTATGGTGAGAGAGTTAGATACAGAAGAATGGAGACTTGATAGGATCATTAAAGTAAGCATGGTTTCGTCAAATGGTCTGTTTCAGTGGTGCATATGGGCAGGTAATTTGTTCTCTGTAAACTCCCAGCAATAGCAAATAGGTTAATGACCAGATAATCTGTGTTTTGTGATGCTAGTTGAGGAATAAACATTTTTCAGGACACTGGGGATGACTCCCCTACTCTCCTGCTTTTACAACCACTCAAGTGGGCGGATGAGATCTCAGTTTAACGTCTCAGCCAAAAGATGGAACCTCTGACAGCACTGCACTGGAATGTCAGCCTTGACAGTTGTGAAGAAACCTAAAAGTGGGACTTAAAACATAGAACCTTGTGATTCAGAGGGGCATATGCTGCCACCTGAGTCATGACTGATAGAAAGCAAAAAGTATCAAATTATGTTTCCATCTCCAAGTGTGTTTGTAGAGATCGACAAACATTTGACCCAGGTGGGAGAAGGGCAGACAAAATGGCTCAGGTAAGATGCACCTGATGCCCTCATGAGATCTTCCGTTCAATCTCAGTGCCTACCATCTGGAAACTGTGAAGGTATATACTCCTGAGTGATGATATTTCAAATGGATGATAATAATGAAGAGCATCGTCCAAGCAGAAACCGTGGACTACCTGGCAAAGCCCAACTCGTGCGTGCAGCAAAACTTAATCAAAACATGATTAAAGATGCACAACAGCTCGACCAGCTGAAAACTGTCAGCCGTTTTCAAAAAGGCGACATCTAGAAAGGCTCCAGCCTTGGACCTCATTAAGTTTAATTGGGCAAGCGGAACATGAACCATGGTTTTAATATTATTGCCACATTCATAAGGCCTGCACAGAAAGACCTTTGTGTGTAGAAAATTGCAAGCCTCAAAAACTGAGGATTTTAATGCTCAGATAAATAATTCTGAGACTAATATACTTAATACCATGGGGACAACTGAAATACTTTAATCACTGTTTTCATCAATAAGAGACCATCTGCATCTCAGATCTGCAGGACTCATTGCAATATGTTTAATATTTAACAGATTAGAATATTTAATAAACAAAGACAGCAGGAGCATGAAGTAATACCCTTACATTTCCCATCTGAATTCATCTCATGTGCTGAAATTGCCTGATAATATTCCACAAAGTTGCCTCTAACAAAGAACCTGAAGTACAGATTTTTACAGCTTCCATGCTTCATTATGTCAGGTTTTCGATAATGGCATTTGTAGAAGACTTGGGGACCCTCAATCAAACTGTGGTAAAAGCCATTTTCAGAGGGTTCTCCAGTAATTCCAAAATTCTCCCATCAAAGTGTCAGTAGGGATTTGCGGGTCTGGGAGATGGTAGTCCCATAAAATTCTAGAACCACTGTGTCCCACTGTAAATGTGGAAACAGTGTAAATTAATGCTACATTAAGCTTTAACCAAACACCTTACTAAAATATTTGTTGGATTTGACATTTACTTTGTGGGAGTACTTGCCAAGCTCACAAAGTGTCCGTCAGACTGGCACCTACTGGCAGTCATAATGATCGACTAATATGTTAAGACAGATACAAAAACAGAAATTGCTGGAAAAACTTCAGAGGTCTGGTAGCATCCATGAAGAGAAAGCAGAGTTTACATTTCAAACGCTGGCAGACCTGCTGAGTTTTTCTAGCAATTTCTTTTTTTGTTTCTGATTTTCAGAATCTGCAGTTCTTTCGGTTTTAAATAAAGAGGGATCTTGTGGCATGGTGGTAGTGTTCCTACCTCTGAGCCTGGAAGTGGGGGTTCAAGACCCACTTGTTCCAGAGGTGTGCAATAACATTTCTAAACAAGTAGATTAGAAAATATTATTGCACTAAGTAAGAAAAGCAACCCAATAAGGATGAGCCAACTCACACAACCAACCAAATTGTTCAACTTTTTGAAAGTTATTGTTTAGGAGCCAGCAAATGCAGTGACTTGATAAACTAGCTTCTCTTGAGCTCAAAAGGACATGTCTCCTCTGGACGTTTAACGCAGTTAAGGAATGCAACCAGAGGAGCATTGAAATAAGGCAATCAGATTGTGAGGGGTACAGATAAGGTGAATAGCAAAAGTCTTATCCCAAGGGTGGAGGAGTTCAAAATTAGGAGGCATATTTTTAAGGTGAGAGGAGAAAGATTTAAAAAGGACATGAGGGAAACCTTTTTACACAGAGTGTGGTTTGTCTGTGGAATGAACTTCCAGAGGAAGTGGTGGATGCAGGTACAGTTACACCGTTTAAAAGAAACTTAGGCAAGTATATGAATAGGAAAGGTAGGACCAGTTTAGTTTGGGAACTTGGTTGGCATGGATTAGTTGGACTGAAAGGTCAGTTTCCGTGCTGTATGACTCTATGGCTCTATTATGAAGGGCAAGTTTAGGACAGACACCACGTACTACATGCTTACATACCTTAACAGGTGGCATGATATGTCTCCAGAGAACGAGATGTATTAAGAATAAGATCAAAGATTAAGATTTTCAAAGGCTGAAACTGGAGAAATTTGAACAATTCTGTGCTCCAAAGGTTCCCCAGGGCTGAGGGAACTTGGTTACGAGAAGAAATTGAAAAAGTTGAGATATTTTCCTTGAGCAGAGAAATGGAGAATGTCTTAAAAGAGCTTTTAAGATGACGAAGGGTATGACAGAAAGAGGTTACAGATTTAAAATCTTTGCCAAAAGACCTGAATGGAAGTGAGAAGAATTTGGAAAACTGTGCTTGAAAAAGCAGTGCAGATTGACTTCATAAATAATTTTAAAAGGGAATTGAATGGGCACTTGGGTGAGGAACTCCCAGCATTACAGCCAAAAAGCAGGGCCATGGAACTAAGAATAAATGATCTTTCAAAAGACCACCGCTAGCATAATGGGTTAAATGACTCCTTTCTATGTTGTAAGTTTTCCTGAAGAAATGTTAAACTTACACAACCTTATTTTGTTTTGGCAATTTTTTCTAATAAACTTTTCCCCAAAGGGTTATCTTCATTTAAGAGATTTTGCTTCTTTACTGGTTCTTAGTAGACAATGCTGGGCCTCTCCATCTGATGACCTTTGGACCACCTTTAGATCAGTCTCCCCACACGTGCTCCTACAACCCTAACCCACCAATTTTTCAGGAGCTGGCCTCAGTTACAATCACTACAAAGGTGTTGGATGCTGTAATTTCATTTTTAAAACTCTTCTAAACATTAGTTAAGAGTGTTTATTTCACATGGCTCTGCTCCTGATGTGAACCACAGCCCAATGTAAACCTTTACTAAAAGGGAGTATGGGTTGAAGTTAAAATACTACTGGCTTGGCTCAACACACTTTATTCCTATACAAAGTGCCACACAGAATGTTGCAAAGTTCCACACCTTGAGTCTCTGAAAGTAGATCACGTAATAGTCTTACATCTCAAACTAAGCCCTCACAACCCAGTAAATCCCAATGGATGTGATGGAAACTTACCTTGTATGCCTTAAAGTCCAGTTCAGACAAGTAGTAGCACTTCTCAGTTTTACTGCATTTTCATTCTGGGCAATATACTTAGAATCATAGAATTGCCCAAGAATACAATCGCCCAAGGCTAAAACTGAACCTGGGTCACTGGCGCTTTGCAGCAGCAGCGCTAACCACTGAGCCACTGTTCCATCTTCTTGCTGACTTTAGCATGTATTGTCACCATTGAATATTCCAACTAAGCCAGCAATGTCAAAAGTGTTTTAATGCGTAGGTTTTGTCTGATCTGGTTGATGAAAGTGAACTAACCGCACTTGATTTGTGATTGACTTTTGGCTCATCGGCTATGAGAATCTCAGGAAAAGATGTTTCCCCAGAATTTCTGACAGTCTTCAGCTGACATTATGGGATGTACAGGAGACTTCTGATGAAACTCATTGCCATGAAGAAACAATTCTGTAACACCAAGTTTTAACAGTATCACAAAAGGCTGTCCTTCCAAACTGCCCTAAACAATGACTAGCAAGGACGAGCTTTGAGAGTGAATAAGTCAGAAGTGCAAATAACAAATTATTCTATCCTTAACAAAGGCAAGCTATATCAGAGAGTTTGGAGACAGGGCAGGGCACACCTGAATGAGTTAGGTGCAGGGGCTGAGTAGCTAAGCAGTGGAAGCTTTATAAATCTGAGTCCATGTTAGCAGTCCACAACTGGAAAGTCTTCATTCAAAAAGGAAGACCGAAGCAGGAAACTATAGGCCACACGTAGCCTGATATCTGCCATTGGACTTGTAACACAAGATTTGAACATGTGGATGGCCAAAGATCATGAAGTAAGGATTGCTTATTCCACTGGCATCAAATGAAGCAAAATTGAGATTAAATAAGGAAGACACAGCATTTCTATGGAATTAACCCTGTGGTTTTCATCTGGTTCTCTGATCGTTTTCACCCTGAGACTTCTTGCCGATCCTTTCCTCCAGAGCAGCAGCTACCCTTACCAGCATCCTATCTCACCATCGCCACCTGCTGCTGGAGGTTCCACAACACATTTCCCTGAGCAACGACACAAGTACACTGTTGTTTGCTAAGCAGCTGCATAATTACAAGTTTAATTGTGGTTTTATGGCTGGAATCTTTGGCCACACATTAGTGGCAGCATTCTCTTCTGGCAATCACCAATCTGGGCTAAACAACAAGGGTTTGGGTGACATCCAGCATTTGCTCGAGGCAGACTTCTCAGCCTCTTATTTGTACTGGTACTTTACAAGAGATCCAGACTGGGTGGTGGATCATCCATATTGGGATCTAGGTTGGTCAGATCTCTGGAATCACATCATAAGCAGCATTTATCACTTCAGTTCACTACTCTCAGCAGGCCATCCCTGCACCATTTTCCAAGGTGGGGGTAGGCCTCCCCACACTAGATCCAGCTCCTGGATTCACAAATAATTCTGGGATTCCTCATCACCGTGTGACTTCACTTTATTAAAGCCGTCACACATTGATGTGTCTGGTTCTGCAATACCACTGAGCAAGCCACGTTTCTCCACATCATCCCAGAAGTCTGGCCTCAAGCAATTCCCCCTGTCAGAGATGGTAAGAACGGCCGATGCTGGAGTCTGACATAACACCGTGTGGAGTTGGATGAACACAGCAGGCCAAGCAGCATCAAAGGAACAGGAAAGTTGATGTTTCCGGTCGGGACCCTTCTTCAGAAATGGGAGAGGGGAAGGAGGCTCTGAAATAAATAGAGAGGGGGGGTTGGGCTGGGAAAAACAGGTGGGATGGTGATAGAAGGTAGGCAGTGGTAGGGATTGGTTAGTGAGGTGGGAGGGGCGGATAGGTGGGAGAGAAGACGGACAGGTCAAGGAGGCGGGGATGGGAGGGACTGTTGGTCTTGGGATGAGGCCGGGAGTGGGGAGATTTTGAAGCTAGTAAAGTCCACATTGAGACCATTGGGTTGTAGGGTTCCAAGGCGGAATATGAGGTGTTGTTCGTCCAGTTTCCAGGTGGCGTCGTTGTGACACTGGAGGAGGCACAGGATGGACATGTCATCCAGGGAGTGGGAGGAGAAGTTGAAGTGGTTCACGACTGGGAGGTGTTGTCATGTGTCGCGAACCGAATGCAGGTGCTCCACAAAGCAGCCTCCAAGCCTTTGCTTGGTCTCACCGATGTAGGGGAGGCCACATCGGGAACAGCGGATACAGTATACCACATTAGCGGATGTGCAGGTGAACATCTGCTTGATGTGAAAGGTTTTTTTGGGGCCTGGGATGGGGTAAGGGGGAAGTGCGGTTGCAGGGAAAGGTGCCGGGGTGGTGGGGCTATTGGGGAGTGTGGAGCGAATGAGGGAGTCGTGGAGACAGCGGTCCCTCCGGAAGGCAGATAAGGGTGGGGAGGGAAATATATCCTTAAAGTGGGGTCAGATTTACTGAAGCTGCGCTCCAGCAATCAGTTCAAATACATGAGATAACAAGGTGTAGAGCTGGATGAACACAGCAGGCCATGCAGCATCATAGGAGCAGGAAGGCTGACATTTCGGGCCTAGACCCTTCATCTAATGAAGGGTCTAGGCCCGAAACGTCAGCCTTCCTGCTCCTATGATGCTGCTTGGCCTGCTGTGTTCATCCAGCTCTACACCTTGTTATCTCAGATTCTCCAGCATCTGCAGTTCCTACTATCTCCAGTTCAAATACATGGTTGTGGCCAGCTGTGTCCAGTAATTGATGTCTCTGTGGTGTTCAGGCTCCCACACGTCCCGGAACTTATTCTAACTTCTGCTATCCTGATTTCAGATGAAAAGGCTTGCACTGATTGAAAGGTCAGTCCTGTCAGCCTTGCAATGGGTCAATGCTTTTCTTCTCAGTGTTCCCCTCATTGTCCTCTTGGATACCATTGTGAAAGCCTGGCTTAGCCTCTTGTGATACTCGGTTATCCACTCATTGATTTGGCCATCCCACTCAGTAGGTGTGGTGAGCCCAAGGAAATAGTCCGCAGACAGAACTGGGTCTCATCCAAAGAACAGACAGTGTGAAGAATAGCGTGTGGATAAGTGAAGGGTATTTCAATGAGCAATAAGCAGCTCCAAAAAATAGAACATAGAACATAGAACAGTACAGCACAGTACAAGCCCTTCAGCCCACGATGTTGTGCCGACCTATTATCCTACTAAGATCAATCTACCCTGCATTCCCTACATTTTACTATCCTCCATGTGCCTATCCAAGAGTAGCTTAGAAGTCTCTAAAGTATCTGACTCCACAACCACTGCTGGCAGCGCATTCCACACACCCACCACTCTCTGTGTGAAGAACCCACCTCTGACATCTCCCCTATACCTTCCTCCAATCACCTTAAAATTATGCCCCCTCGTAATAGTCACTTCCGCCCTGGGAAAAAGTCTCTGACTATCCACTCTATCCATGCCTCTCATTATCTTGTACACCTCTATCAAGTCACCTCTCAACCTTCTTCACTCCAATGAAAAAAGCCCTAGCTCCCTCAACCTTTCCTCATAAGACCTGCCCCCCAGTCCAGGCAGCATCCTGGTAAATCTCCTCTGCACCCTCTCGAAAGCTTCCACATCTTTCCTATAAAGAGGTGAACAGAACTGAACACAATATTCCAAGTGTGGTCTAACCAGAACTTTATAGAGCTGCAGTATAACCTCAAGGCTCTTAAACTCAACTGCCCTGCCAATGAAAGCCAACACACCATACGCCTTCTTAACAACCCTATCAACTTGGGTAACAACTGTGAGGGATCTATGGACGTGGACCCCAAGATCCCTCTGTTCCTCCACACTGCTGAGAATCCATCTATTAACCCTATATTCTGCATTCAAATTCAACCTTCCAAAATAAATCACTTCACACTTTTCTGGGTTGAATTCCACCTGCCACTTCTTTGCCCAGCTCTGCATCCTGTAAATGTCCCGTTGCAACATACAACAGCCCTCCACGCAGTCCACAACTCCACCAACCTTCGTGTCATCGACAAACTTACTAATCCACCCTTCCACTTCCTCATCCAAATTATTTATAAAGATCACAAAGAGCAGAGGTCCCAGAACAGATCCCTGCAGAACACCACTGGTCACTGAGCTCCAGGCTGAATACTTTCCATCTACTACCACCCTCTGTCTTCTATTGGACAGCCAGTTTTATATTCAGACAGCCAAATTTCCCTGAATCCCATGCCTCCTTACTTTCTGAATGAGCCTACCATGTGGAACCTTATCAAATGCCTCGTTAAAATCCATATACACCACATCCACTGCTCTACTTTCATCGTTGTGTTTTGTCACATCCTCAAAGAATTCAATAAGGCTTGTGAGGCATGACTGCCCCTCACAAAGCCATGCTGATTATTTCTAATCAAATTGTGCTTTTCCAAATAATCATAAATACTACAGTTTGAATCATGTTCTTAAGCGCATCGGTGGCACTCTGTTGAATCTTAGTCTGAATGTTACAGGGAATTGGGATTGCACACGGGGCGTGGGTATGATGTGAGCCACAGGCCTCTCCTGCAGGGTAAGAGTAGGTTCCCTCCTGTGGTCAGTCTTCTGACTAAAGGCATCAGAGTTTGCATCAGCTTTTCCTGACCTGAACCAGATCTGAAATCAAAACTGAGCAAATTCACCAGGTGTTCATTGGGTGTCTGATGCTCCCAGATTGGAGCAAAATTGAAAAATAGCTGAATGGGTTGTTGTCTGTAAACACTTCAAACTCTGCAACAATCAAATGTCTCTGAACTTCTAAGAAATAGTCCACCTCTGAGCCAGCAGTCTGACTGCAGCTGGAGTCACCCTCCATATCCCTCTCATTTGGTTTGAGATGCCAACTGATATCACTACATTTTCCTGCCCTTGAACCAGCAACAACACCATCCCTGGGCCAAGGAAACTGGCACCCATTTGTAGTGTGAAAGGGAGTTGGAAACGTGGGTAAACAAGACAGGTTTCTGCACGTGGGTGCAGAAGGAGTCTCCATCTGCTGGGGTCTAACTCCCTGTGATGCTCCGTGAAGTATCACACATCATCCATCCTTTCCCAACCACTCCATCAGCATTCTTTGATTTCTTCAGTGATTCATGGGGACGCTGGCTCTGCATAGCCTTACATGAACTTCCTATAGTAACCAGTGAGACCACATAGTTCCCTCCCCACTTTAGGCTGTGCCCAATCCTCTACTGCTATCAGGGCATAATGCCATCCTTGGTAACAGTGTGACCCAGGCACAAATGCTCCAGCTGCCCTGCTCACTGCCCTCTCTCTGCCACCTGCAGATGAAACAGCAAGAAGTCATAAATGGGTAATTTTCTGGGTGGCAAGTTGTAATAAGTTGTGTGCTTAAGGATCCGTGCTGGGGTATCAACTGCTTACAATTTAAATTAATGAATTCAATGAACTTTTATGATCACTTACTTTGCTAATGACACAAAGATGGATAATAATGTAACTAGTGAGGAGGGCATTAGGGGGCTACAAAGGGATATAGATATGTTAAGTAAGTGGGCAAAGTTCTGGCAAATGGAGTATAATGTGAGAAATTATGACATTGTCCATTTCTCAGGAAGCATGTTATCTCAACGGTGAGAGATTGCAGTGCTCTGAAATGCTGAGGGATCTAGGTGAGTTAATGCAAGAATTGCAAAGGCTTATACATAGAAACATGACAGCATGAGGGGCAGCTCCTGGCTTGCGGCATCTGAAGTGCTGTGCAGCTGGGGTTATGTGGCACCCAGTGGCATGAACATTGCAAAGTCCTGGCAGCAGAAAGCACCTCCACCTCTCCTGCCACAATTCCACAAGACAGGCATCAAAGAGACCAGCTGCATATTTAATAAGCTGAAGAACAGAGGATTTTGTGAGAAATGTTGACCTTGATCATGATGGACCAGCCTCCATGAAACAAATGGAAAATTTCAGCCCTAGAAGCAGTTAAATTCACTGGCCTGTAGTTCCTGCACTTATCTTTACATCCTTCATCGAAAAGGGTGAAACATTTGTAATATTCAGTCCTCTCGTATCAGTCCTGCGCATAAGAAAGTCTGAAAGATTGTGGCCAGTGCTTCTGCAATTTTCACTTGCACATCCCTCAGTATCCTTGGAAACATCTCATCTGGTCCTGTTGCCTTATAAATTTTGAGTTGGTGGCATAGTGATAATATCACAGGACCACTAATCCAGAGGCCCAGGCTAATGCTCTAAGGACATGTGTTCAATTCCCACCATGGCATCCGGTAGAAATTCAATTTAATTTCACTTGAATAATGGCAGAGAAATGTATCCAAATGTCCTGATAACACAAAGTTGTGTGCTGTGTAGACAGTGTAGATCATAGAATCACAGAAAGTGGCCATTTGGCCCTTCGAGTACCACCAACCCTCCGAAGAGCATCCCACCCAGACCCATCCCATTGCCTTTCCACATTTAACATGGCTACCCACCTAGCCTACACACCCCTGGACACTGTGGCCAATCTGCCTAACCTGCACATCCTTGGACTGAGTGAGGAAACAGGAGCACCCAGTAGAAACTCACATAGACACAGGGGGAATGTGCAAATTCCACACAGGCCCAAAGCTGGAATCAAACCCAGGTCCCTAGTGCTGTGAGGAAGCAGTGCTAACCATTGGGCCAGTTTACTGCTAGATGGTAGCATTAAGTTACAGAGGGATTTATAGTCTAAGTGAATGGGCAAAACTGAGGCGAATGGAATTAAATGTAATCAAGTACGAGGGTGAAAAAAATGAAAGATCTGGCTACTTCTAGATGGTGTGAAGTTAAATACAGTGGATGTACAAAAACACTTGGAGGGTTCAGATGCACAGTTCTTTAAAATATCAGAAACAGATGCAGAAAATAATCAAAAGTGCTAATGGAATGCTGGCCTTTATATCTAGAGCACAGGACTACAAGGACGCAAACGTTATTCTGCAGTTATATAAACCCTGGAGGTGCATAGAGTCATACAGCGCAGAAGCAGACCCCTTGGTCCAACCCCTCCATGCCGACCAGGTTTCCCAAACTAAACTAGTACCATTTGCCTCCACATAGCCCACATCCCTCTAAACCTTTCCAATTCATGTACCTGTCCAAATGTCTTTTAAATGTTGAAATTGTACCTGTATCTATCATTTCCTCAGCAGTTATTTCCACATACGAACCACTCTCTATGTAAAAAAGCTGCCCCTCAGGTCCCTTTAATATCTTTCTCCTCTCACTTGAAATTATGCCCTCTAGTTTTGAACTCTCCTATTCCAGGGAAAAGACCTTTGCTGTTTGCCTTATCTATGCTCTTCACGATTTTATAAACCTCTATAATGTCACTCCTCAATCTCCTACACTCTAGTGAAAAAGTCCCAGCCTATCCAGCCTCTCCTTGTAACTCAAACCCTTCAGTCCCAGTAACATCCTTGTAAATCTTTTCTGCACCCTCTCCAATTTAATAATATCCTTCTTATAGCAGGGTGACCAGATCTGTACACGGTACTCCAAAAGTGGCCTAACCAACTGCCTGTACAACTGCAACATGACATTCCTACTCCTATACTCCATAGTCTGAGCAATGAAAGCATCTAGATCTAAGCACCACACCTTAGGAAGGATTTATTGGCCTTGGAGGGAGCACAACGTTGCTTTATAAGAATGATACCTGGACTTCAGGGGTTAAGTTAGGAGGAAAGATTATATTTGGCCTGTTTTCTCTAGAATTCAGAAGGTTAAGGAATGATCGATCAAAGTCTTCAAAATACTAACAGGAAAAGACTGGGTTGTTAAAGATAAACTATTTCCACTGGTAGGTGAATCTAGAATTAGGTTGCATAGTCTGAGAATTAAGGCCTGACAACAGCACATAGAACACAGAACTATACAGCACAGGAACAGGCCCTTCGGCCCTTGATGTTGTGCTGAACATAATGCTAAATGAAACTAATCCCTTCTGCCTGCCCTTAGTCCATATCTCTCCATTCTTTGCATATTCATGTGCTTATCTAAAAGTCCCTAAAACATCCCTATCATATTGGCCTCCACCACCGCCCCTGACAGTGCATTCCAGACTCCTACCATTCTGTGCAAAAAAAGTGCCCTTCATATCTCCTTTGAACCTTTCCCCTTTCACCTTAAATGCATGCTACCCTAGTATTAGGTATTTTAACTCTGGGAAAACGATTTTGACCGTTATGCTTCTTATAATTTTATAGACTTCTATGAAGTCTCCCCTCAGGCTCCGTCCTCCAGAGAAAACAACCTGAGTTTTTCTAGCCTCTCCTTATAGCTCAAACCCTCTAATCCAGGCTGGAAACATGTTAGAAAGAACATCTACACACAAAGGGTGGTCAATCTTCCTTCCAGAAATGGCAGTGGTTGCAGGATCAGTTGTTCATTTTAAATCTGAGATAGATATATATTTTGTTAAGCGAAGTTATTAAAGGGATATGGGTTAATGGCAGATGTATGGAGGATTTCAGATAAGCAGTAACTAACTTAGTGATAGTCGGCATTAATGGGGGTGATGATGAAGTAGAGCTGGGTGTTACCAGCATCCAAAGGGAAACTGATGGATGATGTTGGCAATGGTGGGGGAATGGGGAGAGAAGCCATTACAGGTTATACTCTGGCTATGACAGTCCTAACCAGCTGGCATTGCACAAAGTCCAGGAAGTGATTAAATATCTTAACCCACAAGCCAAATGTATTCTGGAGGGTACATACCGAACTTTCTTTCCTTGGTTTATGAGTATTTTGACGAGTTCAGCGATGGGGTACTGAGCCTTAGCAGCACAAAGACCATATCCTTTAAAAGGTACAAAACGTTATAATTTCATAAAATATGCTAATATAAACCTTAAACTGGTCATTATTACAGAATTTCATTTTCTTTTCCGGCTTAACTTCAAAGGTTACAATTAGAAAGATAACAATGATAAACAAACTTAAAAAATGACATTTGGGTATGTTATTTAAGAATGCGTTCATGATAGAACAATTATTTATCGCAATGAAGCTACTGCATTATTAATTCAGAATTTATTTGGTAGCCGTCTTACATTTGTAGGTAGGTGATGGCATAATGGTAATGTCAATACAGTAGAAATGTAGAACTGCAGGCTAATGTTCAAGGGATATCAGTTCATATCCCACCATGGTGGATGGTGATATCTGAATTCAAAAAGATA
The DNA here is from genome assembly GCF_021869965.1 of Rhincodon typus. Taxonomy (NCBI): domain Eukaryota; kingdom Metazoa; phylum Chordata; class Chondrichthyes; order Orectolobiformes; family Rhincodontidae; genus Rhincodon; species Rhincodon typus. Next base: position 54,845,739 of record NC_063332.1, on the reverse strand, counting down.
ATGTTGCAAGCATATCATCTGCAGATGGGAAGAATGAAAGGGGTAGGAGCTTAGTGATTGTCCGTTAGGGACATATCTCTCTGGTATCCAAAACAGATGTAAGCAAGATAAAAACCGAAAGAACTGCGGATGCTATAAATCAGGAGCAAAAACAAAGTTGCTGGAAAAGCTCAGCACGTCTAGCAGCATCTGTGAAGGCAAAAACAGAAGTAATGTTTCGGGTCTGCTGACTCTTCCTCAGAACTGTTCTGAGGAAGGGTCATCTGACCCGAAACGTTAACTTTGTTTTTTCCCTTCACAGATGCTGCCAGACATGCTGAGCTTTTCCAGCAACTTTGCAGATATAAGCAAGAACTGGGCAGAGAGGGGATCCCATTGCCATGACATCTATATTGATGTATATGGTGTTATTTAACTGTCATTTAAACAGAACTCAACTGAATGGGGTTTCAAGGCCAGATTAAGAAGAATTGTGAAGTTTAACAAGATTTTGTGACGCAGTGTGACCTTAACATCTGAGGGCGGGTTACAGAGAAATACCATGATTGTAATAGCAATTTTATAAGTACTGTAGGGTTTTTCATCACTGTGTATTATCCATGATAACTGCATGTTAATTATAGGTGTTAGAAATAGTTTGTACATGTTGTATAGATTGATTGTATTACTATTCTAAACAATATATAAAAGGCAATACAAATCCAACCTGTCCATTTACCACCCATCAACAAAGTGATCGAAGAGGTCAGAACTATGAAGCAGCACTTACTTAGCAATAATCTGCTCACTGACACTCAGTTTGGGTTACACGAGGGCCATTCAGCTCCTGGCATCATTACAGCCTTGGTCCAACCTGGACAAGGGAGCTGAATTCCAGAGGTGAGGCGAGAGTGACTACCCTTGACCTCCAGGCAACACTTCACTGAGTGCGACACCAAGGAGCCCTGAGCAAAACTGCTGTCAATGGAAATCACGGTGAAAAATCTCTGTTTGCCCAAAGGAAGATCGGTGTGGCTGTTGGAGGTCAGTTATTTTGGCACCAGGGCATCTCTACAGGAGGTCTGCAGGGTAATGTTCTTTACCCAACCATCACCAGCTGCTTTACCAACGACTTTCCCTCTAAGGCCAAAAGGAGGGGAGTTCACTATAGAGAATACTAAGGGAGTTCCTGTATTTTCAGGGTGTGACAGTAAGGGAACAAAGATGTAGTTCCCGGTCAGGATGATATGTCGGTTGAAGAGGAACTTGCCAGTGGTGGTGTCCCCTTGCACTCACTGCCCTTGTCTTTCCAGATGGTATTTCTAAATGGTACACCGAACTGCCAGTGTGTGCAGGTGGTGAAAGGAGTGAACAATGAAAGTGTTTAATGGGCTGCCAATCAAGCAGGCTGCTCTATCATTTATGGTGTCAAGCTTCTTGACTGATAGTGGAAAAGGTTTGGGGAGTCAGGAGGCTCCAGCTTCTGACCTGTCCTGACCCTGCAGCTACAGTATTTATGTGGCTAGATCAGTTCAGTTTCCTGACAATGGTAATGTTCAGGACATTGGTAGAGGTGGAGGGAGGAGAGGGAATCAGTGAGGGCAATGCCAATGAATGTCAAGCACAGATAATTAGATTCTCTCTTGCTGGAGACAGTTATTGTCTGTAACTTCTGTGGCGTGAATACAACTTGCTACTTATCAGTCAAAGCCCCTGAATATTATGCAGGTGTTGCTGCATATGAAAATAAACTGCTTCAGCACCTAAGGAGTTGTGAATGGTGCTGAACATTGTACAATCATCAGCAAAATACCCTGCTTATTCCTATTCATTGTTTACTGTCTGCCAACCAGTTCTCTATCCATGTCAGTACACCATTCCCCCAATCCTATGCAATTTAAACCCAAACTTCACTATCTGAGAAGTCATGCATGGTGCTGAACATTCCCATTTCTGACCTTATGATGGCGGGAATGTCATTGATGAAGCAGCTGAAGATGGTTCTGCCTAAGGCTATATATCCTGAGGAACTCCTGCAGAGATGTCCTGCAACTGGGATGATTAACCTTTTACAAACAAACCCATCTTCCTTTGTTCTAGATATGACTCTAATCAATTGTATTATATTTTGTGTGATTACTCACTTGTTCGTTGTTAGTTCAGGAACTTGCTTAATAACTTAGGTAGAAGTATAAGACATTTAAACATTATGTTCTATAGTTTTCCAAGACTGATATGATAGGATCTTATGGAGGCAAAACAGGATTTCCAAATTTTGATTAAGCTGTGATTATTTGCAATCTTGTGCAACACAATTTTATTAGCATAATGCACAAAGGAAAACACAGCGAAAATTTGCTTTATGGCAACAGAAGGTTTGGAGACTGCAAATGATGACTAAACAGCCATCTGTTGCTTGAACTCTCATCTCAAGAGAACAGACCATATCTATGATATTTGCAAATAAATTCACAATTCATAGGATGAAGGATAGAGAACTGTATTAAACATATACTGTTATATTTGAACTCAAACACTGGATCAAAAGTGCAACAGTTGCTTTTAATATATTTAGTTGTCCACCATTCTATTCTGAAAAGAAAGGATCAGTTGTCTCTAAGTATTTTTAAAAAATCAAAGCAAATTCTTAGAAAAATGGTAACCAATAGTACACATGACAATAAAGCTTAAATCAAATTTAAAAATCAAAATCAAATCAATTAGTACATTAATAGAACTTGTCGCCAACTGCAATTCTCATGGAAAACTGGGCAATAAATATCCCTCACACTATTCCCTATGCAGTAGCTACACTGAGCTCTTAACCTCTTGGTTCTACCTGACTCCACATCCAACTCTGTGGTAAAAACCACCACAATACACTAGAGTCTGTAATGAAACTTCCTACCTTCGAAGCATGCAGTTTATTCCACTTAGCAGTTCAAGAATGTGATGCAGGATAATAAAAGAGTCTTTTACTTAATTTAATACGTTTGTAAAAGGAGACAAGAAGTCAAAACCTTTCATCTCACACTCATCAGGATTAGACTACAAGAAACAGACATCAAAAAGGGTCCCAAATTTACACAGCATGAGGACAGGGTGCTGATTGATTGGACCATCACTGGCATCAGGAACAGTTACAGTTAACATTAATTCTCAAGCAGGCAGGTGGATTCTCATTGGTCAGCATGTTGCCATTGGAAATGTAGTAGGCATTGGCAGTGTCCATGGTCCCTTCTTACATTACATTGGGGGCAATTGTACGAATTCTTTTTTGCCTACATGAAGTAGGGTTCACATGAAGTAGGGTTCAATGTATAAATGGAGATAACAAGGTGTAGAGCTGGATGAACACAGCAGGCCAGGCAGCATCAGGGGAGCAGGAAAGCTGACGTTATGGGTCTGGACCCTTCTTCAGAAAATGTACAAATAAACAGAAAATGAATAAATGGATGTAGTTTCAAACAGATGCAAATGCATCACAATGGCAGCCCGACTAATGATAATAAATGAGTTCACTGACTAACTTATAGAACAGTCAACGTTATTTAGTAAATGACTTACAACAGCTGAATAAATCTAATGGGGATGTACTTTTGTGAGGCTTAACAGCAAGGGTTGGTTGAGCACGATTGGCATGGCGCCCACTCCAAATGGTGAATGGGACATGTTGCTTGGTATGGATCTGCCAGATACTGGGCCATACAGTTACAAATCTGGCATCACACCGGCACTGAAACTCATATTATTAATTTCTGTGATAGGCAAGATATATGTATGGCTTGACGGCAGCATCCTGTTACTGAAGAAAACCATTCATAAGTTTACTGCGTAGTAGTGAAACAGCTAGTTCGACGATTCAATTATATTTGAAGCTTACCTTTCCAGGATAACCTGAGGTTGACTGGGCAGCTCTCAGAGCTAAAAGTAGTGGACACTGGCCCTTTCATGAGGTTTTGCAAAAGACAGCAAGTGATGACTTGATCAAGGTATCCATTATTACTCAGGATAGGTCTAATATACCCTATCACAGTGTCAATCTTACATAGTGAGACGATGATGGAAATTTACTAAAAGGTTAAGAAAGACGAAATGTTGAGACAAGCTTTATGTACACAAAACTTGCCACAGGCTATTAGGCATTTTAAGGCAATAATCAATAGACCAATAAGGCTTTACAACCACAGCCAACTAGTCTGCTCTTGCAAAACTTACAACGTAGTGTCCAACATTAGATGTAATTCTGCAATTGGACAACATTTGTGAAACAATCCTGTGTACATTCACAACCAATTTACGTTTTGCAGTCATGTTTGCAATGTGGGTACTTGTGTGAGCTAGAGGCTGCAAATATTAATACATAGAATACTGTTCTTTGTAGACAGAAAGAAGGTGTGCACAATCTATATCTTTTTCAACTCAACAAAATAGGTGATAGCCATTCTCTGATTCATTTCAGAGGGCAATGCCTTGGTTATTCAGAATCAACCTTTTCATTTAAAATTTGAACAAAGTTTGGCAGTTAACTGTCAGTAATCATTAACCAGTGCATTCTTAATGGCAACACCTCTACCAGTCAGAGTATGTTTGAAAATTAATTAGCATACTCCACTCACATAAATGCTGCTTTCCTTTTACTTTGGTATTTCTTGCAAGTTGCCCTGATGAATGTAAGATAAAAAAAAGTCTTTTCTCTGTAGACGAAGACTTCAGGGATACAACATTCAGTGCACCAATGAAATAAGAGGTATAACATATTTTACATATTGGAGATCATAAAAGGCTGCACTGTTGCTACCAAGATGAGTTAAGAAATTTCCTGACTCAACAGATCCACCTCAGTTTAAAGGTATTATGAGACCCAATTTTCTCCCTGAAGTGACAGAGGTGGGAACAGGTCTAGAAAAAAGCTCTTTGATCCAGAGGCAGATCCTAGCTTGGCATGGAGACTGAGATAGCATAGATAGAAGGCATGATTCAGTCTTCTTGTGGAAGCTTATTCCAAGTTTTAAAAAATCTGTTACTTCCTTTAGCCCTTTCTCCTTAATAATTTTGGAAGATGGGGCGGGAGGGGGGCAGTATGTATTATTAAAGTTTCCAGAATATGCAATAAATCAGAGATTATTGAAATCTAACCAGGAACCTAACTTCAGGCACATCAGGGATGGGGACAACTATGCGAAGGGGGGTGGACAGTGCAGGACTGAGGGTGTTGTACCTAAATGCACACAGTGTACAAAACAGTAAAAGAGCTATTGTTGCTGATTGAAATTGGCAGGAATCATATTGTGGGTGTCACAGAGACGTGGCTACAAGGGAATCAGGGTTGGGAACTAAATATTCAAGGATACACATCCTATCGAAAAGACAGTCAGATGGGCAGAAGGGGTGAGGTTGCCTTGTTAGTAAGAAGTATAATTAAACCAAAAGCAAGAAGTAATATAGAGTGGAAGGCATAGAATCTGTGTGGGTAGAGTTGAGGAACTGCAAAGGCAAAAGACCCTGATGGGAGTATGTACAGGCCTCCTAGCAGCAGTCAGGATGTGGGGAAAAAAATAAATCAGAAGATAGAAAAGGCATGTAAAGAAGGCATTATTACAATAATTATGGGGGACATCAAGATGCAAATGGACTGGGAAGATCAGGTTAGTAGCAAATGCCAAGAAAAGGAATTTGTGAAATGTCTACAGATGTTTTTTGGAGCAGCTTGTGGTACATCCCGTTAGGGAACAGGCAATTCTGGATGTGTAATGAGGCAGACTTGATTAGGGAGCTTAAGGTGAAGGAACCCCGAGGGGGGAGTGACCATAATATGATAGAATTCACCCTGCAGTTTGAGGGGGAGAATCTGGACTCAGGTGTGACAGCATTACAATTGAGTAAAGGTAACTAGAAAGATATGAGAGAGGAGCTGGCCAGCTGATTGGAAGGGGACCCAGCAGGGAAGACAGTGCAGCAGCAAAAGCAGGAGTTTCTGCAGGGAATTCAGGAAGCACAGCTGAAATTCATCCCAATGAAGAAGAAACATACTAAGGGGAGGCAACCATGGCTGACAACGAAGTCAGGGACAGTACACAAGGAAAAGAAAAAGCATACAATGTGGTTAACATTAGTGGATTGGGAGGCATTTAAAAACCAGCAGAAGCTAACTAAAAAAGCAATAAGGGGGGGAGAAGATGAAATATGAGGGTAAGCAAGCTAGTAATATAAAACAAGATTGTAAGTGTTTAATTAGATATAGAAAAGGTAAGAGAGAGGCACGAGTGAACATTGGACCACTGTAAAATAAGGCTGCAGAAGTAGTAACAGGGAATAAAAAAAAGACGGAAGAACTGAGTACTTTGCAACAGTCTTCATGGTGTAAGACATCAGTACCATACCAAACTTTAAGAGATCGGGGGCAGAGCTGAGTGTAGTGGCCAGCACTAAGGAGAAGTTGCTGGGGAATCTGAAAGGCCTGAACGTGAATAAATCCCCCAGACCAGATGGACCACACCCAGAGTTCTGAAGGACATATTTGAGGAGATTGTAGAGGCATTGATGGCGATCTTTCAGGAATCACTGGAGTCAGGGAAGGTGTCACAGGACTGAAAAATGGCTAACATAACATAACACCCCTGTTCAAGAAGCAGCGGAGGAAGAAGACAGGAAACTATAGGCTGGTTAGCCTGACTTTGGTTATTGGTAAGATTTTAGAGTCCATTATTAAGGATAAGATTGCAGAGTATGTAAAAATGCATGCTAAAATAGGGTTGAATCAGCACAGCTATGTCAAGGGGAGGTCATGCCTGACAAATCTGTTAAATTCTTTGAGGAGCTAATGATTAAGTTAGACAAAGGAGAGCCAGTGGGTGTGATCTAGTTGGATTTCCAGAAGGTCTTTGACAAGGTGCTGCACAGGATGCTGCTAAATAAGACAAGAGCTCAGTCTCAGGGGCAAAGTATTAGCATGGAGAGAGGATTACTGACTGACAGAAGGCAGAGAGTGGAGGTAAAGAGGTACTTTTCAAGACTGAAGCTGGTGACTAGTGAAGCTCCACACGGGTTAACGTCAGGACCACAACTATTCACGTTACGCATTAACAATCTGGACAAAGGAACTTAGGGCATTGTTGCTAAAGTTTATAGATGTCACAAAGATAAGTGGAGGGACAGGTACTTTTACGGAAGTAGAGAAGCAAAAAGGGGTTTAGGAGTCCTAATTCAGGATTCTCTTAAGGTTAACATGCAAATTCAGTTGGCAGTTAGGAAGGTAAATGCAATGTTTGCATTCATTTCAAGAAGCTTAGAAGACAAGAGCAGAGATGTACTGCTGAGGCTGTATAAGGCTCTGGTCAAGCCAAATTTGGAATATTGTAGCAGTTATGGGCCCTGTATCTAAGGAATAATAGCTGGCCTTGGAGGGTGTCCAAAGGAGGTTCACCAGAATGATCCCAGGGATGAAGGCTTGATCTGTACTCGACAGAGTTTAGAAGGATGATGGGAGATCTGATTGAAACTTAAGAATACTGACAGGCCTGGATACAGTGGATGTGGAGGAGATGTTTCCACTAGTATGAGAGACTTGGGATTCAAGGCACAGCCTCAGAGTGAAAGGATGACTCTTTAGAACTGAGATGAGGAGGAATTTCTTCAGCCAGAGGATGGTGAATCTGTGGAAATCATGGCATCCACAGCATTCTGTGGCAAAGTCATTGAAGGTATTTATGACAGAGATAGGTTCTTGATTAGTAAGGGGATCAAAGGTTACAGGGAGAAGAGAGAATGAAGCTGAGAAATATATCAGCCATGGTCAAAGAGCAGAGCTGACTTGATGGGCCAAATGACCTGATTCTGTTCCTGTATCTTATGGTCTTCTGGCCCTTCACCTCCCACCCAACCCCTAAGGACATTTCCATGTCAATTCATGCATCAAGGCATACCCAGCACCTTTCGTATTACCCACCCTACCTCCATAACCCTCAACCAGCATCTATCATCGGCAGACCTCAGGAGTCATGTGGACATGAAAAGTTAAATTTCTAACAATCTATTACAGTTCATTAACATTAGACATTGTTAAAAACTGGCATTCATGAAACTCTTTAGAACATTTTTAATCTCAAATTTAATCTCTTCTGAATACAAATTTCTATTCAGACCCTACATCAAATACATTTAATCCTATTAGAGTCCTTTAAACTGTGAATTCAGAATCTTCTGGTGATATAATTGTTGCTCTTGAAACTCAGCCAAGCATTCATATTGACACAATAATGTCCCATGTAATATGTCAACAAAGACCGCTACTGAAACTGCAAGAAGATAGCATTTTCTTTTCTAACCTACATCAGATGATCTGTCAAAGTAGTCCAGCAGAGGGTTTTTATTTAACTCTCAAGATGCCTTAATCCTAGTTTTTATTTCATTTTGAAAGAGTGGGTGATTTAAAATACTTTAGATCATGAAACTTAGACTCTTTATATGCGCTATTTATATTTACTCCATCAATTTCTGCGTCCCATATTGTGGGTCAGGCCAAAATGAAGTCTGTTTGAACTCAGCATTATGTTCAAATCCCTCACGAGTTTGGTTTTCCAACCTGTGTGAATTGTTCCCCACCTTCTGCTGACAAAAATGGGATATGTTGGCAATGGAAGCGAGACTTCTACATCCATGTCCCACGCACTATTTTAATTATCCAAGGAGTCTTGCTAACTTCATGAAAATCTGACACTTTTGCTACGCGGGGGGCTGGGGGGGTGGGGGGGGATGGTGCGAGACACAAGCACTGCAATCAAGTGCTGATGAAAACTGGAACGAGCATCTGTCGGAAAGAATCTGATTAATTATCGGGAGCTTGAAGTGAACTTCAGAGGCAGAGTTAGCAATCCACAGGAATCGCCACCTCAGATGACTGCACAACTGGTTGTAACATATTTGAGAATTCTAATGCTCGATATTTATTTGCTGGAAGTAGAGTAATAAAGTAGCTGTTTCTTATATTATTATTTTAGTTTTCGTTCTCAAAAAGTTAAAAGTGTAATCATTTTTTGTAGCTATTTAATTTTCTGCAACTATTTTGAACTTGTAATCACGGATATAAATAAACTAGCATAATTAAGCACACCAACCTTTGATTCAATATTAGACTGATGAATGGATTCTCTAACTTCAAATAATGTTGATCTTGTTAATGTTGATCTTGCTTCGCGGTCCTCCTATGCAGTATAACCTGTATGTCTTACTCTGTAAGTCCTTGCTTACTATGATCTGCCTGTACTACTTGCAAACAAAGCTTTTCACTGTACTTAGGTCCATGCGACAACAACAAATTAAATCAAAATCAAATCATCAATTTGATCACTTTTAATTCATAGGTCAAAGTGAATAATAAGTGTTGGTACATGTTTTCAATCCTGACAAATGTTCTAACGTTGCAAAAGTAGCTTTCTTCCAAAGCAGTCCCTGCTGTCTCTGACCTCCATCACTCACTGAACCCTCACTGTGCTATCTTGTAACTCTCTCTCTTTTAATCACTATTTACAATTGTTTATTCTGGTAGCTCCTGTACTTCCTATGTCCCCTGCTAGCATAAGCTGCAATCTCCTGCTGAACTGAAGTTCCCAACAACTGCTGCTATAATCTCATGCCAAGAAACATGTCTGCACTAAACATTCCAATACACTGCAATGCTGCAGTGATACTCAAATTGTGCTTTTCATTTAATGAACTAAAACATGTCTGACCTGGAGTTCAAAATTCATCTTTTCATTTATATCTTCCTGTGTAACTTTGTACAAGTTGCTCAAGTAATAAATCCTTAACAAGAAAAACATTGATTCCTACTAAATTTCCAAACCTTCGTTTGAGTGAGATTCATCCCCAAAGTCTGTGGACAAATACATGGTTAATGCATTCATACTGCTCTTTTTGTTTCTTTGCTGATAAAATTATCAAAGAAAATAAGATTCCATATGGTGATGCTTTTGTTTGATTTGGAGGTCACCAGAATAAATAAGGGAAGTCATGACTTAATTAACGTTGCTTGCGTTTCTTCTCTATAGAAAGCTCTCTTTCTCATTTCCCTCACTATCAAGACCAACTAATACAGAACTGACCATGCCTCAAATTGGCGTCTTCACATTCTGTGATGCAGCATATTGGCACAACAGCATATCTTCCACTGAAACTGTTGTTTAGTTGAATATCTTGAATATGTTAGCATCACTTAATTGGTATAAAAATCAATTAGTATTAATGAGGTTCTAATCTGAAAAGGTTTACTTGCAATTTGGGGATCAAAAGTCTGAACGAACACACAATTTTTGCTTGTTATTCTCTTCTCATCCAAATTGGTTAACAATATAATGGGTTAAAGAATCAATATAGCAAAAAAAACTCAACCAGGATGAAGACCAAACATAAGCCATCTGTAGGCATGTCTGATTCACAGTCTACAAGTGGTCCTTCTGACATTTCATATTCAACAACTCCGTGCCTAACCCGAAGTTGAACTTCAAATGGTGTGCCAACACAAACAGTGGATACTTGGTTACATTTAAAGTATGACTGCTTATCATATTCTCCAATCATTTAAACTTCATAGGTGAGGGCATTTTCATCATTCAGTTAAGATTACTTACTCACTTACAAGTCTCTATGTTTATCAAAATAATATTTCAAATGTTTTAAAATTTTTCAGTAAATGGTGCAACTGAAGATTGAAATGAAGGCACATTATTAATATGTTTTTAACTCTGCTCACCCTGTTCACGTTACCTTCCTGAATTCAAGATGCTTGATTTCTCAAGAAGAACAGTTTTAGGATCAGTTATACAGCTGGGAGTGTCAGATTTTTCTGTGATTTTATCATTTGAGTTAACCTGCTGTTTCATGTTTCTTTTGCCAAAGATGGAGTTTGAGTTTATACACATGTAAAGGTAAAGGGTAAATTTGCCACAGTCTGAGCAGACCATAGGCACTGCTCTGCTGTTAGAGAGGGACAATTAGTGGTGGTTTAAACTGAAAGTCACCACACCTCAGGCAAGGTAGAGGGTGAGAAGGGGAGAGTCCTTTGTGATAACTTCAGCCCATGTGGGAACTGAACTCACATTGTTGGCATCGCTCTGTTGAAAACCAGCTGTCTAGCAATTGGGCTAACCAACCCCCATTTATACACATGCATGAATGTGTAAAATTCCAATTAGCTGTGTAATGTTTAGATTTTCACATTAGGGGAAAACCACTAACAACTGACTGTTCACGCTAACTGCATTGGTAATAACGTTTTGAAATCACTTGGGGACAGCACCTATGATAACCCCCTGAGCAGCGTAAAGCAAGCTCCTGAAGGTTGTTCTATCGTGGAGTCAGGGTCAGATGCCAACCTGACTCTCGAGTGAAACTTCAGCCATTCAATATGCGCCTAAAACTGGCTCTCATTCACTTGATTTAATGTTTGATTAGTTAGCTACAAAAAAAGCAACAAAGTAGCATAACCACATTTCCCAGTATTAGATGGATGGATTGGTTAAAAATAAGAAAAATAAGACCTCAAGTGGAAACTGAAAAAGACATGTATTTGTATCGCACTTCCATAAACTCAATATTTCAGCACTTCACAAACAAAATGAGTGCTTTTTGAAACCAATTCACTGTCAGAACATAAGAAACAAGGCAGTCAGTTTATGCTCAGCAAAGTTAACAAACAGCAATGCAGTATTTACCAAACAATCTGACTTAGTGATATTATTTAAGTGATAAATATCAACTGAACACTGACAATTGAAATGTAAACATCAGTTGAGATTCCAATTTCCAGTTGACTCTTCCAGTTGAGAAAGCTATGCTTCAGTAGAGGTCTGAACTATCCTTAAGCATGGATTATAAGAGATTTTACAAATATTTTTTCGTCTGTACAGCTGCTGCTGGACTTCCTATCCCCTATTCCTTGTATTATTATGCATGGTCATTTCTTCTGGGGACTTCCCAATCGCCCACCATATACTTACTGGAGGATGCTGGAAACTCTGGAGGTAAGAGTGTTTTTCCACTGAGGTTGCGGTGACCAACTGACACAGTTCCAAAGGAAATTGTTGATTGTATTCCAGGATTCTTGGCGGGAATTCAATTTGGCCTAACGCCGTCGGAAATATGGTGGCTGGGCACACTTACTTGTGGGAGAGGCCACATGTCAATCTACTGACATCAGGTAAACCTCCTTCAATTAAGTCAGAGGCAGAAAGGGGCTGATGTGAAAATTTTGCTTGCTCACTTTGGCTCGTTTGCTGAAGAGGGAAACATTGACGATGTAGAACAAGTGCTGTAATAGACACTGATCAACAGACCCCTGGCAAAGTCAGGAATTAGGCAAACAGGGTCATAGGTTACAAGGCCAGCCTGTGTGCTAGTCTCCTGACCCTCTTCCCAATGCAATTGTTTTGGCAAGAGTGGGTTCAACACCAGGGAAATAATCTGACTCCTTAAAAGCCTTGTTAAAGATAAGGGGATGAACTAGAATTTCATAATTGGCCTCCAGTTTCCAAACACAATGAGGGCCAGGTCTTGTGGAGGCCAGCACCCAGAGGCTGGCTCGACCACCAACTGAACCCACTGCTATTTACCTGTGGCTGGCAGATTAATGGGAGGTGCATAGGTTTCCCAGGAATACATTCAAATGGTCACCTAGCAGCCCTGCCAGATTTGCCAGTGGCTTATTGATGGGGTCCCTTCCATCCCGTAGCCGATCAGCATGGGCGGGGAAGGGGAGTATGGGTTGTAGACATTGAAATTCCCTGCCCCTGTTTCTGACCTCCCTGCCTTCCCCTCACTCTCTGATAAGCATCTACCTGTGACTTCCTCTTCTACCCATCCGCTCCATCCTTCCATCACTCACTTGCGTCCAAGGGTCCAGCTACAAGCCAAAGACTCTGCAGCAATATTTGGAGTACCAGGGATGACAGTGATGCTGCCAGCAAATGCAGATTGTTTGGAAGATCCTGGGGGGGAGGTATATCTCCTATTGGGGTCCAAAATCCCAGGGGACACCCTAGACACCGTATTTAACCTGTTTAGGCCTTCCTGAAGGATCAATATGTGCCTCTCACCTGTTTTCTAACCAGTTTCGAGACTCACATCATCCTACATTAAATCCAGCCTCGTGACATTTTTACAGAAGATAAACATTCAATCAAAGTCAAAACTGAAAACTATTTTGTCTTTGGATGCCTTTGAAGGAATTCAGAGTGAAACCACAGGAAATGGGGCAAACCCAACATGGTTAACATCATGTGCAACTTTATTCAAAATAAGCATTGCCATTTGGAAAAATCTCTTGCAGGGTTACACATGGTATTTCTACACAACGCAGGAATGACAGCTACAAAAGGTCACCCAATAGCATGATCATTGACCACAGGAATTTCAAACCTCCAAAGCCAACACTAAATCCCAAGTTTCCTCTTAAAGCATCCTCAGACAAAAAAAAAATATTTTTCATCTAAACACTGACCTGGAGTAATGATGATATCTTTGGCCTCTCTGATCATCTCAACTGTTTGATCCACACTGACTTCAGTGTGAGTGCCTGTGATTTCCATGGGTTTACCAATTCCAGTAGATGAAGTGCCGTAACTACCAACAATCACATTAACCAGAGAGCGGTTCATGGCCTATAGGTAAAAAGCTTGATGTAATAAGTGTTTTCACTTTTGATTCACTTCCTCCTTTGCTGCTTCATTACAACACAGGAATTTACTTAGTGACTTTACAAGAATTTTGTGGATAACAAAACAGTTGATACAACAGAGACTTTAAAAAAAACTGCTTGTTAATAAGTGCACTGAGATATTTTCAGCAACAGTAGCCTGTCTCCCTGTGGTAATTTTTAATAACTGCAACATCATGTACTTATTCCACGATAATTTGGCTAAAACTGGTCTGACGAATGTATTTCCAGATTCTTTATGGGGGAGAGGAAATAAGATCTTTTTAACCGTCTAAAAAACAAAAGGAAGCAGAAGACAGAAAATGTCTCAATTTTCATTGTTTTGAATCAGATCATTTTGTAGAAATACTCTTCGTACTTGTATTCCTTAAGACTCACATTTGCTGAAGTCTCTTAAATGATAAAATAATGCAAGTTTCTAAGGAGGTAACGTAAAAATTTTGTCACAAAATGCAGATGTCAAAAGCTCTGAAAGTCAGGATATTATTTAAATCCTTTATTGTATAAACAGAGGGAGGTTTGGGGGTTTTGGGGTGGGACTTTGGGAGTAAATGGCTTTCCTGAGCCAGCATTGTGTCAAGAACAGTCACCCAGCAGGATTTTCACTGAAATTATCATTGGGCACTCATACTTCTACTAATGATGGTAGATGTGGATTGGAAGCTGGGGTCCAACAGGAGGCCGCCAACTATAGAAGGAGCTGCAACTTACCATTCCAGATTTTTAAAAAAAGAGGGCATTTCCAAGCAATTTTAAATTCCAAATTTTGAATTCAGAATTGTCGATAACTGCTAGGCCACCATTGTGGAGGGGAAACTGTAGCAGTCTGCAGCACTGGCTGCCTGCACTGGAACCAGGAGGCCACATATTACAGACATCACAGAGTCTTGTGGGTGGAAAATAGCCCAGAGGTGGTACAATGCCAATAACCCGGCATGCCAGTCAGTGATGTTAATTTATGTGTCTGCCCACATCTGTTCTTGCACTTACAATGGAGCGAATATTCTGCCTCAGGCCACAGAAAGTGCATTTAGATTTGATCACTGTAAGTTCTGGTGTAACTACAACAAGCAAGAGCATGTCTATGTCTGAGAACACAGAGGGCAACCAGTTAATTAAAGCTACGAGAATAGAAATAGAAAGATAGAAAGCAAGAGGAAAGCTACAAGGCTTGTGGGAAATGAAAGCTCTGACATAGAAGGGCCAATGAACATCAAATACATTAATTGAGAAGTGAGGAAGAATAAGGAACTTTATCAAATAATAATCTCATGGACAGAATGAATGTGCTGCTTTTCTGCCCAAAATTAGTATGTTTCGGAATGGAAAGTGGTTTTGCTGGATCTGCCTGCAAACAGCACTTAACCAATCTTTTAACACAGACAAAACAAAATGATTGTCTCACCATGTGGCTTTTCACAAGGTCTGGTGCAAATGAAGTGCTGTGTTCATGTTTATTCCACATTTTGTGTTGTGGGTTAACATATCTGAGGCCCACCCAGTCTAGTTTGGATGACAGAGTCCATCGTGATATAATGGGAAGTTGATAATGGTCATTAAGTTCTGTCTTCTATTTGACCCCATGTGAAGCAGTCTGGAAACTCCATAGTCTTTAGGTATTGGCCCACTCTTAAACACTGCAATGTGTGAATTCCACAAATGGCTGTGAGGTGTCCTCACCGCTCTCGATTTTAAATAGGTATTTGGCAGAGAGTTGATATTGTCTATGGTCCAAATGCCAAAAGTCACATGATTTACATCAGCCAACTTAACAACTTATTGGTGTCCATTTTCAGAAGTATTGATTGACAGTTCATAAAATGACATGTCTGTAGTGGGTATAACATGACTCCGAATGGAGCTTCCCTGTGAGGCAAAAAGAAACCTATTCATCCATTCTGCACATATTCTGACAGTCAAGCAGGAATCTAGTACTGTCAGTCACCTTCCTTTTTAAAATAAAGTCCCCGGTTATGTTCTTTACTTTATCCCCGATCTCTAGTGGCCATTCAATGATAGCTGTATACAAGGTTTCAGAGACTGCAATACTATCAGACCTATGATTCACAAGGCTTTTAGAAGTTGAGGGGAGTTCAAATTCCACACTGACTCATGTGGA
Source organism: Rhincodon typus (assembly GCF_021869965.1). Lineage (NCBI taxonomy): Eukaryota > Metazoa > Chordata > Chondrichthyes > Orectolobiformes > Rhincodontidae > Rhincodon > Rhincodon typus. Next base: position 54,829,930 of record NC_063332.1, on the reverse strand, counting down.
GGACTCAGATTTCACAGGTCCAGGGTCTGCTCCTAAGGCAGTCCTGTGTAAGTGCCTCTGCCTGTTTTGATGTGCTGCATTGTAAGGCTTTTAACCCATTCATGGATGCTTCCACAAACCATGGTTTCTGTGCTCTTTCAATGGCTTTTATTCCTCAGATGATTCTGTATCTTGTCCTCAATGGACTCAGAAGTTAAAGCACTGGGTTATGTTTTGAACCTGACCCTGTGATGATTTAGTGGGCAATCTCATTTTCTCGTGGTTCCTGTAAGTGCAGCAAATCTTCGGGTGTGTTAACTTCCCCTTTCCTTTCACCTCAGGGCTGTAGTGGTCCTTAATCTGCCCCATGTGCTCCGAGACACTCTTGCCAAGAGGCAGCTTCTAACTACTGCTGCACTCCCCTAAGAAACTTTAACTGGGTAAGGCATCACCCTTATAGTCTGGTTTGGGAAACTTCTTTATTCCTAGATAATTCCTGAGAGAAGACATCTCCTAACCAGAACACTGGTTCAGTCCCTTCATTCTTTTTTAAATTTTACAGGCCAGGCCTTGGTTTCTAAACTTACACAGGGTCCATCCCCTTAGACTGAGCAGGCACCATCCTGGTCACCTGAAACTCAGTAGGCTCTTATCTGGCCTCCTCAGTTCTTATTGCCTTTCCTTCAGTCTCTGTAATCCTTGCTTGCCCTATCACCCCTCTGGATTTAGGGATTTCCTCGGCTCTCTGCAGCTGAGCAGAGTTTTGCTGTTACCCCATTCTTTGTGAAATGCTTCAGACCCTCGGGACACAGAACCTAGCAAGTCATTTCCAAGTAATAGGTTTACCCTCGGTCTGGGAAAGCTTGGTACAACCCCAGCTGTGACTCACCAACTTATTCTGCAGGTAAATCTTTACAAAAGGAACCTTTAATCATGTGTCAGTAAGCCCTTTGGCCAGCACTGTGGTATTGTCTTACCTTTGCTGCAAGTAGTGTTTAAAGGCATCCTGTGTCTCTAACGGTTATTTCTCTCCTCAGAGCTGGTGATACTAAAGGGCCTAACTTTCCTTTTCCACATCTTTTCTTTCTGCAGGAAAACATTTTGGTGGGAATGACCCTTCCTGGTCTGAGGAAGAGTCACTCGACCCAAAACGTTAACCATGATTTCTCTCCACAGATGCTGTCAGAACTGCTGAGTTTTTCCAGCAATTTCTGTTTTTGTTTCTGATTTACAGCGTCTTCAATTCTTTCAGTTTTTATTAAGGTCTCCACATCCTCAGCTTCAATCTGGGACGCTAGTTAGGAATGAATAATCTTACAAATCAAAGCTTATCTCTGAGTTAGGGGTATTTTAGTTACCAACACACTCCCCCACAATCCTCACAACTAGCTAAAGTCAAGTTCTCCCAAGCTGCTTCAATCTATCTCAGGTCCCTATCCGATTGTGCTTTGAATCCTTCTCAAACTTCTCCAGCTGTGAGGCTTGCCTTCTCCCTCATTCCTTCTCTCATTCTCACTTGCCAGAAACTCTAACTCTAGCCTCCACTCCTTGAGGTAATTTTTTTTGTTAGGGTAACCTGTTTTTTTTTCCAGAACTTCCAGCTATTTTGATTCTGGCTGAGGGTAAGTTGTTTATCCAGCGTCTTTAGTAACTTGGCCTTCTTGTCAGAATGTTGCATATTAAGTTCTATTGTTTAGCTACAGATTATAGCTGTTCTATTGTTATGGGCACTCTTTTTGCTGAGTTTAAGTCATCCTGTAGCTCAAGGCTTTTAAGTCAAAATGAGCCATTTTATATTGTAATCTCAGTATTCATAAATATTGCTTTTTCTTCATTGATTCACAGGACATGGACATCAGTAGGTCGGCCAGCATTTATTGCACATCACCAGTTGCCCCTAAGAAGTGGTGGTGAGTTGCTTTCTGCAACCCCTACAGTCCATTGCTGTAGGGAGACCCACCTTGCCATTAGGGAGGGAGTTCCAGGATTTTGGCCCAGTAACACTGAAGGAACAGTGATATATTTCCAAGTCAGGGTGGTGAATGGCTTGGAGGGGAACTCACAGGAGGTGCTGCCCTTATATATCTCCACTCCTTGTCCTTCTAGATGCGAGTGTTCATGAGTTCGGAGGGTGCTATCTAAGGAGCACTGGGCAATTTCTGTGGTGCATCTTCAAGATGGTACACACTGCTGCTCCTGAGTGGTGGAAGGAATGGATGTTTGAGAAATGCGGTACCTATCAAGCAGGCTGTTTTATCCTGGATGGTATCAAGATTCTTGATTGTTACTGGAGCTGCACTCATCCGAGCAAGTGGAGAGTATTCTATGACATTCATTACTTGTCTCTTGTAGATAATAGACAGAAATTAAGGAGTCAGGATATTAGTTACTCACTCCTGGCCTCTGACCTACTCTTGTAGTTGCAGTACTTATATGGCAGGTCCAGTTCAGTTTCTGGTCAATGGTAACCTCCAGGATGTCAAAACAGAAATGCGAATAGAATCATAGTCATAGAGTCATACAGCACAGAAACTATTCCCAAGCTAAACTAGTCCCACCTGCCTGCTCCTGGCCCATACTCCTCTAAACCTTTCTTATTCATATATCCAACCAAATGTCTTTTAAACATTGTAATTGTACCCACATCCTCAGGAAGTTCATTCCACATGCAAACCACCCTATGTGTAAAAAATTTGCCTCTCATGCCTTTTTAAAATCTGTCTCTTCTCACCTTAAAAATGTGCCTCCTAGTCTTGAAAATCCCCATCTTACGGAAAGGACAACTACCATCAACTCTATCTATACCCCTCATTATTTTATAAACTTCTATCAGGTCACCTCTCAACCTCCTACACTCCACTGAAAGAAGTCCCAGTCTGTCCAGCCTTTCCTTATAACTCAAACATTCCATACCTGGCAACATCCTCGTAAATCTCTTCTGAACCTTCTCCAGCTTGATAATATCCTTCCTATAACTGGATGACCAGAACTACATACAGTATTGCAGAAGAGGCCTCACCAATGTTCTGTACAACCTCATGGAAAGATTCCCTATTGTTGGAGATGGTCATTGCCTGAAACTTATGTGGTGTGAATGTTACTTGCTACTTGTCAGCCCAACTTGGATATTGTACAGGTCTTGCTGAGTTTAAACATGGATTGCTTCAGTAATTGAGGAGTCAGGAATGAAGCTGAACATTGTGCAATCATCAGCAAACATCCCCATTTCTGACCTTACGATTGAGGGAAAGCCATTGATGTAGCAGCTGGAGATAGTTAGGCCTAAGACTGCTGTAGTTCCTTTCATTTTTGTTTCAACAATTTGTGCTATGTTATGTTCCTCATCAACTTCCAATTTTTTTTAAAGTCAGATTTGTCTCATTTGCTCCAATGGATTTAAATCCTGAGTACTGACCCCAATTCTGTCACAAGTAGAATGTATGTGCTCTCTTACTGCCCATAATCAGTTAACTGATGATGAAACAGGTTTTTTTTTCTTACTTTTACAGTGCGTATCCCAATTAAAATATTCAGCAGCAAGCCTTTGGGTTTCAAAACAAAGGAAGCTAATTATTCTCACCCACCTGATTTAGCACAATTTTGCCTAGTCATTCTCTCTCTCTCTCTCTCTCTCTCTCACACACACACACACACACACACACACACAAACACAATGACTGAATAGAGTTAAAGATTATGTACTTTACAGATTACAGTTAATTCAGTCTCTGATTTACAATTTCCAATCTCCCACATGACCAACCTGTTGTTTCTTGAATGGGTTCAATGATTTAAAGTTGAAATGAAGGTCATATAAAGTGAAGCTTTCACAGCAGGTTGTGAAGTTTCTTATTGTTGAATATCTAAGAGTTTGGGTGTCAGGTGAACTTTGAAACTGGAACAGGTGAAGTATTTTGGCTGCTTGATGACTTGCAACTAGTTTCTGAGTCTGGTTCACAGACTGGTAGGTGACTAATAGTTCTGTTTGACATTTTAAAAACCGACAAAATGATGGGTGTTTCACAAAATAGCTTTTCAAAAGTTCAAGGTCTTCCTGCAAATGCACTGTTGTATTCTTGTTAGTTCCACATCCTATGGTGTGGATTCACATTTTTGAAGCCGGCAACATCCTGGTTTGGGTGTGGGAAGCCTGTGTGATACACTGAATGAAAGTGGACTTGGGTTTCAAGTCCCGACAGACAATATGTAACCTCTGCAGTCTTTAGTTGGTGAACCACATTTAGACAATTCTACAAATGGATGTGATGCACTCTCAGCTATGTTCATTTCAACCAGGATATGTGTCAGAGCCTTGACACTGTCTATAGTCCAAATGCCAAGAGTCACGTGATTTGCCAAAGTCAACTTAACAGCTTGATGGTGTTCAAATTTTAAAAGTATTCACTAAAAGCTCCCAACATAAAATGCCTATACTGGGCATGACAATAAACAGTTGATATGCAAATACACAAAGCACTCAAACACAGCTTGAAATTTCTAAACATATGATGTGATGATTATAATGGTGAGGGACAGATTGGAGAACTTAATATTCCTGGTTACAATATTTTAGGATCAGGCAGTACAAAAAGAAAGCTCATAAGACCATGAAAAATAGGAACAAGAGTAGGCCATGTGACCCCTTGAGCCGGCCCCACCATTCAATTGGATGATGACTAATTCAACATTCCTCACATCCATTTTCCTGTCCTTTCCCCATAACACGTGATCCCCCATTAATCAAGAATCTATTTCAGACTTAAATATACACAAGAATTCTGCCCCCACAGATCTCTGTGGCAACAAGTTCCAAAGACACACAACTCTCTCAGAGAAGAAATTCCTCCTCATCTCAGTCTTAAATTGGCACCCCACAATTCTGAGACTGTGCCCTCTGGTCCTAGACTCTCCCATGAGGGGAAATAACCTTTCATCATTTACCCTGTCAGGTCTGCTAAGAATTCTATATGTTTCAATGAGATCACCTTTCATTCTTCTAAACTCCAGCAACTACAGCCCCAACTTGTTTAGTCTTTGGTCATAGGACAATCCCTCCATACTGAGATCATTCTTGTAAACCTTCTCTATTCTGCCTCCATCCAATGAAATAATATCCTTCCTTAAATAATAACACAGTTCTCCAGATGTGGTCTCAACAGCCCCCTGAACAGTTGCAGTAAGAATTCCCTACCCTTATACTCCAAATCCCTTGAAATAAAAGCCACTATTCCATTAGTCTTCCTGATTACCTGCTGTACCTGTGTGCTAGCTTTCTGTGTTTTGTGCACATCCCCCAAGGCTCTATGTGTTACAGTTTTCTGCAATTATTCTCCATTTAAATAACAGTCTGTTCTATTGTTCTCCCCTCCAAAATGAACAACTTCACATTTTCCTACTTTAAACTCTGCATGCCAACTTTTCACCACTTACTTAACCTATCATTATCTCTCTATAAACTGCATGTATCCATCTCATAACCTGCCTTTCCACCTACTTTTGTGTCATCTGCAAATTTGACTACAGTACATTCACTTCCTTCCTCCAAGTCATCAATAAAGTCAGAAGTCACATGACACGAGGTTATAGTCCAATAGGTTTAGATGGAATCACACAAACTTTCGGAGTGCAGCCCCTTCATCAGGTGCACCTGACAAAGCTCCAAAAGCTTGTGTGATTCCAAATAAACCTGTTGGACTATAACCTTGTGTCATGTGACTTCTGACTTTGTCCTCCCCAGTCCAACACCAGCACCCTCCACAATGGGGAAGCAATGGCCTAGCGGTATTATCGCTGGACTGTTAATCCAGAGACCCAGATAACATTCTGGGGATTCAGGTTCAAATCCCACTATGGCAGATGATGGAATTTGAATTCAATAAATATCTGGAATTAAGAAGCTAGTGATGACCATGAATCCATTGTCGAATGTCGGAAAAACCCACCTGGTTCACTAATGTCCTTTAGGGAAGGAAACTGCCGTCCTTACCTGGTCTGGCCTACACGTGACTCCAGACCACAGCGATATGGTTGACTCTTAACTGGGCAATTAGGGATGGGCAATAAATGCTGCCTAGCCAGCGACACCCTCATCCCATGAATGAATAAAGAATAAAGAATCAAGTCATTAATATATATTGTAAGCAGTAGTGGTCCCAACACTAACGGAACCGCACCGATCACCAATCTGAAAAAGGAATCCCTTATTCCCACTCGTGACTTCCTGCATATGAGCCAATTCTCTATCCATGCCAATATACTGCCTCCAACACCATGGGCTGTTATGTTATGACTTAATTTTTTGTAGGTTATCTTGTTGAGCAAAGTAGCAATGATGAAGAATTCCACGGCAAAGGCAGATGTTTGCACTAAGAGAGGAATCGGACAGATAGAGTAATTCTTGGTCACCAAATTGTGAACGTGAGATGGTGGGAGAGAACTGCAGACAATTCATAGCTATGGTTTTACATCAAAGCAATAACACAGTGTAATTTTAGCCATGTGAAGGTAGGGTGATGCTTTTTGAAATACAGCTAGAACTAATGGCAGGATCAGTATGTTTACAACACAAAGAAAGAATGAAAAATACTGGATTTAATATTGGGTAATGAAGTGGGGCTGTGACAAAAATCAGAAAAATCAGAAAACTGATTGCTGGGTTCCATGAAGACCAGTAAAGGCCAATGAAGGGTCAGTGTAACAAGGGTGCTGGACAGGAAAATGGCTAAGTTCAAAGAGATTACACAAGAGCTGACCCAAAATTATTGACTGGCAAAGTTAGCAAAGGGGCCAAGTTGTGCATTTAGATATTTTCATAAATTCAATAAATAGAAAACCTTGGCAAATATATCCTTATTAGGTAAAATGGTGCATCAACATAACATTGCATGACTAAAAAGAGATTTAAAGTAAACAAATTTAAAAAGGAATTAAAATGATTATGATTAAGGTGAGAATAATTATATATCAACAGTGATTAAACTTCAAAAGTAATTCATTGACTACGAAAGCACATCTTGAGGATGTGATTTGTACCAACTATACATAAATGGAACAACTGATAGAGTTAACTGCAGGAAAGGGATTGGTTCCAAAAATCAAATTGAGCAGGACTCAAAGTGGACAATTCATCAATGTCTGAAGGCTGTTAAAACAAAGAAGGCAGAGAGGTTAAAACAGAGATTCTGCCATAATTTATGAATCTTCTTTAAATAAATCACTACAAGCTAAAACACAGGTAGAAAAACAAATCCAAAAGGTTAATGAAAAGTTAACCTTCCTCTTATGGAGACTGGACTTCAAACATACATAATTATCTATTCTCAGAATACAAATTAAGAAATATAATTTTCTTTTCTACATTTAATGTCATTTCCCATGATTATCATTCCAGGTGTCCAATGACATCTTGATTCAAACATTTCCATCCCTTCATTAGTGCCACTGATAAATTTATTTATTCAGTTGAATGACTCAAGCTCCCTATTTTTTTGCTGTGCAGAAGTGATTTGGTTTCCAATGTGTATTTCTTTCTGACAGTTCAAGAACTGGCTATAGAGAATCTGGATTCAGGTGCTAGCACATAACTCATCAGTCTGCTACACAGCATCTATTGTAGTCCTATATTCAACGCCAGGGATTGGAATTTTATTTTCATATTCTGCACTCAGTGTTGGAATAGAGGGCTCCCAGGACAAATTTGCTGTATATCAGAGTTAAAGATCTCTCTGTGCCTTAAACCGAAACTCAAAAGGAGCTCATTACGTATAATTTGAATCTTACATTAACTATCTTTGATGACTGCCTGACTGAGGCCACTATTCTTCCCATCTCCACTTCTACTGATACAAATAAATATAAAAATGAAAATTCTAACATCACACTTTAGCCCCATCCATGGCTGGGAATTGCATCAATGTTTTAAGCTTTTTAATCAATTTAAACATACGTAAGGAACAAATCTTTCCTCTTGTGGAAGAATGCAGATCAAGGGGCATTACTTCAAAATTACAGCTAGGCAGCCATTCTGACATATTGTCAGGAAACACTCTTCACACAAATGGTAGTGGAAATCTGGAACTCTCTTCCTCCAACAATCTACTAAGCCCATTTCAATTAAAACTTTCAAGGGTGTGATTGATAGATTGTCATTAAGCAAGCATGAACAATTACTGAACCAAGGTGGATGGATGTAGTTAAGATATAGATCAGCCGTGATCTAATTGAATGGTGGAATGCAGGCTCTGTTGTTTAGTAGAATGAGATGTGATCCCATGGAAATATATAAAACTGTTAGAGGATCCTGGGAAGCACCAAGGATCAGTGAAACGTTGATGTGCATGTCCACCAGTCGGTTAAGGTAGCTGGGCAGGCAGATAAGGTGATTAAAAAGGCATATGGGATACTTGACTTTATTAACTGAGGCACAGAATTTAATAACAGTGAGGTTATGCTGGAATTGTGCAAAAAGTTGGTTAGGCCACATATTGTGTGTGGTTCTGGAATCCACATTGTAGGAGTGATTTATAGCCTTGGAGAGGGTGCAGAAGAGATTTATCAGGATGTTGCCTGTGCTGGAGAGATTAAGAAGAGAGCTTAGGCACAGTGGGATTGTGTTCCTTGGAGCAGAGGAGACTGAGGGGGGAATAAGCAAGATATATAAAATTATGAGGGGCACAGACAGGGTAGACAGGAAGGAACTTCCCATGGTGGACTGGGGGCATAGATTTAAGGTAAGAGGCAGGAGATTTATAGGGATTTTAGGGGTTTTAGATTTATAGGGATTTTCAGTGCTTGTAAGGGTGGTAGAGGCAGAAAGCCCATGATATTTAAGAAACATTTAGATGAGCACTTCCAATGCCAAGGCACATAATACTATGGGTCAAGTGCTGGAAAATGGGATTAGAATATATAGGTGGTGTTTTTGACAAGCACAGACCCAATGGGCCAAAGGACCTTTCTCTGTGCTGTCTATCTATATGACTCTATGACCTGCCATCATAACGTTGATGTTGTTTTCCACAGTTGCAGGGTTTAGAAATAGGGATCATTGCCTCAGGATAAGGAGTCAGTCATTTAAGATGGAGCTGAGGAAACACTTGTACACTCAGAGAGCTGCAGATCTTGGTAAATCTTAAACTGTGGCTGATTCATTGTTAATTATATTCAAGACTGAGAGATAGATTCTTGGGTACTGAAGGAATCAGGGGATGTAAGGTTAGGGCATGTGGCTGGAATTGATAAAGGACTTTAACTATAACTGTTCTGAATGTCAAAGATGCTTCCCAAGGCCCGATGGCTGACTTGTGCTCCTATTTTTCATGCTCTAATTAAAACTTAAAGAAAGTTGGCATGCTGTTGTCAGTGCGACATAAAAATTTAAACCTGCTCAACACTTTCAATTGTTAACTTTCCTGTTTGAGAAAGCAATGTTTGCAGAAACATACAGAAATGCATTGCTTACCACACACATGATGTAGGAGAGGATAGCACCAGAAGAGCCGATCAATGCACCAACAATAGTTAAGAGGTTGTTGTTCAGCAGAAACCCTTCAGCACACAGGGCCCAGCCGGAGTAACTGTTCAGTACAGTGATGACCACGGGCATGTCAGCACCACCAATAGCAGCTGTTAATGTCACACCCTAAAGGACAAATAGACCAACACAAAATAACTCACAAAAACAAACTGCCACAAACAAACAACACAAACATGGAATGTTCAGAATAACTCTGGATGGTAATATAACTTTACACAAGGAAATCCAAAGTTATCATGAAATGAGTCTAAAAATGATCTGCTACACAGTAAAGATCCACATTATTTTTCATTTTTTTGATTGACACCTCAGGGCTTTCATGTGTATTCAATAACAAAACATACTTCACGATCAGACATTGTTTTTGTCACTGGAATCATATAGCCAGGGTCTGGAATGGAGAAGAACTACTGCCCACTAGAAGTTAAAAGTGGATAGAAATTCTGATATTTTGATCCCTGATTATAACAATCCTGGTGAAGGTGGGTGGCAGGAAGAATTTTGCTGTAGCACGTTGCCACAGTATAAAAGAACCACAGGATTCCAAATATTTCTTTTTTAAAAATTACATGCTTTTTTTGGTTTCTTTCACCTGTTAAGGTCCTGCTCATCCATTACTGATTTATAGTTGTCTCTTATACAAGGAAAGAGCTTTACATTTCACTCCCTCCATGGAATTGCCCCTTATCTTTTTGTATGACCTCCTCCAACGCGACAATCCCTGCAGAACCTTCAATCCCTCTGATACTTAAGTTTTACAAATTACCCTTTCTCCCTTTCCTCCACTGAAATACAAGGCAAGAGGGTGAGGGAGGGGGATAGATACCTAATGGAGCCAATTCAATTTTCCATCTAATCATTGAAATGGAGGGGATCCATCAGGAATTTCCACAGAACTGACTTTCCGCTGTGCCTGGATGGTCTAAAAGCACCAGCCACAGGAACTTTTTCTCACATATAATTCTTAAAGGAAGCTGCAAAACACAAGAAATCTCATCCTTTCATCACAAAGATTACCTATCAGCCGAAATCAGCATGTTTCTATTGTAGGCTGAACAAGGGACATCTCTAATTCTCTCAGTTATGGCGGGTCAGTGTAGACTCGATGGGCCGAATGGCCTGCTTCCACACTGTAGGGATTCTATGATCCTATGTCTCTCAGTCGTTATTTTCAGGTACTTGCAAGTGTTAGCTGTTGACTGTTTTCTGTTACGTACCATAACCACAGAAAGAGCAGATACAGATCCCAAACAGACAATACCAGTTGCATAGCTTGGATCAATCAAATAAGGAACAATTGCTCCAGCGCTGACTGCCAGCAGACTTGCATTCAGAAAGTGACGCCCAGGAAGAAGGAATGGAGCTGAATTCAACACACCTGTAAAAAGCAGAATAGTAGCAATTGGTCGGTGTCAGTACTTATACATTTTGTTGTGCAGCTCATCACCACCTTCTCTAGTGCAATTAGGGATGGGCAATAAATGTGATACCCACACACCGTGAACAAATTATAATAAAAATTCTTTCCAGTGTGCGATTCTTTGTCCATTAGGATTTTTAGGCTGAGAATATTTTTGGTTAAGGGTCGGAAGGAATAAGGATGAAAGATAGGTAAATGGAATGGAGGTACAGATTGCTACTATCTAACTAAAATCGGGGGAGGAAGGGTGGTGGATGGTGGTATGTAGCCATGATGGAGGCTTCGGAGCCATTACAACAGGCCTACTCCTGCTTCTATGTCGCCTATCAGTCACTCTCAGATGCTGAGAGTGCTGTGCTGCTTGCTGTGTGCTTCCAGATTTTACTTCTGATTTCAAACATTAATTTATTTTTCTTTGTGGTAACATGAAATCTGGGATAAGAGCCATGACATACTTGTACAAATTACAATTGAGAAAGAAGCGATGTTGGTGGTTTCAGCAAATGAATAAGTCCCCAGGCCAAGATGAGATTTGTCCCAGGCTGCTGTGGAAGGCAAAGGTGGGATAGATTGCAGGGGCCCTGAATTTAATTTTCAAAATCTCTCTAGACATAGGGGAGGTGCCAGAGGATTAGAGAATGGCTAATATGGTACCATTATTCAAGAAAAGTGATTAGGGATAAACCAGGGAAATACATGTCAGTAAGTGTCCGCTTGTTGTGGACTTGTTGGGCCGAATGGCCTGTTTCCACATTGTAGGTATTCCATGATTCTATGATTCAGAAGTAGGAAAACTTATGGAAAAATTTAGCATCAATTGAAGAGTCAATGATTAATAAAGGACAGTACCCATGTCTTTGTTGGGAAGGATCACATCTGACAGGTTTGTTTTTCAAGGAGCTGACTAGACGTGTCATTGAGGTAGTGCAGTTGATAAGGTCTACTCGGACTTCATTCAGGCTTTTAACAAGGTCTTGCAAGGCAGACAGATTAAAAAGCCAAGAGCCTGTGGGATCCAAGGCAATTTGACAAATTTGATCCAAAATTGGCTTTGTGACAGGAGACAGACAGTGACGTTCAAAGGTTGGTTTTATGACTGGTTGCCTGTGTCCAGTGTTGTACTACAGGGTTCATTGTTTGTTGTGTACATTAATGATCTCGACATAAAGGCAGGAGGTACGGTCAGTAAATTCAGAGATAACATGAAAATTGATGGTGAGGTAAATAACAAGGAGGAAAGCTTTAGACTGCATGATGATGTAGATGGCTAGTCAAACAGGTAGAACTATGGTAAATGCAATTTAATCCTGAAAAGTATGAGGTGATGCATTTTGAGATGGTGGGCAAAGCAACAGAGTACACATTTTACAGTAGGACCTATCACACTATAGCAAGAATGTGGTTGCACTAGAGAGGGTGCAGAGGAGGTTCATCAGAAGGTTGCCTGATTTGTAGTGTTTCAGCTATGAAGAGAAACTCGAATGGCTGGGGTGGTACTCCTTATAGTAGAAAAGGCTAAGGAGGGACCTGACCGAGGTCTATAAAATTATGAGTGGCATACATCAGGAGAGTTGAGAACTAAGGGATGCAGTCCCAGGACAGAGGCAGACCATTTCGGACTGAGATGAGGAAAATATTCTTCACTCAGAGATTAGTGAGCCTATTGATACCACAGATAGTGATACTTATTTTATACCACAGAAGACTGAGTATATTCAAGAAAAAGATTTATAACTTTTTTTTAGATTTCAAAGGCGTCAAGGGATACAGGGTGAAAGTATGAACACGACATAGAGATAGAGGATCAGCCATGATCACATTGAATGATGGAGCAGGCTAGAAGGGCTGAATGGCCTACTCCTGTTTCCAGTTTCTAAGTTTCGATGTTTTCTGTTGCTGTTTGACTCTTATGACTCCATGTTATGCAGTGAATCCTTAGGGAGGGAAAGAGTTAAATAAAACAGCTTTTAAAATCCTTTTGAATTGCAATTCATTTCAAAGCAAACATGAAAAGATCTTTACAGACTTTTATTGACAGACAACATGTCCCTATAAACAAGTATATTGCCATTTTTGTCTTAAGTAGAGAGCTGTTATTTTACACTCAAAAACTTTGCTTTTCATCTGTGTTGCTGAAAGCATTGCATAGATCATTTTCCGAAAATTGCACAAAGCTGCTTTTAAATAAGTCACTATTCTTTTTGATATCAGAGGTAAATTATCATTTAGCACAAGTATTGTCATTGCTTACAAAATAATGAGTATGTTATTTTAATACACATTATACTTTAGTACATTTCTTAAGTGATTAATAGTTAATGCTACAGGAATATTCTTCTTCAAAAGACCCGAGGACCAGATGGGGCAGCTGCCCAAAACTAAAACAAAACTTCGCACTTGTGAAAATTCATATCAACATCTCTAAGAAATAATACAAAGGGCAACTTCTAAACTAATTATTGTCAAAAATCACAGGTTACCTATTTGTTGCTTATGTAAGTGTATTACAAACATATACTGAATTGGGGACGAATGTACCAGTTTTAATGTGGCATTTCCAAACCTAGAATCAAAACATCAATGAAGCGATGGATGGATTGAGAGGTGCGGCATAAAACAGCATGACAGACAAACAGGGAGAAAGAAAGCAAGGCAGTATATCAGGGTGGGACAGAAAATTGTTTCAAACAATATTAAAATGTTTCCATTATCATTTTCCCTGCCCTCACCATGGCATTATTGAGAAGTCCCTGCCAAAACTGTTTGCTTTGCAAGAACCCAACTATCCTCCATTTTCCTGTCTTCTCCTTAAGAATTTCCCTGCTCTGCTGTGACTCAAATTTATACAGATGTAGCAACTCCAAAGTGGCCATTGATGGCACAACTATTTAACCTCAAGGTCAGGTATATTCCCCACAGACCCATTACAAGCAGGCTGGAAGATCAACCCTGGTTAAATGAAGAGTGCAGGAGGTCATTCCAGGAAAAACACAACGTAACTAAGAGTGAGGTATCAACTCCAATACTTGTATAGCAAACAGCAGAAGCAGCAAGCAACAGGCAGATCAGATCTAAGTTCTGTAACCCTGCCACATCTAGTTATTTTGGTCAATTAAATAAATCACCAACATTTGGGGATGCATTGGCATTGTGGTAATGTCAGTGCACTAGAAGTACAGAACCCAGGATAAATGATGACAATGTAATCAATGCTGATTGTCATAAAAGCCCAGCTGTTTAATTAGTGCCCTTCAGCAAAAGGAAATCTGCCACCGTTACCTGATCTGACCCAGATGTGTCTCCAAAACCAAAGAAGTTTGCTTGATTGTTAACTGCCTTCTGGTTAATTAGGGACAGGCAATGAAATGCGAGCCAGTGATGCTTATAAGATATGAACAAATGTTTTAAAAAACAGGGGTGGATGTTCCACAAATATCTTCATCTTTGATGATGGAAGGATCCAGTGTATAAATCAGAAAGATAAGGCTGAACAGAGAAAGGATCTGAGGAAGGGTCTCTGGACCCGAAATGTTAACTCTGATTTCTCTCCACAGATGCTGCCAGACTTGCTGAGATTTTCCAGCAATTTCTGTTTTGTTTAAGGCTGAACTACTAGAGTCCATCTTCAGCCAGAAGTGCCTCCCTCAGCCAATTCAATTCACGCCACATGATCTCAAGAAGCAGCTGAACACTTTGGATACTGCAAAGGCTGCGGGCCCTGACAACATTTCAGCAATAGTACTGAAGACTTGTGTTCCAGAACTGCCGTGCCATTAGCCAAGCTGTTCCAGTATAGTTACAACACTGGCATGTACCCAACAATGTGTAAAATTGCCCAGGTATGTCCTGTACATAAAAAGAAGGGCAAATCCAATCTGGTCAATTGTCACCCTCGCAATCTGCTCTCAATGGTCAGTAAAATGATGGAACGGGTGGTTGACAGGTTGTCAAGAGACACTTGCAAAGGAATAACTTGCTCAGTATCGCTCAGTTTGGTTCCTGCCAGGTCCATGAGGCTCCTGGCAATATTACAGCATTAGTCCAAACATGGACTAAACAGCCAAAGTTCTGAGGTGAGGTGAGATAAACCACCCTTGACATCAAGGCAGCATTTGACTGAGTACAGCTACAAGGAACTCCTGAAAAACTGCAGTGAATGGGAAAAAAGGAGAAAAACTCACTGTTGGTTAAAGTCATAACTAGTGCAAAGGAAGATGTCTGTTAATTACTAAGGTCATTCATCTCAGCTCCAGGACATCTCTGCAGTTGTTGTCTGGGTCCAACCATCTTCAGCTGCTTCATCTATGATCTTCCCTCCATCACAAGGTCAGAAGTGGGGATGTTCACTGATAATTGCACAACATTCAGCACCATTCGTGACCATTCAGGCATCCACAGGCAGCAAGATCTGGACAATATCTAGATAATTAGCAAATAATATTCCTGCTACACAAATACCAGGCAATGACCATCTCCAACAAGAGAAAATCTACCTGTTGACATTCAATGGCATTACTATCACTGAATCCTCCACTACCTACATCCTGGAGGTTACCACCAAACAGAAACAAAACTGCACTCGTCATATAGAAGGGCAGATCAGAGCCCATGAATTCTGTAGCGAGTAACTCGCCTCCTGTCTCCACAAAGACTGTCCACCATCTACAGGGCACAAGTCAAGTGTGTGATGGAATGCTCTCCCTTGCTTGGATGGGTGCAACTCCAACAACACTCAAGAAGCTTGACACCATCTAGTGTAAAGCAGCCTACTTGATTGGTACCATATCCACAAGCATCTACTCCCTCCACTACCAATGCTCAGTAGCAGCACAGTGCCATCCACAACAGGCACTGCCAAAACACACCAGAACTCCTTCATCAGCACTTTTCAAACCCATGTCCTCGGCCACTAGGCAGAACAATGGAGGCAGATGCATAGAAGCACCACCATCTGCAAGTTCCCCTCCTAGTCACACACCAAACTGACCTAGAAATATATCATAGCTTGTTCATTATCACTTGGTCAAAATCCCTTTGAAACTTCCTTCCTACCAGCACTGCGGGTTTTCCTATAGCACAAAGACCTCAGCAATTCAAGAAAGCAGCTAGCTCACCACTACATTCTCTAGGGCAACTAGTGATGGGCTACTGGAGCTGGAGATGCCTATATTCCTTTTGATCAAATTTAAAAACAAGTTGGAAACCATGTTGTTGGCAATGTATTGTATCCATCGGTGACTAGAGATGTTGATACTCATCAGCTGCATCATGTATACAGCACCCTTCTGAGTGATTATCATTTGTTATAAGAACATCAGCAAGCTATTAACCCTACAGTGAAATACAGCAACTGTAATAGCGAGAATAAGCACATTTTTGTTTTGTAAAGCAATGAAAGACATTTTAATCATTCATGGATTTGGCACAGTGTCGACAAGTCACAATGATACAAAAAGGAGACCACTGGAACATGTCAGTCCACACTGCTTCTCTGTACAGCAATCCAGTCCTGACGCTTCCAAAGATCTTCTGTGCTGCACGCTGTGCTACTCTATGTTGTATACTGTATACTGGGCTGTAAGACTGTATCTGTAATTCTGCACTCCCCACCACCTCCCCTCCCCCACTGCCTGCTGGTCCTTGTAGCCCTGCACAATCTTTTGAACTGGATCATTAAGTTTATATTTCCTCTCCCTATTCTTATGCCAAGATGCATCACTTCACACTTCTCTGCATTAAATTCTATCTGATGTTTATCTGCTCATCCTGTTAGTTTATATATACTCTCTTCTAGTAGATTGGTATCACTGCCTGCCACATTTGATAGCATCGATAAATTTTTAAGTATTACATTTTAGCCTTTTTAGCTCATTCCCAAGCTTCTCTGCTGATGTCCTAAGCTTATAATGGGAGATGGTTGCAGTGCAGCTGCTAGCTCTGTGCTAGCTCGAGCCAGCGGCCAATTTTTAAACAGGCTTCTAAAAAATTATGGTTCATTCAATCATGGATGTGTTATAATCCCAGTTGATGTTATTACCGGACAAGTCAGATCTCAGGCTGAAACCTCACTTGATTGACCAGATTTTGATTTGTTTTGGTTCAACAAAGTGGTCTCTCACTGAAACATAAACTCACAGTGGCACAGCTTTTGCTTTAACAATAAAACAGAATAAAACAAAAAAAATGAAGATAAAATGGAATAAACTAAACTACCTACATTTAACACAAACTCAAAGGTTTGTCCTTAAGCAAACAGTAAAAGTATAATTTGCACTAATCCCAAAACACCCCTTTACAAATTGAAAAGAGAAACAACAATTTTTGTATGGTATCCAACACAAACCTTGTACAGTACTAAAAAACACACATAATATCGCAGCTGAAAACATGACTCTTACAGTACTTGCACTAGATTCGCTGTCTCTAACACCACGACAGGTTTACGCCACTAGTGACTTTAACTTACAGAATGGAACTGCTGATAACTTCGTCATGGAGGTATTCTGTATCTGAGTTTAAATGTAGCTTTAAATAACCTCTTTGGGGTTTTACCATGGCACTTCTGATCTAGAACTAACACAAATTCTACTCCAAAGTAATCTTCCCTATTCAGGAGTACTAGTCTACACTGACATCTTCATACAAGGACTTCACAAGACTGTTCAAAATGCAAAAGTGAAACTAAGAAGGAATTTCCCTCTCTAAGCTATGCATGTTTCTTTTAAGTTTAAAAAATATGTTCCAGAAGTTTCTAACAAACCTTGTGGCCCCATTGTTTACCTAGTTGGGTTGTAAAGCGATTTAAGGTAAACAAAAATCTATATTTGTGCATGATAGCCTGTTAATTCCTAAGCTAGGCCTCAAGAATTGTTTTAAAAGAAATCACCATGACAACAAAAATATTTACTAGTTAATAATTAACTTCAGATGCACAGGAAACCCATAAGCTGTTAACTCGAGAACTAAAAATTCAAACTTACAAGAAATGATATTAAAAATACATGTAATCATACAGTCTACATCACAGATGGCATCTCAACCACAGCCTGGTTACCACATGTGAACTACTTGACAGGTGAGACCATAAGCAATAGAACATGTGTAGGCCATTCAGCTCCTTGAGCCTGCTGTACTTTTCAACAGGATCATGGCTGATCTGACATTCCTCACAATCACTTTCCTGCCTTTTACCTGGGACCCTTTATTCCAAATGCGTTATCGACTATTTCCCATTCCTTCTCCCCTACCCAAAGATGGACAGCACATGGTTTCCTCACTGTTACTCCAGCTAATTCCACTCCGAAGGGAATTTAGCTGAGACCTTTTCTTCTCTATATCATTCATTATCACCATTAACAGTCTATGTGCCTTCAAAGAGATGATTCTGGCTGTACTGTTCATTCGTTACCCGCGTTACCCGCCCACACTCTCCACCAACACTACCACCAATGTCTGTAATCTACACCCAGAGTAGTTTGGGCCTGTACTCATTGGAATTTAGAAGAATGACTGGCAACCTTATTGAAACATACAAGATTCATAGAGGACTGGACAATGTAGATGCAGAGAGGTTGTTCCCCTTTGTGTGAGAGTCTTGGACTAGGCAGCATAAATTCAGAATAAGAGATAACACGGTGTGTAGCTGGAGGAACACAGCAGGCCAGGCAGCATCAGAGGAGCAGGAAAGTTAAATTTTCGAGTCAGGACCCTTCTTTAGAAATGGTGGGGACAAAGGGAGCTCAGTAATAAATAGAGGGAGGAGGGGTGGGGCTGGGGAAGATAGGTGAGTGCAGGTAGGGAGTGGTGGGGATTGGCCAGTGAGGTTGGAGGTCGGATAGGTGGGAGAGAAGATGGACGGTTTGTGTCAGGTCAAGGAGGCGAGGATGAGAGGGAGGGTCGGTCATAGGATGAGGTACTCTGCAAAGCAGTTGTTACATCGTCATTCCAGGTTTTTTCCAGATTACACCACTCTCCACGGTGGGATTCAAACTCATGTCCACCTGGGGTCTGGATTACTAGTCCAGTGAAATTACCACTGTGCCACCACCTCCCCATAATTTTGTTACTCAACAGTGTCTGCCCCTCTGCTCATGGAAGAGATCTAGTCATTACAAAAGCAGATTCTCTTCCAGGTCTACTGTGCAAAGCCACTAACATCCTAATGCACAGCAAGGTGAAGTATAGCCAGCACAGGGGACAGATTTGGAAAGATCTTGAATGGCAGGATGGTTGTGCTATTAAATATGTGGAGTTTAACAGGATAGAATGCAATATTAAAACTTAGAAACCTGCTTCATGGTTTGGATGCTGGGAAAAGTCAGAAGTGAGTCCATATAATTAGGACTATTAAGATATCGGACCCTACGGGTGACATCATACAAAATCCAATTATTATGAAATTGAGAATTTTGTAAATTTTTGGATCAAGCATGTAGATTAACTTCATACTAACACCTTCTACTAGACATCTTCCAACTATTTTCATTTTAATTTATCAATTTTAAATACAGAAATTGTTCAATCCAAAGGAGTCTGATTTGAGGAGTTCTTGACCTTCTGTTTTCACACATTTGCGGGTGCTTCAGCATTACTGATATTCCAATCACAGGATCCTAGATATTTCCTTCATTCTAGATGACGTGCTACCTTATAAATTCATTATTAAAACAAAATTTGTTCCAGAATAGCCAAGAGCCACCTGAGCTCTGCCAAACTGATGAACAAATCCTGTATTATTGTCTTAGCTGTTTATTTCTCTGCTATCTTCCCAGCAAGTGCCTTTGTGTTTCCAATTGAACACTGCAGCCACTTTACAGGGATCCCCTGAGCTGTAAAAATGTTTTCCTGTCCATCCTGATGACCAGGATGTCTGTAGCAAACAATTTTTACCTTCTAATCTTTACTAGCCTTGACCTCAGACATATGAATTTAACAATCGATAACATCCATCTGAAGGGGTGAGGGGAACGGAACTGGATGTTTCATTCCTTCCACTTAACTTTAAAGCCCAGAGGTGAAAAGACTGCAATGTATTCTGCAGAGTCTCCAGGTCTGGATACTCTGACTACATTAATCAGTTTCTTCTAATTTTCTTCCTAAAGTACATGCACTTATGGAGAAATTAAGGGGGCAGATGTTGGAAGGTAAATCTACATCTGACATGTGGGAATCTTGTCAAGACCAGCATGTTCCTATGAGGATGGCAAGACTGAGGAACCCTGAATGACTAGACTTATTGAACGATTACTCCAAAAAAAAAGCAAATATATCTAAGGTTTAGGAAACTGAAATCAAACAAGGCCCTTGAGGAATAGGAAGGAAGCAGAAAAGACCTTAAACAAGAAAATAAGAGGGATAATAGGGGCCACAAAATGTCCTTGACAAGTAAGACTAAGGAGAATCCCAAGGCATTTTATATACATATTAGGAGCAAGAGGAAACTAGGGAACGGGTATATTCACTCAAGGACAAAGGAGGGAATTTATGTATGAAGCCAGAGGACGTGGGTGAGCTTGTTAATGAGTACTTCACATCAATATTCACCAAGGAGAAGGACATGGATGATAATAAGATTAGGGAGGGATATGGTGATATTCTGGGGCATGTCAATATTAAAGAGGAGGAGGTGTGAGTCTTGAAAAATATTAAGGTCAATAAGTCTATCCCAGGCTAATTAGGAATGCAAAGGAAGAGATTGCTGGAGCCTTGACGGAGATCTTTGCATCCTCTTTAGCCACAAGCGAGGACCCAGAAGACTGGGCAATATTCAGTGATGTTCCTTTAAGAATGTTTAACAGGGATAATCCAGGAAAGTATAAGACTGTGAGACTTACATCTGTGGCAGGGAAATTATTGAAGAAGGTTCAGGATTTGCTCACATTTGGAAAGACTTATTACGGATAGTCAGCATTTTTTCTTGCAGGGGAGGTCTTGTCTCACAAACTTGATTGAAATTTTTGGGGAAGTGACGAAGATAATTCATGAGTTTAGGGCAGTGGATATTGACTACATGGACTTTACTAAATCATTTGACAAGGTCCCTCGTGGTAGGCTAGTCCAGAAGATTAAGTTACATGGGATCTATGGTAAGATGGTAAATTGGATACAAAATTGGCTTCGTCAGAGAAACAGAGGATAGTTCATAGAATCCCTACAGCGTGGAAACAGGCCATTCATTCCGTCAAATCCACACCGACCTTCTGAAGACCATCCCACCCAGACATACCCCCCTACCCTATCCCTGTAACCCTGCATTTCCCATGGCTGATCAACCTAGCCTGCACATCCCTGGACACTACGGGCAATTTAGCATAGCCAATTCACCTAATCTGCACATCTTTGGACTGTGGGAGGAAACTGGAGCACCCAAAGAAAACCCACGCAGACTTGGGAGAATGTGCAAACTCCACACAAGTCGCCCTAGAGTGGAATCAAACCCGCGTTCTTATTGCTGTGAGGCAGCAGTGCTAACCACTGAGCCACTGTACCGCCCTTGGGGTGGGGGGATGTTGTTTTTCTGACATGAGGTCTGTGACCAGTAATGTTCCACAAGGGTCAGTGCTCTGTGATCAGTGTTGTTTGTAATATGTGTAAATGACATTGGTAAAAATGTAGGTGGTCTGGTAAGTTAGCAGACGGCACAAAAATTGGTGGAGTTGTAAACAGTGAGAAAGGTTTTCAAAGGATACAGCAGAATATAGATCAATTGGAAAGTTGGGCAGAGAAATGGCAGATGAAGTTTAATCTGGACAAGTGTGAGATGATGCATTTTGGGAGGTCAAATGCAAGAGAAAGTATACAGTAAAAGGCAGAACCCTTAGGAGCATTGATATACCAAGGGAACTTGGGATTCCAGTCCATAGCTCCCTGGAAGTGGCAATATAAGTGGATAAGATGGTAAAGAAGGCATACAGCATGCTGGCCTTCATGGGTCAGGGCATTCAGTATAAAAGCTGACAAGTCATGTTGCAGCTGTATAAAACTTTAGTGAGGTCATATTTGGAATATGTGCTGTTCTGGTCTCCACACTATAGGAAGGATGCAGAGGCTTCGGAAAAATGCAAAAGAGTTTTACCAGGATTGGAGTATATTAGCTTGAATTGTTTTTGCTACAGCATTGGAGGCTGAGGAGTGACCTGATAGAATTATATAAAGTCATTAGGGGCATGGTAGGGTGGATAGTCGGAGTCTTTTTTTCCCAGCATGGAAATGTAGAGGGCATAGGTTTTAGGCTAAAGGAGAAAAGTTTAAAGGAGATTTGCACGCAAAATTTTTTTACGTAGAACATAGAACATAGAACATTACAGCGCAGTACAGGCCCTTCGGCCCTCGATGTTGCGCCGACCTGTGAAACCAATCTGAAGCCCATCTAACCTAAACTATTCCATTATCATCCATATGTTTATCCAATGACCATTTAAATGTCCTTAAAGTGGGCGAGTCTACTATTTTTGCAGGCAGGGCATTCCACGCCCTTACTACTCTCTGAGTAAAGAACCTACCTCTGACATCTGTCCTATATCTATCACGCCTCAATTTAAAGCTATGTCCCCTCGTGCTAGCCATCACCATCCGAGGAAAAAGGCTCCCACTGTCCAGAACACCTTAGAAGGGGAGGTGATAGAAGCAGACGCAATAGCAAAGTTTAAGAAGCATTTAAACAGACACATGAACAGGCAGGGAATAGAGGAATACGGGCCATGTGCAAGCAGATGAGATTAGTTTAGACTGGCATCATGATCGGTGTTGATATGGTGGGCCGAAGGGCCTGTTGCTGTACTGTTCTATGTTCTATTTAAAATGCAGATGACTTCAAACTCACCTTGTAATTTGCCATAAGCAATAAGAGAACCACTGAATGTCACTCCACCTATGTAAGTGCCAATGTAGGCTATGATCTTGGTTAAATTGGCTGCAGAGTCTGTACTGAAGTGCGGATATGCCACCATGTACTCAGCCACACAGGTAAGCATGGCAGCTAAACCAACCAGACTGTGGAAAGCAGCAACCAGCTGGGGAAGGTCAGAGATGTGGATACGAGAGGCAACTCCAAGTCCTGTGAAATTTTAAAAATAAGTTAAATTTACCATGATAGACGATCAAATAAGGAGCTAGGACAAAAACAACCTCCTTTTATAAATTACATGTAATCTTTTCCCTGCACTCTTACGCAGTTGTGGTAAAGATGTTATTTCACTTGAAAATGCATTTTTTCCTTAAGTATAAAGGATTCAATGTGAAGCTGCATTTGTCCATTCATGTATCTTAATGTCTATAATTAAATCAGTAACTTGTGTACCTACTGGAGGATTTGGGTAGTTTTTAGCAATGACCAACATCAGATATTTCTACAGTGCCTTCAACATGGTGGGTTTCCCAAGCAATCCACAAAGGGGAAGAATGGATCAAGTGACAAAGGATTTAGAAAATCTGGCTGATGTCTGGATAGCTCCTTAAGTTTTAATATTTACCTTTCGATTCAATTCATTATAAACGACGCTACAGTAATAACAACAGAAGCAATGGGTGTGTGTTTAAGTCAGAAATAGGCATCTACGTTGTGGATGGAGACAGTAAACACAGTTTTCCCTTTTCTGTGCTGATTTGCTTCCCATTTGCAGTTTACATTGCTTAACAGCAGCAAAATACAGTTAAATGTGTACATCTCTCCCTGTTAGTTCACAGCCTCTCCATTGGCAAGTACTCAGATGTGCATCCCTATGGAGTCACACAGATACTGAGTCCCTAGCAGTCTCATGTTAAAGTTTCAGAGGAACACACACATGGTTCAGTTATGAGTCATGGAGTATGCAGGCAAGCTAAGTGGCTCGTGTAAACTAAACCCCAGCTGTGGGTGAATATTTTCAACACCTTATTGATACTTCTGGAAAATTGAAGTCTACAAGAACAAACCCTGACAAAGATCTTCAGTAGAATCCAAAGGCAGACTGATGTTTAAATATCCTTCTGAAAACTCTTGCAACCAAGTCAGTGCCGTGCAATTCGTTTAGACTCAGTGGGGTTCCAGGACAGGAGCACTTACATTCAGGCAGACGAGGGTCTCAAAAATTTTGCCCAGGCTTCCGGTCTGGAGAGGAGTTATAAGTGTTATGCTCAATTCAGTTGGCCTGGAGATGTACAGCTCTGTAGACTTTTATACCCACTTTCCCTGGTCCGTCACATTTAGTCTGGATATCAAAAACCCAAAGCAGATCCAACAATGGAATATACCCAATGTACTTCATGAAAGCACACTACACAAAATACTGCAAAACGTTACCCATAAAATGCTTACAATCACCGTGAACCCCTTTACATTGACTTGTCCGAAGTTCAGGCCAGAACAGATCATGATGCTACTTTGTCTCAATTGCTCATCGTTGATCATCGGCTCTCGTGCTAACTGGCTTTTACTATGAGACAAAAACCGAAAAAATCTGCGGATGCTGTAAAACGGAAACAAAAACAGAAGTTGCTGGAAAAACTTAGCAGGTCTGTGAAGAGAAATCAGAGTTAACATTACTGAGTTTTGTTCTGAGGAAGGGTCACCGGACCTGAAACATTAACTCTGATGTCTCCTCACAGACGCTACCAGACTTGCTGAGCTTTTCTAGCAACTTCTGTTTTTCTTAACTATGAGACAAGCTGCTTGATCTGCTTTCCATACAAAGAAGCTCTGCATTTTAGACCTGACACTATCCAGTCTCCAGACCACTGGCAAACATCACAAACATGCTACATTTTCCATGTCAATTTGATCAATTAACTCACCAAGTCTGGCCTGTGTAGCCTTGGAAAAATGCTTATCCATTGTTCTTAATGAACTTTGGCATAAAACTTAAGCTTGTGTCATCTAATCAACTGTGTGATAATTACATAGCACAATTCCATGACAATTACAATTCGGCTGATAAATAGAGACAACAAGGTGCAGGGCTGGATGAACACAGCGGGCCAAGCAGCATCATAGGAGCAGAGAGGCTGACGTTTCGGGCCTAG
>NC_063332.1:54755760-54804598 GCF_021869965.1 Rhincodon typus | reverse complement strand
GCTGTGTTCATCCAGCCCTGCACCTTGTTGTCTCGGATTCTCCAGCATCTGCAGTTCCTACTATCTCAGCTGATAAGTAGTCTATATTATCACATCTGATTCACTGTGTTGGTTTTAAATAAAAATTCAGCTTTTCTACAGTTTTTCTGACAGTTCAGCCTATTACTACTTGAGTTACAAGGCTTTATGTAAACAACCACACACATGTCTTCAGCCTAAAAACAAACACTTTAAAAAAAACGTCACCTCTCTTAATCATTAGGTCTTCACCAAGTTTCACATGTTTTCTCCTTCTCATTTCATTCTAATTTAATCTCATGTAACTTCATTTCAGCTAATCCAGCAAATTTTAGAGTCTATAGCTGTGAGGCTGGAAAAGCACAACAGGTCAGACTGCATCAGAGGAGCAGGAAAGTCAATGTTTGGGGCCAAAACCTTTTGTCATATCCTGACAAAGGGTTTTGGAACTTTGACTTTCCTACTCCTCCAATGCTGTCTGACTTGCTGTGCTTTTCCATTCTCACACCTATAGACTTTGGCTTCCAGCATCTGCAGTCCTTATTGTCTCCAACAAATTTTAGATTCATTTCGACAGGTCCCATGAGCTGCCCCCAGTGGTAAAACGTACCATCATGTCCCACTAGCCAGACCCCACCTGCCTCAAGTGAAGAAACCCTTGATTTAGAAGGCGCCTATCCACCATCTACCTCAATGGACGCTGGAGTTTCGAGTCTTTGCTCAGCACGTGAATGGAACCCATTGTCTTCGGTAAACAAACAAATCCATCAAAATGAAAGAAGACGCCGACTCTTCAAATTTTTGAGGACCATCATGTGCATGCGACAGATAAAAAACTTGCAGCTGGTCAATGACACATGCTGGTCAGTGTGATCAACGTGAAATTGGATCGACTGAACATTGATATAGCATCCCTGCAAGAGACCAGGCTCGCCCAGAGAGGATTTTGGAAAGAAAAACATTGTACATTCACCTGGCAGGGGGAGAGCTCAGGGCAAAACATGAATTAGGCAAAGAATTGGCTTTGCTGTAAAGAATTCCCTACTGTCAAAGATAGAACTACTACCCCCCAACCAGCCCCCCTTCCTGCCCCCATCACAGAAGGTGTTGTGGGGCTGTGGGGTTAGCTACCATCAGTTCTGCGAAAGGGTCACTGGACCCGAAATGCTAACTCTGATTTCTTTTCACAGATGCTGCCAGATCTGCTGAGCTTTTCCAGCAACTTCTGTTTTTGTTTCCGTACCTGGTTCGATTCAGTAACAACAAAAGCCCAATGACTGAGTGACTATGAGCATGTTCATCGTTGCTCACTAATTCTCTGTGGTACTGAACATCCTGAATATAGTATCACTCGCCTGTTCATTCCTTCTTTCTCATTCCTCGAAATAGTATTATTCAATTTTAAAGCAGTAAGAGGAAAATAAAATCCCCAACCCAGCCAAGTAAGTACTCACCAAGAGTGCCACCAACAGCCATCGCACCTGACATCTGCGCCAATAGTTCAGGAGAAGGTTTAAGGCCTCCCAGAGTAGCAGCAATTCCTCCAGCTACACCAATCATTCCCAAAGCATTGCCAAGACGAGCAGTATTTTGAGTGGACAGCCCAGCCAAAGCTCCGACACAGCACAAGCCTGATCCAAGATACATCATCTGATGAACAATAAAAATACGCATTACCAGTCTAATTTGTACAGTTATGTGGAAAAAGGTATGCAATTATCTAATTCCTCGCACATCCTCTGAATGGCCCAGAGCATCTCTCTGCCAAAAAGATACTTGTGAAGTGTCACCTTTCTTTCATTTGCAACACTAAACTAATACGTATATGCAGAGTCCCAGAAATAATAAGGACACCAAATACTTGTTAATCATAAAATAGGGTCAGATTGTTTCAAGAGTTATCATGCTAATACTTCGTAAAATATATCTGTTTCAAGACTTTTCAAGTAAATCTATTAAGGTAACACTTGTAAGTCATGAAATAATTTCTCTCAATGTCAACGCATTTAACTAGATTCAAGATACTAACAGGAAAAGACAGGGTAGACTAAGATAGACTATTTACATTGGTTGGGGATTCTGGAACTCGGGGCATAGTCTGAGAAGTCAGGCCAGACCATTCAGGAGAGATGTTAGGAAGCACTTCTATACACAAAGGGTGATAGACATTTGGAACTCTCTTCCACAATGGCAGTGGTTGCTGGATCAGCTGTTAATTTTAAATCTGACATTGATCATTTTTTGTTAAGTAAAGGGATATATGGAGTTAGGCCACAGGTTAGTCATGATGTCACTGAATGGTGCAACAGGCTTCAGGGGCTGAATGGCCTACTCCTGTTCCTATGTTCCTATCTATTAACCTACCTGGAACAGAACACATCCTCTATTCCATATGCTGCAGCAAATTAGGAATGGAAAATCTCAACCAGTTTTTCATGCACTTGTGTCATTTTCTGTACACTTTAGTGCTACATCATTTTCCTGCAGTCACAAAGAACTTACTGCGCAGAGAATGGAAGTACAAGTTCAAGTGCAAATTCAACCCATGGCTTAAAGAGCAATCAGGAATAAGCCAGCAACAGAACCAGCAGCACAGGAATATAATAATACTATTTAATTTAATATTTCTTAGGTAACAGCCCTAAAGCTACTGTTGAGTTGTGCTGAGTCCGCTTACTCTTTGTCATAATTACAAAATTTACCAGAACCGTATATTCTCCCTCCTTTGTTCCTTCCAATACGAAAGACGATGATTTTAGCCTATTGTGATTTTTTGGTGCCTGGGAGGTGGGGCTCACTGGCAAAACCAGTTTTTGTTGCCCATCCCTCATTGTCCTTGAAATGAGTGGCTTGCTCAGCTAATTCAAAGGGCAGTTAAGAGTCAACAAGGTGCAGGGCTGGATGAACACAGCAGGCCAAGCAGCATCATAGGAGCAGAGAGACCTGCTGTGTTCATCCAGCCCTGCACCTTGTTGTCCCGGATTCTCCAGCATCTGCAGTTCCTACTATCTCTGATGCAGTTAAGAGTCAACCACTTTCTTGTGGGTCTGGAGTCAGAGGTCAGCCAAATCAGGTAAGGACAACAGATTTTGTCCCTACAGGGCATTAGTGAGCCAGATGGGTTCCAAATTTTACTGAATTCAAATTTCACCATCTGCCACGATGGGATTTGAACCCTTGATCCCAGAACATTAGCCTGGGTCTCTGGATTTATAGTCTACCATTAGTATCACGATATCACTGCATGTTTCCTGGAATGTAACTTCACATGTCTTTTACTGTATCCCTGAATATATGTACCAGAGGAGGGAGCTGAGTGCTGCAGTGTCTTTTTCAGCTGAGGCCTGGTTGCACATTATGAGTGACGAAATGGATGTGCTTACTGTCTGATGGCTTGCTGCTTCGCTGCTGGATAAACGCTAATTTAGAAAAACCCAGCTCGATATCAGGATTTAAGACAAATTCAAATTAGCAGATTCAAAT
Organism: Rhincodon typus; assembly: GCF_021869965.1. Taxonomy (NCBI): domain Eukaryota; kingdom Metazoa; phylum Chordata; class Chondrichthyes; order Orectolobiformes; family Rhincodontidae; genus Rhincodon; species Rhincodon typus. The sequence continues at coordinate 54,801,097 of NC_063332.1, read as the reverse complement.
TTTATAAGTGGTTCATGTTTCTATGAGGTGCAACTAAATGACCTAGGAAAAGGAAATGCTTGAACACTGCAGTTCTACAATATCAATCATCATTCCCAAAGATGTCACCCCCACCACATGGAATCATCCTTCCACCATTCTTGCCATTGAGTACGGGTTATGTCCCCTTCTTTTCAAATGCTGAAATTTTTGCAAATGTCTCATCCTCCATCGCTTTCTTTAAACTGCATCACTGGCTCAGATGGCAAGAAAGTGTTCCAGCCTCTTAAATATCTGAAATAGTCCAGGTACAGTGGATTAAGGCAGCTGTTCTGCATGCAGCAGACAACAGTGGGTTGACCATTCATTTGAAGGCTGAGATTGATAGATTTCTGTTGATCAAATGCCACTAAGGGGTATGAGGCAAAGCTGAATTAGATTAGTCATTATCATGAAACAGGCTAAATGGCCTACACCTATTCATTTAACTGCAAGTACTTGTTGCTGATATTAAGTATTACGTGATACTATTATCACTCACTCTCAACATTGTAAGATATAGTTGACAAATCTTTGCAAACAATGGCACACAAACAAAAAAAACAAGTGAAGTAAACCTTGTTTTGAGTAGCAGATTTACACATGCAGTTCACATAAGTCTCACCTGTTCAATAGGATAATTATTGGTCAGAGCAACTGCATAACCTCCAACAAAAGCCATACCAGGGAGCAGATACAGGTAATTATATTCTGGGGGATCAGTGGGTCGTTTAAACATATCCAGCATCTTCTTAGTAACTAAGAAACCACCTAAAGTGAACAACAGCAGAAAAATATCAAAGAACGGAAATTAAATTGTGTCTAATGTAATAAACATAGCCTGACACCAATAAAATTGCATAAGTCTATTATGAAATCAGCTACAGAACTAGCAGGCAATAAAAGTCATGAATTTCAACGTATAACCCCAGATACCAAGTTTAAAACATTTGTTAAATTACTGTCGCAGAAGTTTTATATCTGCACATTCTTCTCATTCTCACCACTTGATCTACCATTGTCACAGCCTTTGTGTCAAATCTTTTCATTATTATTTGCTGCGTTCACTTTTGTAAATGACAGGCTGATATAATGAACAGACACATGACAGATGCAATTTAATGCAGAGAAGAATTAGCAAAGGCAATACAAATTGAATGATACAATTTCAAGGGACTACAAAAAATGAGAGGCCAGGCCATGTACGCGCATAAGTCTTTGAAGTTGGCAAAACAAGGAGTCTGTTAAAAAAAAAGGAACTTTTGCTTTATTCATAAAATAATTAATAATATTATTAATAACAAAATAATAAAGCTATGCTTTCCATACACTTCTTATAATAAAGTGTAAAAGCAGGAAACTACAGGTCAGTTAGCTTAAAATCTGTCATAGGGGAAGTGTTAGAAGTGTTACTATTAAAGACGTTGTAACAGGGCGCTTGAATAAATTCAAAGTGATCAGGCAGAGTCAACGTGGTTTTGTGAAAGGGAAATCTTGTTTGAACAATCTATTAAAGAGTTCTTTGAGATGATACCACATGATTTAAATACAGAACTGGTGGATATGCTACTTTTACTTTTCCAGGACGCATTTGCTACTGTGCCACATCAAAGGTTATTATGGAAAATAAAAGCTCATGGTGGACAGGGTAGTATTTTGGCATAGAGAGAAGATTGGTTATCTAACCAGAAGTATAAATGGGTCTTTTCAAGTTGGCAAACTGTAATGAGTAGTGTTCTAAAGAACTTGTGTTGGGACCTCAACTGTTTACAATTTATACAATGATTTAAATGAAGAGATCAAAGGTATTTGCAGATAGGTACAACAGATATGACAGCAAGTTATGAAGAAGAAATAAGGAGGCTATAAAATGATATTGATAGGTTAACTGAGTTGAAAAAGTTCTGGCAAATACTGTATTCTACAGGAAAATGTCCACTTTGACAGAAAGAATTTAAAAAAGCACATTATATAGGAGATTACTGAGTCAACACAGAGAGGTGAAACTCTTCTCTCAGAGGGTGACAAATCTATGGAATTCTTTGCTGCAGAGGGCTGCTGAGTCTGGTCATTAAATATGTTCAGGATTGTGAGTGCAGATATTTAATCAGTAAGTGAATCAAGGTTCATTGGGAAAAGGTAGGAAAATGGAGTTCAGGTTGATCATAGTCATACAGCACAGAAACAGACCCCTTTGTCCAATTTATCCTCACGAACCAGATATCCTAAACTGATCTAAGTCCCATTTGCCAGCATTTGGCCCAAATCCCTCGCAACCCTTCCTTTTCAGGTACCTATCCAGATGCTTTAAATATTGTAATTGTACTCACCTCCACCACTTCCTCTGGCAGCTCATTCTATACATGCACCACCATCTGCATGAAAAAGTTGCCCCTTAAGTCCCTTTTATATCTTTCCCCTCTCACCCTAAACCTATGCCCTCTAGTTTTGGACTCCCCTACCCCGGGAGAAAGACTTTGGCTATTCACTCTATCCATACCCCTCATGATTTTATAAACCTCTGTAACGTCACCCCTCAGCCTCTCAGGCTCCGAGGAAAAAAGCCCCAGTCTATTCAGCCTCGCCCCATAGCTCAAACCCTGCAATCCTGGCAACGTTCTTGTAAACCTTTTGTGAACCCTTTCAAGTTCAACAACATCTTTTGTAGATCAGTGGTGATCTCATTGAACAGCAGATTGGGCTTGAGGGCTGAACTGACAACTCCTGCTCTTGATTCATTGGTTTGTATGAATGGAAGACCATAAAGCATAAGAGGACAAGTAAGCCATTGGGCCCATTGGGTCTGTTCTGCCATTCAAGTTCATGGTTGTTCTGATTCTAACCTCAAGTCCACATTCCTGCCTACCCTTGTCAATCCCTCACTTAATAAGAATCTATCTTCTGCCTTAAAAACATTCAAGGACTTGGTTTCTGCCAGCTTTTAATGCAGTGTTCCAAAGACTGTGTGAACTGGAAATTGAGTGGCGAACAGCCAGGGTTCATTTATTTTGTAGCAGTCACATCTTCTGCAGGCTTTCCCTCCACCTAGACAGGATCACTGACTGAATCCTGAGGTGAGGGGGGGCGCGTTCTGTAGCGGGGTTTGGAACAAGGGTCACCTCTGAACATCTGACTATTGATCTCTGAGTATCCTTCACCTTCTCGTGACAATTTTACACTGCTGTGCCAGCACCCGCTCGCTTGTTTCACCACGTAATAGGTTAGCTGTGCACACTCCAGTAGCCGCTGAGGTGTGTGTAGGTTCACTGCTGGAGGCTGCACATAAGTGATACGATAGTGCATCTTCAGAATGTTCACTTTCCTCCAAAGGCTCACCTTGTTCCTCCCTCACCCTTCAGTGACCCATGGGAGAATGACAACATGAGTAAGTACAGGCATGGAGGAGGGGTACAAACTCAACATGGTGCATATCATTGCATTTCAGTTCATGATTATATTAATTCAGTTTAGGTGCTAATCCTGTCACCAAATCTCTGTTCCACCTCTTCTTCATTGCCAAAGTTTAATTTCCGTGCCAGTTGATCTCCAGGGCATCTTTTTCCAATTCTGAATTGTTGCTAAACATACTGTATGGCTGAGTTGGCTAAAGTCTCTGACCCTGAAAGTTGAGAATGCAAACAAGAGGTGATAAAGTGTGGAAAGCACAGCCTGGCATGAAAAACAAGGTATGACTGCAGTGTGGAGGGGAAGTTGGAGTCAATGAAAGGAGAAGCATACAATGAGACATGAGGAGTTTTCAGAAGTTTATAACCGGCAAAGCTCTTGGATGGTAGAATAGTTGTGGATAAGTTAAAGTTAATGTAAAGTGAAGCCTGGAAAAATGACAAGGAAATAGTTGGACAATTCCAGCTTAAGGGTCACAAAGGCAGGATGAGTGTTCCAAAAAGTGACGGATGGATGTAGGCAGTGTTAACAGTGGAAATGATACTGGGTTTGATACTAACTTGGGATCAAACTGTATAATGAGGTGGCAGATGCTAAACTGGCCATCAGCCAGGTAACATAATGCATCTGGGATGTGGTCGTGGCATCTTTGTTTAAGGAGAAATGAGCAGGATAGCTTCCTCTTATCAACTACTTGTGAACAGGACAATATTTGTCTTTCCATGTCTTATGATAGTTAGAAAATGTTTATCCAACATTACTTTGGGAATCATTGCCTGGGAATTTTATTTTGTTTGAATTAGATACATGGTACTCCTGAGATGAATCTTACCAGCAATATTAACTGAGGAAATAAAAGCTGCCACTAAAGCAAGAAATTCTGGAATATTCCCTGGTGTGTAATCGCCTCCCATCAGTGATAACCCGCCAACTGCAGTCAAACCTGTAATAAATATTGAGGATTAACAGATGCAAGTTTAACGTTATCATCATTTTACTCAAAGCAAACATCACAAAATCACAGAATTGTTATGGCACAGCAGGAGGTATTTCAGCACATTGTGCCTGCACTTGTTCTCTTACCTAGTGCTCATCTCCTGCCTTTTCTCCACTTCTCTCCAAGTAACCATTCAATGTCTTGTGGAATGCCTCAGTTGAACCTGCCTCCACCACATTTCCAGGCAGTGTATGCTATACCCTAACCACTTGCTGTGTGAAAAAGTTTTTTGTCACATCGTCCTTGCTTCGCTGGCACATCACTTTTAAAATTAAGGTAAGAATTCCTTTCCTTTATCTGTCAACATTTGGAAAGCTTTATCCTATGAAACCCAACAACAGCATTCATGGATAGTAGGAACTGCAGATGCTGGAGAATCCGAGACAACAAGGTGCAGAGCTGGATGAACACAGCAGGCCAAGCAGCATCATAGGAGCAGAAAGGCTGACGTTTCGGGCCTAGACCCGGGGCCTGATTTTAATCCCTGGTCCCACTATTAATGTCAGAAGACCAGTTACCCATCTCTGCATTTCTAACATAACGCTAGGTTCAGGCTTGCAGCAGGGTTCCTGTGATCATTGATTATCCTTCCTCAAAGGGCTTTGCTCATGCAAGTGACTCAAAACGCCAGAAACACAAAAAGTTATTGTGCAAGTCACAGCTTCCCATCGACGGCATCATTGTTACAATCTGCCTGTCCATCACTGGGTGGGTGTTTTGATATCACTGCTAGCTCAAAGTTCCTATAAAACCAAGGTTGAACTTGTTGGAGGCAGCATAATGTCAGAGGCAAGTCAGTCTTTCTCCTAAAAAGGCATGTCATGCTTAGTCCAGTACTTTAATTATAGGTTACTCTTGTCTTCAATCATCCAATTTACAACATCACTTCAGACTCTCTGTTTATGCTACCCAAAATATAAGGAGAGAAAGCATCTCCTTCATCAAATCTAAGGATCAAAGGAAGGGCAATCTATTGACATATTTAAATGTTGATCCATCACTTTCCCTAGAATATATCTTTTTGTAAATTTCCTGCCTATGCAACGTTGTTCCTATTCCGACATCTACTCTTTTATTGATACAACTACACCTTCAGTTTGAAAATGTTTAAGTTTATTCTCTTGCGGGACATATGCATCACTGACTGGCCAGCATATATTGCCCAAACCCAGTGTGTGTGTCAGTGACCCAACATCCAAGTGTGTACTCGTGAGTCGTGAGGGTCACAACTCTATTTAAAACAACTGCACTTCGGGTAAAAGGAGAAAGTGGATTCTTTTTTTGTGTGGGCTGCCAGCCAGCCCACTGCCAGAAGAAATTAACACAGAACAGTTTTTATCAACTCACAAAGAGTCATGCAATTGACTGGTCAATAACTAATGTCATTGATGCTGGTAACATCCACTGCTACCATTGCAACATTCACCTGTCTGCTCTTCATCAACAATTTAGAAACTGATCTGTATTTTTTTTGTCTTTTACCTCTTTGGACTCACCTCCGATTTCTAACCTGTCTGTTAATGTATTGCACTGCTACATCCTCTCATGTTTAGTAAATTAGTAAACGCATTATTTTTGCTAATTCAAGAAAACACAGTCAAGTTGACTTCTTTTAAAATGTAAGCTCATTTGGGACAAAGAGAAGGATATCCACAAGGGAAGGGATCCTTTTAAAATAAACCTTGTTGTGACAAACCAAGGGGGATATGTGAATAACTATGGGGAGCCAGTTCACCCCTCCCCACTGAGAAGCTTAATGCCTTAGGATATCCTGTCTGGAACCATAACAAATTTGGGGGCCTCACCCAGGGACTGCTCAAGACACCTTGCTTCTGGACATCCTGGTCTCCCTCCATTCATAATCACCACCCCACAAGACCACGAACCCCCGACATAGCTCCCCTATTCCACGGTTGCTCCTCCAATGTGGGAGTTAGAGACTTGTTACACCTGCAATAGCCAAGGAGGATTCCTCCATGGTGCTATTGAGTACTAGAGGTACCAGCCTCAGATTGGGAGGGGGGGGCAGGACTCCTTCAATTGGGACTCCACGCAGGTACAAAGCCTACCAGACATTGAGTTGTTGCTTGATTGGTGCAAGGTCTGGCAGGTTTTCAGATCCTAACATTGTGCAGGTTTCTCTGCTGATCTCACTCACATTTAAATTTAGTCGAAAGAATGGAAGGATCTCCCCACGTACCACAATTGAATTTTGGCTGTTAGATACTGTAGCCGTCATCCCAAACTTCTGCCCATGCCAGAATTGTACGAGCTCAGGACTTCCATCCAATGTCATGGCCCCTTACAGTCCTAATGTCAACTCATGGATCCCATTCCAACTCAATGATCCCTCATTAAAGACCATAAAGTATCAAGAAGAGGCTTTTATAATGATCCTGTGCATGCCTGACTGACAGACCAGACTCTCAAAAGGACTTTCTCAATGAGGTTTGTTCTGACAGCTGGAAAAAAAACTACTGCCTTTGCTTGACTGACATCATTAAATGGTTACAATAAATTGCTTTTTCTTCTGTGGTCTTTATTTGCACGAGATTAACATGTGTGAAATATTTGAAGCCTCTGTTATCATCAATCTAATGGTCCATCTGACAACCACTTCCAAACATTTGTAGGAACAGCAGTTTCTTTCAAAAGAAAACTTATGAATGGTTATTCTTTGTTTTGTGGGGGGTCCTCTCCATGCTATTATTATTACATAGTTAATTGGTTCTGCACCAAGCATGTACTTGGTGAATGAGCGCAGAGGAATGATGATTTGACACAGAGTGTATGAGGGGCTGGGGAGGGTTATGGTTGTGGTGGTGGTAGTAAGATAGGAGTTGTCATAAGAACATAGAAGAACATAAGAGCTAGGAGCAGGAGTAGGCCGTTCGGCCCTTCGAGCCTGCTCCGCCATTCAATAAGATCATGGCTGGTCTTTTCGTAGACTCAGATCCACTTACCCGCGTTCTCACCGTATCCCTTAATTCCTTTATTGTTCAAAAAAATATCTACCTTATCTTTAAAAACGTTTACTGAAGTAGTGTCAACTACTCCACTGGGTAAGAAATTCCATAGATTAACAACCCTCTGGGTGAAGAAGTTCCTTCTCAATTCAGTCCTAAATCTGCTCCCTCTAATCTTGAGGCTATGCCCTCTTGTCCTAGTTTCACCTGCCAGTGGAAACATCCTCTCTACTTCTATCTTATCTATTCCCTTCATAATTTTATATGTTTCTATAAGATCCCCCCTCATTCTTCTGAATTCCAATGAATGTAATCCCAATCTACTCAGTCTCTCCTCATAAGCCAACCCCCTCAACTCCGGAATCAACCTAGTGAACCTCCTTTGCACCCTCTCCAGTGTCAGTACATCCTTTCTCAAGTAAGGAGACCAAAACTGCACACAGTACTCCAGGTGTGGCCTCACCAGCACCTTGTACAGCTGCAACATAACCTCTCTGCTTTTAATCTCAATCCCTTTAGCAATGAAGGACAAAATTCCATTTGCCTTCCTAATTACTTGTTGTACCTGCAGACCTACCTTCTGTGATTCATGCACAAGGACACCCAGGTCCCTCTGCATAGCAGCATGCTGCAACTTTTTACCATTCAAGTAATAATCCTTTTTACTATTACTCCCACCAAAATGTATGCCTTCACATTTAGTTACATTGTATTCCATCTGCCAGACCTTTGCCCACTCAGTCAATGTATCTATGTTCCTCTGCAAAGTTTCACAGTCCTCTGCACACTTTGTTCTGCCACTCATCTTACAAACTGCAAACTTTGACACCCTACACCTGGTCCCCAACTCCAAATCATCTATATAAATTGTAAATAATTGCGGTCCCAACACCGATCCCTGAGGCACACCACTAGTCACTGACAGCCAGCTAGAATAGCACTCATTTATCCCCACTCTTTGCTTCCTGTTAGTCAACCAATCCTCTATCCATGCTAATACTTTACCCTTAACGCCATGCATCCTTATCTTATGCTATGGAAGGGCATACGGAAGATGCTATGAACATACTTTTCAAAAGTTTCCTGAATTCACACCATGATTCACAACCTCAAAATGGGGCCATGAACGATGATTCATTCAGAAGCTGGCCCAACTCTACAAAATTGCATAAAGCTAGGAGATGCAATCACAACTGTGTGGCCAAATTCGTACACAAATTTGCTGACGACAGCACTGTAGTGGGTTAGATCACAAACAATGACAAGACAGAACACAGGAAAGAGTTTGAGAGCTTAGTGACATGGTGTAAAGACAACAATCTCTCCCTCAATGTCAGCAAAATGAAGGAACTGGTCATTGACTTCAGGAAGTGGAGTGGAGGGCACGCCCCCTTCTACATCAATGGTGCTGAGGTCAAGATGGTTGAGCCAAGTTCCTAGGACAGGAAAGCAACAGTCATGAAAGCACAACAACCTCTGCTTCCTCGGGAGGCTAAAGATATTCAGCATGTTCACAAGGACTCCTACCAGTTCTTATAGAGGCTCCACAGAAAGCATCCTATCTGGATGCATCACAGCGTGCTCTGGCAACTGATCTCCCCAAAACCACAAGAAACTACAGAGAGTTGTGAACACAGCGCGGTCCATCAGTCATACCAGCCTTCCATCCATTGACTCTATTTACACTTTCCGCTGCCTTGAGAAGGCAGCCAACATAATCAAAGACCATTCCCATCCCAGTTATATTCTCTTCTACCCTCTTTCATCAGACAGAAGATATAAAAGTTTGAATACTCTTACAAATAGCTTCAAGAACAGCTTCTTCCCCATTGTTATCAGGCTTTTGAATGGACCTCTCAAATGTTAATTCTGATCTCTCTCTCTCTGCACCCTCCCTGCAGCAATAACACTGTATTTTGCACTCTGTTCTGCTACCGTGATGCACTTTGTATGTTTTGATCTGTCTGTACAGCACGCAAAACAACACTTTTCACTGTATCTCGGTACACGTGACAACAATAATCAATCGATTAGGTGTCTAATCTTCACAACGGAACTACCCAGGTCGGGAATGTAAAGCATCACTCACTACCAGAACTGTACTGATTCCGCAAAAATAGGCTTTCATCTCAAGCCAGCTAGTTAAACAATGTCATATGGGTCAAAATGCTCACAGGGGTTTGCTTTAATATCAACATATGGACAAAATACGCCCCATCCCTCATTTTAAACACACATTGATTTGACCTGTAGCCACCAAACTTGACAAAACAATTTACAGAAACTCTCCTCAGTGTTTAGGAAATGACATAACTGAATTGATTCAAAAAACTGCAGGAGACCTTACCTGAGATGGCATTAGTAACAGACATAAGAGGGGAGTGAAGGGCTGGTGTGACTCGCCAAACAGTATGGTATCCAACAATTCCAGCCAGTCCAAAAATAGTCACCATCTGTGGGAATGCAACAGTCGGGGCAGAGATTCCGAGAGCCATCAAACTAGTCAGACCTATGAGTGAATGTGAACATTAAATGTATTAAATCAGTAACAAAAACGAAGATGGGAAAAAGGGTTGGGGTGGAACAAAAGCTGAGTAGTACTAAATCATGGGATTTTTGTTCAAAATATATCGGTCATAATTCCAGCCCATTCTTTAAAGCTCTTGTCACCAATCCCAAGGCATTTTTGAATTTAGTAAATCTGTTAACGTATGTATCACAAAAAATCATGTTTAACCAATTTATTGGAACTCTTTGAAGGAGTAACACGTACAATGGATAAAGGAATCCTGTAGAGAAACCTTACTTGAATTTATAGAAGACATTTAATAAGGTGCCACATCAAAGGTATTGTGGAAAATAAAAGCTTATGATGTGGGGGTAACACATTAACAGGAATTGAAAAAGAACCAAAAGAACTGCAGATGCTGTAAATCAGGAACAAAAACAAAGTTGCTGGAAAAGCTCAGCTGGTCTGGCAGCATCTGTGAAGAAAAAAGTCAAACAGTGAACAGGAATTGAAGATTGGCTGGCTGGCAGAAAACAGAATTATGTATAAATGCATCGTTGCCAGATTGGCAGGACGTGATGAATAGAGTCCCATAGAGAGCTGTGCTGTGGCCTCAGCTTTTTACAACTTATTTCAATGACGTAGATAAGGGGAGCAAAGGCATAGCACGTAAATATATAGACAAAGTCAAGAAAAGTAGGAAAGTATGCCATTAAGAAACATAAGGAAGTTGCAGAAAAATACATATAGGTTGAGTGAGTGGGCAAAAATCTGGCAGATGGAGAAGAATGTGGGAAAATGTGAAGTTGTTTACTTAGGCAGGAAGAATAAAAACAAGCAGAGTATTCCTTAAACAGAGAATGACTGCAGAATCCAAGGTGCAGAGGGATTTAAGTGTTCTGATGGATGAGTTGCAAAAAGATCGTATGTAGCATGTAATCAAGATGGTTAATGTGATGCTATCCTTTATCATAAAAGGAAAAGGAATTGAACTCAAAAGAGGAGATAGAGGAAAAATATTGCTGATGTTTGAACTGTAAAATAAAAATTTTAAAAACTTCAGTTATACAGGGCTTTGGTGAGACCACATCTCAAATGTTATGTGTAGTTTTGGAATCCTTATTTATGGAAGGATAGAAATGAATTTGAGGCAGGTCAGAAGAGCTATCAGCTCAGAGAAACTGACATCTTAGTTGCTTGTCATTTTAGTAAACCTTGCTCTCAAGCTAACATTTCCGGGCCTGCTGCAAAGTTGCATCGAATCACAACAGAAGCTCATTTTCTGCTGAGAGATAGTAAGAACTACAGATGCTAGAGTCAGAGATAACACAGTGTGGAGCTGGAGGAACACAGCAGGTCAGGCAGCATCAGAGGAGCAGGAAAGCTGATACTTCAGGTAGGGGTTTCTGAAGAAAAAGGTCCCAACCCAAAACGTCAACTTTCCTGCTCCTCAGATGTTGCCTGGCCTGCTGTGTTCCTCCAACTCCACACTGTGTTATCTCATTTTCTACTGAGACACTTTACAACCTTGAGGTCTCGAAATTAAATTCAGAAACTGACCACGTTATGCCTGTTCTCCAACTTTTTTTTACACTCTCTCCCTGCATCCTCTACAGTCATGAAATAGTAGGAACTGCAGATGCTGGAGAATCTGAGATAACAAGGTGTAGAGCTGGATGAACACAGCAGGCCAAGCAGCATCCGAGGAGCAGGAAGGCTGACGTTTCGGGCCTAGACCCTTCTTCAGAAATGGGGAAGAGAAAGCAGGTTCTGAAATAAATAGGGAGAGAAGGGGAGGCGGATAGAAGGTGGATAGAGGAGAAGATAGGTGGAGAGCTGTAAGACCTATTGTCTTACAAACTTACTGTCTGAAAGAGAATTTAGATATTGCATTTGCATTGCAATAATTTCTAGGGCTAAGGATCAAGGGCTGGAAAATGAGATTAGTGTAGTCACATCTTTGCTGATCAGCATGAATACAATGGGCCAAATGGCCTCCTTCTGGGATGTTAGCGTCAATTAGTTTCTGCAGACTTTGAAATTTTGATCTGTACACCCAGATTATGAGAACAGTTCAAGAAAAGCAGTAGTTTTAATACTGTCCTCTGGAGAACTGCAGCGTAAACCTTCCTCCAGTCTAAAAACCAACCACTCACTACAACTCTGGTTCTTGTCATTCAGTTAATACGTTCCATGTTATCATTTTCCCTTTTACTCTGTGGCCTTCAACTTTACAGGTAAGACTATTTTATGGATTTTTTAAAAATGTGTTTTGAAGTCACTACATACACAACTAGTAAAATCCTCATTAACTATCTGTTACTTCATTAAGAAACTGACTCTAGTTAACTACTTTAACTTTAAACATCCATGCTGGTTTTCCCTAATTATCGGGCACTTGTCTAGGTGGCAGTTAACTTTGTCACTTCTGAAGACTTTTGTACCACCAAGGTTATAAAAACTGACCTCGGTAACATTTTTTTCAACAAGGGTGTAACATTTTCAATTCTCCAGTTCCACAGAGCCACCTCATGTTCAAAACTGGTGGAGTTGTAATTCTTGGCAATCTGAAAGGACAAAGGCCCTGGGGTAGGGTTGGGATGAAGAAAGTACTAACACCATCTACAGCTTGTGAATCAGGACTGATTATTCCATGAGGGGAACATAAGATGGGAGAAGATGGAGTCAGTAGGAACATGCATTCACATACAATCTCCATCACTGGACACAGCCCTAGCAATGGTCACTGTACTCACCACCAGCATCAATGTCTCTGTGAAAACCAAGGGCATGCAGATACACTTTACCCTGCTATTTAGGTTCTGCTGCCTGAGGTTATATGCACATTGTCTTGTAAAAGAAGGAAACCATGTCAGTGAGTGTTGTGCAAATTGTTTAAGTGATGTGCCTGTCATAAAGAACAAAGAACAATACACAACAGGCCCTTCAGCCTACCGAGCCTGCATCAATTCCTGTTCCTTATTTAGACTTGCTATCTATTGCCCATATGTAGTTTCTAAGCCTCAGTTTGCCTCCTGTTCATGTATCTATCAATTCGTACATTCATGGTTGAATAGCTGGCAGCATGTGTACAAAAGAACAAAAGAGAAGTACAGCACAGGGACAGGCCCTTCGGCCCACCAATCCTGTGCAGATCATCGTGCCCTCACTAAGCTAAAAAACAAACCTTCTGCCCTTATTCAGTCCGTATCCCTCTATTCCCTGCCTTTTCATGTGACCATCCAGATGCCTCTTAAATGTCGCCAATGTGCCTGCTTCCACCACCTCCTCTGGCAGTGCATTCCAGGCTCCTACCACTCTGTGCGTGAAAAACTTTCCTCTTAAAATTTTGCCCTCTCACTTTGAACCTGTGCCCCTTTGTAACTGAAACTTCAACCGTGGGAAAAAACCTCTGACTATCCACCCTATCGATGTCTCTAATAATTTTGTAGACCTCTATCAGGTCTCCTCTCAGCCGCCGTCTTTCCAGTGAAATCAATTCTAGTCTTTTTAACCTTTCCTCATAGCCAATCTTTTTAACCTTTCCTCATAGCCAACTGTGACATGTGGGTGCCAGACTAAGGGCAGTGCTCACTGCATGAGAGTAAGATATAGAGGAAGCTATTGTGATGAATACAATGATTTAGTCATATTTTTATTATAATTTATCATACACACGTGCTGTTGATTTTTGAGTTGGTACCTTGTGGGTTTTTGTGTGCCTGAAGTTAATAACTATTTTGTATTTCTGTAGCCATTCTATTTCTTTTAAAACAGTTCTTGTGACCTGGCTTTGGAGTGAATAGGTTTTTGGGCACCACTAGTAACTTTTTTTAATCCTAGATTGTTTTGCGACCAAAAGAGAGAAATGATGGATGAGAATAGCTGTGTAAACCAGTTGTCCTTAGAAGGAAAGGATATAGTGAACTAGATTAGCTTAGAGAGAGGACTTAATGTTAGAAGTGTTGGGTTAAAACCCTGAAGAGGTTACTTAAAGCTGAATACAATTAAGTTCAGATGTATAATAGCTCCAGAAAGAAGCTATCTACAGTTCCAGTCCATAAATTGAAATCACAAATGATGTAAACATACCAAGGTATTAGATAAGAGAACTCTAGAGTAAGCATTGTATGAGTACTATTTAGGGTAATGTACTATGGGTGTGTTTTGAGTGCTATATTTTTTCAATTTAAAGAGGGACTGTTTTGGGGATTAGTGGGATTATATTTTGAATTATATCTATGAATTGAAATCATTCTATTTTATCTTCATTTCTTTTGCTAATAACTTCCGTTTTATTGTTAAAACAAAATCTGTAAAATTGTGTGCTTATCTTTCAGCAAAATACCACTTTTTTAAAATGAAAGCAAATCACAATATCATCTATCAAATCAGGTTGTCCAGTAATGACACGATGAAAGAGGGTCATGGTTGATCCTAGGTGTTGCTAAATTAGCGAATGGCTAGAACAGTCAGAGGTCAATGGTTCCAGAGTAAAGAGATAGCACCTACATCTCACTGGTACATCTCACTGGTCTTGACTGCTCATGTGAGATCACTGAACTTTTTTTAATTCACTCAAATGATGTGGCTGTCACTTGCTTTAGCTTTGTTCTTTAGCTTTGAGAAGTCAGTGTTGAAACATCTTCTTGAACCACTGCAGTCCTTATGGCGTAAGTACAAACAGAGTGCTGTTAGGAAGGGACTGGCAGGAATTTGACCCAGTTACAGCAATGACAATGATCCAAGACAACGCAGGGTGTGACATGGAGGGCACCTACAGGTACTGGTGCTCTGGTCATCTGTTGCCCGTCTAGATGGAAGAGGTCATGAATTTAGAAGGTGCTGTCAGAAGAGCCTTGGTGAGTTTCTGAGATGCATCTTGTAGGTAATACACACTGTTTGTCAGTGATGGAAGGAATTTAAGGTGACTGATGGGGTGTCAACTGAATTGGGTGCTTTGTTCTGAATGGTGTTAAACATCTTGAGTATTGTTGGAGCTACACCTATCTAGCTAAATAGAGGCAATTCCATCACATTCATGTAGGGGAGGCGATGGCCTAGGGGTATTATTGATGGACTGCTAATCCGGAGACCCATATAATATTCTGGGGACCCAGGTTCAAATCCTGCCACGGCAGATGGTGGAATGTGAATTCAATAAAAACTGCAAGTAAGAATCTAATGATGACTATGAATCCATTGTCGATTGTTGGGAAAAACCCATCTGGTTCATGAATGTCCTTTAGGGAAGGAAACTGCCATCCTTACCTGGTCTGGCCTACATGTGACTCCAGACCCACAGCAATGTGGTTGACTCTTAACTGCCCTCTGGGCAATAAATGCTGCATAGCAGTGATGCCCTCAAACCATTAATGAATAAAGGAAAATAAAAGATGGTGGACTGCCTCTGGAATGACAAGAGATGAGTTACTCACTGTAGAATTCTCAGCCTCTGACCTGCTTTTGTAGTCATTACATGTATCACTAATCCAGTCATAATGATAATTCCCAGGATGTACTGCATCTGGGTACAGTAGGGTAGATTGTTGGTATGGATTGTAATAGTGACCCACATCCATTGGCTACTCAGGATATGTCTAGAAAGCCTCTTAGTTCCCTATGGGTAGCAGACTTCTCTCCTCCTCTCCATCTCCTATAATAAGGGCACCAGAGATACATCAGAGGACCCTGGACCTCCTTGCTGCCTTGTTGCACCATATTCACTGAACTTCCAATGCAATTCCACCTTTAAAAGGTGCAGGCTGGCTTTAAGACTTGAAAATAATTTGATGTTGTGTTTCTGTTAGGTTAACATAGTCCCTATGCTAAGGTGTGCAGATACTCAGCCACACATTTAATGCTATAGTGCACACTATTAAATTCACTGACTGCATGAAGTTTGCATCATGAACAACAGATATGGTTTCATCACACATCATGCTCCTCTGTCTGTTTATTTCCCTTATGATCCCAAAGTGTTTTACCACTAAAGACATTGATACAGGGAACACAAAATAATGCTGATTTTTGAGTGTGTATTGCTTTAAAATTTACAGAAAGATGGTGGCAGGAGATTTTAGTGGGATATTTTATACTGATGTTGACAAGTTTCTCACTTATTCCAACAATGGTTGATTCAAGCTTTGCCATTGACCCACATGACAACAGAAATCAAACGTGGCAACACACATCCTATTTGTTCCACAAACTTTTTCTTGAAACCATATATGTAGTGAGATATACTCAGCTGTTCGTAATGTAATAACCACATCTTTTTATGTTACCTTATTTTTGATTATGGTCAGAATTGAGAAAAGGACTATTCTACAACCAAGGAATAAGGAAAGAATTGCTGTACTTTTAAAAAGGAAGTTGCTGAAATGCATTGTGAATTGTGTTCGTACTGTTGCTTTGATCGAGCAATGGGGCTAGATATTTGAAGACAGCCTGGCTACAGTGATGTATGTACAAAGTCAGATTTAGCCAGCAACAGGCTGTTGAATGGTTTGTGCATGCCAAAGGCCATCATCTTGACAACAATTATCTGATTAGCTTCTGAGTAGCTGAACAGCTTGTGAATGTGAATGATACTGGCAGAAGCCTTTAGAATACTGAAAGGGTAGATGGTGTGTGGGTCTCTCTCCAGTAAAGTATCTGAAGCCTGAAGAAAACTAGGTGTTTTTCTTTCCTACCAGTTGCTCCACACAACTGCTTTAAATGAATAAGTCAGAGACTTTATAATTTATATAACCATTGCTCTGTGCCTCCTGTGGAGAAATGAAAGAACTGAAGGATTTGGAAAACTGAAAGAACGCCTTGTTCAAATCCTGAGGACAGGAATTTTTGAGTTGCTTCCCTGGTTTTTTTTATTTCCATCCATAAGATCAATTTTTGTTTTGCCCAACTATACCTGCCTGTATGTGTGTGAAGAGATTTTCACACTTCTTAGGTTAAGAGTTTAAAATATTAATATTATACGTCATCAGTTGAAAGCTGTTTACCTATGGTTAGAATCTATTTATTTGTAATAAATTGTAGTTCTTGTGAAGTACAGAAACGTGGTCCATGCTTTTTGTTAATCTGAGTCCATTAGACAGGTAAAATGGGGTCTTTGTTTACTTTAATAAAACTGTTAACTTTTGTAATGAATCCAGGATTAATAGAGCTTGATTTCCAGCATGTTAGCCCAATGAGATATGACAGTAAATTTAGGAAATAAAATAGGTGTTCATTATAAATCAATACCATTCATAATTCTACATGAAATACAGATAAATCACATAGATTAAAATCAACACATATTATTTAAGAAACACTTAAGTAACAGTTGAATGGAGATGGTCACTGCTGGGTGTAAAGAGGTGATTAATTCTCAGTTTGACTGAAGACTATGCAAGAGTTACAAAGGGTGACATATACTGTATTGATTTACACTTACCTCCTGTGCAAATGGCAGATGTGTTCATGGTTTTAATAAATGGAGAAACTGTTTCCTTTCTCTCAATCTCTAGCTCCGGCTCCTTCTTAGATTGTACCGGAGTACTTCCCGGAATATGCTGTGGTGGAGGTGCTGGAAAGATCAGTTTCCCATCCTGTTAATGAAAGAGGACTGGAAGGATTAAAACAGCGCACATATTGTGGGCTGTAAACCTAAACTATGTGCTGCATAGCTCATTCATCCAAAGTATTGGTGAGCCATGCAATGCAAGACACATTGACACTCAATCCTGGCTGTTGTCTGAGCGACAGTGTAGGTTTTACAATTCTCTTTCTGAATGTTACCCGACAGGAAGTGTGCATTTCTGAATATCAGGTATGGATCCAGATTAACGTTGACGCAGGCTGGTACTCATTGCAAAGCTGAGGCAGAAGCAATGGCCGTTAGAATAAAGTACACGGAGATAGCCATTAAGGAAAAGTCCAGCGAGATGGTTTGCAGCTTTCAACTCTGCAAAACAAATGATTTCTACTCATGTCGAGAGGAGAGGGAAGGAGAAATTGCATTCCTAGCAGGAATTGCATTTTGATATCACAAACAAGGTAGGGCTTATACAATTAATGGTGCAGTAATGGTTGGAAGGTTTGTGTTTGCATTCAGTTCTCACCTTCATCACCACATGGTCCATTTTGCCATAATTATACTCATCTTGCAAATCCAAGTGGAAGTTTTCCACGTTGGGACTAACAACTTTTAAAAGTTTTGTGATATTGTTGGGTAGTGCTGTAGAACAGAGGGACCTAGGCATGCCCGATACATAATTCTTTGAAGTCTGCATTATATATAGAGAGGGTGGTTAAAAAGTAATTTGGTATGCTGGCCTTCATTGCTCAGTCCTTCGAGTGCTGGAGTTGGGAAGTCATGTTGAGGTTGTACAGGATATTGGTGAGACCTCTTCAGGAATGTTGTGTCCAGTTCTAGTTGCCCAGTTATAGGAAGCATGTTATCAAAGCTGCACAGGATTCAGGAGAGATTTACCTGGATGTTGCCGGGTATGGAAGGATTCAGTTATAAGGAAAGGCTGGATAGGCTGGGATTTTTTTTCACTGGAGCGTAGGAGGTTGAGAGACGACTTGATAGAAGTTTATAAAATAATGAGAGATATAGATAGGTTTAATGGTTGATGTCTTCTCCCTAGGATGGGGGATTTCAAGACTAGGGGGACACATATTTTAAGGTGAGAGGAGAGAGATTTAAAAAAGACATGAGAGGCAAGTCTTTTTTACATAGAGGGTGGAATGAATTTCCTGAGTAAGTAGAGGATGTGGGTACAATTATGACATTTAAAAAACATTCAGATAAGTACATGATTAGGAAAGGTTTGGAAGGATTTGGGTCAGGAGCAGGCAGGTAGGTCTAGTTTAGTTTGGGATTATATTCAGCATGGACAGGTTGGACTGAACAGTCTGTTTCTGTGCTGTATGACTCCTATGAAAAGAGTAAAATTGGTATACTGGGGATTTGTTGAAACACTGTGGATAAAATAAAGTTTTGGAAGGGGCTTAATCTGAATTGGATCCCCCAATAGAAATTATCCTGATTTTCATTTCTATTGCAAATGAATTTTATCCTTTAGCTCCTTCATGATAGGGACTAATCATTAAAAACTGTGGCAAAAAACAGCACTTTTCTTCTCAGTGGGTAGAGTTTAGAAAGACAGAATTAATGGGGAGCATTAATGTCGTCAACATAATGACCCTTAGATAATATTGTGTCTACACAGATGAAAGAAAGCACAGAGGCAATAATAAATTCCCTGGTATAATTTTGTCTCGTGTTTAATATCCTTGACATTTATTTAAAACCCATCTGTTTCAATTTGAGACATCAGAAAAGACTGGACAAGGCTGACAGTCTTTTGTTGTTGTAAAATGTACAATAATGGTTGGAAGGTTTCTGTTTGCATTCAGTTCTCACCTTCATCACCACAGTTCCTCGAACCACATGGTCCATTGTGCCATAATTATACTCATCTTTCAAATCCAAGTAGAAGTTTTCCGGGTCAGGACTAACAGCTTTTAAAAGTTTTGTGATATTGTTGGAGTACAATGTGCTGGATTGGGTAGCTAGTCGACTGGGAAGATCCATGTAACCAATGTGAGTCACCCCCTTAAAAAAGAGGAAGAAAAAACAAGCTACTTCTAATATTTTTGACAATATGCTGATAAATATACAAGTGAAATACTTTTCTCTCAGCATTAAGAAGGTGAGCTAACAGAATGGTTACAATTCATTGTTTTTAGTCAAAGGAAGCCTAGAGTCCGGAACAGAAACACAATTAGTAAATAAAACCAATGACAAGCAGCAATACCAAAACACTGAGCGCATCAAACTATATAGTGACATTAGTTGGGTATTAAGTCAGAAGAAATCACACAAAAATTGTACACGGTCAGAGAACTGGGTAGGTCTGACAAACTTAGGGTTCCTGAGAAATGGCAATAGAGTGCATCTAATTTAAGTGACAAGATAGTGAACATCAACAGTAAATAAATCCAAAAAATTACTCCAGTGCAAACCAGGGCACTGAATAACTGCGCACGTGCTAAAATTAGATACAGAAGGAATAATTAACATTTGAAGTTGTCTTCTTTATATTCGAGAGGAAATATTAAATTTAAGATCATTAAACATACAGGGATGTGTCTTAATGCAGAAATGCAAATCTTTTAAAATTGCAAGTATCTTATTAAATATAGGCCGAATGACCTCATCCAATTGTATTTATTTTCTAATGTATTAATTCAAATTTGATTTAACACAAATAACCTTCAGCTATTTATAGGAAAGTAAGTGAAACGGTGGCCAGCTTGACAGAGTACTGCTATAATTGAATGTTTAGTTTGGGAATTTTGGTTAGTGAGGGAGTTTGGTGTAGTGAAGGAAGGGGTGATGTTCTGCACCTTTAGATAGAGCAGCCTGATTGAGGGATCAGAAGACAGTGAGGTGTTGCAGTAGAAATAGCAGCTAATAAATCCAACTGGGAGTAGAGCAGATCTTTACAGAGTGTTCTCCAATAAAAACGGAAGGACTGGTGTTAGAGAGTAGCAGGTGGGTGATTGGTTGGTAGGTAAGATTTTAAGGTTTTTTTTCTCTTTCAAGTTGGATTGTAGTTTAAACTAACACCAGGATAACAAACAGTTGCAAATTTACAGTTTAACTTAGACCAATAACATTTAAGTAAGGGGTATGTATTGCAGCAAGTGAATTAAGAAAGCATTAGCACAGAGAAGATCCAGAGACATCAACTAAAATTAACAGTTATACAAGACACTAACTATGTTTAGCAAAAAGGATAAATAGAGAATCTGAGGGTTGGGAAGCTGAGACCTGTTACTTGTAATGTCCTGGCTGCACCAGAATTAAGTTTTGAGTGGGACTTGGTCAACCTTCTCACCTCTCTAGGAATCAAAGTCCTTAAGTGGTCAATTAAAGACTATTTAAGGCTTCCTCTTACTGCCACTGAGATTAATTACAGGAGGACTCAACAGCTGCTACCTTGCAGGTAGCTTGTCTAAATGTTGCAGGATGGCTACTCTTCAACCAAAGGAATTTACTGTCCAGTAAAGGACAGGAGACGCAGGACAATGTTTAAAATACTTACGTCGTCATTGTCTTCAGGAATAGTGCCAGAAGACTGGAGACTAGCAAATGTTGTCCCCTTGTTCAAGAAGGGGAGTAGAGACAACCCTGGTAATTGTAGACCAGTGAGCCTTACTTCGGTTGTGGGTAAAGTGTTGGAAAGGATTATAAGAGATAGGATTTATAATCATCTAGAAAGGAATAATTTGATTAGGGATAGTCAACACGGTTTTGTGATGGGTAGGTCGTGCCTCACAAACCTTATTGAGTTCTTTGAGAAGGTGACCAAACAGGTGGATTAGGGTAAAGCGGTTGATGTGGTGTATTTGGATTTCAGTAAAGCATTTGATAAGGTTCCCCATGGTAGGCTATTGCAGAAAATACGGAGGCATGGGATTGAGAGTGATTTAGCGGTTTGGATCAGAAATTGGCTGGCTGTAAGAAGACAGAGGGTGGTGGTTGATGGGAAATGTTCATCCTGGAGTTCAGTTACTAGTGGTGTACCTCAAGGATCTGTTTTGGGGCCACTGCTGTTTGTCATTTTTATAAATGACCTGGATGAGGGCGTAGAAGGATGGGTTAGTAAATTTGCGGATGACACCAAAGTTGGTGGAGTTGTGGATAGTGCGGAAGGATGTTGCAGGTTACAGAGGGACATAGATAAGCTGCAGAGCTGGGCTGAGAGGTGGCAAATGGAGTTTAATGCGGAAAAGTGTGAGGTGATTCACTTTGGAAGGAGTAACAGGAATACAGAGTACTGGGCTAATGGTAAGATTCTTGGTAGTGTGGATGAGCAGAAAGATCACTGAAAGTTGCCACCCAGGTTGATAGCGTTGTTAAGAAGGCGTACAGTATGCTAGGTTTTATTGGTAGAGGGATTGCATTTCGGAGCCATGAGGTCATGTTGCCGCTGTACAAAACTCTGGTGCGGCCGCACTTGGAGTATTGCATACAGTTCTGGTCACCGCATTATAGGAAGGATGTGGAAGCATTGGAAAGGGTGCAGAGGAGATTTACCAGGATGTTGCCTGGTATGGAGGGAAGGTCTTATGAGGAAAGGCTGAGGGTCTTGAGGCTGTTTTCGTTAGAGAGAAGAAGGTTAAGAGGTGACTTGATAGAGACATACAAGATCATCAGAGGATTAGATAGGGTGGACAGTGGGAGCCTTTTTTCTCGGATGGTGATGGCTAGCACGAGGGGACATAGCTTTAAATTGAGGGGTGATAGATATAGGACAGATGTCAGAGGTAGGTTCTTTACTCAGAGAGTAGTAAGGGCGTGGAATGCCCTGCCTGCAAAAATAGTAGACTCGCCAACTTTAAGGGCATTTAAATGGTCATTGGATAAACATATGGATGATAATGGAATAGTTTAGGTTAGATGGGCTTCAGATTGGTTTCACAGGTCGGCGCAACATCGAGGGCCGAAGGGCCTGTACTGCGCTGTAATGTTCTATGTTCTATGTTCTACTGAACATTTTGCATACATGCTTACAAAGAAAGGGTATGGTGAAAAAATATCATTAGAAATGACAATAGTACAGCTAATGGATAGGAAGTAAAATGGAAAGAAGAATACACAGGGAAGCCTGGTTATACTTACAGCAGATAAGACATTTAATTCTCATGACTTGCATCGCAAGGTGCATAAGGAAGTGGAAGTAGAGATATTAAATAGATTTTCCTCTATTTCTCAACTGTCCTAAGGTGTGGGGAAGGTGCCAGAAAACTGGAAAGTGGCAAATCTAATACCCCTATCAGGAAAGGGTGTAAGGAACACCTTGTAACTCTGGGCTGCTTCATTTAATTTCTGGGCTGGCTAATGATTTAGATCAATAACCAAGAGAAAAACATCAAAAAGCACATAAAGAGGTTTGAGTTAATCAAGGAGAGTCAAAACAGATTTGTAAAAGGCATATCAAGCTGGACTAATCAGATTTAATTTTTTGATGAAATAAGACAATAAAGATTTTAAGATTGGCTTTGACAAAGTAATATATAAAACTGTGGTTAACAAAATGGAGAATATGATGGTCAGCATCAGCTTAGGTAGAAATTGACTTAAGCCAAGAAAACAACAAATCCTGCTAATAGCATGATAAATATCACCCTTTCCCAGCTATTTACAGTTCTGACAAAGTGTTATTAGACTCAAAATCTTATCTCCGCTTTTTTCTCTACAGACGCTGCCAAACCTATGTTTCTCCAGCACTGTCTGTTTTGGTTTTGGATTTTCAGCATCTGCAGTTATTTATGTTCACTGTATTTGTAATTATAGTAATTGGTTGTTTTTCAGACTGGAAGATGGTGGAAGTGATATTCCCCTAGGGTAAATGTTAGGACCACTGCTTTTTTCTGATATATTCCTTGGATATTGGAATAAAACTTGCTGATGATTCCCTTTGGAGGAGAAGCTGACAGTGAAAATGATATGAATCAGCAGCGACAGAGGTAGCGGAATGGGCAGACAACTTGCAGATGGAATTTAATACTGAGAACTGTGAGGTGATACACTTTGACAGAAATGTTAGGGACAGAGATATAGATTAAATAGTATTGTTTTTAAAAAGGGTGTACAGAAACAGAAGGTTCTGGGGATTCATATGCAGTGACTATTCTGTTCAGTAATAATTTTCATACCTTTGGGTCGCTTGTTCAAGTATTGAAGCAAGGAAATTGGAAAAAATGAGTTGGTGAAATATCACAGCCTTATTTTACCACAGATATCACTGATCTACGACAGTTCCATTGGTGAAGATCACGGCTTGTGTGTCATGGTGCAGCAGGTGAAAGAAGGTGGTAATTCTTTATGGATAGCCAAGTTTGAGGAGAAATTGAATCTCAGTCATTATGCTCCAGTATGCAGATGACATGTGTGTACACCCAGATACTGAGCTCCAGGTCATTGTCAATGCCCTTGCAAAGCCCATGAGAAAACGAGCATTTCATTAACCATACGGAAACAAAGTCTTCTTCCAACTAACCCCACAACACAACACCTCCCTCCTACCAATTAAGGTCACCAGTGATGTCCTGAAAAATGTGGACAGTTTCCCAAAAAAATCCAATAACAATGGTTAGGTTTACAAGATGATTTTTACAATCATTGTAAATGGTGACGCCTCAAAAATGAATCTTCCATATTAATAGCTGTATACCAGGAACACTCGTTTCAACTTTCATACCTTGTGAATATAAAGCTCCCCCGGTTTAGTGGTTTCAATGTTTCCTCCTGTTTCAGAAGCCAAATCCACAACAACCGATCCATCCTTCATTGATTCAACCATTTCCTTGGTAATCAATAAAGGAGCTTTCTTGCCTGTAGAAATATTAAATTAGATTTTAAAACTGGATGAGAGCTTTGGACACAATATCTTTATGAATTCTACTGCTCATGAATGGGAAACAACTATCTTAAAGCTGATTTTAAACTGCAAATTTCTAGATATATGATTCTACTTATGACACAAACTTAACAAATAGCATTTAGCAACTTCAGTATCAAAAGGGAAATTCAGGGCAAACTTAAAGAATGAACAGTGTATTTTTCATTCAGCTGTTCCAAAACATGACTCTTGCAATAGAACCCTCTCCAATTTAACAATATCCTTCCAATAGCAGGGGGTCCGGAACTGTACACAGTACTTCAGTTCAGGCCTCACCAAAGTCCTGTACAAACTTTACATAACATCTGAACTCCTATACTCAAAGTCCTGGCAACCAAATAAGAAACAGTGCCCAGTGCAGTGCTATTCTCACATTATCACCGCTGTGAGTGTATTCTTAACCTTCCCAGACTTCTACCTCTTGTTTGTAATGTATTCTCTCTTTCATCTCCTGGAGGTACCAGTGAAAAAGGCACAGAGTTGGCAGCCAAACGGCAGCAGCACTACTCCTCCCCCATCTCAGAGAAAGCACTGGTAAGACCGTCCCCTGCACCCTCCGCCAGCACAGATCCATACATCTTTATGGGAACCCTAGCTAAATTAGAGTTCGGGGAGCACATGCTTGGAAGTACATCACTGCCATGTCTCTGTAGCTGGTACAGAGAGAGAAATGTCCAAGTTGTTGGCACATGGAGGACTACCAGGGAACAAGCACCTGCTCAGCTCAAAACAGGAGAGAATCCCACGGTGTCTGCAATTAGGGATTCCATACAAATGTATCAACTGACACAGGAGCAGCAGGCAGATTTGTTGGAGGCACTGGGTAAACTGACCTAAAGGTTGCAGGACCACACCAATGCTATTTGCAACATCCTAGCTTGAGTATGCTGCTGGCTACCTCTGTGGACAGGTTGTAAAATGTTATGGGGAGCTGAGTCCAACACTCTCAGGGTCCGGTGGAGAAACAGACACTGACCTGCACTCCACTGTTCCAGCTACTGGTGCTCAACACCAACAACAAGGTGACAGCAAGGCGAGGGCCTATCATTCTCTGTGCCGCTACCTCACAAGGAGACAGGGCAGTGCCAGCAGGCAGCCAGCTGGAGGAGGAACCACACACTGTGCCTCTAGAGGTCTCCTCTCAGGACATTCAAGAGGTGGCTGGGCTCTCCAGCTCCATCCTGCCAGCCACCCGCACCCTGAGGGAGGTTATGATGAGGAGAATGCACCTTCCTTTGGGCAGGACACACGCAGCATGTCTGGCCCTTTTAGCCACAAATGCTGTCTGGGATTATCAGACCGAACCTGCAAGGCCAACAGGCTTCCCCCAGTGGCAACAAGATGTATTGGGAGAGAAGAAAACCTTCTGAGGCTATATCAGTGCCATAGCTGACACTTAATTCTAAATACGTTCTCATGTATGTAGATATTTATTCAATTTTCATCATCAGATACATGAACAAACGTCTTTCTCGCTGCAAATATAACACTGAATGTAAAGTGTCCAGCTGCCCTATATGAGGTTTTATGATCCAAGGTATGAAGAGAGCGGCTCCTGAACCATGTACGTGATATGGGAACCTGGAAGGGGCTTGCAAATTTACCAAGTAGGGTGACTCTTTCAAGGAGGCATATCATTGCTCCTGCATCACAGCCATTAATGCTGTAGAGCATTTTGTTATCCCAGGTGTCTTTCATTTGTACTGTGTGACTGTCTGCTTAATGCTATTGCTCTTTGAGGGGCCTCACATCACTGGGAAATGAAGACTCCCCCCTCCCCCACATCACAATATGCAATTCCGCCCACTCCAGGTGTGATAGCAGCCATTTTCAGCTCCACTGTACTCTTGTTGTTTATAGCACAATGGAAGGAAACAGCAGCTGATCCTCATACAGTGAGTCTCAGGCTCAGCCTCGAGCCCTTGGTGAATCCCCAAATGTACACATTACATTCTTGATAGCCCACAATGTCAATCCTGTTGGTTTGAACTTCCAATGTTCTCACCTAGCCAGCTACCTAAGTCTTCATGTCTCAATGCTCCCCATTCCCAGGCATATCAAGTCACATGCCAAATACAATAATCCACTGCTCTGCCCCCATATCGCAGCCAGGATGTTGCTAACTGATGATTATTCCCCTGCCACATTACCCCTTTCCCTTCAATGCTGTACTGCACCCAACCCCCACTGTCTTATATGACTATTTCATAATTGTTATCTTCTCTGTATCCCGGCAGGCTGCTGTCAATCCCCACGAATGAATTCCCCAGCTTCCCTCCACAGCAGTGGCCTGTGATAATCCCTTGACTTTTAATACCGAACCCACTCATTGTGGTCCACCCTCTAGACCAACTTAGCCAGACAGCTACGACCAAAGTGTGAACGAACCCCTGACTGAGATCTGTGCAGCTCCCAAACTGGCTTCCTGTTGGTGACTGGTGTCCAATTTGGAGGTCCAGAGGAGCAAACAGCCAGCTGAAGTTGCCAGGTAACTGTTCTCTCTTTCATGCTTGGAATTGTCAATGTCTATTTTCTATCCAATGGATGGGTAAGCGGGAAACAGCATGTTCAAGAGGTGAGATTAGATAATAATGAGATGTTAATGAATGCCAATTCATGCAAATAAGCCTCTATCTGCTCACTAGTGAGAAATCCGTCTCACAGCCCAACAACTGGTTCCAAGATCAAACGTTGTGCTCTTAGTATCAAGAAGGTCTTTCCTGGCCATTTCATGCAATTGTTCCAACTTTCTCATCATGGCCCGTGTCATTCAGGGCCTGGGAGATTCCACACAATTCACTTTATCAAGGTGTCAGAATTATTTAATTCTTCACCCAATTCCATATAAGACGTCAATAATTAATACTTCAATTACAATTAAAGGTTGGATTTTCATGGAGTCAGGCTGATATTGGAGGCTTTTAAAAATAGCTAGTAGGACCCCACTATGGAAGTCCCATGCCTATCTCAGTTTTGCCAGGTTTTAGAGGGGGATGTGGTGTGAGCACACAGATAAGAAGCCCAAACTCAGCAGGTCCATTTGAAAATAGTGCTGAGTTCAATCAAACAGGCCCCAGGTTTGCTGTTCCAAGAGTTCAAACCTGTAGTGTTTTATAGAATGGACGTACAAGCATTTGAAGGGCAGATAAGGGCCATTTAATTCTTGTGATTTGACACTTTTTAAAAAAATCTACAGCCCTAAAACAAACCGAAGATATCAGAGTTAAATAAAAAAAAGAACTCCTTTGTTTGTCATGCCATCTGGCACAGCTTAGAAAAAAGATCTGTTCCTGTCATTTCAATAGAGATCTTTAATGACATCTTCCAACAGGTGTCATTACAAACTGGCATGATAATGATAGCAGCCATAATCCCACAGGCCACAGGGCTGCTCCCTCATTAGAGAGAGATAACTGATGGTACACTTAACCTGATGGTCACCTTTCTTTAGACCTGCGGCAAGGCTGAGTAAGGCAGGACCTTCGTGGTGACCACAGTGGGTACAAGCAAAGTTATTGTGAAGACTTGGCTGAGTTTCAATGGCTTCAAAAGCACTTACCACAACGGGGAGGGCTGAATTCATATTTTGATTGACAGTTTAAAGAGACAATTAGAAGATAAGCTGTTTTTGGTATGTTTATTGAACAAATATTTATTTATTTATAACTGATTGAATAAATGAACAGGATTTAACTTTTATTTTTCATTGGATCTGGAGCTTTTTTTTAGTTTGAAATGTGTTTGAGTGAAGTTCAATTAGATTGTTAGAATTTTTTTTATGTCTGTTTGAAAGCCTTCCCACAGATAGTAAATGGCTCCTGATGTTTGCTCTTGATGATGGCTTTGGAGGTGACATGGGGATATAGGATATGAAAATGCATGGAGAAGCCACGGGGAGTGGGTGAGGAGGAGAGGGCTAAGGGCCTAATGCCTTCCAATGCTAGGAAAAAGTCACGGACAATGGGCCTCCAGCCTCAAATATTGCCAAGGAGTCCACCCCCTTTTGCTCAGAGCAAAAAATGAGTTTGATTTGGCCCTTAAAACTGAGGTGGGTCTGTGGAGTCAGTAAAGTTCTCAAATCAAGTGACAATCCTGCTCAAAAATTTTATTTGTCTAAGTTCTGGCCCTTTTTATAGTTTCTTCCATCTTAGAACTATTATATTGTGAATCCTACACCTTAAGATCAACTCTCATATCTTTTCATCAAGCTTCCTAAAACGTTTAGTCATAGAGTTATAGAACCAAAGAGCATGGAAAGAGATGTCTCAGTCCAAATAGTCCACACCGACCACATTCCCAAACTAAAC
Source organism: Rhincodon typus (assembly GCF_021869965.1). NCBI lineage: Eukaryota > Metazoa > Chordata > Chondrichthyes > Orectolobiformes > Rhincodontidae > Rhincodon > Rhincodon typus. The sequence goes on along the minus strand of NC_063332.1, from coordinate 54,772,427 downwards.
TACTCCCACATCCCTCCAAACCTTTCCTATTCATGTGTTTATCCAAATGTCTTTTAAATGTTGTAATTATACCTGCATCCAACACTGCCTCTGGAAGTTCATTCCAAACATGAGTCATTCTATGTGTAAAATGTTGCCCCTCATGTCTGTTTTAAATCTTTCTCCTCTCATCTTAAAAATATGCCTCCTTATCTTGAAATCCCCCCCTCTAAGGAGAAAATACCTACCATTCATCTTATGTATATCCCTCATCATTTTACTAATATTTGTAAGATCACCCCTCAACCTCCGGTGCTCCAGTGAAAAATGTCCCAGCCTATCCAGAGTCTCCTTAGAACTCAAACCATCCATTTCCTGCAACATCCTGGTAAATCTTTTCTGAATCCTTTCCAGTTTAATAATATCCTTCCTATAACAGGGCAACTGGAACTACACACAGTACTCCAGAAAGATCTCACCAACATCCTATACAACCTCAACATGATGTCCCAACTCCTATACTCAAAGGTCTGAGCAATGAAGACAAGCGTGCTAAATGCCTCCTTAACCACCCTATCTACCTGTGACACAAATTTCAAAGAATTATGTACCTGAACCCCTAAGTCTCTGTTCTACAACAATACTAAGAGTCCTACCATTAATTGTATAAGTTCTGTCCTTGTTTGTTTTACCAAAATGCAATACCTCACATTTATCCAAATTAAACTCCATCTGCCACTCCTCAGCCCATTGAGCCAATTGATCAAGATCTCTTTGTAATCTTAGATAATCTTCTTCACTGTCTAAAATACCATCAATTTTGGTGTCATCCACAAACTTACTGACCTTGCCTCTTATATTCCCATCCAAATCATTTATGTAAATGACAAACAAAAGTAGAACTGGTACCGATTTCTGTAGAACACCACTGGTCACAGGTCTCCAGTCTGAAAAACAACCCTAACCACTACCCACTGTTTCCTACTGTCAAACCAATTTTATATCTAAATAGCAAGCTCACCCTGAATCCCACATAATCTAACTTTACTAATTAGTCTACTATGCAGAACCTTGTTAAAGACTTTACTAAAGTCCACGTAAACAACATCTACTGCTCTTCCCTTATCATTCTTTTTGATTACTTCCTCAAAAAACTCAATCAAATTTGTGAGACATGATTTCTCTTACACAAAACCATGCTGACAATCCCTAATTAATTCTTACCTCTTAAAATGCATATAAATCCTATCTTTCAATATCACTGCCAACATCTTACTGGCAATATCAGACTCACAGGTCTATAGTTCACAGGCTTCTCCTTACAGCCTTGCTTAAATAAAGGCACAACATTAGCCACCCTCCAGTCCTCTGACACCTCACCCATGGTTTTAGATAATACAAATATTTCTTCAAGGGTTCTCGCAATTTCCTCCCTAACTTCCCACAACATCCTGGGACACACTTGATCAGGTCCCAGAGATTTATCCACCTTTAAGTTTTCTAAGACCTCCAGCACTTTGTTTTCTGTAATGTGAACTGTTTTCAAATCATCAAGATTTATTTCCCCAAGTTTTCTAGCCTCTTTTTCTTTCTCCACAGTAAAAACTGACATGAAATATTCATTTAATATCTCTCCCATCTCCTGAAACTCAACACATATATGACCTCATTGATGCTTAAGGGGCCATATTCTCTCTCCAGTTGCTCTTTTGCTCTTAACGTACTTGTAGAATCTATTTGGATTATCCTTAACCTTACCTGCCAAGGCTGGTCTCATATCCCCTCTCTGTCACCCTAATTTCCCTCTTAAGAATGCCCCTACACTCTTTATATTCTTCAAGGGATTCATTTGATCGCAGTTGTCTGTATCTAATATATGATTCTTTTTTATTCTTGACTAAAACGTCAATATCTTTATTTATCCATTGTTCCCTAATCTTACCAGCTGTACCTTTCACTCTAACAGGAACATAATGTCTCTGAATTTTCATTATCACATTTTTGAAAGACTCCCACTTATCAGACTCCCCTTTACCTGCAAACAGTCTACTCCAATCAACTTTTGAAAGTTCTTGTCTTATACCATTAAAATTTATCCTACTCCAATTAAGAGCTTTAACTTTTAGAGAAGGCTTACCCTTTTCCATAACTATATTAAACCTAATAGAATTATGATCACTAGTTCCAAAGTGTTCCCCTACTATCACTTTAGTCACTTGCCCTACTTCATTTTTTCATTTTAGTTTTCATTTTAGCCAATGATAATTTTACTGATTTGGCACTGACACTGAATGACAATAAAGCTGTGCTTTCCAAATGAATCAGAACTCAGAAATCTCTCTGGCATTTGGGATCCTTGAGCCTTGTTAACATGTAAACTCCTGGGACAGGGGAAGACAGAGTGATATTCCACTGTTTCCTTCATTAAAAAGAACATAGTTTAAAGTTTCAGACTAGAAGACGTCACCCAAATCTTAATGCTCTCATTCAAGCCATAGTCCAAAGATAAGCAGGTTAGGTGGACTGACGATGCTAAATTGCCCTGTAGTGTTCAGGGATGTGCAAGCTAGGTGGATTGGCCATGGGAAATGGGGTATTACCAGGAGAGAGTGAGGGCTGGGTCTGGGTGTGATGCTTTTTGGAGGGTCAGTGCAAACTCGATAGGCTGAACAGCCTTTTTCTGCACTGCATGGATTCTTCTCTAAGCATTCCTCACACAATGTGGTAACATATCCAGTTTATGATTGTTGTGAGAATGTGAATCAAGCCTGCCAAAACATCCTCAGCTTCAAAGCAAGACTCAGAAGAGATATGTGATATATAACCTTTAACTGTTTTGAGTCATTCTTGATCTTATCTGATTTTCTTCAAATTGATTCCTCATGCTCAGATTCAGCTGGGAGCAACTTCCTCTCACTAAAACTCCAGGATACTAGTCATTTTGGCTAATCATATTAGACACAGAATCTACTGTTGTTTAAATTCTTCCTGACTTTAGCAAGCTTTATCAATGAAATCCTGCAGTAAATATTAGGTGCCATGCTAGTAAACTAGTCAGGGGAATTTCTGGTTGTACCAATGATATAAATTGACTGTGCAGCTCTCTGAGATCTCTGTGTTTCTCCAATTCTGACCTCTAGAGCATTCCTAATTTGCATCAATCCACTATGTTGATTGTGCCCAGGCCTAGGCGCTAAAGATCTGGAAATCCCCTCCTAAACCTCTCTATCTCTGTTTCCTCTTTAGAAATGCACATTAAAACCTACCTCTTCATCAGGTTTTTGGTCACCTGTCTAAAAGTCTCGTTACGCAACTCTGTGTCAAATGTAGTTTGACAATGCTTCTATTAAATACCTCAGGATACCGTCCTATGTGAAGAGAGCTAGATAAATGCTAGTTATTGTTATTGTTCTCTATACATGCCCATTAGTTTATAATTTCAGCTAAGACACAACTGTTACATATCTAATCCAATATGACTACCAAAGCCATATTTAGGGTGGTCTTCCATTACTGACTGAAACTCACGTTTGTTGTGAACTTGTGCTACCTGCCCAAAAGCTGGCAGTAAAAAAAACTTTCAGGTTTTGCCCTCATTTAAATGATCTGGTGGGAGAAAGTAGACCCTACTTCCAGACTTATCCCGCCTCCTGGATGTGCTTGAAACATTAGGATCCTTGTGGGGTTTGGACAGAAGAAATGGCCCAGAAGAAGTCCAGGTAGGGTTTATAAGACCTAAGAAAATCTCAAGTCCTCCAGGGTCAGGCTGCCAGCAGACACCAGCTACAACATGCTGGGAGCTTTCATGGCATCCATACTGAGTTGATATTCAGTCAGCTGCTTTGAGGGTCACGGAATCTGGGGGAGAATAAAGCAAGAGTTAATGGGAGGAAGAGGGGATGAAGATGCACTGAAGAACAATGCTGCATAAATCACTCCTCAGTTTACTGACGCGTTTACTGACGCATTTACTGCCCCAGTGGTGCAGGTTTGGGTTCTGTGCCCACCAGTGTTCCAGGGATCCAGGTACTATCTCTTCCGCTCATACCTTTGAACCTTTAGCTAAATACATAGGGGTCTGGTCTGAAACTATATTGGAATCAGAGGCAGCAGTAGCAGAAGGAGGAGATCGAAGGCGGTAGTGACAACAAGCATTCAGCTCCGCCCATGGTCTGAGATCCTACATGGAGATAAGCCTTAAATAAGACTCTAACATCTAGACGCATTTCATTCCTTTTTGCTTTGTTCCTTTTACTTCTGCTGTAATTTTATTCCAGTTTTGTAATCAAGTGTGTAACCAATATGGCACCAGAGAATGATGACTCGTACACTTTTTACCGTATTCCTGTGCTTGAGTACATGTGACAATAAAGCCTAATGCTAATTCTATTAGTAAAGGAAGTTTCAGGGAGGTAGTCTCAGCTTTTTGTACATCAGAAAGGCACAGACCAAGAAGAACATATGCTTTTAATAACAGGGGACTGTGCCAATTCTAATACAATCATGTTACAAAGCTGTACGTATTACTAGTCAAGGTTTAGTCAAGATTTTCTTGTGTGAGGAATACCAATATTCCCAGAATGATAAAGGCTAGAGAGGTATTTCTACTGCTTTCATCACTTTAAAATACCAAACAGCAATATCAATATACACTGCATATTTATTTTTATTTTTCTTCGACTTTAAAACAGTTTCATTTTACTCAGTATCAAATAAGGATACTCATTTCAAGCAAAGTTAACTTCTTTTGTTTTGCATTGAACCATGCATGTTTTCCTGACTCTCACTCTCTTTTCTACCCAAGCAGCCTCTAATTACTTTGAAATCTCAGATCCAACCACAATTTTCCCCGTGACTTTGACATGAGTCTAATTTTGTACTGAACTAGCAGGCTAATATATTTGTTGCAAGGTAAGAAATACTAAATTTAGTATGTCGACTTGCAAGCCATCCAAACTAATTCGAATATTTCAACTATAAAATATCCTACCTGGAATGAGGGCCGTACTGATGATGATATCTACCTCTCCACACTGTTTCGCAAACAGCTTCATCTCTGCATCGATGAACTCCTTGGACATTACTTTGGCATAACCTCCTGTACCTTCTCCAGACTCTTTAATGTTTACTTCTAATGGTTCCGCACCCAAAGATTTAAACTGCTCAAGAGCTGCGGCTCTGCAGAAGCAAATCGTAATTTAAACTTTAATAAAGCTGTACGCGTCCCAGGATAGATCTTAATGTGGTGGGATATTGAAAGTCAGTCAGGAGCCTGAAAAGCAATTCTCCCCATTTTAATTTCCATTAGACTCCATTAAAGCTCAGGAATCCTACTTTGCGTAATTTATATGTATTTATCTCACACATTTCTCAACTGCAGGGATGGCCTAACCCCAGTTTTACCTCAGGATTGGATGTCAGTGCGCACTGACGAAGAAAATTGCAGGCTCATTGTCAGTTGCCAGATTCGGGCACTGTTTTAATTCCCAAGCCTAATGACCAAACTGCAGGCCTGACTGTCACTCAGACCTGGGGGAATGACGCACAGGGCAGTACAGAAGATAAAAACAATGAAGAGGTAATGGTAAATAGACCAAAAGGGAGGGTGTACAGAGGAGCAGAAAAATTTATGGAAAAGCTAGAGAAGTCAAATTCATATCCTCAAACTATTACAGCAGGATTTTCACTCTTCCTCCCTGGATTACCAGTGGAATAACGTAAATACTGCACTGCTGCACCCATGAATTCAATTGTCAAATTAGAACAAGACGGCAGAGATTTAAACTAATAAAATAGTTAGGACTCATGCCAGAAAATTCTTCTTGACATAAACAGTGAAAACAGTACGTCTGCATGGAGCAGCAGAGGGAAAAAATCTGGAATCGTTTAAGAAACAATTGGGTACCACATTGAGAGATCACATCTCCTTCTGAATGGGTGCATTAGGAAGGGTTTGAGATTCTTTCTGGTTTGCAATGACTTTTTAAATGCCCATTTACAGTATGTGGGCATAATTGGCCAGGCCAGTTCTGGACGATGCCTACCACTCAATCCCCCACCAATACATCGGAAATTCTGACCACAGCACTGTGCTCCTCCTCCCAGCTTACAAGCAAAAGCCAAAACAGGAGAATCCTACACAAAATGAAGTACAGTGCTGGTCCGAGGCAGCCGAATTCCATCTCCAGGACTGCTCAGACTTGGTGGACTGGATCGTGTTCAAGAGTTCAGCGGAAAACCTAGATGAGTACGCTGCCACCATCACGGACTTCGTTAGCAAATGCTTGGAAGACTGTGCACCAAAAGAAGTCAATCTGAGTGTTCCCCAACTGTAAACCTTGGATGAATCAGGAAATCCACTCCTTACTGAAGACCAGACATGCAGCATTCAAGTCGGGTGACCCAGACCAATAGAGAAAATCCAGATATGACCTCTGCAAAGCCATCAAGGAGGCCGAGAGGCAGTGCCGGCCGAGTTAGAGGCCCAGACCTACCAAACAGACTCCCACCGTCTATGGCAAGGCCTAAATGACCATTAAGGGATACAAAATGAAAGAGTGCAAGATAGCGGACAATAACACGTCCCTCCCTGACACGCTCAATGCTTTCTATGCTCGGTTTGAGCAGAACACCATCGGTGTGGCGACATCTGCCCCAAACGCCCCAGACACACCTGTTCCCTCTATCACCACTTCAGAAGTCTTCCTGACAGTCAACCCAAGGAAAGCGACGGCCCAGATGGTGTTCCCGGCAGAGCACTCAGATCCTGTGCTGACCAACTGCGGAGGTATTCACCAACACCCCTCCATCCTACAAGCCAAAGTACCCACCTGCTTCAAGACCACCATCATCCCCATACCCAGGAAAACACATGCAGCGAGCCTTAATGACTGCCACCCAATAGCTCTGACTCCAATAATCATGAAGTGCTTCGAAATGCAGGTCAAGGCCCACATCAACTCCAGTCTCCCAACCTGCCTCAATCCCCTACAGTTTGCCTACTGATGTAACAGATCCATAGACAGTGCCCTATCCCCAGCCCTGCACTCATCCCTGGAATACCTGGGCAACAAAGACACCTATGTCAGACTCCTGCTCATTGACTACAGCTCCGCCTTCAATCATTATCCCCTCCAGCCTGATCTCAAAACTGTGTGACCTTGGTCTCGGCTCCACCCTCTACAATTGGACCCTCAGCTTTCTGACCCTTAGGCCGCAATCACTGAGGATAGGTAAATGCACCTCCTCCACAATAACACTCAACACTGGAGCCCCCCAAGGATGTGTCCTCAACCCCCCTACTGTACTCTCTGTACACCCATGACTGTGTTGCCAAATTCAAAACGAATGCCATCTACAAGTTTGCTGACGACACCATCATAGTGGGATGGATATCTAACAACGAGTCAAAATACAGAAGGGAGACAGAGGGCTTGGTGACGTGGTACAACAAAAACAATCTGTCTCTCAATGTCGGCAAAACTAAAGAACTGATCATCAACTTCAGAAAGAAAGGAGGAGAACACGCCCCCATCTATATCAACGGAACTGAGGTTGAGAGGGTGGAGAGCATCAAGTTCCTCGGACTGACAATAACCAACAACCTGGGCTGGACTTCCCACGTAAATGCAACAGTCAGGAAGGCACAACAATGCCTCTTCTTTCTCAGGCAGCTCAGGAAATTTGGCATGTCCATATGATCACTCATCAACTTCTACAGATGCATAGCTTCGATCAGATAGCATACTGTCCAGGTCATAATGGCCTGGTATGGCAACTGCTCTGCCCAGGGCCGTAAGAAACTACAGAAGGTGGCGTGCACAGCCCAGGCCATCACAGAAACCAATCTTCCATCCATGGACTCTATTTACACAGCTCGCTGCCATGGAAAGGCAGCAAACATCATCAAAGACCCATCACGAGCTGGTAATGACCTCCTGCAACCTGTTCCATCAGACAGAAGTTACAGAAGCCTGAACATAAGCACAAGCAGGTTCAGGAACAGCTTCTTTCCGGCCGTTATCAGACTGTTGAATGGACTCCAGCCTCAAGTAATGTAACCTGCAATGTAACCTGTGTGCCTCTAAGTCTTTTTGATTTGTACATCCTTTGCTTGCTGTGATCTGCTGTACTGCTCATAAACAAAGCATTTCACTGTATTTCAGTATACGTGACAATAAAATCAATCAATCAAGCTAGCAGCTACTGCCCATTCCTAACTGTGCAGAAGGTAGTTAAGGGTCAACCACATTGCTATGGGTATGGAGTCATATGTAGACCAAACCAGGTAAAGATGGCAATTTCCATCCCTAAAGAACATTAGTGAAACAGATGAATTTTTTTCTGACAGATGATAATGATTTCACAGTCACCATCAGACTCTTAATTCCAGATTCTTATTGAATTCAAATTCCACTTTCTGCCACAATGGGATTTGAATGTGAATCCACAGAACATTCCCTGGGATTCTGGATTAATAGATTAGTGATAATATCACCAGGCCTCCCCAAACTTTATGATCACCTTGTCTTCCAGAAATTCATCCAACCATTTCTTGAGGGATCGCAAGTAATTAATTTTCACTGACTCCAGTAGAATTTTCTTCCACTGATCAATCATTGTCTCGAAGCAGGAAAACACTGGGACATTCAACACCATCCTTTGCTGCCTCAGTTTCTACAACTTCTTACATAGAAAACAGGAGGAGTAGGCCATTCAGCTTTTCAAGCCTGCTCTGCCACTCAATACGATCATGGCTATTCTTCCTAATTAGTATTCTGTTCCTGCTTTCTCCCCATACTCTTTGATCCCTTTAGCCTTACGACCTATATCTAACTGCTTCTTGAAAACATTCAATGTCCTGGCTTGAACTGTTTTCTGTGGCAGAGAATTCCACAGGTGCACCAGTTTCTGGGTGAAGAAATTTCTCTTCATCTCAGTCCTAAATGTCCTACCCTGAATTCTTAGAATGTGACCTTTGCTGTGGACTACCCTGTCATCAGGAACATTCTTCCTGCCTTTAACCCTGTCTATTCCTGTTAGAATTTTATAAATTTCTAGGGAATCTTCCCCCCACCACCCAATTCTTCAAACTCCACTGTACATTGTCCTAATTGATCCAGTCATTCTTCATATGTCGGTACTGCTATCCCAGGACCCAGTCTGGTAGCTCTTTGTTGTACTTCCTCCATTGCCAAAACATCCTTCCTCAGATAAACAGCCCAAACTGCACACAATATTCCAGTTTCACCAAGGCCCTGTATTGTGGCAATAAGACATCCTTGTTCCTGTACTCAAATCCTTTCACTATGAAAGCCAACATACCTTTTGCCTTCTTCACTGTCTGCTGTACCTGCACGTTTACTTTCAGCAACTGGTGTACAAGGACACCCAGGTTCCATTGCACCTTCCCCTTTTCCAATCTATTGCCATTCAGACAATAATCTGCCTTCCTGCTGTTGCTATCAAAGCGGATAACTTTGCATTTATCCACATTATGCTTCATCTGCTTTGGATTTGCCTGATCACTCAACTTGTCTGAATCACACTGAGGTAGCTTTGCATCCTCCTCACACTCACCCTCCTACCCAGTTTGAGTCATCTACAATCTTGGAGATATTACATTCCATTCCCACATATAAATCAATCATACAGATTGTGAATAGGTGCGGGGTCCAAGCACTAATCCCTGTGGTACCCTTCTAGTCACTAGCTGCCACTTGAAAAACGATTAATTTATTCCTTCTTTTTGTTTCCTGTCTGCCAGTCAGTTCTCTATTCATGTTAGTACACTATGCCCAATCTCATGCATTTTAAGTTTACATGCTAATCTCTTATGTGGGACCTCATCAAATGTTTTCAGAAAGGACATTCCCCCCAGCACTATCCAAAGCAATGTATCTGTTTTGCAGCCGAATGGGCTCAGGGAATTCCTGAATTACCTGCTTGGTCCTCTTACTCGGCCTGATCATCACCTACTCCCTCGCTGCCTTTGGAGTCTTACACTGCGGGGTGACCACCTCTCTGCAGGTTCTATCCAAATGACCATCCCTTAACAAATCCATACTGACTATTGCTAATTAACTCAGGATCATAGAATTTTACATTACAGAAGGAGGCCATTTGATCCATCATGTCTATACCAGCTCCCAAAAGAGCTACCCAGCTAATCCCAGTCTCCAGCCCTATCTCTGTAGCCCTCTAAATTCATCACTTTCAAATATATATCCAGTTCTCTATTGAAACCTCCTATGGAATTAGCCTTCACCACTCCCCAAGAAGTGCATTCCAAATCCTGACAACTCTCTGAATAAAGAAGTTTCTCCTCATCTCATTCCTGGCTATCTTGCTGACAAATCCTGAAATTGTGCCCTCCTAGTTACTGATATAGCAACTAGTGGAAACAGAATATCCTCTCTATCCTGTCAAAATTGTTCATAATTTTGAACACCTCAATATGATCACCTCATAATATTCTCTGCTCCAAGAATAAGCCCAATTTCTCTCATCTTTAATTATATCTAAAATCCCTCATTTCTGGTATTATTCTAGTAAATCCCCTTTGAACTCTCTCCAGGGCTTTAACATTTTTCCTTAAACTGACCACAATTCTCCACAAGTATAGCATCACTTTCTTGCTTTTGTGTTATTTGCTTCTATTTATAAATCCAAGAATCCTATAAGCCTTCTTAACAGCAGTTCCAACTTGCCCGGTCACCTTCAAAGAATCATTCATGCAAACCCCGAGGTCCTCTGCTCCTGTACTCCCCTCAAAGTTGTACCATTGAGCCTGTATTGTCTCTCCATATTTCTTCTACCAAAATGCATTATCTCACATTCCTCTGCTTTGAAATTCATCTGCCAAGTGTCTGCGCATTTGGACAACTTGTCAATGTCCCTCTGAAGTCACTTAGCATTATCCTCACAATTAACGATTCTCCCTGGGTAGTATCATCTGCAAATTTACAGATCTTGCCTCCAACATCCATATTCAAATCATTTATACGAATCCAAAAAAGCAACAGCCCTAATACTGACCCCTGGGGAAATCCACTTTCACACCTCTCCAATCTGAGAAATGCCCATCTATACCTACCCTGTTTCCTATCTCTTAGCCAACTTTTAATCCATGCTGCCAAGGACCCATTAATTCCAAACATTTGTAACTTGCTAACCAACCTGCCATGTGGCACCATATCAAGTGCTTTCTGAAAGTCCAAATATGCCAGTCCAAACCAGTGCTCTCTGAGTGCATATATATATTGTCACTCAGAATTCTTTCTAATAACTTCACCAGCACTGAGGTTAGAATGACTGGTCTGAAGTTTCCTGGTCTATGCCTATCAAAGGGGATGGAGAGATAGTGGGAATAGGGGACCGATTTGTATGAGAATAGTGAATAGAAAATAGTGAAGGAGCAGGCTTGAAAGGCCAATGGCCTAACCTTGCTCCTATTTCCTATGTTTGACAATTTGTTTGAATTTTTTCAGAACCAGGAGTGTTTATGAGGCTAATGCATTCAAGATGGTTCGCACGGACTTTAACAAGGCTTTTAATATGGTCCCTCATAGAAGACTGATCAAGAAAGTAAGAGCACGTGGAATTCAAGTGGCGCCTGGGATCCTAAATTGGCTGAGATGCAGGAAGCAGACATTGAAGGTAGAGGAATATTTCTGTGATTGGAAGTCTGTTTACAGTGGGGTTCCACAGAGATCAGTTGCTGTTTGTACTGTAAATTAATAATTCGGATTTAAATCTGAGGTATATGATCAAGAAATTCACAGATGATATGAAAGTTGGTAGAGTGAGATGGATAGCTAAGAACTACAGGAGGATGTCAATGAACTGGTCAGGTTGGAAGAACAGTGGCAAGAGGAATTCAACAGGAAAAGAATGAAGCAATGTGTTTGGGGAGGGTTAACAAGGCAAGGGATTGTGCTATAAATGTTATGTTCCTGGAAAGATCAGAGGGACAATGCTGTGCGTATCTACAGATCCCTAAAGGTAGCAAGGCAGGTAGATAAAGTGGCTAAGAAAGCTTCTGGAATACTTGCCTTTTTTAGCTAAGGCATAGAACAGAACAGTAAGGAGGTTATGCTGGAATTGTATCAAACACTGGTTAGGCCCCAGTTGGAAAATTGCATGCAGTTCTGGTGACTACATTATAGGAAAGATGTAATTGCACATTATGTTACAGTTGTATAAACTGTTAGTGAAGCTGCACTTGGAGTATTGTGTACAGTTTTGGTCACCCTGTTATAGGAAAGACATAGTTAAACTGGAAAGTGTGCAAAGAAGATTTACGAGGATGTTGCAGGCCTGAGTTATAAGGAGAGGTTGGCCAGGCTAGGTCTTTATTCCTTGGAACGGAGGAGAATATACACCTTATTGAGGTGTATAAAATCATGAGGGGCAAAGATAGGATGAATGCATATCGTCTTTCTCCCCAGGATGGAGAATTGAAAACTAGAGGGTATAGGTTTAAGGTAAGAGGGCAAAGATTTAAAAAGGACCTGACAGACAACTTCTTCATGCAGACAGTGGTGCATATATGGAATGGGCTGCCAGAGAAAGTGGTTGAGGAGGTACAATAGCAACATTTAGAGAACATTTGGTTAGGTATATGGATGGGAAGAGTTTAGAGACATGGACCAAATGCAAGCAATTGGAACTAGTTGAGTGAGCACCATGGTCAGCATGGACCAGTTTGGGCCAAAGGGCCTGCTTCCATGCTGTATTACTCTATGACTCTACTCTACCCATTCTTTTACCAACTTCCTTCGATTCTTTTTCCCTCATAAACCTATCCTACTTTGAATGGCAGCTTTGCAGCATTTGAGAGTGGAAATATTGTTTGTTTCCCACATACCCTGTGATTATAAGTTCAATCACTTCACACATGCACTCCCAATTTGAGTAAGAATGGGAAAGGCCAGTGGCTGTAAATAAGCCTATACTTTTTTAAAATATACATTGCACTCTTCTTACCTTCCCTACAATCTACACCTTCCACAGTATATCCAGTTAATTTTGCCTTTGGCCTGCTTTACCTTGTGTCTTACTAACCCGAACCCTAACTCCAACACACAACTTCATTACTCTTTACTTAAATTAATTCTGATTTATTTCCTTTTTGTTCATATCCTTCTCCCGAGCTCTTTACCTTTTCAAATTCCAGGACCTGATCAAGTGCATCGCATGACATTATGCAAATCTAGGGAAGAAACTGCAGGCCCCTAGCAGAGATATTTGTATCATCAACAGCCATGGGTGATTTGCAGATGACACCAAAATTGATGGTATAGTGGAAAGTAAGAAGGATATAAGAAAAAGGAACAAAGAACAATACAGCACAAGAACAGGCCCTTTGGCCTGCAAACCTGCATCGACACATTTTTCCCTTCCACTCGAAAATTGTCTTCACTTACAGGATCCGTATCCCTCTATTCCCTTCCTATTCGTGTGCTTGTCCAGGTGCTTCTTAAATGCTGCTATTGTGTCTGCTTCCACCGCAGCACGTTACAGGCACTCACCAACCCTTTTTGTGAAAAACATGCCTCGCACATGTCTTTTAAACTTCTCCCCTTGCACTTTGAACCTGTGTCCCCTAGTAATTGACCAGATCCCCCCCCAAAACCCTGGGAAAAGGCCTCATACTTTCCACTCTATCCATGTCATTCACAACCTTATAAACCTCTATCAGGTCACCTCTCAACCTCTTGAGTTCCAGTGAAAACAAACTCAGTCTATCCAACCTTCCTTCACAGCTAAAATCCCCACATAGCAGGGAACATCCTGGTAAACCTTTTCTGTGCCCTCTGCAAAGCATCCTACTGATAGTGTGGTGACCAGAACTGTACTCAATCTGTACATTATCTAGCAATACAACAGGATCTTGATCAACTGGGCCAGTGGACCGAGGAATGGCAGATGGAGTTTAATTTAGATAAATGCATGATGTTGCATTTTGGTAACACAAACCAAGACAGGTTAGACAGTTAATGGTAGGGCCCCAGGAAGTGTTGTCGAACAGAGAAACCTAGGGGTGTGGGTACATGGTTGATTGAACGTGGCTTCACAGGTAGGCAGGGAGACGAAGAAGGTATCTGGTACGCTTGCCTTCATTGGTCAAAGCATTGAGCACAGGAGTTGGGATGTCACATTATGGCTGTTTATGACATTGGCAAGACCACATTTGGAGTAGTGCATACAATTCTGGTCATCCTGCTACAGGAAAGATGTTATTAAAAGGATGCAAAAAAGACATAGAAGGATCTTACTGAAACTGGAGGGTTTGAGTTATAAGAAGAGGCTGGATAGGCTGGGACTTTTTCCCTGGAGCATTAGAGATTGAGGGGTGACCTTATAGAGGCTTATAAAATCATGAGGGGCATAGATAAGGTGAATAACCAAGGTCTGTTCCCCAGGGTTGGGGAGCCCAAAACTAGAGGACATAATGTGGAGGTGTCAGTGTTGGACTGGGGTGGACAAGGTCAGAAATCATACGACATGAGGTTACAGTCCAACAGGTTTATTTGAAAACACAAGCTTTCGAAGCCTCGTTCCTCCTTCAGGTGTTAGTGAGAGAGGTGGTATCAGACACAGAATTTGGAGTGTGATCTCCTGCCTAGGGTTAGGTAGGTGTTCCACAGATGAGAGGATAAACAGTAAAAGAAGAAAAACATTGCAATCGATGGCTTTTTTTAACCTAATAAATTAGGAATCAATTTAATCCTTTCAATCATCAGTAAGTTTTGCATGGTGAGGAAGGAGAGATCTCATATGGAATGGGACCCAGTTGAAGATAAACTGAAAGCCAGGATCAGGGACCCAACACAAAAGTGTGACATCACAGGTAAACCATAAGTTTGATGGTTGGTGATAGTTACTAATTTGACTATCTATTATGGCTTACTTTCAGATTGAAGGTAAATAGGGAAAATATTTACAGGCTACAAACTAAAAGACCAGAACAATTTTTTTTTTTAAAAATCAAATGAAGAACCAAGTAATTAAAATAGAAATAGGGGGCCAGGTGTTGTGTTGTACCTGCATGATGTGGGAGCTGGTGGCCCCCACTACGGTTTATAGTGACCACATCTAAAGCAAGTGTTGGTTGCCTGAGGAACTTCGGCTCAGAGTTGATGAGCTGGAGTCTAAGCTTCAAACACTGCAATACGTCAAGGAGGAGGAGAGTTATCCGAACGCTGTATTTCAGGAGGCAGTCACACTCCTTAGATTAACAACCTTGGATTCAGTCAGGGGTCAGGGAGAGGAGGCTGTGACTATGAATGAGGCAGGTAGAGGGAACCAGGAGGTAGTGCTGAAGGACCCTCAGTCCTTGAGCTTGTCTAACAGGTTTGAGATTCTTGCTCCCCGTGTGGATGAGAGTGGGGGCTGTAGGAATGATGAGCAAACTGACCACAGCATCATGGCACAGGGAGCCATTCAAGACAGGGGAGAAAAGAGAAATGTGGCTGTAATTGGGGATAATATAGTCAAGGGAATAGACTCTGTTCTCTGTGACCAGGATTGAGAGTCCCGAAGCCTGTGTTGCCTGCCTGGAGCCGGGTTCAGGATCTCTCATCTGAGCTGCAGAGGAACTTGGAATGGGATGGGAAAGATCCAGTTGCCAAGGTACCAGTGATTCAGGTAGCAAGAGGAATGAAATTCTGCTGAGGGAATATGAGCAGTTGGGGCTAAATTAAAAATGTAGAACCAAAAAGGCAAATAATCTCTGGATTACTGCCTGAGCCATGAGAATATTGGCACAGGGCCAATAAGATTAAAGAGATAAACACATTGCTCAAAGATTGGTGTGGGAGAAACAGGTTTGAATTCATGGGACATTGGCACTAATACTGGGGCGGGAGAGAGCTGTTCTGATGGGACAGGCTCCACCTGAATCATGCTGGGACCAGAGTCTGTGTGTATCACATAACTAGGGCTTTGGATAGGGCTTTAAACTAAATAATGGGGGGTGGTTCAACTGTATGGAAGATTATGGAAACAGTTGATAGAGGGGCAGGGGCGGGGGAGGCTCAGGAAAGGTTACTATAGTTTGCAAAACAAGTAATAAGACAGACAGTATGAAAAGGGTCAGGAATCTAACTTCAGGCACAGCAGGTAAGGGGACAACTATGAGAAGGGGGGCAGTCAACACAGGACCGAAGGTGTTGCACTTACACGCACACAGGATACAAAACAAGGTAAATGAGATTGTAATGCTGATTGAAATTGGTAGGTACGATGCCGAGGGAATCACAGAGACATGGCTGCTAAGGGATTAGGGCTGGGAACTAAATATCCAAGGTTAGGCGTCCTCTCGAAAAGACAGGAAGATGGGCAGAGGGCATGGGATGCCTTGTTAATGAGAAATAAAACTAAATAGATAGCAAAAAATGATATATATTCAGAAGACATAGAATCCGTGAGGGCAGAGTTGAGGAACCACAAAGGCAAAAAGATCCCGATGGGAACAATATGCAGGCCTCTTAGCAGTAGTCAGGATGTTGTGAAGGAAATAAATTCGGAGATAAAAAAGGCATGTATGAAAGACACTACTACAATAATTAATTAGGGTCTTCAATAAGCGGACTGGGTCCAACGCATCATCCTCCGACACTTCCGCCATCTGCAATCCGACACCACCACCAAAGACATCTTTCCCTCCCCACCCTTATCTGCTT
>NC_063332.1:54702013-54755360 GCF_021869965.1 Rhincodon typus | reverse complement strand
GTTCCTATGATGCTGCTTGGCCTGCTGTGTTCATCCAGCCCTGCACCTTGTTGTCTTAAATCAAGTTGGTAGCAGATCTCAAGAAAAGGAATGTGTGGAATGTCTACAAGACGGGGTTTTGGAGCAGTTTATGGTCGAGCCCACTAGGGAACAGGCAGTTCTAGATTTGGTGATGTGTAATGAGGCAGAGCTTAAGGTGAAGGAATCCCTAGGGGGCAGTGACCATAATATGATAGAATTCACCCTGCAGTTTGAGAGGGAGAAGCTGGAATCAGATGTAACAGTATTACAATTGAGTAAAGGAACCAGAAAGACATGAGACAGGAGCTGGTCAGAGTTGATTGGAAGTGGAACCTGGCAGGGAAAACTGTTGAGCAGCAATGGCAGGAGTTTCAGGCAGTAATTTGGGAGGCACAGCAGAAATTCATTCTAAGAATGAAGGAACATATTAAGGAGGACAAGAAAACCATGGCTAACAAGGGAAGTCAGGAACAGTATAAATGCAAAAGAAAAAAAATACAATGTGGTGAAGATCTGTGGGAAGTTAGAGGATTGGGAAGGATCAGTGTTGGGATCACAACTATTTACATTATACATTAACAATCTAGGAACTGAGGGCATTGCTGTTAAGTTTGCAGATGACACAAAGATAGGTGGAGGGGCAGGTACTGTTTAGAAACCAGGGAGGCTGCAGAAGGACGTGGACAGGTTAGGAGAGTGGGCAATTAAGTGGCAGATGGAGTATAATGTGGGGAAGTGTGAGGTTATGCACTTTCGTAGGAAGAATAGAGCTGTAGACTATTTTCTAAATGGGGAAAGGTTTAGGAAATCTGAAACACAAAGGGATTTAGGAGTCCTAGTTCATGATTCTGTTAAGGCTAACATGCAGGTTCAGTTGGCAGTTAGGAAGGCAAATGCAATGTTAGCATTCATTTCAAGAGGGCTAGAATACAAGATCAGAAATGTACTGAGGCTGTATAAGGCTCTGGTCAGACTGCATTGGAACATTGTGAGCAGTTTTGGGCCCCGTATCTAAGAAACGATGTGCTGATGTTGAAGGTGGGTCCAGAGAAGGTTTACAAGAATGATCGCGGGGTTGAAGGGCTTGTTTTATGAGGAGAGGTTGAGGACTCTTGGTCTGTACTGAATGGAGTTTAGAAGGGTGTGGGGAAATCTGATTGAAACTTACGGAATACGGAGGGGCCTGGATAGACTAGATGTGGAGACGATGTTTCCACTAGTCGAAGAGACTAGGACCCGAGGGCATAGCGTCAGAGTGAAGAGACAACCCTTTAGAACTGAGATGAGGTGCAATTTTTTTGGCCAGAGAGTGGTGAATCTGTGGAGCTCATTGTCACAGAGGCTAAGTTATCAAGTGTATTTAAGTCAGAGATAGATAGATTCTTGGTTGGTAAGGGGATCAAGGGTAAGGGGAGAAGGCAGGAGAATGGTGTTGAGAAACATATTAGCCATTATCAAATGGTGGAGCAGATTCAATGGGCCGAATGGCCCAATTCTGTTCCTATGTATTATTTAAGATGTGACTTTGAATGAAATGTTTCTGTGCATCACATTGTTCTGCATACTTTCCTTAATCCCATCTGGCATGATGATTGTTTCATATTAAATTTTAATAAGTTGTAGTTTGGCATCGATCTCTACCATGGTTATCAAACAGACGCTGGGAGCAGTTGATCCACAGTGTTGTTCACTATTGTGAATCACCCTTTCATGTGGCTTATTTTGGATCAAGTGAATTTCCAAATGTACAATGTAAATTATTGACAGTAACCATAAATTTTCAAAGGAATATATAGAGGCATAGCTTCATAACACAGCAATCTAATGATACAGTGTTCCAAAATAGTGATACTCAGCAGTTAATGCAAGGCTTATAGGTTTACTATTAAAGTACTTTACAGCAGTTCCCTGACATGTAACATATTAAGCAGAAAGCCAAATTTTCATGTTCTACAATTTGCCTTCTCCCAGTGTCTCCACCTATTGTTGCTATAACTTAGTGTTTTCCCACTGCTCCCCCCAACCTGAGGAGAATTCTTATTATTCTGGGGTAGGTGCAGAAACAGACAATGATAATGGCTCTTCATATGAGATCATAGAGCAAAGACATAGACTTGATGTCATAGATTAGTGCTTACTGAAGAGACAGGAACTTAGAGTGATTCTGATCCAGGTATTTATCAAGCAAGCATTTTGATATCATGTTAACAAATCAGAGTTATTTCTTTCCAGAATTCCCCTGACATCCAATTTTGACTTAAAGTCAGGACTTGGATAGTTTCCCTGAAAACAATGGGGATTTGAGGTGATGAAAACAAAGGGCATGAGTTTAATAATAGTAGAGTTGATACACAGCAGCCAGTGGATGGGGTTCACTTGATACTTAGATGGTTTTCAATAAAGTCCCACTAAGAGATGGGCGCGTAAAAATGAAGTGCACGGATGTGGGAGTCATGTACAGACGTGGATAGAGAACTAGTTGGCTGACAGGAAACAAAGATTAAGAATAAACGGGTCATTTTCCAAGTCCCTGCCAATGACTTGGTGAAGAAAGCAAATGGCATGTTAGACTACATGGCAGGAAGATTTGAGCACAGAGGCAGGAATGTCAATTGTACAGGCCCTTGATGAGACCACACGTGGAGTATGATGCGCAGTTTTCGTCTCCTTACCTGAGAGAGGATGTTTTGGCTATGAAGGGAGTGCAACAAAGGCTTACCAGTCTGATTCCTGGGAGGGCAGGACTGACATATGAAGAGAGACCGGACTCAATTAGGGTGATATTTGCTTAAGTTTAGCAGCATGAGGGTGGAGTAGGGATCTCATAGAAACATACAAAATTCTAACAGGATTAAACAGGGTAAATACAGGAGGATGTTCCTGATGATGACAGAGTCCAGGAGCAGGGGTCATAGTTTAAGGATGCTGGACCTTTTAGGACTGAGATGGGGAGAAATGTCTTTACCCAGAGAGTGGTGACCCTGTGAAATTCTTGCTCACAGGAAGTGGTTGAGACTAAAACATTGAATGTCTTCAAGAAGGAGATGGCTTTAGTTCTTGCTGAAGTGATCAAAGTGTATGAGGGAAAAAGCGGGAACAGGGTACAGAGCTGGATGTCTCATATTGAATGGTACAGCCAGCTCAAAGGGCTGAATGGCCTAGTGCTGCTTCTGTTTTCTGTGTTCATGTTTCTATGTCTATTTCTGGGACCTCTCCACACTCACGACCTTTGTTCCCAAGTCTCACACAGGTCTCCCATTAATTTCCCTACTTTGATGAACTGTCCACTCTCGCTGCTCCTTTTCATCTCGATGCTGGCACTCCCGAGTTCCATTAGGGCACCCACTCCTCGTGTGAAGGATAAACGTTGACAAAATACCTTTACTCGTTTAATAACTTTGAAATATTTCTACAGCAATCTTGTGATGCATTAGGTAGTGTCCCTCTCTCCGAAACAAAGCTTTGAGTTCAAGTCCCACTTCAGGACTCGATAGCCACGGAAGGTACAACCATATATAGCCAAAGTGGTAGGCATTCAGAGTAGGAGAGTTCACTGGTCAGCTATAGACTATTTAGAATCATAGAATCCCTACAGTGTGGAAGCAGGCCATTCGAACCATCAAGTCCACAACAACCCCCTGAATAGCACTCTAATAAGACTTACTCCATCCCTGTAACTGTACATTCCCCACACCTAATTCACCTAGCCTGCATATCTTTGGACTGTGGGAGGAAACCATAGCTCCAGGATGGAGACACAAGGACAATGTGCAAACTCCAGACAGACAGTTACCTGAGGCTGGAATCGAACCCGTGCTCCTGGCGCTGTGAGCCACCTTGTTGCCCACTTGATGTAGAGTGCTAGCCCTCAAGGTACAGGTTAGTGACCTGTTCCAGGAAAGGCTCATTACGGAAACAATCGTAAACATGTCTTTTGTCTATCTCCTGTAACAGTGGATGCAGGAAATAAATAACATACATTCTGTGAATAACCAGAATTCAGTGTGACTGAAAATTTTAGCTGAAAACAGGAGACCAATTATACATCAAAACTCCAATGTATATTTCTTGCATCCCAAAATTATTTTTAGATCAGCAAAACTGATGAACAATAAAGACAAACTCAAGAAAAATAATAATTCCAATGAAGAAAAGGATTAAAAGGTAACATTAACAACGAGTGCCATCTGCTGGCTAGTAAGGCACATTACACCATTAAATTGTTTTGTTAACTTTCATAGACCAGAGAGGCAATGAGGACTTACATTTATATAGCACCTTAACCATAGCAAAACATTCCAATTGGGTCTGCTTATCAGAATCAGACATGAAGCTACATAAGGGGATTTAGCACAGAGGAGTGAATGCTTGTTCTGAGGGGTGTCTTAGAGTAGGAAAGTGAGATGGAGAGAGGTGGAGATTGAGGAAGATAATCGGAGTTTAGAGCATAAGTAACTGAAGAAAAGGCAGCCAATGCTAGGTCAATTAAACTTGAAGATCTTCAAGAGTCCTGATTTGGAGCAGGCAGAGTACTTGACAGATCAGGATGGACAAAACAGAGAAGGTGTTTGGAAATAAGAAAGTAATGAAAGAAAGAGCGTGACTGGACTGGTTCAGCCTCAGACAGACAAGGAGAGGACAGAATCAATGCCTAGGCAACAATGTTTGTGAGGCAACCAAAGATAATAAGTTCAATCTTCCCAAAGTCTGGTTGACAGAAGCAATGAAGGGTTAAGCATGACAATGAAGGAGTTCAGCGAGACAGTGATGTGGTAGATCAGGATGCCGTGAGCAGACATGTGGAACGAGGCAGAAACAGAACAGACATGTGGGGCTATGGACACATCTTCCTAGTAAAATTGGGAGTATTTGGAAAGAACATCAGACAATTGTGCATATAGACTTCAAAGGTACAAAGCTTTTCCAAGTCCTAGGGTTTTCCATCATTCAGATGAAGTTTAGAGTGAAAGCAAGAAGTGAGCAGCAAAAGAAAGGCAATATTGACAAGTTGTTCATATATCTGCACAATGTGCATTGAAATAAAACATACAATTATTCACATTAAATCATTTCAACCTGTTTAATGCACCTTCATCAGAACAGCCTTTTGCACATTGTTATTCACAAACATCACTAGGAATAACATATTTACTGAAACAACTTTCTCTCAAAACTCCTAGGATGTATTTCTGCCCCATGACTACACTCCCATCTCCCAGATCAATAATCTGCATTCCGCTATCCCCTCATATGCTGCACAAAATCTCCATAGATCTAAGTCAAAATCAACAAACATCGCTTGTTGTCTTCCCTCGTTATTCTCAATCTTTCTGCTCCTTTCATATGACCAACAACTCCTTGACACTCCTCCTTTATTGTGCTGTTTGTATCTGCTGCATCTTCTGCAGCAATTTTTCCTCTGTGTTGATAAACATCTTCAGTTGTGACCATTATTGCTTTTACTATTAATGCACTATTCTTTCTGTAAATAAAAGGCAGTAAATTTATACCGACATCTCTTGAAATGAAAAGAATGAAAAGCTTGTGGGTGATCAGCTCCTGCACCTGGCAAAGGTGAAAGTCAAGCACTTGGTCAATTTCCAATTGATACTCTGTTTACATCTTTGCTTCCTTTGTAGTTTCTAAAGTTCTTGCTGCACCTTCTAACTGCCTTTCTGAAATTAACACCTGACTACTCTCCTTCAGCCTTCCACTCATAATGTCTTTGCAAACATTAACTTGCACAACCACTTCTGCTGTGAATTATTTTTTCATTTCAACAAAACTTTCACAGTCACTTTAAGGTTTTTGCAAAGATTTGTAGCTCGGGTTATGGGTGAGAATGTTAACTTGCTCGCCGAGCTGGCTTGTTTTCATTCAGACGTTTCGTCACCTTGCTAGGTAACATCATCAGTGAGGCCTCCAATGAAGCGATGTTGTTCTACTCTGCTTGGAATTTATATTGTCCGCCTGTTATGGTGAGTATTGTCATTTCCGGTTTTGATCTGAATGGGTTTATAGATGGGGTCCAATTCTATATGTTTGTTGATTGAATTACGGGTTGAGAACCATGCCTCTCGGCATTCCTGTGCATGTCAATGTTTGGCTTGGGCTACTATAATTACCTTGTCCCAGTTAAATTGATGGCTTTCATTGTCTGAGTGTACCAATATCAAGGAGAGTTTGTTGTGTCGTTTTGCTATTAGCTGATGTTCGTGTATTCTGATGGCTAGTCTCCTTCCTGTCTGTCCGATGTAATGCTTGTGGCAGTCATTGCGTGGTATTTTGTAAACCACGTTGGTTCTGCATGTTGTGGGTATGGGGTCTTTAGTCCTTGTGAGTGATTGTCATAGAGTGGCTGTGGGCTTGTGTGTTACCGTGATTCCTAATGGTTGTAGGAGTCTTGTTGTCAGTTCTAATATGTTCTTGATGTAGGGCAGTGTGGCCAGTGTGTTAGGGTGTGCTGTGTCCTTTTGTTGTTGTCTATTTAGTAGGCACCTGCGGATGAAGTTGCATGGATATCTGTTCATAGTGAAGATTTTGTATAGGTGCTCTTCGTCTTTCCTGCATAGCTCTGGCATGTTGCAGTGAGTGGTCGCCTGTTTAAATAGTGTCCTAATACAGCTTTGTTTGTGGACATTGGGGTGATTGCTGTGGAGGTTGAGGCTTTGGACAGTGTGGGTTGCTTTCCTGTATACTGAGGTTTGGAACTCCCCATCGGTCATACATTCAACCCTGACATCCAGAAACAGAAGCTTACTACAACACACCAGAACTACGCAGGTAAGAGGAAGAGCACCTAAACAAAATCTTTGCTATAAACGGATATCCCCGCAACTTCATCCACAGGTACCTACTAAATAGACAACAATAAGACGACACAGTACACCCTAACACACTGGTCACATTGCCCTACATCAAGATCCTATCAGAACTGACAACAAGATTCCTAAGGCCACTCGGAATCATGGTGGCCCACAAGCCCACAGCCGCTCTACGACAAACATGCAAAAGGATTAAAGACCACATTCCCAAAACATGCAGAAACAACATAGTTTACAAAATACCATGCAACTGCCACGAACATTACACCAGACAGACAGGAAGGAAATTAGCCATCAGAATACACAAACATCAGGTAGCAGCAAAACGACACGACAAACTCTCCTTAATATCGGCACACTCAGACAATGAAGGCCGTCAGTTTAACTGAGACAACATAACTATAGTAGCCCATGCCAAACACAGACATGCACGGGAATTCCTACAGGCATGGTTCCCCAACCGTAATGCAATCAACAAACATATAGAATTGGACTCCATTTACAAACCCATACAAAACAAAACCGGAAATGACAGTACTCACCATAACAGACCGAACAGTATAAATTCCAAGTGGAGTGGAACAACATCACTTCATCAGAAGCCTCACTGATGATGTCACCTGGCATGGTGATGCAACATCTGAACGAAAACGAGCCAGCTCGGCGAGCAAGTCAACAACCTTTCACGCTTACTCCCAAGTATGACCCACAACATACCACTCAAGTGCAAAGATGCTGGCTTCAACATAAATACTGAATAAATTGCTTAACTATCCATTACCAGATCGGACTGGACTATAGCAAGCTTCACCAAGCCTCACTTGTTTAGAAGTGAGTGAAACAATAAATGAAATGCTCAGTCTTTTAAATGGGGGTTGCAGCATGAATTTGATGTTGAATTTGAACAAGAAATGGGTCCGGCA
Source organism: Rhincodon typus (assembly GCF_021869965.1). NCBI lineage: Eukaryota > Metazoa > Chordata > Chondrichthyes > Orectolobiformes > Rhincodontidae > Rhincodon > Rhincodon typus. The sequence continues at coordinate 54,747,592 of NC_063332.1, read as the reverse complement.
CAGTACGTTATGCACCTCAGAGACCTTGAAAGTGTAGTTAAAGGTAAGGAATGGTACCTCAGCCACCTGAAGGAAATTCAAAATACCTTGTGTCAAATCCTCTCACTATAGCTCCCATTGATTTTGCACAACCTGCTGCAGAGAGACCAGCAACACCACCACCAATAATAAGGACCTACACCAAAGAGAAAATACAAGGATCAGTGCTCCACATCCTTATTTCAAAAATAACATTAAATATGTCACGACAAAAAAAGATTTGCTGTATTTAGGAGTTTTTGCTTCCAACTTAGACATTCTCAAAGATGAGCTGTAGCTAAAAGGAGTTGATTGTAGAGGGCACTGAAAATAGAGAAAAACTGGGAAAGAGAGAAAAGGGAAGAGGATAAGAAAGAGGGACAAAAACTGAGCTGAGGAAGTGGGAGAAAGAGAATAAAGTTTGAGATAAAAGGAGAGACAGGCAGAACCCTAACTTACTGCCAGCTCTCTATTTTCAGTGTTGTGTATTGCATGTCAGTACAGCAGTGATATCTTCAGGAAGGTAAAACTGGGGATGGATCCTCTCCGGGGCCTGAGGGCCTTGTGGGCAGCATCAGCAAAAAAGACCAGAGTGAACCTACGAGTGGGACATACCTTGGAATAGGGGTGTTCAGCCCCCTTCCTCGGCCACAACCAGCGCACACAGACAAAGCTACTGGGGCTGGACATTTGTCATAGAACTTGATTGTTAAATCCCAGCAGCAGTGAGATTTTTCTTTGTTCTTTCATGGGATTTGGGTATTGCTGACAACTTAACGCTCATCCCAAAGCAGTTTAAGAGTTAACCGCATTGTTGTAGGTCTGGAGTCACATGTACAGACCAGACCAGGTAATGGTGACATTACCTAAAGAGCATTAGTGAACCATATGAGTTCTTATGACATCTGGCAATGTTTTCATGGCTGCTATTAGGCCAGCTCTTTATTCCAGATTTTATTAAATTCATATTCCACCACTTATCAGACAGGACTTGGACCCACTGTCTGCAGAACGTTGGCCTGGGGGTCTGGATTACTAGCCTAGTGTTATTACCGCTGTGCCATTGCCCACACCCTCCCTACCTCCCATATTAATTCGCCAGTCATGGGAGGGTGGGCTGCCCAATGACACTCAGCCCATGTGTAAACCTGTAGCGTGGGCAGAGATGGGCAGGTTGGCAGCAGGGGTGGCACTCTGGTTTTTGTGTGCCTTCGCTGCCTTCATACCCACCAAAGGGTTAACGTTAAAATAAAGTTGAAGACACACAGATTGAGCTCAATTTCAGTTATTGTGAGGCAGGTCTTGTGTTACTCATGGACTATTTTACAGTAAACAGAACAGTTTCACACAAGACCATCTCTTTAAGTTTGCATGCAAGCAAACTATTTGGAATTTTCTTGAAAGAAAGCAAGTAGCATGTCGTTCTTCTTACTTTATCAGTTTGATATCAGAGTTAGTCACTGAGGTGAGTAAGCTGACAATGAAAGAACTTTAGTGAGGGAATCAGTGCCAAGCACCTGTACAATGATGCAACCCGAAACAGCTGCACTTTTATCTCTAAAGTTCTGCCAGTCTTACCTTTGCCGGGGGAACCTTGCCAGCAGCTGTGATTTGGCCTGTGAAGAAACGCCCAAAGTGATTTGCAGCCAACACTACAGCTTTATACCTGCCACAATCAGAAAGAGAGAGATAATAAATTAATTCTGAATTAGCTGTGAGGCACTAGAAACTGATCGTAGCTAGTTTTCGTGATGTATAGATATTGCATAATCATCCCAATGGGGAAGCCAAGGCTTGATCTACATTAAGCCTCAGATTGCACCTCAGTAAGTTAGGCAAGCTGTCAAAACCTGTTACATCTCCAGGAGCAGCTCACCCATGACAGGAGGACTCATCTCACTCCACATCCACCTCACTGCCATCGGAGAATCCCACGGGAGCAGGTTGGGCTCTATGTAGCAATTTCGGATAAAATCTATCCTAAAACACAAGTGAAACCCTCATTTATATATGCGTGGTTTAAGTGGCTGCTGGGGCACCTAGAAATTGCCCAGTTCCTGTTATCATCAAACATTTTTCAAACCTTGTTGGAAAAACAGACACCTGAATTTCTCGTTCAAATATTCTACATGTCACATAGAACAGCAAGTCACTTCAAATCACCAAATTTCTATTCCAGGAATTGTACAGCATGTAATAACAAGAGTGCTTTTTCACACAGGACACTACATTACCTGTCACTATTCACAAACCCTAACACTCAACAATGTTATTACACTCAACTATACTATTACAATTCAATACTGTGCAGCCATATTTCGAACAGACAAGCTCAATTTCAGAAGGGCTCAGCTAATCCTCCACAGTCTTATGTGTATCGAAGATCCACACAATTCTGTTATTCTATTTCTGACATTTTAACATATCACTTGGATTAGTGTTGGGTTTGCCTGACAATTGATGGTTGCTCAAATTATGGATTCACCTTTACCATTTTGTCCAGATGGGAGCTGAGGATCAGGATGAAATCAATATAATTTGAGAGTTGTTGAACAAAGGAATCCCCTAAAATCTAACTCATTTCACTTCATTCACTGGAAATCAGTCAGAAAGTTCTACTAGATGGAATTATAGAAATAAATCTGTGTTCTACTTTCAGGATCCTTTTATGTTTTTACATTAATCTAGAGCTTTCCCAGAACAAATTTCTTTGTAATTCCTTAGAAAAAGAAAGGAGCAAAAAAATATATTTTGTAGTATTTATTCTTGAGGTATAGATGTCTCTGGCATTTATGACCCAACCCTATTAGCTCGAATAATGGGTGTTTTTGTTTGGGTGGTGCGTTGTGCATGTTAAAGGCACTTGGATATTACTGTCGATAGTTTAATACAATTCAGTGTCTTCCCAGGCCACTTCAGAGGGCATTTAAAAGCCAAGCATGTTGGTGTAGGACTAGGAACAAACATTGATTAGGCTGGGCATAATGGCAACAGTGAACTAGTTGGGTTTCTAGATCTGATAGCCTTGCGAGTACTTTTTAAACTTTTCCTTTTTTTCAGAATTACTTCTGTGTACAAGCTGTTGGAGTGCCACAATGACACGTGAGTTCCCATTCCTTGGGCATAGGCGTTGGTCCACATGATGCTAAAGAATAACATTTCACCAGTTACTCTTCCTTTTCATGAGGAGAAATGAACAATGAGGAAAGGTACCACATCCTTGCTGTAGATCAGGGTGACAAAAAGAGTGAGAAGGTAAGTGAAGTTTATACCAATTTAGGTGGCACTTAGAAACATGAACAACCATTTCAAGAACTGTGCAGGATTTGACCTGATCTTCTTATTTCAGAAAAGGTAGCTAACCTATTCAACAATAAGTGTCAAGGGAGCATTGCAAAGATATTGGAAAATTAAGTACTGAAAATATTAGAAATATTAGAAACTGAACGTAGAACATTCATCTCAAAATTCTTATACTGTCACAAGTCATAAGCAATATTTTCAAAAGCAATTATGTTTCTTACCCTGCAATATTGGCCATTGAACTAAGAGCATCATACCCTTGGGCTATTGTAACTCGGGGAACTTGTTCCATTGCTAACACCGTAGCCTTACGCAGGGAGAGTTTATCGAGCAGCTCTTTGTTCTGAGCTGGATGGATGAAGCTGACCAGAGTTGCTGCATCTTTTAGAAGGTCAGCCTCATGAACGCCTAGTGCAGTGTTGAAGGTTGGAGCTCGAACCTTAAAGAAAGATTTTATTAAAATATAATGGGATTGCAACACTTTTCTTTCCATGAATGACTTACATATTTAACAACTATAAAAAGTCAGCCTTTAAAAACTTTGTTTCCTATCCTATTATCCAACAAAGAAACATTATTTTAAGAAATATCCCATGACCGGTTCAGTTTCTCCACATTTCCCAAAGATACTGAGCACATGGACCAAATGACTCTGATAGTGATAGAGGATTCCATCATCAGGGAATGAATAGACACTGTGCAACAATCGCCAGACAGGAATGTTCCCTCCCAGTCGGGGACATTCAGCCTCCGATCTTTGGGTAAGAGTCCTCCAAGGCAGCCTTCAAGATACACAACAATACAGCACTGCCAAGCAGAAACTGAAAGCCAAGTTCCATACCCTGAAGGCAGCCTCAAACATGATCTTGGGTTCATGTCATGCTATATGTAACTCCACCATATTGTTCTGCATTTGTAAAATCTTCTTTACTGCCTTGTTTTGACACCATCATCTTGATAACTATGATCCCTCTACCTTAATCAGTTTGTACGGTTTCGGAGTCTTTGTTACTTTGGTTAGACCCTCGGCATGCAACTCTTATACCTATCACTGCTATTCCAGCCATTTGGTTTGTCTCCAGCACCATTTTATTTTTAATTTTTTTGTAATTCCCTCTCTGCCTCGATTAATCAGATTATAGGTCATCCCTTCACTTGCCATTCAGCTGGTAACATTTTACTCACACCGTCTGACACTTTTGATCACCTGCAGAGACATGTTATTCGGCTTATTGACACTCTACTCACACCATTTGTACAATCTTTTGATTTCTCTGCCTATAAATTTTGTGCCTATGTGCCTCCCTTCACTTCACCTGACGAAGGAGCAGCACTCTGAAAGCTTGTGTTTTCAAATAAACCTGTTGGACTATAAGCTGGTGTCATGTGACTTCTGACCTTGTCCACCCCAGTCCAACACCGACACCTCCACATCAGGGGATCAGATATATGTTTCTGTGGCATGAAATGTGAATACAGGATGACTCCCTTTTGCCAGGGTCAAGGATGTCATACGGCAGCAACAGGACATCCTTCTAGGGGAGGGGGATCAACCAGAAGTCATGATTCATGTTGGTACCAATGACATAGGTAGGAAGAGGGATAAGGTCTTGAAGGAAGATTTCAGGGAGTTAAGAAAAGATCTCAAGAGCAGGAACTTCAGGATTACTCCCAATTCCACAAACCGGTAAGCACAAGAACAGGTGGATGGATCTATTAAACGTGTGGCTGGAGAATGGGTATTGAAGGGATGTCATCAGATTTCAGAGGCATTGTCACCAGTTCAGTGGAAGGTGAGATCTGTACAAATGGCATGGATTACAACTTAATAAGGCAGGGACTGATATCCTCAGAAGGGGGATTTGCTGTTGGTGTGGGTTTAAACTAGCTTTCAGAAGAATGGGAGCCTGAGGGGTGACCCAAATTGGAAAGGAATTAAGCTGGTAACAGGAAGACTAGATGACAAGAAACAAAGCAAAGCATCGAGTACGCCTTGAATGCAAAACAATGTCAAATTAAGCCAAGATAAGGAGACTCCACCTGGATGCACACAGCATTCACAACATGAGTATGATCTAACTGACATTACTGAGGTATGGCTTACTGGTGATCAGGATGGGAACTGAATATTTACGGATATTCGAAGGAAATGGAGGTGGAGTTGTGCCGATAGTAACGGATGGGATCAGCACATCATTAAGGGGAGATCTCAGAATGGAAGAAAATTGTGTAGAACAATGGAAGGAACTAAAAAACAGCAAAGCTAGCAGTCATTGTTTGGAGATAGCAGGAACTGCAGATGCTGGAGAATCTGAGATAACAAGGTGTAGAGCTGGATAAACACAGCAGGCCAAGCAGCATCAGAGGAGCAGGAAGGCTGACGTTTCAGGCCTAGACGCTTCTTTATAGGCAACCAAATAGTAATGGTACTGAGGGGCATGGTATAAATCAGGAAATGAGAGAAATTTGTTATCATAGGTGACATCAAACTCCATACAGACTGGGGGAAACCAATTCAGTACTGAAACTGTGGATGACAGGTTTCCAGAATGTTTTAGGGACGGCTTACTGAAGTAGCAGATTAAACAGCCAACTCGAGGACAGGCTATATTGGAGCTCGTCTTAAGTAATGAGAAAGGGCTAAATTAATAATATTTCTGCAAAATAACCTTTAGGAATGGGCAACCATAATGTGGTAGCATTTTATATTGTGTTTGAAGGTGAGATGGCTGATTGGCTAACTAATAGAAGATAGAGGGTTGGGATAAGGAGGATATTTTTAGGCTGGCAAACTGTAACTGGTGGAGTGGCACAGGGATCAGTGGGGTCACAATTATTTACAATATATATTCATAACTTGGATGAGCAAAGAGGATGTACTGGTGGATGTCACAAAAATAGGTCAGAAAGCATGTGATAAGGACGACACAAACAGTCTGCAGAGGGATATAGACAGGTTGGGTCAGTGAGGTTATGCACTTTGGCAGGAAGAATAGAGGAATATTATTTAAGTGGAGAATGGCTGCAGAAAACTACAGCACAAAGGGATTTGGGATTCTTGTCCATGAATCACAAAAAGTTAGCATCCAAGCTTAGCAGGTAATAAGGAAGGCAAATTCAATATTTGCCTTTCTTTCAAAGAGAATTGAATATACAAGTAACAAAATTTTGCTAAAATTATACAAGGCACTAGTCAGACCACAGCTGGAATACTGTGGACAAGTTTGGGCCCCTAATCTAAGGAAATATATTCTGGGATTTGAGGCAGTCCAGAGAAGGAATTGTTTTATGAGATATTGAGTAGATTGGGCACGTACTCATTAAAATATAGAAGAATGAGAGGCAAATATATTAAAAAGAAATAAGATTATCTTAAATAGGGAGGCCCCAATGGCCTAGTGGTTTTATTGCTAATTTTTAACTGGGGACCCAGTTCAAATCCTGTCATGGAAGATGGTGGAATTTGAATTCAATACAAAAAAAATCTGGGATTAAGTTCTAATAATGACCACGAAACCATTGCTGATTGTTGGCAAAACATCCAACTGGTTCACTAATGTCCTTTAGGGAAGGAAACCTCCATCCTTACCTGGTCTGTCCTACATGTGACTCCAGACCCACGGCAATGTGGCTGACTCTTAACCGCCTTCTGGGCAGTTAGGGATGGGAAACAAATGCTGGCCTGGCCAGCGGCACCTACATGCCACGATTCTTCGGGCAGAAGGCATCATCTCAGAATAAGGGCTGCAAAGACAGAGATGAGGAGGAATTTCTTCTTGCAGAGGGCAGTGAGTTTGTGGATTTCTTTACCACAGAAGGCTGTTGAGGCTGGGTCATTTCGTAGATTCAAGGCTGGGATGGACAGATTTTTAATCTGTAAGGGAATCAAGGCTGTGGGGAAAGAGTTGAGGATTACCAGATCAGCTATAATCTCAGTGAATAGTAGAGTAGACTTAATGACCTAAATGGCCTACTTCTGCTTTGTCTTATGGTCCAACCTGAAACACAGGCATTAAATTTGCATAAGGGAAATTATGAAAGCATTTACAAAGGTACAAGATGGCTGAGTCGGATTGAGAAAATTCATTAAAAGGTGTGACTCTACATAGCTAATGGATAGTGTTTAGAGAAGTATTATATGTCTCACAGCAACTATACATTCTCTCGAAGTGGAAAAACTCCAAAAATCAGTAAACTATGGCTGATAAAGGAAGTCATGGATTCTACAAGATTAAAAATAAAGGTATATAAAGGGGCCAGAAATAGTAATAAATCTGAGGATTGAGGAGTTTTTAGAATGCAGCAATGGAAGACCAAGAAATGGAGAAGCAAAGGAAGAATAGAATACAAATGCGATCTAGCAATCACACAAAAATGGACTGTAAAAGCTTCTGCAGGTGCATAAAAAGGAAGTGTTTGGCGAAGATGAACGTGATTTCATTAAAAGTAGTGTCAAGAGAGTTTATAATGAGAACAGAGAGTGGCAGGAAAGTTAACTGATTACTTTATGTCTGTTTTCTGTGACAAATATACAAGAAATTTCATGGAATTGGAGACCCAAGTGATGAGGGAGCATGAGGAATTAAAAGAAATTAGTATCAGTAAGAAGGTTGAACAAGAGAAATTAATGGGGCTGAAAGTAGATAAATCCCTTGGACCTGATGGTGTACATCTCAACGTGCTGAAGGAGGTGACGATAGTGATAGGTGATCATCTTCCGAACTCCATAGATTCTGGAATGAATCTTGCAGATTGGAAGCTTGCAATGGAACTCCATTATTTAAGACAGGAACTAGAAAAAGGAAGATAACAGACCCATCAGCCTTGAATCAGTAGGAGGGGAAATGGTACAATCTATCATGAGGGGCATGACAACTGGACATGTATATAAAAGTTAGCAGATTCAGCATGGTCAGCATGGACTTGTGAATGGAAAATCATGTTTGACAAACCCTGTTGGAGTTTTTTTGAGGATGAGACTAACCAATTTGATAAAGCAGAGCTGATGGATGTAGTAATTTGGATTTTCAGGACACATTGTCAAGGTGCCCAACAAGAGGCTCGTTAGCAAAATTAAAGCAAATGGGATAGGTTATGGACTAGCTTTGATTGAGAATTAGCTAACAGACAGAAAACAGAGATTATGAATATATAGGTAATTCTCACATTAACACACTGTGGCTAGCGGGGTACCACAACAATCAGTGTTTGGGTCCCAGCTGTTCACAATATATATCGTGATTTGGATGTGGAAACCAAATGTAATGTTTCCAAATTTGCATATGATACAAAACAAAGTAGGAATGTGTATTGTAGGAAAGATGTAAAATGTTTGAACAGGATTTGAACAGACTTAGTGATTAAGCAAAAACATGGTAAATGGAATACAATGTGGAAAAATGAGAGGTTATCCACTTTGGTAGGAAGAACGGATGTGCTGAATATTTCTTAAACGTTGAGAGTTTACAAAGTATATATGTGCAAAGTGACTTAGGTGCCCTTATCAGTAAATCTCTGAAGGCTAATATGCAGATGTTGCAAACCATTAGCAAGGCAAATGGAACGCTAGTCTTAATTGTAATAGTGCAACAGTAGTGAAGCCTAGTGAAGTATAGAGCTTGGTCAGACCACACTTCGAATGCTGTGTGTAGTTTTGGTCTCTTCATCTCAGGAAAGCTTAGTCCTTGAATATATTTGACGTGGTGATTGATAAAATTTTTGATAATTAATGGCATAAAGTGTTACGGGGATAGCATGGGTAATAGATATTGACATATTAAATCAGTAATGATAATAATAAAACGTGGACAAGACACAATGAGCTGAATGGCCTACTCCTAATCCTACATTCCTATTTCATGCACAGGCCTAGACAGAGTTAGCGATCTGACATTGGGTTAGGTAGAAGGTGGTTGTACATGGAGACAGGGTGAAGGGAAAGAAGGCTTCACAAACATAAACAAGGGCCATCAAAGATAACACAGTGTGGAGCTGGAGGAGCACAGTAGGCCAGGCAGCATCACAGGAGCAGGAAAGTTGACGTTTCGGGTCGAGACCCTTCTTCAGAAACGTCAACTTTCCTGCTCCTCTGATGCTACCTGGCCTGCTGTGCTCTTCCAGCTCCACACTGTGTTATCTCTGACTCCAGCATCTGCAGTTCCGACTATCTCTGAACAAGGGCCACCATTTTGTTTTAAACATTATTCTATCTGTTCACTGACATAGGGCAGAGAAGTGAGCTACTCTTATGGAACAATCATTTTAGAGATGTGGATCAGTTGTCCAAATCAAATGATGCAGAATTGCCATTTCTTCCTTTTGGAAAACCACCTGGGTTTAATTCCATACCCCCTTTCTGTGGCAGAGAATTCCACAGGCTCACCGCTGTCTTGGTGAAGAAATATTTCTTCCCCTCAGTCCTAAATGATCTATCCTGTATCCTTAGACTGTGACCCCTGGTTCTGGACTCCCTGGTCATTGGGAACATCTTTTCTACATTTACCCTGCCTAGTCCAGTTAAAATTTTATAGCTCTCTATGAGGTCACCCCCTCATTCTTTTAAATTCCAGTGAATCCAGTCCTAACTGATCAAATCTCTCTTTATACATCAGTCCTGCCATCCTGGTAAATCATTGTTGCAGTCCAGCCATAGCCAGAACATCCTTCCTCAGAGAAACAGACCAAAGCAGCGCACCAAGGCCCTGTACAATTACAGCGTGCATCCCTACTCATGTACCCAAATCTTCTCATTATGAAGGTCAAAATACCATTTGCCTTCTTCACCGCCTGCTCCACCTGCCTGTTTACGTCAGTGACAGGCTTATAAGGACACAGAGGTCTTGTTATATCTCCTCCTTTCCCAATCAATAACCATTCAGATAATAATCTCACTTCTTGTTTTGCCACCAAAGAGGATAGCCTCACAGTTATCCATATTATTCTTCACCTGCTATGTATTTGTCCACTCACTCAACTTGTCCGAATCACATTCTCCTCACAGCTCACCCTTCCATCCAGCTCTGTCATTTATTTCCCTCATCTAAATTATTAATATTTAATGTGAACAGTTGGGCTCCAAGCAATGATTCCTGCTATATCCCACTAGTCACTAGCTGACACTCGGAAAAAGACCAGAATATTCCAACACTTCGTTTCTTGTTTGCATGTCAGTACACTAATTCCAAATCCATGAACTATAATTTTAAATCTCTAATGCAGGACCTTATCAAACACCTTCTGCAAATCCAATTAACTCACATTCACTCTCCCTTATCAACGTTATGAGTTACATTTTCAAAAATTCCAGTAAATTTGTCAAGCGTAATTTCCGTTTCATAAATCCATGCTGACTCTGTCCAATCTTGTCACTGTTTTCCAAGAACTCTGCCACTATATCTTTTCTAATGGACTCGAGCAATTTTCCTGCTACTGATGTCAGGCTAACCAGTCTGTAATTCCTTATAACAGCAACTGTTTCTTTGAGGTTCAGGGAAGTAACTTGCATTGAAGGAACTTTTCTCAAGGCAATTTTTAATGGATTACCATTTTTACTGAAGGTTAGAAAGCAATTAAGCAATTCTGAGCAAAATTAAATGAGTAGCTTGAACAACCCTGAGGTAAAATTCTTCAATGATTCAGTTTGCAGACCACGCAAACAAATTGGTTCTCCCAATCTAAAATGGACTTTTCCATTAAGAGACAGAAGTCTCTCACATTAAGCATACATTCGTAACTCCTTCAATCAGACAATGTACTGTATTGTCCAAAATGGATCTGGAGACACAATATTTGCTGCCAAAGAAAAATAAAACTGTAGCTTACTGACTTGAATGCATGGTACAAAAACAGAGAAAGGTATAATAGTTTAAAGATATAAGAACAAATCTTACCTTGACAACAAGGTCTGAACCCAGGGCCTCCTTCGTCCCCATAATTTTGGCACCAGCTCCTCTGTATTGGTCATCGGAGAATTTAGATGCTTCACCAGCACCAGATTCTACCACAACATTAAATCCTTGCTTCACCAGAGCCTGAACACCGTCTGGAATCAAAGCCACTCTCTTCTCATTCTGGAAGATCTCTTTTGGGACTCCTACAGCCAGCTGTTTATAGGGAATTCCTACCATCACAAATCAACATTCCACCTGTTAACTACTGCAATAAATTAAACCACACAGCAAATAAAGCAAGATTACATTATGCTCTTTTTAACCATTTTACATAATCATTCACACCACGTTTTCTCCCCAGATTCTACCTAACTAAGGCAACATTGGTCCAAGCTGATTGATATTGTTTCTCATAAAACAGTTCCACCATTTGAAAATTTTAAACAGCTTTAGTATAAAAGTCACCACTGCAGACAAAACTAAAATGAATTTTAAAGAAAACATGGCTCAAAAATCCCAAATAATAAAGGTTAGATATATTTGGACAATTAGACACAGATTCTCAGAACTGTTATGGAACAGAAAGGAGGTCTTTTTGGCTTCTCGAACCTGCACCAATTCTATTACCTAGTGCCAATCTCCTTCCTTTTTCCCAGACCCTTGCACACTATTTCTCTCCACATAATCATCCAATGCCCTCAAGTGTCTCAGTTGAACCTGCCTCCACCACATTTCCAGGCAGTATATTCCAGACCCTAACTATTTGTTGTGTGAAAAAGTTTTTTTTCTCACACCACCCTTGCATCGTTTGCACATCATTTTAAATCTACAACCTTATTTTTTTCCCATTCCAAGCATCTATCCGTCGCTCATGATTTTGAAAGCCTCTATCAAATCTCCTCTCAGCCTTCTTCTCTCCAAGTTTCAACATTCCAGGAACCATTCCTGTAAATTGCTTCCGCACTCTCTCCACCGCATTCACATCCTTCCTACAATGTGGACCCCACAACCGTACACAACACTCCAGCTGAGGTCTAACAAGTATCTTGCATATGTTCAACATCACTTCCTTGCTCTTGTACTGTAAGCCCCTAATAATATAGACAAGATCACTGCATTGCTTTATTAACTGCTCTCTCTACCTGTCCTGGTGCCTTCAATGATCTGTGCACATATACACCCAGGCTTCCCCGCCCTCCCTAACCCCGCACCCCTTTTAAAATTGTATCCCCTATTTTATATTGTATTTCAATGTTCTTCCAATCAAAGCACATCACCTCACACTTCACTGCATTGACCTCATCTGCCACCTATCTGCCCATAGCACTGACCTTTCAATGTCCTTTCGGAGTTCTGCACTGTCCTCCTCACAGACACAACTTTAATGAACTTCCTCAACTTTTAGTTACTAAAAGCTGGGGAGAAAATGGTGCTTTATACTAGGAAATAACCCTGTATTAAGGAAGCACATTGCTTTAAGAATTTTAATTGACCTGAGAAGTAGTACTTATCTTTTTTTTTATTCAGGTTAAAGTACCTATTATCAACCACACATTACAGCCACATTTTAAGAGAAATTCATAAACAGAATGTGGAAGTGATGGATCAAGGTTTTGTTTTGAGTATCAGCACCAACCAACCCAAACTTGCACTAAGTACTCTTGGTAATCATATCAAAAGGATCCATTCTTATCTGTTTACTGGAAAGTTCACTTATAGCTGGGGGAAAGGCAATTATGAGGCTTATAGCTGGGGGAAAGGCAATTATGAGGCGATGAGGCAAGATTTAGGATGCATAGGATGGAGAAGGAAACTGCAGGGGCTGGGCACAATTGAAATGTGGAGCTTGTTCAAGGAACAGCTACTGCGTGTCCTTGAGAAGTATGTACCTGTCAGGCAGGGAGGAAGTGGTCGAGCGAGGGAACCGTGGTTTACTAAAGAAGTTGAATCTCTTGTCAAGAGGAAGAAGGAGGCTTTGTAGAGATGAGGCGTGAAGGCTCAGTTAGGGCGCTTGAGAGTTACAAGTTAGCCCGGAAGGACCTAAAGAGAGAGCTAAGAAGAGCCAGGAGGGGACATGAGAAGTCTTTAGCAGGTAGGATCAAGGAAAACCCTAAAGCTTTCTATAGGTATGTCAGGAATAAAAGAATGACTAGAGTAAGATTGGGGCCGGTCAAGGACAGTAGTGGGAAGTTGTGCGTGGAGTCCGAAGAGATAGGAGAGGTGCTGAATGAATATTTTTCGTCAGTATTCACACAGGAAAAAGACAATGTAGTCGAGGAGAATACTGAGATACAGTCTATTAGACTAGACGGGATTGAGGTTCATAAGGAGGAGGTGTTAGCAATTCTGGAAGATGTGAAAATAGATAAGTCCCCTGGGCCGGATGGGATTTATCCTAGGGTTCTCTGGGAAGCTAGAGAGGAGATTGCAGAGCCTTTGGCTTTGATCTTTAAGTTGTCATTGTCTTCAGGAATAGTGCCAGAAGACTGGAGACTAGCAAATGTTGTCCCCTTGTTCAAGAAGGAGAGTAGAGACAACCCTGGTAATTATAGACCAGTGAGCCTTACTTCGGTTGTGGGTAAAGTGTTGAAAAGGATTATAAGAGATAGGATTTATAATCATCTAGAAAGGAATAATTTGATGAGGGATAGTCAACACGGTTTTGTGAAGGGTAGGTCGTGCCTCACAAACCTTATTGAGTTCTTCGAGAAGGTGACCAAACAGGTGGATGAGGGTAAAGCGGTTGATGTGGTGTATTTGGATTTCAGTAAAGCATTTGATAAGGTTCCCCATGGTAGGCTATTGCAGAAAATACGGAGGCATGGGATTGAGGGTGATTTAGCGGTTTGGATCAGAAATTGGCTAGCTGTAAGAAGACAGAGGGTGGTGGTTGATGGGAAATGTTCATCCTGGAGTTCAGTTACTAGTGGTGTACCTCAAGGATCTGTTTTGGGGCCACTGCTGTTTGTCATTTTTATAAATGACCTGGATGAGGGCGTAGAAGGATGGGTTAGTAAATTTGCGGATGACACCAAAGTTGGTGGAGTTGTGGATAGTGTGGAAGGATGTTGCAGGTTACAGAGGGACATAGATAAGCTGCAGAGCTGGGCTGAGAGGTGGCAAATGGAGTTTAATGCGGAAAAGTGTGAGGTGATTCACTTTGGAAGGAGTAACAGGAATACAGAGTACTGGGCTAATGGTAAGATTCTTGGTAGTGTGGATGAGCAGAAAGATCTCGGTGTCCATGTGCATAGATCACTGAAAGTTGCCACCCAGGTTGATAGCGTTGTTAAGAAGGCGTACAGTATGTTAGGTTTTATTGGTAGAGGGATTGAGTTTCGGAGCCATGAGGTCATGTTGCAGCTGTACAAAACTCTGGTGCGGCCGCACTTGGAGTATTGCGTACAGTTCTGGTCACCGCATTATAGGAAGGATGTGGAAGCATTGGAAAGGGTGCAGAGGAGATTTACCAGGATGTTGCCTGGTATGGAGGGAAGGTCTTATGAGGAAAGGCTGAGGGTCTTGAGGCTGTTTTCGTTAGAGAGAAGAAGGTTAAGAGGTGACTTGATAGAGACATACAAGATGATCAGAGGATTAGATAGGGTGGACAGTGGGAGCCTTTTTCCTCGGATGGTGATGGCTAGCACGAGGGGACATAGCTTTAAATTGAGGGGTGATAGATATAGGACAGATGTCAGAGGTAGGTTCTTTACTCAGAGAGTAGTAAGGGCGTGGAATGCCCTGCCTGCAAAAATAGTAGACTCGCCAACTTTAAGGGCATTTAAATGGTCATTGGATAAACATATGGATGATAATGGAATAGTTTAGGCTAGATGGGCTTCAGATTGGTTTCACAGGTCGGTGCAACATCGAGGGCCGAAGGGCCTGTACTGCGCTGTAATGTTCTATGTTCTATGTTCTATGTTCCACAGATAGGACCTAACTCTTTATGTCTTGGAACAAAATTTCTCAAAACGTAAACACACAAAATACATGTGCGATTGGAGTCACAGGGTGAAAATTAAGTGTTCTCACTGATGAAGGTATGTACTGGAAATGGAACAAGTTTTCAAAACTATCTAAGACATAGAAACTACCACAAAAACAGATTCCAATGATAGGGAGGTGTCGGTGTTGGACTAGGGTGGACAAGGTCAGAAGTCACATGACACTAGGTTATTGTCCAAGAGGTTTATTTGAAAACACAAGCTTTCAGGGCACTGCTCCTTCATCAAATGAAGTCAAATAGTTTCAGTGCACGTCTTATTGTCTTGGCAACAAGTTTAGCAAAAATAAATGTAAACTGATTTTAAAGCCCTTATGATTTAACTAGATTGACTAGATTAATTTTAACTCAGCATCCCTTCTGAAACAACAGAAGGCTTTAGAAGTCTTGATAATACTTCCACAACTTCAATCACTTGGCCTTAATGAAATAATTCAGCCTGTGTAAACAGCAGCAGCCATTGATTCAGCAAGAGAACTGGTCAACAAAGACTCTGGTCCAAACCATATCTCAACTCCCTCTGTTCTAGCAGTACTTAAAGGAAGACAGATACATGATTAATCAAAGTGAGCCACAGCACAGGACCAAACTGCTTTTATCATGTGCAAGGAAATGGATGCTGGCATTAACAGTGCTATCAAGCAGCACGTGTGTTCTGTTGTTCAGTTTAGGTTCTAACAGGGCCTCTTAGCTCCTGACCTTATTACAGGCTTGGTTCAAACATGAGCAAACGAGCTGAACTCCAGAGTTGACGTGAGAATGACAGCGCTTGACACGAAAGCCGCTTTTGACCGAGTGACCAAACCCTCTCAAACTGGAGTCAATGAGATGAGTGAGAAACTCTCTCCTGGTTGGAGTCTTATCGGACACACAGGAAGATGGTCGTGGTTGTTAGTCAGTCATCTCAGCTCCAGGACATCTCTGCAGGAGTTTGTCAGGGTAGTGTCCTAGGCCGAACCATCTTCAGCTGCTTCATCAATGACCTTCCCTCCATCATAAGGTCAGAAGTGGGGATGTTCGCTGATGATTGCAACTCCAATAACAGTCAAGAAGCTTAATACCATACATTACGAAGCTTGACTGGCATCCCATCCACTGCCTTCAACATTCACTCCCTCCAGTTTGACTGGAGTGGAAGCATATATGCTATCTACAAGATACACTGAAGCAATTCACCAAGGCTCCTTCAATAGCACTTTCCAAACACGCAACCTCTACCATCTGGAAGGACGACGGCAGTAGATCGATGGAAACACCACCACCTGCAAGTTCTGCTCCAAGTCTTGCACCGTCTTACCTTGGAAATATATCACTGTCTCTAGGTCAAAATTCTGGTGCTCCTTCCCTGACAGCACTGTAGATTTGATTACACCCCATGGACTACAGCAGTTCAAGAAGGCAGCTCTCCACCATTTTCTCTAAGGCAACTAGATATGGGCAATAAATGCTGGTCTAGTTAGTCAATGCCCACATTGAGAAAAACATATTAAAAATACAGACCTCCCTGATGTGCACAATTCCAAAGGCTGTAAATGTGTAAATGATTGATAGCAAATGGGTATATTTATCATTTGACTATCACTTATCTGGATATGGTGGTGTAGTGTTAATTTTCCAGGACAAGTAACTTAGACATTGAGACTTCATATTGGCGGCTGACCTGAGGTAGTTGGAATGGGAAGAGAGCCATGTGAAGTATGGACTGGAGAAACTGAATGTTTTAATTCATTCTAATTTACTTATCTGTCCCTCGCTCCCAGAAGCTGCTTGCAATATTTATAAATACAAGATAGATCTATAGATGACTTTCAAATTAATCCAAACTTTCAACCTGGATCTGTACATACTCAGTATTGAAAATGTGCTAGAAATAATTTGAACTCTGTACAAAGTTAATTATAGAACAGAGTCATCTTATTAAGAAATGGCCATACTTTAAAATACCTTTGTACACTTTTAGTGTCATAACTTTAATCATAAGGACTTGTCGACTCAGGAGACAAACAGCTGAATTGATGGCAACTTGGCTGGAAATTAGAAACAGTGTAGGGGCAAAGAGTAGTGAATAAAATTGGAGAAAGGCACAAAGTAGTGCTGCAACAGATTCAGAACTGGTAGCACCGTTATTCATAAATGGCATTATATCATTTCAATTCAAGAATAATACATTCACGAGATGATCTGACTCCAACAATCACAACCACCTTTCTTTGCAGTGGGTTAGACACCAGCCAGTGGAGATTTTCCCTTTGATTCTCACTGACTTCAGTGTTACTGGGGCTCCTTAATGCCACACGTGCCAAACTAGTCTCACCACTGGAGTTCAGCTCGTTTGTCCACGTTTGGACCCAGACTGTGATGATCATGAGAAGCCTGATGGGATAGTAATTGGCCAGTTTGGATTTGTCCTTGTTTTGTGAACAGGACATAACTGTGCAATGTTTCGCTGTTGATAGATGCCAGTGTTGTAACTGTGGGTTAGATTATGGGGCATGATTAGATCTGGAGCATGTCTTCAGTGCCGCTGCTGGAATGCCTTTATAGTAGCCAGTGACTTCCGCTGCTACTTGATATCACGTGGAGTGAAGTGAATTAGCATCTGTGACCTTGGGACCTTAGAAGGAGGTCATCTGCTTAGTATTTCTGTCTGGAGGTAACAGCTTCATGCTCGTTATTGAGTTATAGAGTCATACAGCCCAGAAACAGACCCTTCAGTCCAACTAGTCCATGCAAACATAATCCCAAAGTAAACTAGTCCCACCTGCCTGCTCCTGGTCCATATCCCTTCAAACCTTTCTTTTTTGTGTACTTATCCAAATAGCTTTTAAACATAATTGTACCCACTTCCATCACTTCCTCAGGAAGTTCATTCCACACGCAAACCACCCTCTGTTTAAAAAAATTGCCTCCTTGTCTTTTTTAAATCTCTCTCTTCTCATCTTGAAAGTGTGCCCCCTAGTCTTGAAATTCCCCACCCTCGTGAAAAGACAACTACCATTAACTCTATCCATACCTCTCATTATTTTATAAACTTCTATGAGGTCACCTCTCACCCTCATACCGTCCAGTGAAAAAAGTCCCAGCCTATCCAGCCTTTCTTTACAAAGTCAAGCCTTCCACACCCAGTAACATCCTGGTAAATCTCTTCAGAACACTCTCCAGCTTAATAATATCCTTCCTATAACTCTTTTGAATGGACTCCTGAACTCCCCCATCATCGAGGACGGGGCAATTTGTGCAGTCTCCTGCTCTATGTGGTTGTTGAACTGTACACAACCATTCATGATTGATTGTGGCAGGATTGCAGAGCTTAGATTTGATCAGTCAAATTGCTCTCTCTATTACATGCCACTTACACAAATACCAGACAGGTACAAACCAATGAAAACAGGAGACATTCCTTTGCTCAGAGACTGCGCAGAAAGTGAATTTTGCTATCACAGGAAGTGATTGAAGTGAATGCTTTCAAAAGAGAACTAGATGCACACATGAGAGGAAACAGAATAAAAAGACAGATTGACAGCTGAACTGAGGTAGGTGGAATGGGAGGAGAGCCGTGTGAGGTATGAACCAGTGCAGACTGGCTGGGTCTGTTTCTGAGCTGCGTGTTCTATGCAATTAGATAAAATTAGCTTCTGAAAGCCTTGTTACATTTCTTTATTGTTCTTTCCCAAAATAGATTATTGACTATACAGATATATCAGCCGTACAACATGCTGATGTTTATGCTTAAAAGATTAATAAAGATTATCAAAATATTTTTAAAATCTAATATGGCATCCCTTTAATGACAGTAATATATTTATATGAACACTTCAGCAAATAGCATATTCATTTAAATAATTAATATAAACAATTCTACATCAGGTGACATAGAACCTACAGCACCTAGAGGCCATTCAGCCCAGTGGGTCTATGATAGGATTTATGCTTCACACAAACCTCCTTTCACACCATTTCATTTAATCTATCAACGTAACTTTTGATTCCTTTGGTCTTTTGTGTGCTTATCCAGCTTTCTTCTTAACTATATTTACTCCATTCGCTGCAATTATTCCTTGCGATAGTGAATTCCACTTCCTGGGAAAAGTTTTTCTTGAACTCCTGGCTGGATTTATTAGTATGATGATACTCTGCCTTTAAGAGGTGTATTTTGTCCTTTCTTTTAATGAAGGGAGGTTGAGATAGAGGTGTCGATCAGTCTGCTCAAAGTCAATGAATGTCTTGGGTTTCTTTACATTTCAAGACACTTCCTAGAACCCTTCTGATTTGTTCGTGAAAAGAGACAATTTGTTGGTAATACCAGCCTTTACAGCCCATGCCTAATTGACCCAGAGAGGTGTTGGGAGCCACTTCATTGAACGGTTCAATCAACATCACAAAACAGATTTTCTGAAGATGTTCACATTGCTGTTTGTGTGCTTGGTGTGTGTGCAATGGTTGTTATGCTTCCTACATTACAACAGTGATTGCACTTCTAAAGTACTTCATTGGCTGTTATATGCTTTGAGGCATCCAGATTTTCTCTTTCGCAACTCATACTTTTGATGGTTTTGTTTTATTCGTTCACTCATGGGACGTGGGCGTCGCTGGCTGGCAAGCATTTAGTGCCCATCTCTAGTTGCCCTTAAGAAGGTGGTGGTGAGCTGCTTCCTTGAACTGCTGCAGTCCATGTGCTGTAGGTTAACCCAAAAAGTCCCTAGAGAGGGAATTCCAGGATTTTGACCCAATGACAGTGAAGAAATGGTGATATATTTGCAAGACAGGATGGTGAGTGGCTTGGAGGGGAACTTGCTGGAGGTGATCTTCCCATGTATCTGCTGCCCTTGCCCTTCTAAGTGATAGTAGTCATGTGTTTAGAAGATGCTGTTTAAGAATCTTCTGTGAATTTCTGCAGTGCATCTTGTAGATAGTACACACTGCCGCTACTGAGCGCTGGTAGTGGAGGGAGTGGATGCATGTGGATTTTCACTGAAATCATATTAATCATCACTCGAATACTTTCCTTATGCTAAGGCACATATTTTATTACTTCTATTATCTTGAATTGTTTCAGTTTTCAGGATGATTACTACTTAATATTATGAGGCAATAGGTAGCATCACAGCAGGTAAAGCAAGTTGGGATCAGAGGGCAAAAAAAAAACATGTCAACTCTGACAAGATATTGTCCCTATGTGGGTGACAGACTGCATCTTCAGGAAGTAATACCATGGTAGAACCACAACAGAATGGCATCCTTACACATCACTCCAAAGCATAACACGATACAAATGATTGCCTCTATAAGCTGTCTTTCTTGTACCTGGTTTCTGGCACCAGAAGACCTGGTGCATTCTGAACTGCCGTAAACATTGGGTCCTCACCACCTGCAATTTTACACATGCCACTATGCTGAGAACAGGAGTGGAGCAGCTGGTGACCACAGGGCGGAGAAGGCTTGCCATTCTGGGGGGAAGACCAATGCCACTGCCTGCTCTTCAATCCTCACCGTCCTCCTACAACGTATAGAAAAATCACAGCACAATGGTCATATTCCTCCAGCAGGTGCTCTGCTAATAACAAGCCATGTTAAATGCAATGACACAGATTAAAATCCTAAGAGGCTAAACTGGATAGTTGTTGGAAACAAGTGTAGTGGTAGTGTCCCTGCCTCACAGCCAGAAGGCCTAGTGTTCAAGTCCCACCTACTCCTACTCTAGACTCTTGAGCTACTGATGATGAGCCTGTGGCAAAGCAGTAATGTCCAGGAGCTAGGTTAATACTACTCAGTGACATAGGTTCAAACTGCACCATGGCAGAAAGTGGAATCTAGTTAATTAATCTGGAATTTAGAGCTAGTGTAAAATGCGATCTACTTTGTGAATTGCCCTTTAAGGAAAGGAAAGGAATTCTGTTGTCCTTACCTACCAGGGACTCCGCAGAAATGCGACTCTTTAAATGATCAAAATCAATTAATATATTTCTGAATGCCATTTCCACCAAAAGATGCAGCCAACGTTTAAACAGTGCCACACTGCCGCTGCCACACCATCACTCAACTACCAACAACTGCTCAAGATCAGACTCATATGTGCAATCATATGCCAGGCTGCTGGCCCCATACTCACGGTTTCAGCTTGTGCAGTTTCAGCTATTCAAGCAACAATCTCTCTTTTGCAGGACAAGGATGTAAGCAAAAGGAAACAGCAGGAGCTAATGGAAGGGGCTAGGCATGACTCTATGTCCTAATATCCATGGAGGAGATGGTATATCACACTTCCAGCTCATCTCTTCTGAATTATGAGTTGCAGATTGGTGTATGTGTACACCTCTTACTTTCGTCACCTTGTGCACCATGACCTTATGCTTTCTCCTCTTAGATACCCAAGAAATCCAACTTGTCCAGGCAAAGAAGGAACTACTTCAGTGGAGGAACCCAACCAGGTGAGAACATTGTTTGCTTCTTCGAGAGTAGATTGGAGGCGGGTTCTGTGAATAGTGCAACAATAGTACAGGCGGGGTGTAGCCAAAGTATGAGTAAGGGTGGCACTGGTACCAGGCTCTTGGAGTCACAGTCACTCCGCTGACCACTTTGATGAGGCACTGTATCAAAGATGACAACTGATGGGTATGTGCATGAAATGCTTGATGCATTTACAGAGCTAAGCATGCAAGAGCCCATCACCAAGTTGCCATATGCATTTCCCAGAGCTAGGAGCCCATCCTCTGCAGCATGGAAATGATGATTAATTCCGTTTGTATATTTCTGGAAACAACTATGATGGCCAACACCTCAGCTTCCAGTGCTACATGATTACCTGATGTCTGAGTGCTGCAGTGAAAGCTCAGACTAACTTCTTCATGGCTAGGCACTGCCACTATGACAGAACGACAGTGAGGAAAGCGGCTTGTGGCATGTCATTGCAGTATAGCAATCAGTCCTCCACCGACTGTACGGGTTGCTGACGCCCTACCCCAGGGAAATGAAGCAGGGACCAGATAGCCTTCTCAGGATGACAGAACTTATCCTCCCACTCCTGCCACTCAAACAGTTGCTCTTTTATGTCAACCAGCCCAGCCAAGGTGATAGATTCAGAAACCGCACTTGCTAGGGCAACAAACTTTTTGTTCAAAATTAATTCATCACTGGTCAGAGCAGCATTTATTGTCCGTCCCTAATTGGCCAGTTCAGAGTCAAGCACATTGCTGTGACTCTTCTGTTCCCTGAAGGACATTAGTGAGCCAGACAGGTTTTCCCAGACAATAGTCTCAAGGTTATCAATGATTCTCTTAATTCCTGAATCTTATTACATTCAAATTGCACCATCTGCCATGGAGGGATTTGAACTCAGGTGACTGGACATTAGCCTGGGTCTCTGGATTAACAGATCTAGTGATAAGACCACCAGGCCATCCCTCCTCATAATCCAGCACAGCCTCCAAGAGGAAAGATCCTTTGCTGTGATCCAGCTGTGTAACAGTGACACCAAGAGGATAAAGAAAGAGATTCTCCTTATTGATAATAAAAAGCAGAACCTCAAATTGGCACATGATAAACAACATTGAAGATATAAATACATAATAACTCGAAGATGGAGTGGCAGAAATGGGACTTGAGTAATTGGACACTAGTGCTGGTACTGCAAAAAGCAGGAGCTGTAACACTGCAATAGCATTCACCTGAACCATGCTGGGGCAAGTCACATAAATAGGGTGGTAGCGAGGACATCAAACATGACGGGAAGGGATCGTGTGAGATGAAATGCAGTAAATCAAAGGGAATTATAGAACATGTTAGCAATGTGGGTTTTCATAAACAGTATGTGGAAGGAAGGAATAGAGGTTCAAACTTAAGAATGCACCAACAGATGAGGCCAGAGATTGCAAAAATGGTTTAAAGAGTTAACAACTCTTTTTTTTTAATTTATTCACAGGATGTGGGTATCATCAGCTAGGCCATTTATTGCCCATCTCCACATCGCTGTGGGTCTGGAGTCATTTGAAGACCGGGTTACTGTACCAGGTGAGTTTTCCCCTGACAATGGTTTCATGCTCGTCATTACATTCTCAATTCCAAATTCTAAAGATTCGAATTCCGCCAAGGCAAGATTAAAACCTGGGCCGACAGAATATTACCTGGATCTACTGAATTAACAGTCGAGTGAGAACACCACTGGACCACTTGCATTAGGCCATGAATGAAAACAGCATTCCTAACAACTGGATACATTGCTATCACAGATAGTAATAAATATGTATGGCCTGACAGTCATTACAGGAGTATGATTTTAAGGTGACCAAAACTGGGACCTAAATATTGGATGGCCTTAATATGTTGAGAAGACAGGAAGTTAGGATAAGTTGACGTGCTAACTCTGTTAATTAATGATGACATTAATGCAGTAGTTGGAGATTACCATAGTTCAGAATAGCAAGATATAGAATCAGTTTGGGCAGAATTAAGACATGGGAAAGGTAAGAGGTCATTTGTGACAGTAGTTCACAGTACTCTGTTCCCAATTAACCCTAGTGGTACAGTTGACTAGAGTATTTAGGAAGGAATAAATGGCGGTGTGTAAGAAAGGGAAAGTTACCATAATAGTTATGGTAGTAACTTCCATGCAACTTGGGCAAATCAGATTGGCAAATGGTGGCCTGGAAAGTAAGACAGAACGTGTTTGGCACAATTGCATAAGGCAACATTGCTGTTTAGAAGGGGAGGTGATCTTATTGAAACGTATGGGATCCTGAGTGATCTCAATAGAGTGGATTCCAGGAGGATGTTGCCCCCTGTCGAAGGGACTAGAATCACGGGACGCAATTTAATTATAAGACAGACATAAGAATTATTTTTCTCTAGGAGGACTGTTAGTTTGTGAAATTCTATTCCTCAAAAAACAATGGAGGCTGAGTCACTGCATTTATTCCAGATTGAATTAGATAGGTTTTTGATAGACAAAGCAGTCAATGGTAATGGGGTAGAGACAGGAAAGTGGGAGTCAAGGTTACCAGCATGATCAGCCATGATCTTATTGAATGGTGAAGGAACCACAAAGTGCCAAATGACTGACCAAATAAACTGTTTCTAAGTCCTATAATTCCTACACCATCTGCAGTCTCTCCACTGAAAGTCAGTAGCCTTCTCTGGGCACACTAGGACAAGTACAGGATGAATAACACCTGTTTATATACAATACTGAATCATTTCATGGATAGATTTTGTCTGGAATGTTTATTTTCTGGTTCATTTTCCCATTATAAATGACAGTGGGCCACACTGGCGCCACCATCTTACAGTGGGAGAGAGGATCCCAAAACTGCTAATCATTTTATAACACTGCCAGTTCTGTTGGGTAGATTCACTGCCACCAATCCTTCTGCTGGTATTAGCTGGGCAACTGGTGCCATGTGGGGAAAGATGTCCATATGACAACTTAGGGAGAAGCTCCAATTTGATTCAACAGTAAAGGCTTACTTTGTTGCTGGCAATCCCTCCCTAACCAGTATGATTGCCCACCATGTCACTGGTCAATGGCTCTATAGGTCTTGTGTGGCTGATGAGCCTGATTCTAGAGCCACATCTCTGACCACACATTTGACAGGTGTTTCCGGGAGGCATAATTGGTCCCTGGCCTCGAGATCACTGGTATTCCTTTCTCCACTTCCTTTTCCATACTTGCTCAGTGTTCTTAAAGAATTATGTCTCTACTTCCAAGTCAAGTTTCTTCTGAGCAAGGGTCTCCCCTTTGCATTGACATCAATGGTGCATTTCTTTAGGTAAGCCTTCAGGGAATCTTTGAAACACTTCCTTGGTCCTCCTCTCATTCAAGTGCCTTCCTTGAGCTGGGCAGAAAGGATTTGCTTTGGCAATCTGAACTCAGGCATCCTGAACACATGGCCAGCCAAGCAGACCTATTTCCGGATGATCACAGCCTCGAAGCTGATGTATTCGCTGCTTCAAGCACATTGATGTTAGTATGCCTGTGCTCCCAGCTGATGCATGCAAACCATCTCAAACAGCACTGATGGTACTTCTCCAGGTACTGGGGAGTTGGAGCTGTTGTGGTCATTAAACTGGACTAGTAATCCAGAGGCCCCAGGCTTATGTGGGTTCAAATCACACCACATCAGTTGGGGGGGTGAGAACTGTTACAGAGATAGTAGGAACTGCCGATGCTGGAGAATCTGAGATAACAAGGTGTAGAGCTGGATGAACACAGCAGGCCAAGCAGCATCAGAGGAGCAAGAAAGCTGATGTTTCGGGTCTGGACCCTTCTTCAGAAATGCTACAGACTATCACAGGATCCTCTTGGGGGACTGGAATTCAGCTAAACCTGGAACTAAATGTTAGTCTCAGTAATGTCCAGGGCCAGACTAACATTGATTGATGTAAAGAAAAACCCAGCCGATTCACTAATGTACCTCAGGGAAGGCCATCTACCTCACAACAAAGAGGATGGTCTGTGGCAGAGGGCAGGTAAGGTTTGGGACAAGGGGAAATTCATTGCTGTTAATGGCATCCTACTCAGGTGAGGTCTTCTTAGAGAACCCGGCCAGAAAGATTGTATTCTCCCTTCCTCCTTGTGTAATTACGTCAGTGTCAGGAGCTCACCTCCAGGATTCAGGAGTTGGAACACTGCCCAGGTCCCGGAGCATGGTTGGGATCACCTAACCAATTTGCAGCGTGGCTTAAGGTGTGTCCCATGACTGATTCTTTTCTCTATTAGGTAGAAAACACAAAAAGGTGCGAGGGTAGCATATCGGGATTTTTAAAAACATATTTATTTGCAAACGGAATCTCGGGTCGTCGCGTTGTTATTTGCATTGATTCTTTTCCAAAACTGCAAATCGATATTGTTGAGTTTCAGCTTACGCAACGTTGCGTGTGTTTAGATCTTAACGACTGCAGCCTGGTAATTGCAAAGTATGAGATCGGAATCTTCCACCTCACTCCTTTTTCGTATTTGTGACTTTTGCAGTGCAGTTTTAATTATTTCTGCAGGCCAAAGGCACTGACTTTGTAAATTAAATGCAATATTTAAAGACCAATTCATTTTAAAACTAGAGGAAATCGAAAAGTTCGTACTGTGCTAAATCTGGAAGTAGGTTTTTATAATGAGACCAGCCCTTTCCTATTTGCTCTACAACAAATGATACGTGATAAGAGAAAGTCCAACAAATCATTAACCTTGACTTCTAACGCAAAACACTTCCGCGCTCCTGCCAACTTACACTGACCTTCGAAAGCCGGGTAGATAGCTCACGTTCTCAGATTGTCACTGAACTTTATTACGGGAAAAGAAACTATTCGCTGGAAGGTCAAATTGCCATGTGATCTCCAAGTGAAAGTATTTATCCCGCCTCATTTTAAAAATTAAGTTTCAACATTTAACCGATTTTAAAAAAAGAAAAATAACCATCGGAGATGTTTCTGCCAATAATCCCTTCTACAAATATATCAAAATTGTCTAAAATGCATATTTTACGGGAGATTAATGAACGTTTAGGTGGTGTTTACATTTCTTGCTGAACTGATAGATTTTGGAAAGATTAGATGGGGCAGAGAGAAAGCAGAAAAGGCTGCACACAACTGTACTTACTATAGCTAATGATATCTGCTACACTTTGCTGTGGATACAGATTCTTCCATGTGACATTGTAATTTGCTGCATTTTTTTGTTTATTTATTTTGTGGGATTTGGGTGTCACTGGCTGGCCAGCATTTATTGCCCATCCCTAGTTGCCCTTGAGAAGGTGGTGGTGAGCTGCCTTCTTTGCTGCAGTCCACCTGCAGTAGGTTGACCCACAATGCCATGAGGGAGGGAATTCCAGGATTTTGACCCAGTGACAGTGAAATAATTACGATATTCTTCAAAGTTAGGTTAGTACGTAGCTTGGAGGATAATTTGAAGGTAGTGGTGCTCCCGAGTATGTGCTGTCCTCGCCCTTCCAGGTGGAAGTGGTCATAGGTTTGGAAGGTGCTGTCTGAGGATCTTTGGTGAATGTCTGCAGTGCCTCTTGTCGTGGCTAGTACACGCTGCTACGACCGAGTGTCAGAGGAGGGAGTGAATGCAGTGTCAATCACGCAGGCTGCTTTGGCCTGTATTCTTAAGTGGGGAGTATTCCATCACACTCCTGACTTGTGCCTTGATTTATTTATGGTCACGTACCGAAATACAGTGAAAAGCTTTGTTTACAATCAGTACAGGCAGATCATAGTAAGCAAAGGATGTACAGCTCAAAAAAACTTGGAGGCATACAGGTTACATTACACGGGGCGTGTGCTAGGTGAGATCAATATTAGCAAGATCAGCATTATTTAAGGCTAGAGAGAGTCCATTCATCAGTCTGATAGGGCCAAGAAGAAGCTGTTGCTGAACCTGCTCGTGCGTGTGTTCAGGCTTCTGTATCTTTGTAGATGGTGGACAGGCTTTCAGGAGTCAGAAGGCGAGTTACTCACTGCAATTTGCCAATCCTGACAGCTTCTGAGGCCTACAGGTGCTCAATTAAATGCAGAACTTCAGAAGATGCTGTCAGTAATTCGTTGCTATTCTATAGGGCGTGTTAGAAGTCTCTCCAGGCAGCAGTAAGTACAAATCACAAATTAAATACTTGATGCAAAATCATATATTTGCCGCGGCTTATTGAATGAGTTAACTTAAGTTTTTAACAACATACTAAGTTAATAAATAATGAACAGCAATACTATCTGAAACCTTTTGTATTTGTGGAAACTCGTTTCTCCAACTCAAGTTCATTTTCATTTATTACTATTATCTTAATCCCTTGTTACATCATTAACGATTAGAGTGAAATAAATTATTAATAACAAGCAAAAAAAATTCACTGCATTTACTTTCTGGTTTGCCATCTGTGGGACTATTTCACTGTGCCCATTTATTTTGTTCAACAATATTACTGGTGCTGGATACCTGGCAATCTCCTGAATTTGATCAGATGCAAATTGACATTTGCAAGGGAAAACCCACCCCAGGCATCAATCATTTGTTTCAGAGATAGTAGGAACTGCAGATGCTGGAGAATCTGAGATAACAAGGTGCAAAGGTGGATGAACACAGCAGGCCAAGCAGCATCAGAGGAGCAGGAAGGCTGACGTTTCGGGCCTAGACCCTTCTTCAGAAAATTTTCTGAAGAAGGGTCTAGGCCCGAAACATTAGCCTTCCTGCTCGGCCTGCTGTGTTCATCCAGCTCTACACCTGGTTATCGCCAATCATTTGTAATTGTTTGAAGTCAAAGGTCACCACTGCTGACTGCAAAATCCAGACATTTAAACAACTAATAGTAAGTCAGTGTCCATTGATGCCAGTGTCAGCCAATAAGTTGGAAGTGGAATGTGACCTGTAAACATTCCTTTGTTGCAAACAATTAAGCTGATGGGAAGGTGCAATCCCCTTTCATCATACAGAGTCCGGTGTTAACTGACCTCCAAGCCAAGTCTCTGCTAACACCACTTGCCTCCATTAGCCTCTTGCCAAATGACATTAATAATCATGAGGAACATGACAACAATCAAGATACAAGGAAATACAAAGGAAACTAACCAAATTCTGGGATGATAATTACAACTGCCGTCTGAGATGGATTGCACCCACATATTATGCTCCTGCGAGTATTATTTCAGGGAAATGCACATGATGCTCAAGTGAGGGATGATAGTGTGGCTGGAAATGTTTATGACACAGCATTATTACATCTGGCCCATTAACCTCTTGCAAGATTGAGCATATTGTGCCTTTTGTAGAGTGGCTCTCCAGTTGTGGTTGAACAACAAAGTGCTTTTTGTGGGATTTCAAATCAACATGGCCCCAACTTACAAGTATAAATTGGAGGATGTGGGAGGTAGGGTTATCCCTACCACAAGGTATAAAGGATAGATATCTACAGACTTTTCTCCCTTGCCTTTAGACATTTCCTTTTGAATGCAGAGGTTACAAATTCCTTGGGTTCAAGGAAAGAAAAGTGGTGCCAGTACTACTGCCACTCACTGATGTGGAAAGAGTACTGAACAGGCTGAAATTGAGAGACTGCCAGCCAACACCTGACAACATGGAGAAAGTGACTATTTGTTTTTTTTTAAAAAAGCCTTTTGGTTTTTAAACTGTTAAATAGATTTAAAGATTTAACTCTAATAGCAATTAAACTACAACAGTCTAATATTTTCTTCAAGACTGAAGTTCATTTGGATGTAAAGAATATAGATATCCTCCCTTAAAAGGTGATCTTGGGGGAGAAAAGCCATTCATACATATAAAGGAAAAGGGTGAATTCAATAACACAATACTGCAATAAAAACTGATCGATATTGAAGGAAATGTATTTTATTGGGGGTGTTAATTCCTTCTGTTCAGTTGTGAGTCAAAGTACTTGATAAAAATGCTGAAAAATGAATTACAGAAAAAACTACAAATAGTTTTAAAGTATTTTCAAAATCATTTTCATGCAAGAAATTACCATTATGCAGAAATTGAAACAATAACTTTAATTCTTGACCTACAATTAACATTATTGACCATGTTGCCAGACAAAGTTTGTGATAGATGCTTGGAAATTAAGATTTTTAGAATGGAATCATTGCTTTCCCTTTCCCAATAAAAAAAATTGAAACTGCGCTTATTTGGCTACAGGTGTATATGGCAGGATTCCAAAAGTCTTAGAAATCCTCTTCAGCATGTTTACTTCTGGATTTCTTGTGCTGCAAAAGCCTCTGAATGGTTTCAAATATTGTGCGCTCCCCGTGCACCTTGTTGTCTCTTGTGCGCACATTTACAGTTCCACTGCTCTTCTCTTTTTCACCAACCACTGCAAATGTAATAACATACTTCAATACCTTGTATTTTACCTTGAATTAATTGCTACACAGATAAAATGATTCCAAACAATATTCTACATCAATGCAAATGATAATGCTTTGAAATGACTGACAGGCATGCCAATAAAACAGATGCACAGTATTACACACAAGCTGATGTACTAGAATGATTCTCTTGCTCTTCCTCCCATCATGATAGCGTTGAAAGATCTCCTGACATGACTCATGTCAGTGATAATTTGCACTCTGACGTGCGTGGTGGAATATTTCCCTACGAAAACTTTATTTGGTACTTTAATCACAGCTAAAGAAACATAAAACATCCCAGTTCATAACATTAATTGTTTTAGACACTTTAGCTACTGATTCATAGTATTGTTTTGTCCAATTAAGTGCTGAAAATATTCCATATTTTGGCACAAATGCTAAGTCTAATCCATAAAAGGCTGCTGTGACTGTGCAGAGACACGGGTTTGCAGGAAATACAGCTGCCAGGAACAAAAATGGCACTTCCATATCATCACACTACAGGTTGGTGCTGTTTGAGAATGACACCGAGGCAATCATCCAGGTTAGAGTGAACCCCAGGCCTGTGGATACTAAGAGGGACAGGTGCAACAATGACAGCAATGCAGCTACAACCTCTGGCATGCAACCAGTCAACTGGTGACTGCATTTTAGAGAGAAATAGTTCACGGCCTTGATTGTCTCGAAGCTGCCTTGTTCCTTTCCTAGCTACAGAGCATTGTTGACCTGATAAGTGCATATAATTCACCTGTCCTCGCTCAGAGAACTTTGAGAGACATCAAACCTTCTGGCTGCAGTAGGCCCAGAGCACAGACTCC
Source organism: Rhincodon typus (assembly GCF_021869965.1). NCBI lineage: Eukaryota > Metazoa > Chordata > Chondrichthyes > Orectolobiformes > Rhincodontidae > Rhincodon > Rhincodon typus. The sequence goes on along the minus strand of NC_063332.1, from coordinate 54,716,720 downwards.
TGGCTGTGGTATGCCTGAGGCATGGACACATGGCAGGGTTGTCGTTACTGTACCCGGAGCAGGAACTCTGAGGCCTGGGACAACTTGCAAACACTTTGCAGAAACCCTGGAGCTGTGTTTGAAGACCCCTTGTACAAGAGATGAACTCTATTTATGCAATTTCTTTTTATTCTTTTTGTAACTCAGAATGGCACCAGATTGTGGTAACAAAACACCTTTCACTCTATGTTTCCAGATATGTGTGACAATAAATAAATAAATCTAAAAAAACTGCAAAGAAATTTAAATAGACCCACTAATGATCAGAATGAGTATAACACTTTTTTTTAAACTCTTAGAATGGAGGCATCACCAGCAAGGTATTTAGTATATATCAAATGAAAACGGTGGATGCTAGAAATCAGAAACAAAAACAAATTGCTGGAAAAGCTCAGCAGGTCTGACAGCATAATTGGAGAGAAATCAGAGTTAATATTTTGGGTCCAGTGACCCTTCTTCAGAATGGGTTCTCTCAGAATTTATTATTTATCCCTATTAGGCCACTTCAGAAGGGAATTCAGAGTCAGCTGCAATGATATAGGACTGAAGTCACATATTAGCCAGCACCGCAAGGAAAACCAGTTTCCTTTCTTGAGTCATTAGCGAACCAGTTGAATTTTTAAGACAATCCATTTTACTGATAGCAGCTTTTCTCCTTCCAACTGGATTGTGGTTAGACATGAAGGCTATTGCAGTTGAAATCTATGAAATAAGTAATCCTATCTTAAACCTCTTGATCTATTCAGCATATCAGGCAGTGTCATTAACCACAAAGGCTATTGAGGAAAGGCAGTTATATTGAGTATTAGTGGGCCAATAAGCAAAAAAAGACCATAGCATAAATAATCAAACAGAATAAAATAGACATAGTCCAAAGTATAGAAGGATGTTACAGTTCTTTCAAACAACTTCACCAACTACATTGTGAAAAGATTTATAAAGCTTACCAAGGATAAAGTTATATTGAGCAAGTTGTGCATTTCGGATCTTCTTGTTCAGTGTACATCCTTGATCGAGGTCAACGTCAGACATTAACCCAGCATCATGAAATTGCTGTTGAACCTAATCATATCAAAGAAACAACATTACCGAAACTGCTTTTTTTCTGTCTAAAAGAACGAAGAACCTTGAGTGGCTGTGACTTTGTTCCCAACAAAATAACTTTAATATAATTCATTTCACATCAGAATGCACACCAAGGAATTACAAATGATAAGCTTTGTTTCTACATGAGAAAATCCAGAGTGAAAAAGTCATTCAGCCATAGAGTTCATCAATACTGCTCCCATTCATCATTCTATCACATTGAACCCCACCATCTCTGTTAATTACAGAAGACAGAACAGTACAGCACAGGAATAGGCCCTTCCACCCACCATGTCTGTGCTGACCATGATGCAATTCTAAATTGATCCCATCTGCCTGCACATGGTCTGGATCCCTCTATTCCCTCCTGTTCATCTGCCTGTCTAAATGTCTCTTAAACTTTGCTAACAGATCTGCTTCTACCACCTCTCCTGGTACCACGTTCCAAGCATCTACCGTCATCTATGTAAAAATACTTTCCTCACATATCTCCTCTAAACTTATCCCTCAAACCTATGCCCCCTAGTATTTGGCATTTCCATCCTGGGGGGAAAGAATAGTCCGAGTATCCACCCTATCCATGCTTCTTAAATTTTATATCCTTTTATCAGGTCATCCTTCAGCCTCTGACAATCTAGCAAAGTCAATCTAAGTTTGTCCAACCTCACCATATATCTATTACACTCCAAGCCAGGCAAAATCCTGGTAAACCTCTTTTGCACTAAATTATCTTCCCAAACTCCTCAGTAGAATTTTAAAAAAAATCAAAATCATGTTGGTGAAAGGCTCTAAACTTTCAATCCTCTTCTCATTTTCCTTTCAAATGTTAAACAAAATAGACTGAATAAACTGTACAAAATATAACGTCAGCTCAGTTTTCTAACAGAAAGATTTTCTACAGCAATACTTCAAAGAAGAAAAGTGTGGCAACACCGAGTGCAACACGAAGATCAGTGTACTGCCAGTAAATCAGACCGGAAGGCCCTAAATGCAAAGGCAGGATTATGTCAACTGTGAATGAACACAAAGAACATTTCAAGCACACATTCATTTTTATCATTTCAGATAGGGCAAACAAGAAAACAACTTTCAGACTGGTTATTTCCTGGTGCCTCAATAGCCATGTAAAACTTTGAAGCTATAGGAATAGGTTGGGGCATTTTTCCCTGGAGCGTCAGAGGCTGAGGGGTGACCTTATAGATATTTATAAAATCACAAGGGGCATGGATAGGGTAAATAGACAAGGGGAGTCCAAAACTGGAGGGCATAGGTTTAAGGTAAGAGGGGAACAACTTAAAAGAGACCCAAGAAGTAACTTTTTCACGCAGAGAGTGGTGCATGTATGGAACAAGCAGACAGAGCAAGTGGTGGAGGTGCGTACAACATTTAAAAGACATCTGGATGGGTACATGAGTAGGAAGGGTTTAGAGGGACATGGGCTAAATGCTGGCAAATGAATGTGAACACAGACTGCTTCAGTATCTGAGGATTCACAAATGGTGCTAAACATTGCACAATCAGCAGCAAACACTCCCACTCTGACTTTATGATGGGGTGGGGGGGTGATGTCATTGATGAAGCAGTAAAGATGGTAGATCCTCATCTACAAGGAGATTAAAATTATCCATGATTAACACACAGCCTTTCCTACACGCCTCATTATCTTGTGATTTATTCTCAGTCACCCACTGTTAGGGTCCCTATAGACTCCACCTAACAGCATCTTGCCTTTTTATTTCTTACCTCTGCCCATATGGATTCAATACCTTTCAATGCAAGATCATTTCTTGCTATAGAACTTATTTCATCCTGTACAATACTATCCCAATACTATCTTCCTGCCTGTCCTTTCAAAAAAAAAATCACATATCACTGAATATTTGATTCGTGGTTCTGATTTCATTGAAGTTGTGAAGAATAAAAGGTGAACACTTTGAAATAGTAGAGGCACCAAGTCCTTGAGTCTTTCATGCGTGGGAACATCTCCCCATCTAGCTCGCTCATAACTTAAAAAACATATTAGATCACCTCTTGGCCGCCTTCTCTCTGCAGAGAACAGTCCCAACCTCTCCAATCTACCCTCAGAAATGAAGTTTCTCATCCATTGAACAATTTCTGTAAGTCTCTTCCACAATTTCTCAAATGCATTCACTTCCTTTCTATATAGTGTGGTGCGCAAAACTTGTAGACAATACTCCAGCTGAGGTCTGATGAGAAGCTTATACAAGTTTAGCATATCTTCCTTGCTCGTGTACTCCGTGCCTATTATTAAAGTCAAAGATACTGTATGCTTTAGTAACTGCTCTTTTCACTCATCCTGCCACCTTCAATGATCTGTGCACATATACACCCAGGTTCCTCTGCTCCTGCAAATCCTCAGAATTGTATCTCATATTTTATATTGTCTGTCCACATTCTTGTTAACAAAATGCAATAACTTACATTTTTCTACATTCAGTTTCATCTGCCAGCTCTCTACCCATTATACTAACCTGTAATAAGTAGAAGGTATTAGATGTTTTAGTGATTATACAGGTACATAAATCCCCAGGACTTGACAAGATGTATCCCAGGCTGCTATGGGAGGCAAGGGAGAAGATTGCTTGGGCTCTGACAGATACATTCAATACTTTGCTGGCCACAGGAGAAGTGCCGGATGACTGGAGGATAGCTGAAGTGGTTCCTTTGTTCAAGAAGGACAGCAGGGATAGACCAGGTAATTACAGATGAGTCAACAGTATAAATTGGTCAGGAACAGGCATAGAGTAGATCATAGAATCTCTTCACCATGGCAGACATAGAATTACAGAATCCCTACAGTGTGGAAGTAGGCCATTCAGCCCATCAAGTCCATACCAACTCTCGGAAGAGCATCCCGCCCAGATCCACCTCCTACCCTAGCCCTGTAATCCTGCGTATCCCATGGCTAATCCACCTAACCTGCACTCCCTGGATACCATGGGCAATTTAGTGTCACCGATCCACCTAACATGCACATCTTTGGAGTGTGGGAGGAAACCTGTGCAGACACAAGGAGAATATGCAAACTCCACACAGTTGCCCAAAGCTGGAATCGAACCTGGGTCCCTAGTGCTGTGAACCACTGAACCACCATGCTGCCCACATGGCTTAGATCATAGGGCAGAAGTTTAAGATGAGAAGTAAATGGTTTAGAAGAGATCTGAGGAATTTTTTTTCACCCAGAGGTGGTAAACATATGGAATATGCTGCATGAGAGGATGGTACAGGAAAGTACTCCAGCAACATTTGAGAAGCAGCTGGATGAATACTTAAAATGCCAGGGCTATGGACCAAATGCAGGTAAACGGGATTAGTGTAGTTTGGGGTTTGTTGGACAGCACAGACATAGTAGGCTGAAGAGCCCTTATTCTCTCTATGACACTATGGTCTATGTCCTTTTGAATTTCTCCACTGTCCGCCTCACATTTTACACCGATTTAAAGGCTGAAATCACCCACAAACTTTGAAATTGTCCCTAGAACATCGAGATCCTGATCATTAACATACATCAAGAAAATCAAGGATCCCAATACCAACCGCTGGGAAACTCCACTACAAACCTTATTCTGGCCCAAAAGTATCTAATGACCATTACTCTGTATGCCATACTCAGCTTTGTATCCACCTTGCTTCTGTACCTCTTATTCCATGAGTTACAACTTCCTTGTGGGGCACTGTATTGAACCTCCTAGTGGTAAATCAAACATCTTTAACAAACCCTTCAAAGTCTATGCACAACTTGCATTGGGATGAATGTATTAATCAGCCTTGAAAATTAATCAAACACGCCAGTGGATTCTCTGTTGATCAATATAAAAGGATTTGAGGATGACACTTTAACTTGTCTAGTAAGCCATATACAGTACAAAAATTAAATCTATTAATAATCTCAAAATCCAAGAAACATTTATAATTCTTTTATTCCACGTGTACACAGAAAATGTTCTCCTGCCACCAGTGCTCTGCTTCTGTTCCATATCCCCTTAAGCTAGCAACACCAAGGTTTGTAACTGGATTCAACAACTCAAATTTCTCCCAGGATTCTAAACACACTCCGAGAATGGGTCAAAGGAGAAAACACCACATATAAACAATAACAAACATGAACCAGAATCTTACAAACAGTACTACTGCTTTTGCCCTGAATATTCTCAAAACACATTCATAAATCTACTCCATAATAAGGAAACTATAAAATATTTGTATCTTCAGACTTTACCTGTTGTGCATATTCTTCACATGTAGGTCCCACAGGTACAACCATAACTTGACGTGGAGACAGCCAGAGAGGCCTGCAAAGTAAAAATTGCAGCATATTTCAGATAATGCCAACAACCTCTCACCATTACTTCAGCGGTCGTTTGTTCCTAGACATCAAAAAAGCTATTCAATAAGGCTGGTGCAAATTGGCTCTCCCACCCTAGAAGAACTCAAACATCTCCTCAAAGCAGTTCAGATAAATAGCAAATATTCAGCACATTGATTACAGTTCTTATTCAGCTGACATAAGACACAGGAGCAGATGTTAGGCCATTCAGCCCATTGAATGCTCCACCATTCAATCACGGCTGGTAAGTTTCTCAACCCCATTCTCCCCATAAACCTTTGGTCCCCTTGATGATCAAGAACCTCTCTCTGTCTGTCTTAAATATTCTCAATGACTTGGCCTCCACAGCCTTCTGTGGCAATGAATTCCATCGATTCACCACTGTCTGGCTGAAGAAGTTTCTCCTCAACTCTGTTCTAAAGAGTCTTCCCTTTACACTAAGGTTGTGCCCTCGGTCCTAGTCTTTCCTGTCAATGGAAACATCTTCCCAATAACCGGTCTGTCCAGGCCGAATCAGTATTCTTTACGTTTCAGTTAGATCCCCCATCATCCTTCGAAACTCCATTGAGTATAAACCCAGAGTCCTCATTTGTTAAGCCTTTCATTCCTGGGATCATTCTCGTGAACCTCCTCTGGTCCCACTCCAGGGCCAGTACATTCCTCCCGAGATATGTTGCTCACAATACTCTAAATGTGGTCTGACCAGCACTTTATAAAGCCCCAGAAGTGCATCCCTGCTTTTATAGTCTAGTCCTCTCAAAATAAGTGCCAACATTATATTTGCCTTCTTAACTACCAACTCAACCTGCAAGTTTATCTTAAGAGAATCCTGGACTAGGACTCCCAAGTCCCTTGCACTTCAGATTTCTGAATTTTCTCCCCAATTAGAAAACAGTCTTTGCCTCTCTTCTTCTCACCAAAGTGCATGACCTCACACTTCCACGTTGTATTCCATCTGCCACTTCTTTGCCCCTCTCCTAACCTGTCTAAATCCTTCTGCAGCCTCCCCAGCTCCTCAATACGACCTCTCCCTCCACCTATCTTTGTATCATCTGCAAACTTAGCCAGAATGCCCTCAGTTCCAGTAGATCATTAACGTATAAAGTGAAAAGTAGTGGTCCCAACACGGACCCTTGCGGAACTCCACTAGTCGCCAGCTGCCATCCTGAGGAAGATCCTTTTAACGCCACTCTCTGCTTTCTGCCAGACAGCCAATCTTCTATCCATGCTAGCACCTTGCTTCTAACACCACGGGCCTTTATCTTACTCAGCAGCCGCCCGTGCGGCACAAAGAACAAAGAAAATTACAGCACAGGAACAGGCCCTTCGGCCCTCCAAGCCTGCGCCGATCCAGATCCTCTATCTAAACCTGTCACCTATCTTCCAAGGATCTGTATCCTTCTGCTCCCTGCCCATTCATGTATCTGTCTAGATACAGCTTAAATGACGCTATCGTGCCCACCTCTACCATCTCCGCTGGCAACTTGTTCCAGGCACCCACCACCCTCTGCGTAAAGAACTTTTCCCCTCTCACCTTGAAATCGTGATCCCTAGTAATTGAGTCCCCCACCCTGGGGAAAAAGCTTCTTGCTATCCACCCTGTCTATACCTCTCATGATTTTGTAGATCTCAATCAGGTCCCTCCTCAACCTCCGTCTTTCTAATGTAAATAATCCTAATCTATTCAACCTCTCTTCATAGCTAGTGCCCCTCCCCCATACCAGGCAACATCCTTGTGAACCTCCTCTGCACCCTCTCCAAAGCATCCACATCCTTTTGGTAATGTGGCACCTTGTCAAAGCCTTCTGGAAGTCCAGGTAGATAACATTCATTGGCCCTCCTTTGTATAACCTTCTCATTACCTCCTCAAAGAATTCGAAGAGATTTGTCAGGCATGGCCTCCCCTTGATGAAACCATACTGACTTTGCCCTATTTTACCATGCACTTCCAAGTATTCAGAAATCTCATCCTTCACAATGGACTCCAAAATCTTACAAATGACTGAGGTCAGGATAATCGACCTGTAATTTCCCGTCTTTTGCCCTACTCCCTTCTTAAACAGGGGGGTTACGTTAGCAATCTTCCAGTCCTCTGGGAGCCTTTCTGACTCCAGTGATTCTTGGAAGATCAGCCCTAACACCTCCACTATCTTTTCAGCTATCTCCTTCAGAACTCTAGGGTGTGGTCCATCAGGTCCAGGGCATTTATCCATCTTCAGACCTATCAGTTTTTCTAGCACCCTCTGGAGGGTGATAGCCACCATACACACATCTGCCCCCCGACTCTTGAATTTTTGGGACATTACTCATGTCTTCCATTGTGAAGACTGACGTACTTATTCAGTTCCTCAGCCATTCCTTTGTTTCCCATTACTACTTCTTCAGCGTCATTTTCCAGCAGACCAATGCCCACTTTTGCCTCTTTTGCCCTTTACATATCTAAAGTTCACTCTGATCATCCAATGTTAAGTTTTTATTCCCCAATGGCAGATCAGTACCACACAGATACTCTCAAACTGGTAGCTTTTCAACATAATGTTGAAAATGGTGAAGCAGACAAGCGTTTGTCTAACACTTATTTCGGAAGTTATTACATGTTAGCAATAATTATACAATCCACTAATCTCAAAAAAATCTTAAATGAAACATACAAGAATTGAGTTTTTCATTACCATTTGCCACCATAGTTTTCAGTCAAAATTGCAATCATTCGTTCCACAGAGCCTAGGATTGCCCGATGAATAATAACAGGCCTATTCTGGTCAACACCATCATGACTGTGAAATAAAGTGAAACCATTTCAGCATCTCTTGTATTTAACATGAATGTTAAAGTTTTCTTTAATAACGGGGGAAATAATTAGATTTATAATACTGGCTGTACATCAAGACGAGCAATTGATTCATGATCGACTGCTAAATTTTAATGGCAGTAATAACAGAGAATAAGTGTTGAGATTATAAATCATTAGACACTGGAGTAGAATTAGGCTGTTAGGCCCATAGAATCTGCTCTGCCATTCAATCGCTGTTGAAATGAATCTCAACCTCACTCTTCTGCCTTCTCCCTGTAATCTATGATCCCCTTACTATCTCTGTCTTAAAGATACTTTGGATCAACTGGGCCAATGGGCTGAGGACTGGCAGATGGAGTGTAATTTGGATAAATGCAATGTATTGCATTTTGGTAAAAGCAAACAAAGGCAGGACTAACACAGCTAATGAAAAGCCCTGGATAGCGTTATCGAACAGAGACATGTAGGGGTTCAGGTACATAGTTGTTTGAAAGTTGCATCGCAGGCAGATAGGGTGGTGAAGGCAGCATCTAACACTCGTGCTTTTGTTGCTTAGACCACCGAGCACGGGAGCTGCAACATCATGTTCAGGTTGTACAGGATGTTGGTGAGGCCACTTTTGTGTACAGTTCTGCTCACCCCGCTATAGGATGAATATTATTGGAAAGGATTCAGAAAAGATTTACCAAGATGTTGCCAGGGCTGGAGGGTTTGAGTTATAAGGGGAAGCTGAATAGGCTGGCACTTTTTCTTAGGAGCGCAGCAGGTAGAGGGGTGACCTTATTGAGGTTTATAAAATCATGAGGAACATGGATCAGGTGAATAGTGAAGGTCTTATTCCTAGCATGGGTGAGTTCAAAACTAGGGGGCACATTTTTAAGGTAAGTGGAGAAAGATTTAAAACAGACCTGAGGGGCAACTTTTTCACACAGAGGGTGGTTCGTGTGCGGAAAGAACTGCCAGAGGACGCGGTAGATGCAGATACAGTTATAACATTCAAAACACATTTGGATAGGTATATGAACAGGAAAGGTTTTGAAGGGTATGGGCAAAACACAGGCAAGTGGAACCAGTTTAGTTTGGGAGACTTTGTCAGCATGGACGGGTTGGACCGAAGAGTCTGTTTCTGTGCCGTGTGACTCTATGACAGTCAATGACTTGGCCTCCACAGCCTTCTAAGACAATGAGTTCCACAGATTAACTACCTTCTGGCTGAAGAAATTCGTCCTCATCTCAATTCTAAAGCATCATCCCTTCATTCGGAGGCTGTGCCCCCCGACTCTTGTATTCTAACCCCCTCGAAATTAATTCAAACAATTCATTTGCCTCCTAACTACCAAGTGAACCTGTTAGCCTTAACAGATTCCTGAACTAGGATTCCCAAGTCCCTTCGGGCTTCAGATTTCTGAAGCCTTTCCCCATTTCGAAAATAGTCTACGTCTCTGTTCTTCCAAACCAAAGTGCTTAACCTCACACTTTCCCACATTATATCCCATCTGCCACTTCTTTTCCCATTCTCCTATCCTGTCCAAATCCTTCTGCAGACTCTCCACCTCCTCAACAGCACATATCCCTCCACCTATCTTTGTGTCAGCAGCAAACATAGCAACAATACCCTCAGTTCCTTTATCCAGCACAATTATAGCACTAATACTATCAAACTGAATTGTTCATTATTGAAATCATTTAATCAACATAAGTTTTATTTCCTGAGACTGCACAAGAATGATAGTAAAATGTAAAGTATGCAGGGTATTTTGATCTTAGAGTAGGTTAATAAGTCGGCACAACATCGTCGGCCGAAGGGCCTGTACTGTGCTCTACTGTTCTATGTTGCTCTACATAAGAAATTTACTCTTTATATGGGCAAAGAATACCAAATTTGATTTTAATCACATACAAGACAGCTCAAAAATGAACATATTTCCTATTTAAAGTGCTCTTCATTTTAGGAGGCTTACCTCACATAGGTCAAGTTAAATCTGACAGGCAACTGGAAATCCAACTGAATTGTAGCACATTGATGATATCTACCAATAGCATCTTTGATTTTTATGTCAATCTGGAATAATTTTTTAAAAAAGCATTAGAAAATTTATTGTTTGTAATAGTGAGTGTTTTTGATATTATTATACTATTTTATGTTACCTTGGGCCCATAAAAAGCACCATCACCAGGATTCAAACTCCACTTCTCACCAAACTCATTGAGGCTATTTTCAAGTTGCTGAAAGAAAAAGGGACTGACAGTTTGATTAAAAAAGTACTCAAAAAAAAAATTAGCATTAAACAGCATCTAAATGTGCAAGATAGAATTATTGACCTTCTCAGCTACGTTCCAGACTTCAACATCACCAAGAAACTTCTCTGGGCGAGTGGAAAGTTCAAGTTTAAAAGTAAATCCAAAGACATTGTAGACAGCACGCAGGAAGTCCAGGCAACCTTTAATTTCTGCTTCAATCTTGGAAAAACACAACACAACACATTTGAAAAAATACCTTCCAGTTTCCTCCATCCCTAAAATTCTCTAGAATATACCAGAGCTTATAGTATATAGAAGTTGTATACCATGTTTCCCATGGCTACAAAATTAAACTAATCATTGGTGTCTGAATAATGGGAGTGTGAGATAAGATACTCCATACTGGATTACAAACACAATTAATTTCAATAAGTGCTTCTGCAAAAAGCGACTCAACCATTTCAAGATGTGGGAGCAGACAATCCTCAAGACACACAAGGTTAGTCATTTTATCAATTAGCTTGCCTTTCTTAATGCTTATTTGAAATGAATAACATACTCAAACTAAGTTTGAGAAGTCTATAAACTAAAAACTAGAAACTAAGAAGTCTATAAACAGATTTTTTTTTTTTTTTTTTTTTTTTTTAACATTGTGTCACCTTCACACCATACAGAGTCAGAGTTACACAGCATGGATACAGATCCTTTGATCCAACTTGTCCATTCCAATCAGATATCCTAAACTGACCTAATCTTATTTGCCAGCATTTGACCCATATCCCTCTAAACCCTTCTTATTCAGGTACCTATCCAGATGCCTTTTAAATATTGTAATTGTACCCACCTTCGCTGCTTCCTCTGGCAACTCATTCCATACAAGCACCACCCTCTGCGTGAAAAAGTTGCCCCTCAGCCATCGGTGAGGTGCCAGAAGACTGGAGAGGTTGGCTGATGTGGTGCCATTACTATACCCCCCACCCCCAATACTTTAAAGCCTCCACCAGGGTACTGATCCCCTCCCAATTCAGGTTCAACCCGTCCTTCTTTTACAGGTCACTTATATGGGTCAGCCCAAAAAGATCCCAATTATCCAAAAATGCGAATCCCTGTCCCCTGCACCAGCTCCTCAGCCACACATTCATCTGCTCTATCCTACTATTTCAACTCACTAGCACTTGGCAGCAGGAACAATCCAGATATTACTACCCTTGAGGACCTACTTTTTAACCTCCTGCCTAATCTCCTATATTCTCTCCGCAAACTTCGTCCCTGTCTCTTCCTATATAACAGTACCAACATGCCCAACGACTTTCTGCTGGTCACTCTCCCATTTGAGAATATTCTGCATCCTTTCCAAGACATCTTTGACCTTGACACCAGGCAGGCAACACACCATTCTGATGTCTCACTGTTGGCCGCAGACATGTCTGTCTATGGTCCTGACTACAAGTCCCCTATCGATCGATCTTTTGGAACCTGACATACTGCTCATTCCAGTAGAGCCAGTCTCGATAGCAGAAACCTGGTTGTCAGTGCTATATTCCCCGAGAGGCCATCACCCCCTACATTATCTAAAACAGCATACTTGTTTGAGATGGGGATAGCCAACAGGAGACTCCACCCATCTACCTGACTGTCTCAAGGTGTAGAGCTGGATGAACACAGCAGGCCAAGCAGCAGAGGAGCAGGAAAGCTGAGGTTTTGGGCCTAGACCCTTCTTCAGAGGCTCTGAAGAAGGGTCTAGGCCCGAAACGTCAGGTTTCCTGCTCCTCTGATGCTGCTTGGCCTGCCGTGTTCAACCAGTTCTACACCTTGTTATCTCAGATTCTCCAGCATCTGCAGTTCCTACTATACTGGACTGTATCTGCGGTTTTTCTACCTTCCCAAAACTGCCATACATCACACCTCCGGCTCCTGTAAGTTCCACATTGCCTCTAACTGCCAATCCAACCAATCCATGCAATCCAATGGAATTTGCATCCAAACAGACTTCCTCAGACATAATTTCCAGAAACAGTGAAATTCTCCCTAATCTCATACATCCGACAGGAAGAACACATTACACTGCTGGAAGCCAACTTTGCACCTTAATCTACAGACCCAGAATCTAGCCCAAAAACAATCACAACAGACTTTTTCAAAAATTGAGCATATTTTCTTTCCACCTTCCAGCTCATCAAATTCCTAGTTTCCCCATATGGAGAGGTCTGTGTACCCCTTCCACCTAGGAAGAACACAAGCAACAGTTTGTCATCTGGTAGGTGGTTCTTTCTTACTCATCGATACCATCTTACTTTTCCATTCTCCTTTAATGCTCCAAATACATGGTGTGTCAGATATTTTGTCTTGAGTTTCAAGCAAGTGAATGAAATAGGGGCAAATTATTGCAGATGCTGGAATCTGTACTGAAAACAAAAAAATTGCTGAAGATCTCAGCAGGTTAGGCAGCATCCATGGAGAGAAAGCAAGCTAACGTTTTTGAGTCTAGATGACTATTTATCAGAGCTCTCCATGGATGCTACCTGACTCGCTGTGATCTCCAGCATCGTTTGCTTTCAAATGAATGAAATACTTGGCTCTTCTCCCCAATGCTTCCTTCTGAAAATCTTGGTGTAATCAAACTACTTGTTCTTGATTTTATAAAATCATTTTGCTGTCAATCTTCTTGGCATTTCACACAACTGACTTTAAACCAGGTTATTAAAATGAAAAACAATTCATCAAGAGTGATCAGAACCATAATGCAATCAATTCAACAACGGGTGAGTAAGAGAACAACCCACAGGAAGAGGTGGTAGTTGTCCAGCGATTTTACAAGATTATTAATCCAAAGGCCCAGGTAATGTTCTGGGGACCCAATTTCAAATCCAACCATGGCAGATTAATTTAAATTCAATGAAAATCTGGAATTAAGAGTCTGTCGATGGCCATGAAGACCATTGCTCTTTGTTGGAAAAGAAATGTCTGGTTCACTATGTCCTTTCAGGAAGGAAACTGCCAACTTTACCTAGTCTAGCCTACCTGTGATTCCAGACTCTCAGCAATGTGGCTGACTCTTAAATGCCCTCTAAAATGGCCTAACACACTACTCAATTGTAACAATTGCTCAGAAGATGCAAAAAAGAAAAATAAAATAAAGGAAATTGGATGGACCACCTGGCATTTACCTAGTCACCAGGAATGACTAAAACAGCCCTGTTGACCCTGCAAAGTCTTCCTTGCTGACATCCAGGGGCTAGACTGGGAGAGCCATCTCACAGACACATCAAGCTATTGCCTGACATGGCCTTGCTACAGAATCATACTTTAGTGTCCCACACACCATCATCACTGTATATGACCTATCCCGCTAACAGTGCAAACCCAAAGGTGGCAAAGTATACAGTAAGGAGGGAGTTGCCCTGAGGAGTTCTCAATATTAACTTCAGATACCATGAAGTCTCATAGCACCAGGTCAACATGGTAAAGGAAGCCCCCCGCTGATTATCATGTACAGTCCTCCCTCGGCTGATCGATCAATGCTCCTCTGTGTTGAACACCACTTGGACGAAGCACCGAGGGTAGAAGGGGTGCAGAACGCAAACATATTGGGGGATTTCAACGTCCACCAACAAGAGTGACCCAGCAGCCACTGAACAAGCTGGTCAGGACTTGGCTGCTAGACTGCGTCTGCAGCAGGAAGGGAGGGAAAAACAGGCTTGACCCCTATCATCAAACATTGCCCTGCTGCAGATGCATTTGTCCACGATAGTACAATAAGAGTGATCATTGCACAGTCCTTTGAAGGCAAAGTCCAACCTTCACATAAGAGAATACCCTGACACTGTATTGTGTGGCAATATCATTGTGCTAGATGGGACGGACTTCAAACAGAACAAGCAACTCAAGACTGGGCAACTATTAGGTGCTATGTGCCATAGACAGCAGTAAAATCATACTCCAGCACAAACTGCAACCTCATAGCCCAGCACATCCCTCGCTCTATTATTACCATTAAACAAGAGGATTAATAAAACTGAAAGAACTGTGGATGCTGTAAATCAGGAACAAAAACAAAGTTGCTGGAAAAGCTCAGCAGGTCTGGCAGCATCTGTGAAGAAAAAAAAAATCAGAGTTAACATTTTGGGACTGGTGTCCCTTCCTCAAAATAGAGTTAACTCTTATCAACGTTAACTCTTATCAACGTTAACTCTTATCAA